>NC_051067.1:29221835-29897335 GCF_004664715.2 Peromyscus leucopus | reverse complement strand
TTTTAAGTAGTTTGGTCTAATAATGCTTCTTGAGGGCTTGTTTGGAGGTCCTAGCAGAGGAAGGCAGCTACTTAGAGACCCTTGATGAAGATGGGTCATCTTCCATCCAGAAGTCATGTTTTTGATCAAGTGCAAAGCGTTGGGAAGGTCATGCATGGAGTGATGAGGGAGGAAAGGGACCCCTATCTAGACATCCAGATCACTAAATCAACCCTGGAGATTAAAAGGGTAACAGATGTCACAGCCAGCTTGCCCTCACATCCCTAAGAATGCTTCTTAAGCTGAGCACAGAGCAGCCTGCTTGAAGTTCTCACTGCCAGGGAAGAATCAAAGGCTAGTCTGGGCAACATGACTAGAGTGTAACAAGTCTTTTTATGTCCGGCCAGCAAACTCCCAAAAAATGTCAGGGAGACTTATTGATTATGAAAGCTTGGCCTTAGCTTAGGGTTGTTTTTAGCTAACTCTTATAACTTAAATTAACCCATTTCTATTAATTACATTCCGTCACGTACTGCCCATTCTGCTTCCTCATGTCTCCTGGCATCTCTCTCACACACCTAGAATCCTCCTCCTCCTCCTCCTCCTCCTCCTCCTCCTCCTCCTCCTCCTCCTCCTTCTTTCTCTATATGCCTGGAAGTCCCACCTATACCTCCTGCCTAGCTATCGGCCATTCAGCTTTTTATTACACCACTCAAAGCAATACACCTTCATAGGGTGTACAAATATCCCAGAACACTGGAGAGTTTCATCTCAAAAACAAACAAACAAACAAACGGGCTGGGGATGAGACTCAGTGGTACAGGGGTTGTACAAGGCCCTGGCTTTGATCTCTAGCATACAATGAAAGGATGAATAACTAAATAAAAATCAACCAAAATAAAAGGTTCATTAATTCTTTAAAAGCATATATGAGAACATGAATGCTGCACATTTTTTATGAGCACTATGAAATCGCATCAATGGGAAAATCACCTGCACGTACGCTACGTTCAGAATAGCAACAAGGGGAGTTCCGCAAGGCTACAGAGGAGGCAAAACACTACACAATGTCTCCTCTCACTCCACCACCACATCACTAACTCAAACTGAGCCTGCACTATCAGATACTGACCTCGGTTTATCTCACCTCCCATTACTTCTATTTTTAAAATTTTCAACAAAGAATTTTATTCATTAGTGATTCTATTAAGTTGAACCAGAACTCAGAGATAGTCTCCAAAAAAATATAGTGACTTTAGACAGCCCCCAAACCATCTGAGTCACATCTAAAGAAATGAGAAGAGAAATGGAAGGAGATACTTGCACACCCGAATGCACAGCAGCATCACTCACAATAACTGGACTGTGGGAGCAGCCCAAGTGTGGGAGGGTAAACAAGACATGGTATTTCCATTCAGTGGTTATGACTCAGCCTGGAAAAGAAAGAGGTTCTAGCATAGCCCACAACAGCGATGAACTTTGGGGACATGGTGTTAAGTGACAAAAGCCACTCGAGAATACTGTTTGATTCCACTTCTAATCTATAGAAACAGAAAGTAGATGCTAGGCAGTGGTGGTGCGCGCCTTTAGTCCCAGCACCTGGGAGGCAGAGGCAGGCAGATCTCTGAGTTTGAAGCTAGCCTGGTGTACAGAGTGAGAATTCCAGGACAGCCAGGGCTACACAGAGAAACCCTGTCTTGAAACACCCAAAATAAATAATAAATAAAAGAAAAAGAAACAGAAAGTCAAATGGGAAGTTCCAGGGCTGTGGCTAAACTTGGAGAGTCGTCATTTAAAAGGTGCTCTGGGGACAGGTGGTAGTGATAACCACACAGCTACTCAATGAACTTCATGCCACTAGTGTTTTGCATACTTCTCACAATTAAAACAAGAAGTTCCAGGATACAGAACTCTCAACAGAACCACACAGTAGGCAAGATTACTATAGGCTAGCCCTTCCCCCACTACTGGGCATCACCCTGTTGTTTTTTTTATAACCTGCAGGTTTCTTGCAGCCTTCTTTATAACGGCCTCTCAGAGGCAGCTATCCTTGTTCACCTAGGGATGCGGCTAACACATGGGCCTGCAGCTGACCCATGTAGACAACAAGAGCTTCCTGTCTTCACCACAAACAGCATTCCTCAGAGTGCATTCTGTTGCCAGGACGAGGCATGTCCCAAAGCTGGAATGCTCCTTGTTTTCAGCTCATCTTCTCACAAAGAACAGCCACAGAATCATCTACTCAGCTGCCAAGCAAGACATGCAACATGAAGGAAGCTGACGATGAGACACATCTTACTCAAAACGACCTTGTGCTCCATCAAATTCTCCGGCAAAATCTCATCTCTGCTAGTCCACAAAGAGAAGACTTCACTTTAAAAAGATCGCCTTGCCATACTCCTCCCAGGCCTGCGATGACCTGTCAAGGCAGAGATTTAGTAAATGACCCAGCTCAACATGGGCTGGGAGTAGCCCATGGAAGCCCCTTGGCTCGGACGGCGAACCACTAGGAGTTGAAAAACACCAGAGAGGAGAGGGAAGAGAGCGAGGCAGGAAAGGAGGTGTGGAAGTACTGATGGCTCACACAGGCACTGAAGGAAGGCAGACAAGCCTCAGCACTGAAGGAGAGGGGGCAAAGAAAGCCCCATTGTTTGACATATTCTATATACGAAGCCAACGGCCAGGGATTCAGTCAAGTGGGCACCAGTAACTCATTTCTTCTTTGTCACTTCAACAGCTTTCCTTGTTTGTAGAGTCGGGGGAGGAACTCCCACATAAAGCAGCCAGCAGGAGGCTCCTACTTCTTCTAAGGCAGCCTTGTCCTTAGTGCGGCAGAGGCTGGCACGGCCCTGCTCACAGCCATCCCACAGCCTGCGAGCTCTGAGCCACTGCTCAGCGGCAGCAGTGTTTAAACATTGTTGGGGACAGCGGAGTGACCCTCTTACAATCCTTTTACTTTACTGATGAAGAAGTGAATACCAGACTACCTGTGACCTGCCCAAGAGCCACCCACTCTGCGGGTGGAAGAAGCAGCAGCAGGACCAGATCTCTGGTCCTAGGTAAGCTTCTCTTATCCAGGACAGCATTGGGGCACTTGGGGAGCTGTGCATGTTCTTTTCTTCATCTGCTGTTCATCACAAGCAGACATGAAGAACAAGGCTGGGAACCCCGGGGGTGTCAGAGCTCAGACTTCCTCTGATATATCATTTAAGTCACCAAACTGGTCTTTTAAAACAACCCAACTCACTGGGTGCAGTGGCACACTCCTTTAATCCCAGCATTTGGGAGGCAAAGGCAGGCAGATTTTTGTGAGTTCAAGGCCAGCCTGGTGTACATAGAGAGAACTAGGTAAGCCAGGGCTATATACTGAGACCTGTCTCAAATAGTCAAACAAACAAAACAAAACCACAGCTCTTTCCTGACCTTATGCAGGTTTTTTTTGTCAACCTTAGTTTTCTTTAAAATACCTACCAATAAAAAAATGTGTGAGTTTAAAAAAGACATAGCTAAGTCAAGAGCATGCACCTGTCATTCATATTCTCATTTATGGGGATCCCTTCAACAAAAGTAAGGAGGGGATTCATTGACTACATAGAGCAGGAAGGGAGTAACAGGTATAGGATGCCTGCTCCTAGGAACGGCCTTGCTGGCACGAGTAAGGACTTGCTTCCTAGGACCTTAACTTGTGCTAACTTTGCAAAGCGCTACCCACTTTGTAGAATGATACACCACCACTCAAAGAACAGGCTAACAATGTGGAAATAGTGCCACTATCTCCATGTTTCAGACAAGGTTCCTGTTTTGGATAACACAGCAGGGCTCTCCTGGAGTAGCATTACCATCTATCTGCTGGCTCCTAGAGAATAGTGGCCAACTGTGAGCCATGATCCAGGCAAAGGAACTGGGCTCTCTCTTGAACATCTGGGTGTGGTGATATCACCACATCTGGGCCTATCACAAATCTCACAGCCAGCAACCCCAAGGAGGGAAAGATACCTAAGAAGAAAGAGAAGCAGGGCCTGGAAATCCAGTATGTACTCAGCCATCCCACCAAGGCTCAAATCACAGAAAATGTCAGATCAGATGAGAAAAGACAGTTTGACCCTCCGTAAGAATGCAGAGATCGGGGTGTCCCCTGCGGTTCCCTTCCCTCTCTTCTCACACTCCAAAGTCTGGTCAAGTCCGAGGATTAATCCAGTGTGTTTAAGGCCAAGAATGTCCCAGGAGACGTGACCAAGGCTGAAGCACACTTAGTGTTCCTGGGGCCCCAGAGTTCTTAGGTGTATTTAGTACACACCTGAGATTGCTATAAACAAACAGCCTAATGCAGTGAACCACTTTGGCTCCATGTCATATTGCATCTGTGTTATATCCCCAAAGCTGGGTAACACAGCATTCTCGAACCTGGTATGTATAAGCAGACATGCAGTGAGAATAGCAAATGCACAGGTGTGGGGGTATTGTGTCCCCCAAAATATTGTGTATTCTAATAGATTTATCTGGGGTCAGAGAACAGACAGCCACTAGATACAAAGGCTAGAAAATGGTGGCACTCACACCTTTAATCCTAGCATTCCAGAGATAGAAATCCCTCTGGATCTCTGTGAGTTCAAGGCCACATTGGAAACAGCCAAGCATGGTGACATGCCTTTAATCCCAGAAAGCCAGCCTTTAATCCCAGGGAGTGGTGGTAGAAAGTAGAAAGATATATAAGGCGTGAGAACCAGAAACTAGAAGGTTTTTGGCTGGTTAAGCATTTGGCTGGTTAAGCATGTGGCTGGTTAAGCTTCAGGCTTTCGAGCAGCAATTCAGCTGAAAGCCATTGGGATGAGGACTCAGAAGCCTCCAGTCTGAGGAGACAAGACCAGCTGAGGATCCGGTGAGGTGAGATAGCTGTGGCTTGTCCTGTCTCTCTGATCTACCAGCATGGACCCCAATAACTTGCCTCGGGTTTGATTTTATTAATAAGAACTTTTAAGATTCCTACTACATCTGGCGCCCAACGTTCGTGTTGCGAATTCATGAAAAAGCTGTTTGCCTGTAGCCTTGTGAGCCCCAGCTCAGGCCCGAGCTACACTGGGCCGGTGGTGGTGGCGGTGGCAGCGCACGCCGGTAGGATTTACTGAAGAAGGCAGAGGCAGGAGGATCCCGAGTTTGAGGCCGGCCTAGGAGGCTTGGGAGAAGCTTTGGCCTGGACTGAGCCAAAAACAGTGGTGGGACCATGGAAGCAGTGGCTACTGCTCCACGTTGCCAGCTCCTTCTCATCGTGTTGGTGACTGCGGTGATGCTGCTACCTGGGACGAAGGGTTTACTGCTGCTGGTTCAGAGAAGAATTGCCAGGACCATCGTGTTACAAGAAAGCATCGGCAAAGGTCAGTTTGGAAAAGCTTGCCAAGACAAATGGTGGGGAGAAATTGTTGTGAAGATTTTCTGTTCTAGGGAAGAATGTTCATGGTTCCGAGAGACAGACATTTATCAGACTCTGATTGCTCCAAACCACAGAGGAGGCAAAAAAAAAAAAAAAAAAAAAAAAAAGTCTGCAGGAAACCATGACCATACCTAACAGTGACTTTGAAATCTTCAAAAAGATGACAGGATCCTACAACGATGATTCCACAGGGACTATGATAAAGCCATTAAGCTGATTAACACAATGGAAAAATCGACTTTGGACTACAAACTGGTGAGGACAATTTCGAGAGGACTAGCTGAGATGATCCAACCTGACAGACTACTTGAACAAGGACTTGAAACAAGCCCTGAACTTTCCTTTTATGCAGAGACTGGACAAATGATACAGGACTTGAAAATTAACCCAAAAAATTTTCTTTTCAAGATTCCCTAAAGATATCTTCACCCCTAGAAAGCAAAAAGAAAAAGAGAATATAGATATGAGATAGATCATTGAATCTACTCTGAGAAAAAAAGGTAAAGAAATAATAGGATAAATAGGTAGATCATCGAATCTACACTGAAGAAAAAGGGGAAGATATAAAAATGACAAAAGGTAGAATAATGAATCTATTATGAAAAGAAAAAAGAGAAAATATGGATATGATAAGATAAAAAGGGAGATTGTGGAATCTACTTTTAAAAAGGAACTGCTTGTTTTCAATAAGATAAGTAATGAAAATTTTTTGGTCTGAGTTTATCAGATGTTACTGGACTGGACATTGTTAATATATATAATGGAGTTTTTTGTCTGGATCTGTCAAATGTTAATGGACTAGACATAGTTAATGTAATCTTGACTGTATATTGTATATACTTATTGAAGATAGTTTTTCTTGTATTAGTTATAAGCTTTTTTAATTTTAGACAAAAAGAGAGGAGATGTGGGGGTATTGTGTCCCCCAAAATATTGTGTATTCTAATAAATTTATCTGGGGTCAGAGAACAGACAGCCACTAGATACAAAGGCTAGAAAATGGTGGCACTCACACCTTTAATCCTAGCATTCCAGAGATAGAAATCCCTCTGGATCTCTGTGAGTTCAAGGCCACATTGGAAACAGCCAAGCATGGTGACATGCCTTTAATCCCAGAAAGCCAGCCTTTAATCCCAGGGAGTGGTGGTAGAAAGTAGAAAGATATATAAGGCGTGAGAACCAGAAACTAGAAGGTTTTTGGCTGGTTAAGCATTTGGCTGGTTAAGCATGTGGCTGGTTAAGCTTCAGGCTTTCGAGCAGCAATTCAGCTGAAAGCCATTGGGATGAGGACTCAGAAGCCTCCAGTCTGAGGAGACAAGACCAGCTGAGGATCCGGTGAGGTGAGATAGCTGTGGCTTGTCCTGTCTCTCTGATCTACCAGCATGGACCCCAATAACTTGCCTCGGGTTTGATTTTATTAATAAGAACTTTTAAGATTCCTGCTACACACAGGACTCCCCTTCTCTTTTCTAAACATTAGTTTCAGCTTCTGGGGCTTAAATAATGTGTAGCACACCCACCAAAGCACCGTCTTAGAGAAAGGTTCTGGCGTCAGCCGCTAAAGTTGAAATCCCACCCGACAGGCCACTGGGCTGTGCCACCGGGATGCTCTGCCATTCGGTGATGCTGGTGAACTGCATGGAAGGAATGCCGGGAGATCGTGTCCTGATTCTTCACACTGACAACACCTTTCTCAGCCTTACCCAGACTACCCTGAGGAGACTTTCCCCCACTTTTCTTAGTGATTCATGCACCAAGAATTCCAGGGCTTGGGTACAACTCAGTAGCAAACAGAGCACTTGCTTCATGTGAACAAGGCCTGCATTAAAAAAAAAAAAATCCCAGGAAGGTGGAAAAGAAAGAAAGAAAGAGGGAGGAAGGGAGAGAGGGAGGGAGGGAGGGAGGGAGGGAGAAAGGAAGGAAGGAAGGAAGATTGACTTTTGCACTGTGCTATGTGCACAGAAGCCACATTTAGCTGTGTCCCTCCTCTCAGCGAGCTGCAATGAATACAGCAGAAGTGACTCATGGGAAATCTACCAAAAGTGTTAAGAAAGACAGGTTATCACCAGTTTTTCCCCTCTCTGTGCTCACTACAGTGGGATTTGCACACAGATATTCCCACCTTCTCACCGAAACTTATTCTGACCACTATCATTAGTCAATAGTTGCAGGAGGGTTGAGCAATCAGATTGAAATCTAACCAACTGTTTTGCATTTAGCTCAAACCTATCTAGGTCAGGAAGCATTCATGAGAAATCTCAGCACGTTTCTTCCACTCCTCAAAACCATCCATGTGACAACATCAGTGATCTTGTTTCTTCAATGCTAATATGATGTGGTAATAGGGCAGGATAGTGTGTTGATAAGGTGGAGGTCTGTTCTCTCCCAAATTCAATATTCTGTAACCACACAGGTCCAACTACTCCATAATCCTGGTGCATAGACTTTCATCATGTTCCATGAAGTCATTAATTCACCCAACTAGTTTTCCACATCCAAGGGATAGATCTAGTCCTAGAGATAGTAAATCTAGTAAAGAGATCAGGCAGACTCCCTGCTTTCAGGGTGTCTTCTTTAGGGTGGTGGTATGCATGGGGACACTAGTGTGCAAGAAAACAAAGGCAGGGTGGCTCTAGAGATATTAGTTAGACGATAAGTGGCCTAAAAAAGCTCCACAGGGGTCATGTGAGCAGAGATCACAGCTACAAGACACAGCCAGGTGCAAAGGGATGTGGGGTAGAACATTCAGGTAGAAGGAGAGTCTGTACAAGTGACCCATAGGAATTAGAGCAAGCTGAAAGGCCTATTTGACTGGGAGGGACATCTTGTGAATCTGCAGGGCATGAACACACAGGATTCCACAGCCACAGCAAGGAGCTTAGAATGTGCAGTGATGCTCACTGAAGGTGAAAGCAGACTACTTAGTCAGCTCCAAGACTTCAACCCTCCTAAAAGCTCATGCCCTACCTCAGATAAGACTGTTTGCCAGCCTCCTGTGTTATCGATGTGGATAGGTTACTAAGTTCTGGCCAATGGATAAAAAAAAGCAAAGGTAGGATTCCTGAGCAGCTTCGGTAGGAGGCTAGCTAACATAGGCCCATAATGGCTAGGTTAACACCACAGAAGGGGCTTGACCCCTGTAAAGGCAGGATGGTGTTTCCCGAGTGGAGAGAGAGGACTACAAATGGTGTATGAAGATATGACATGGCGCTCAGGTTGAGGTGACTATTTCTATGAGAGGGCAAAAATGAAGCCATGGTCTCTAATCCTCTGTTCTTGTTCTGTCTAGCGTGGGAGACACTAGCTGGTTTTAGCTACCTCAATTAAGATGAACAAAAGCAACACACATGGTCCCTTGGCCACATCTCAAGTACCACATGCTCCTAGGAGCTATGGGATTGGACAGCACAGTGAGTTTCCTTGGATGAGTCTGGCCTCAACACTCTCCTAGCTTCTTGTTTAAGAATCATGGATGATGCTTCCTTTACCTTGAACCCTCGAACTCTGAGAGAGAAGAATAGAGCAAATAGGTCCATGCTTTCTCAATTGAGTGATGCTATGGTTTGTGTACAGTTTGTTCCCATAAAAAAAACTCGTGGTGAAATTTGATTCCCAACATAGCTATATTGGGAGATGAGCCTTTGGGAAGCAGTAAGGCCATGGGTACTCCATCCTCATGGAGGCACTGGTGGGGTCTTGAGGGAGTTCTTACACTCATGGAACTGGATTAAAGTGTGCTTGTTATAAAGCAAGCTTGGTGTCTCGCCACTCTAGCTCATGTGTTCCTTCTGCACACACCTGCTCTCCATTCTGCTTTTCTGTCATGAGGCCCTCAGCAAAGGCCAAGCAGGTGCCAACTCTGTGCCCTTGGACTTCTAGAACCGTGAGCCAAAATAAGCCTTTTCTTTATAAATACCCAGTTACAGGTGCTTTGTGGATCTAGAAATTGGATAAAGTTGTATTTGCTTTAATCACTCAGACACATAGCAAGCATTGTTTTTACTCCTCTGCAGGCTTCGGGCTCACATCTGCAAACTGTTCATACTTCTTCCTTTTTAGGAGATCAGAGGTGTGCATCACTTTCCAGAATGTATTTGTCTACAGACTCGAAACTTTTCTTCCTTCAACCCTGTGGAAGGAGGGCTGGTGGGGGCAAGCCTTTGAGTTACTGGGAGATGGCTTGCCTCACCCTCTACACTCTCCTCCTCTCCTGGAGCTCCACAGAGATGCAGAAGCAGCAGCAACTGAAGGAAAAAGCCAACTGTACAAACATTCACTTCCATGGTCACAAGGTGGAAAGGAACATTGCCAAAAAGGAGATCTTGGAAAAATAGCAAAGAGCAATCACCCCCTGAAGAGAACATGAAATAACACCCCACAGTGACCTGACAAAGGAAATGGAAAATAAGAACCAACCATGAATGGGTCAGGGAACACCACTGAGTTTGGGGGTAAAAGCTACAAAGGAGAAACGCCCGTGAAATGAATGTTGTGATGTCCTAGGCTGTGGAGTGGACATGCTGGGCAATGCATTCTGTAATTCACTCAGACCTTCTTTCAAGGACAACATTCATGTATCAGAGAGTAAGCTGAAATCCCCCTTAGCAACTCCAAGTTCATATCAAAGTTCTCTCAATAACTTCTATGTGTGGTTGGTAGATACCATATGCATGAGACTCAAGAAAGCCATCAGAGGGCTGGAGAGATGGCTCAGTGGTTAAGAGCACTTACTGGCCAGGCTTTGGTGGTGCATGCCTTTAATCCTAGCTCTTGGGAGGCAGAGCCAGGCGGATCTTTTTGAGTTCGAGGCCAGCCTGGTCTACAGAGTGACAGAGCAAGATCTAGGACAGACACCAAAACTACACAGAGAAACCCTGTCTCCAAAAACAAAACAAACAAAAACAAAACAAAACAAAACAAAAACACTTACTGCTCTTCCAGAGTTCTTAGCTTAGTTCCCCAGCAGGTAGTTCACAACGCCTCTGTGGATATCTACACACACCCACACACACTCAACACAAATATATATGAAACTCACAGATACATGAAAAAACTAAATGGTGATTCCAAAGAAGACCAACTTGTTGGTGATAAAATGCCAAGAGGATAATGGCTTTGGTAAGTATCATTTAAGCAAAATATGGGCTAGGGCTATCACCTGCTCTGAAGATGAATTACTGGACTGAACTTGTTAAGATGCACAAATGCCAACTGCTTCACAGCAGCCCATGAGACAGGAAGGTTTATCTCCTCAAACACAGACTGGAGCACAGGTTTTTTCCCCTTCAAAAAGCTGACAGCAGCTTTCTACTGCCTGCAGAGTAAAGACCAAATGTCTTGTGCCAGCCACATTCCTTCCTAACCTAGACCCAGTCCCTGCTACATCTGTATATAGGCCTATGTCCTTATTGGAACTGAGGCCTGAGAATCATGGAGTAACTGGAGGATGAAGGAGAGAAGGGAATGGATGCTGGCCAAGTCATGTGATGACTAATGAGGCTGAGGGAGGCAGGATCCAGGAGAAGGTTCGGGTCCCTGAGGTGGGCTGGATACCAGGATGCTGGCTTTGGAGTTGGGAGAGGACGAGGGCCATCTGTGTGTGATTTTTGTTTGTTCATTTTGAGATACGGTTTCACTATGCAACCCAAGTTGGCTTGAGCACACAGCCCTCTTGCCTCAGCCTTCTGAATGCTGAATTATAAATGCATGCCACTGTGGGTATGTTCTTGAACAAGAGTTCTTAAATTGTACTCTCATGTTAGTGAAAATCTTAGACTATGTTAACAAAGGTGTGTTCAAGGTTCTCCAGATGAGATGCCTGAAGTTCAATGTTGAGCAGCATTTCAGAAACAGCCAGTTTGATACCATGTCTCAAAAATAAACAAAGGAGCAAACAAAAAACAAGTAAGTAAGAAAACAACAACAGGGGCTGGCTCAGTGGGTAAGAGCCCTGGTTGTTCTTCCAGACGACCCGGGTTCAATTCCCAGCACCCACATGGCAGCTCACAACTGTCTGTAACTATACTTCCAGGGGATCCAACACCCTCAGGGAGACATGAATTCAGACTAAACAACAATGCACATAAAATAAAATTAAATGAAATCTTAAAAAAGAAAAACAAAACAAAACAAAACAAAAAGAAAGCAACAACAGCAGCAAAAACAAAAGAACAAAACAAAAATTCTGAGGCCACTTATGCGTGCCATTTGGACCTCGGCTCACCAAAAGCCAAATGTCATCATGACTGGCTACACAACTGCAGGTTAGACGGAGGTGTGATAAAAGTCACATGGGAACTGAGACCACACACGTGCAGGATGGCACAGGCCTGAGGAACACCACGGCAGCCAGATGTCAGGTCAAGGACTGATACAAGTACTCCACCCATCTACCTCCATTAAGGACATCTTCGTTAGCAGGAAGAATAACAGGGAATGGGCAATAATAATGTCCCCAGGTTCTATTACAGCCATACATGATTTAAATGTCTACTTAGTGAATCCTTTAAGTTGCAAATCTAACTGCCTTTCCTGAGATGGAGTAGACCTCTCACTCTAACAGAAAGATGCCAACCTTATTTACCAAAGAGCCAACTCTCACCTCCCCTGGATTCCATCTACCTCAAGAGCCCAAGCCGCCTACAATCTTCTTTATATAAAGGCAACACTGGCTGGACAAAATGGAGTCAGGGAAGACAGGGTCAGAAACTCCAGATCACAGTAGGGCTTCTGCACAGTTACCCTCTATTATGTAAAATAGATGAGTGTGGAGCCGGGCTGGAGTTAAAGGGCCCTTAGTTCACCCATGCCCCACCCCAACAACCTGCCTTCTGTTTGGAGGGAGTTCTGAGCCCTTTCCCAGAACCAACACAAAGCAAATACCAAGAATGACAGGATTTCAAAAGGCCCAGGTTGGAGAAACACAGCACTGTTGGTCTCTCAAACAACACCAGAGTAAGCTTCCCTTGGTCACAAAAGCACCCTTTGCTACAGGAATCATCAAAGGCTCCGTGGAGGGGAAATGAAAACACAGCTCCAAGCACAGAGCCCCGATTTTCCTGCCCTTGTGTTCCATGAAGGCAGTTCAAAGGCCCTGCCCGCCTGGGCCTCTGAGCAGTTCACTCCATCACACTGAGGCAGGATAAAAAAGGAATTTATGGGGACATATGTGGGAAGGGAAAGGGACTCCTCTTCTCAAAATCTGATTAAACCTTTTTTTTTTTTTCAGTTGAGAAGTCCAGCAAAATTAACAAAATGTACTGCAAAGGTTGCTAACATAGTTAATATTACTTTCACATATAGATAAGAAAAGTTAAAGTAACGGCGAACCAAGATTAAGGCCTGAGTGCATATGAGCTTGGGTAGAGCCTCATTCCTTTCCCCTGAAGTCTATGGACCTCAAACAGAGCTGTTTACAAGGAGCTTCTTCCACCTTCCTGCATCCTTATCAACTGTAGCCCCGTTGGGCGCCCCCACCAGGAACCCAGTGATGAGGTAGGAACTTCAGACCTAACCAAGATCTTATATTTGGCTATTGATAAAACAAGGAGCTGGACTCTCCGAGAAGTCTACCCCAAACTGTTGGATATGCCTTTCCTTCTTCTGAGTGCCTCTCTTTTGCTTATGCTAGGGCTTGGGCCTATATGAAGATATTTTTAATAAAATCTCCAACTCAGCTTTATAAACTGGCTAGTTCTGAAATTCTTTTTGGCATCAAAGTTAACAATCTTGATTCAGTCTGCATCAACCTTCCTAAAACTTCAAGCTACTGAGGGTGGTGGTGTGGAGTTGTGGGTATTCCCTCCACCACTGAAAACATGGAGCATCAGGAGCTAGATGCATCCCTGCCCTTCCTTCTCAGACGCCTCCATGCTGCTGTGATGGAGGTTGGTTGGTGTGGCTTTAAAACTGACCATAGCCCAGGTCTGATGCTCCAGTAAAGAGATTCACAGAAAGGTGTAGGTGCTGGAGCTTGGGCTAGTAGGAGGTACGAACAACCCAAGGAAGGCCGGCCTGCCTACTAGGGAGCTGGGAGAACTCTAGCAAGAAGGGCTGATTCTGTTCCCACAACCCAGGCAAGAGGCAGAAAATCGTCCCTGCTCAGCCTTGGCACACGTGGCCCTTACAGGTTGGGATGCTGGGCTGGGACTTGTTCATGCAGAGGGGACAGCACACATTTCAGATGTTTGTTGGATCTGGCATGCTCTTAGACCAGTGATTGGAGGGTTGCTTCTGAACAGCTTTCCCCTGAAGCTGTACTTTGAAAATACAAACAGAGCAAGCCTGGTGCTGCTTAAGGAAGACTCCCTTCGGCAGCTTTTCCAGAGCAGGGATCTCAGCAGCTTTTCCAGAGCAGGGATCCACATTCACACTGGCCACTTTACAGGCAGTACCCACTATCATCCCTTCAACAAAGTCAGGCAAAGAACACTTGAGGTCAAAGCATAGCCAGCAGCTGCCTTAAAAATAAGGCACACTTTTTTATGAGTTAATATTTTAAAAATATAGAAAAGGAAGTGGGGCATGGTGGTGTGTGCCTGTCATCCCAGCCCTGCAGAGGTTGAGGCTGGAGGATACTACCCATCCTGCGCTACAGAGCAAGATCCTGTCTCTAAAAGTGTACACAACACACACACACACACACACACACACACACACACACACACACACACACACTGGTGGGGGTTGGGAGGAGGCTAGGAATATAGCCCAGTGGTACAGCACTGGCCTGATAGGCCTAAAGCCCTGGGTTCCATCCCTAGTATCACAAAAAATACAATAAAAATATGGAGAAAATGGACGACTGACATATTTACACCACTAGTAATTTAGAGGCTGCTCTGAGTCTAGGTAAATTTAAAAGTGGCCACTTCCACTCTTTCTTTAATACTTTTTATGGGTTGCTCTATTATGGTGGTCTGAGAGAAGAGAGAAGAGACCCCAGGTCTTCCAGGATGATTGGTCCAGGAGAATTTTTCTAGACTTTTAAATGGTTAGTACAAAAAGACACAGAACTCTGCCTGAGGCCCAGGAGAGCAATTACAAAGCAGATTCTTGGCTCCCTCTCTCAGCACACCTCAGTCAGCCTACTTTGCATTGCTAAGCTGGGAACCACCCTTAGACCAAGCCTGCTGTGAGCCAAAGAAACCCCCACCCAGAGGTCCTGGTAGAAGCGGAGGGACTGGATTTCTCCACTGAGGAATCATGCCTTCAGCAGAAGGGTGACTGTCACATTCCATCTTGTCACAGGGAACACACACACACACACACACACACACACACACACACACATACACACACACACACACACACACACACAAGCCAAGGCCCACAAACATCTCTCTGGAACTTTGTGGCTTAAGGATGATGACTGCCTTTATGCTTCCTGCCATCTGCATAATCTCTTGGAGGCGGGAAAACTGACACAAAGTCCATACAGGAGAAATTCATTCAAGACAACTAGAAAGTAGTGGGCTCAGCTTACGGTCCACTGCTGGCTGGATCTTTACGAGCTGCTTACCTGTGGTTACGCACCTGTGTGCACACTTACATGCATGTTGGACAGAAGCAGGTGATGAGTGTGTCAATTTGTCACATATTGCCTTTCAGTGTGGACAACACAACACCACACATGAGTGCAAAGTGCACCTCGATTATGTATCCGAATTCTCTGCATTAAAACCTGGGAATGTGCTTCAGGGACTCAAAGGAAAAATCACTATTGACATGCCTTATGATCTAGTTTTTCTATCCAACAGTAACAAACAACTGCTAAGGTAAAAATTTTTTCTTCTGTACAAAGATATGGATGAGTCATATTAAATATAAATTATGATGCTTAAGAACGGTTGGAATGGTAAAACTATTGTTATACATGTTTTACAACAGCTGAAAATTATTGTAAGCTATTTAGCAAGATATATAACATAAGAACAAGATAGTATTTTGAGACTAACATGAATTAAAACCTAAGTTGGAGGTATTTCATATTAATCACTAAATTGAATTAAAGCTGCCTTTGCCACAATTACCTCCGATCTACTAGGCAGTTATTGCTTCATCCAAAGGACACTGTTCCATGTCTTGCATCATTTGACAACATGTTGCCCACTCCTTGGCTCCCTGTTTACCAGCTTATCTCAGTCACCAATAACCATTTAGGCCATTCCTTCCTGTCTTGCTCAACTGGTTCTTCCGCCTGCACCCATTACTCTTCCACACTGATCCCTCTGATCTCTGCTCTCTCAGTAGCCTGTCAGTGGCTACTTTATGCTGAGGACCCACAGACCTGATTCCACAAGATTCTGAACTGTGGATCATTAAAGCAAAGCTGGAAGATGCCCTTAAGGGACCACTGACTCAGCTTCCTAAAACAGAAGTAACCAGACCCTTCTCACACCTCATGGAGGAAGGGAGGGGTCCATAGCTTCAAATCTGAAGGACTTGGAATCAAAAGCACTGGCTGAATCCCTCACTTACATTTGGAAGGGGGAAAATCGCATCTATCCAGGTGCAAGCAGTTGCCTGGTCATCTTTCTGTGCTCTCCTCATCTTCAGTTAATTGGCTGTGGTCCTCCCTTGCCCACAGCCCTGGCCTTTATTCAGGCTCTTCCTTACATAGATGCAGCACCAGCCTCCCAGCTCCCAGCATGGCCTGCCAGGTTGGCCTATTTACAACTGCAGCCTGAGTGTTTCCCTCCAAAACAAACATGTAAAAAGCTACCCTCTCTGGCTTGGGCTCCTTCATTGGCTTGCTACTATCCTAAGGTCACGGAGGACAGAACTTTTGTGTGCTGTCCTTTTTTAGTGCTCCTCCTCAGGTTCTACTGGTCATGATTTGTATTCCGGACAGGTCCTAAGGACCTACAGCATCCAAAATGGAGTGGGCTCCAGCTCAATCCTAATGACCCACAGTGCCCAGAAGGCACTAGGCTCCTCTGGTCCATGAGAACCCTCATCAGATAATGAACTTCTTTCCGATGCTAATGCCGTCAGTCCTATCAGAGTGCACCCCATCCTCACTTCTTGAACTCTCAGTGTCCTGGGAGGCAGGACGATGTGTGCCTCTGCAACTTCGGAGCCTGACGGTGCCCAGGGTTTAACACATGCCCAAATTGACAAATCACTACTCTCCTGACCCTCCAATGTTTAACAAGTGAATGAATAAAGGAAGATGTAGTTCTTATGTGAGCCACCAAAAAATAAAAAATAAAGTATTGTTTGGAACGGAACAAATCTGGCATGGCACAGTGGTTTGGACAGGAGTCACTGGCAGCACAGTTCTACGGCTCTATATAATTTAAGGCATGTTTTCCTCTCTGTTCTCTGGTAAGCCTATGGCTTTCTTCCATTAGCAGTGGACCTTGGCAAACCAGACATGGTCTCCCTTCCCCCATATACGTTTGGAGGTTTTCAAGGAGCCTGGAACTTTTTATTTGCTTTCAATATGATTGATTGATTTCATTATTTTATTTTCATTCAAGAGTGGAGAAAAAAGGATGGGGGGTAGGAAGGGAGTCCATTGCACACTGCTTGCTTACAGTCCTGAACTCCCTCTAGGAATTCCAGCCTCCAGCTCGGTGTCCCACCCTGTCTTCCCCGGTGGAAACGGGGACTCCTGGAGGTTCTAACAGGATTCCCAGGATTTTCTGTCAGGCTGAACCAGTAAATGTGGAGTGAGAAAGGCCATGCAGGCGGGGCAAGTGAGGCCAAGCTGTGGGCAGGGAGGAGGCAAGCGCTTTGGCCATAGGAAAGGCAAACTGTTAACCGTTAATCTTACCCCATCCCTTCACCTCTTCCTAGCCAGCCTGGCCTTTGTAGCCACTCCATGTGACATCCACCAGGGTAGGATGGAATTCCACCAATGTTAATGATTGAGTTTAGGATTCTAAGGTTGTGAAATTCTAAAACTGGAAGGATTTCTCTGTGTTTTTGTTCTTCCTTGGTTTTTTTTTTCCATTTATTCCCAGGAATGGATTCATATTTTGGACACATTTGAAAACCCATCCCCTAACTCCAGAGAAAGGAATTGGAAGCTGATGAATTTAAGCTATGTATCGTGGTCGCAGTCATGCGAGGGACTCAAGCCACAGCTCAGATCTCTTAATTTCCAGATCATGCTAAGGATTCTTCTGCTCTATAGACAGTTTTGCTTCCAAGTATGCAGGCAGCATTAGATTTCCAGCATGACGAAACCTAACCCATGAGGAAGCATGGAATCTAATAATCTCTTTTTACTCTGTGGCCAATACAGCTAAGCCCTATCATTTCAACGCTCAAAATATTTGCCGCCTTTTTTCCCTCTGATTTTTGAGATATGCCTATCCTTACCAAATTCAAAAGCCCCTAATAAACAAGCACTTTAAAATCTATCTACACATTTAAGCAGCTGGTGTGTGTTTTTGTCTCCTAACTTCTGCAAAGATGAGGCGTTTGGTTCTCTGGGAGGTTTTGTGTTTCCATTTTTAGCATGCAGAAGACATATCACATCTGTACATGCTCTACAGGCACTCACGAATAATTTTTGTTTGAAGGACTAATATAC
The DNA here is from genome assembly GCF_004664715.2 of Peromyscus leucopus. Taxonomy (NCBI): domain Eukaryota; kingdom Metazoa; phylum Chordata; class Mammalia; order Rodentia; family Cricetidae; genus Peromyscus; species Peromyscus leucopus. Next base: position 29,879,384 of record NC_051067.1, on the reverse strand, counting down.
TTTAAGAAAAAGTAGTCCTGGGTGGCAAAGTATGGCTCCCTGCTAGACAGCTCATCCCCATTCCCCTCTGACTGGTCCCCACAGCATCCTGTCCACACAGGGACTTCATCCCCAGACATTTCTATTCCCACTTGCCTCCCCAGGATGGCATAAGGTGCTCTGATGCTCAGAGACAGGTCAGAGGGAAGATTTAAGGCAAGTGCTCCAGTTTAATTTCTTTTTTTAGTTTTTTTGAGACATTTTTATAGCCCAGGTAGCCACGAATTCACTCTGCAGTTCAGGTTAGCCTTGAACTCTTGGCAATCCTCCTATCTCAACCTCCTACAAATACTGGGATTACAGGCAGTACCCACCATACCCACCTCCATTCTTTTTTTGCTTATAAATTTACTGCATTGCTTTGCTTTTCACAATGAATCTGCAGGATTAGTAAATGATTGGTGGAGGGCCTTTAATCTGTGGATTCTCTGATCATGCCAAGTTGAACTAGAGAAACAAATAAAAATGGGTGTGTGTGTTTGTGTGCTATTGAGGTACACATGCCTTTGCATATGTGGTAAGCACAGGAAGAGGCTTGATGTCCTGCACTATCACCTGTAGTGGGTAGCCATTCCAGCTTGGATCTGGAAGCTCCAACCCCCATTGAGACTCTGGCAACTGTCACGCCTACAAGGCGGGGCGAGGGGAGGTGCTGGAAACCTGAGAGCTGGATGGGCAAGCGCTCGCTCTGGGCGCGCTCTCTGCGCCTGGACCCTGGATAGTGGAGATTGATTGTGCAGAGCTCCAGAGAACACCGCTGGATTGCGATACACTTTCCCCAGACCCCCGCGACCTATCCATTCCTTCATTTGTAAGTCATCCACTAAATAAATCTTCCTTTTAACTACGTGGAGTGGCCTTTATAATTTTCCCCAATAATCACCCATTATCTCTTCCCTTAAGACACAGTCTCTCAAAGAATCTATCCTAAACTGCTGGCCAGCAAGTCTCAGAGCCCCTCCTGTCTCTATCCTCTATGGCTCTGAGATTACAGCTACATGCAGCCATGCCTGACTTTTAAAAGATTATTTATGCTTTATTTTATATGTATGAGTATTTGACTATGTGTGTGTGTGTGTGTGTGTGTGTGTGTGTGTGTGCACGCCACATGTGTGTCTAGTGCTTGCAGAGGCCAGAGGCTTTGTGTCTGCTGAGAGTGGATTCGCAGACAGTGGTGAGCTGCCATGTGGGTTCTGGAAACCAAATTCAGGTCCTCTACAAGAGGAATAAGTGCTCTTAACCTCTGAGCCATTGCTCCAGCACCTCCTCCAACATTTTATATGGGTGCTGGGGATTTGAACATGGGTCCTCATGCTTGTACAGGTTTTCTTACTCAAGAAAAAAAGTCCAGTTAAAATAATATGGCTTGTCAAAGTCCTGTGGTAAACTCTGACTCATTCCTTGATGGAAAAGTCCCTGTTAGCAGAGCTGGCCCACAGGGGACCAGGATTACAGCCCAGAAAGATGTACTACAGGAAGAACCAGGCATCTGAGATGGAAGAGGATAGGGCCAAAAAGAGACCCACCAAGCACACATTCTCATGGAACTTGCCTCCCCCAAATGCAAGGCAAATGTTTGCACTCCAGATGCAGTCAACTACTTTCTCAACAGGCCATCTCCATCTCTTCATCCCACAGCTCAACCATCTCCATCTCTTTATTCCACAGCTCAACCATCTCCATCTCTTCCTTCCACAGCTCAACCATCTCCATCTCTTCCTTCCACAGCTCAACCATCTCCATCTCTTCATCCCACATGTCTGCCGCTCACTACACAGAGCCATTTGGTGCAGTCATTCAAGTAAAAAGAAAAAAGAGTACAGCAATCCCGTTGAGTGAAGTAAGTCCCTACATTTTCAGCAACACAGACAAATACAGAAAATAATACAAGCTGCAGTACTTCCGAAGAATATACAAGTGTAAAAATGCATAGTATAGTAAGAATACAAGTATCATTCTGCCCCATGGATTAGAAAGCATTCAACCTTTCCTTGGGAGTTTAAACTCATTAGGGTCATGTCAGGGCAAAAGAGCAACACCCACCTAGAGCAGACCCCAGATTCTTTTCTAGTCTCTTTAGCAATTAAATCGAGACTCAGACTCTAATTTTGCAATGTTATCAGTAACTTAGGCACCTTACAATTTCTGGTCACTCTTTGATGATGTGTAAATGCATTCAACTGGTTAGGCTGCCTAGGCTCAAGGAGAGTTATTATAATGAGAATCCCTGTGAGAGAATTTCTCAAAAAAATTGTCATTGTTAGTAAAAAAAAAAAAAAAAAAGTTACTTGTTAACATTCACTTGACCATCTCCAGGCAAGGTCTCTCCTAGCAAAAGGTAACAAACTCATTGCTTCAAATCAGAAAAGCAGAATTGTGGGAAGGGGAAGCTTTAATGACCAGAGATACCAAAAAAAGGTACTTATGGTAATATGACCAAATGGTCAGCCCTGAAAAATTATATACAATTAACATCATACAGACTGGGCAAGTTATGTAAGGGAATACACACACACACACACACACACACACACAATTTAAATACATACATACATATATTCATGTAACAATTAATGAAAACAGAGGCCAAGAATTTGAAAAATAGTAAGGAAAGATATGAGGGTGTGGAGGGAAGAAAGGGAAGGGGGCAGGGAAGAAGGGAAATGAAAAGAAAGGGATGGGGGAAATAAAAGACATAATAAAAAAGTTAAAACACAGAAATAAATAAATTGGGGGCAGTGTTTTTAAAAATGGGCCAGGGGTGTCGCTCAGTAGTAGCCCATTTTGCCTGAAGGTGCAGGGTCCTGAATCCCATCCCTGGCACTGCAAAAAACAAGCAAACCAACAAATAAACAAAAACAAAAAACCCTACTACATCCAACATCCAATCAACTGAGCATGTAAAATAAAGCAATACTCTTGGCTATTATTATTATTATTATTATTATTATTATTATTATCTCATTTAAAAGGGGACCTGTCCCACTATGCTGCCTAGGCTGGCTTCAAACTTCTGGTCACAAGCCACCCTCCGAACTCAGCTTCCTGAGTATCTGGGGCTACAAGTGAGTGCCACAGTAAAGAGCCTTGCTTTGAAGACAGATGCATCTTAAACAGTGCTGATCACCTGGCCTGCGACACTATGGTCTTAGTTGGGAATGAGGGTCAGACTACAATCACTCACAGCTGCTTATATAACCATTTCTCTAGCCTTTGATAAAACGATGTTCATAAAGAGATGGGGAGATGTGATTTATAGCTCTTGTCTGTGTCTCTCACAACTAAATTGAGTGTTCCACCATGTGTGAGTGGGTATGTGTGAATGCAAACACGCTCATATTCACAGGTTTTAAAAAAAAGAAAATCCACCCTCCAGCGTAGCCTTGTGTTTAAGTGCCTGTGTGCCTCACAATGGTCTCAGTGGCCGGCAGGCACCGCTGCCTGGTCCTGCACAGACCTGGTCTGTTCAATTGCTGCAGTTCAAATCCTCCGGAAGACCAAGATAATCTCTATTTGATGTCTTAATTATACAACCACTTATCCGGTTGGCAACTTAAAAAAAAAACAAAAGTTTAAAAGGTAGAATATTTAACCACAGTGTACCTTAGAACAAGATCCAAAGGAGGAAAAAAAAAAAAAAAAAAAACCTTAAGCAGTCTTTCGAGTAAAGCAGAAAATATCCGTAAGTCAGCAGCATTTCTTCTTTCTTCTTTCTTTTTTTCTTTTTTTTTTTTTTCTCAGATAGGGTTTTTCTGTGTAGCCCTGGCTATCTTGGAACTCACTCTGTAGACCAGGCTGGTCTCAAACTCAGATTTCCACCTGCCTCTGCCTAGGATTAAAGGCGTGTGCCACCACTACCCAGTGGTAGCACTTCTTGAAATGAATAGCCTACCCTCATGGCGAACTACACAAGAAATCAAAATGGCAAAAATCATTGCTTTGCTAGTTCCATTGCCAAGCACCTGCAACATTAAAACAGAATAAAGCCCAGGTCTGGTTTGATAAAGGCCAGGCTTTCCCAACAGAGGCTAGAAGGGATATAAAACGCTTCCAGATGAAGGAGGAGAAAATTTGGGGACCACTAAAAATGTCACTTGCAAATAATTAATGTCCAGAAGTGTCACACTTATCTTTGGAGCTAAGAACTACTTAGCTCATGGCTTATCAGTAACTTCTCTAAGCTCAATTCACAGGTTTTACACATGTGCTTCTGTGTGTAAAAAGCTAGCAAGCTCACTAGCTGGAGAGACGCAGCTCCCTGCTCTGTTGACTGACAGCACTCCTTCATGTCTTGTCACCAGCTCACGTATTTCCTCAAGCTGGCCCAGGGATGTGGAGAGCTGGGCTATCTCAGCCCAGCTACCCATGTCCACCCCAACCTCATCTGCCAAGTATGACTTTGGTTCCTTTTTTTTTTTTTTCAATTCTCCATTGTCAAAGGTGGCTTGTCTGTCACTTCTTTACAAAATCCTCCTCCTTTTCACCATTTAAATGGGTTCTCAAGCCATTGTTCACATTCTTTTGCTTCATTTTAATTGTGCTATCTGGAATAATCTATTAGCTCCTACAGGAGGCCACTGTTAATGTTTGGATGTTTTCATTACATGTGTCATGCTGTTTGGATGTTATCCTCAACTTTAAAAAAAAAAAAAAAAAAAAAAAAAAAAAAAAAAAAAAAAAAAAAAACGTGACTCATTAAAAAAAAGTTTGATTTAATTATTTGTTTGTGGGTACGTGTCTGTGTATGCAGGTAACTGTGGAGGCTAGAAGAGGGTGCTGGATTCCCTAGAGCTGGAGCAGCAGGTGGCTGGAGACTGCCCAACATGAGTGCTGGAAACTACACTGAGCCATCTCTCCAGCCCCGAACACAATCGTTTTCAATAGCTTATTCTACTTCAGGGAAAAAAAAATTGGCAGGCTGCTTATACACATCTATACAATAAGATAAATCCTGAAGCCAGAAAACTGCACAAAGGAGGAACTAACCAGGGATAGTAAGATGAAGCTAAGAGAGAGGACTGGACCTAAAGCTTGTGTGGTCAGTCCAGGAAGGAACCACTTCCACCAGCGCTTGGGAGGTTCTGAACTCCTAGCCCAATATGGTCCACAGTCTGCTTCAGTGGATAACATTGTAGGGCAACACAGCCACAGCCATTCATGTACATATTAAGCATATGCTTGGCTACTTTCATGTCACAGTGGCAGAGCTTAGGGGCTGCAGCAGAGACCATCTGGCCCACAATGCCTACAATTTTTACTATCTGGCTCTTTTCAGAACAGTTTGCAGGCAGCCAGGTTATATGATTCTCTTCCTAGGAGACAGAAGCAAACCTACTTCCTAGACCAAGTACAGTCCTTGTATATAGCAAGTGTCATCATCCCAGCTCCCCAAATTCTTTTCAAGCGTAATAAACACATAAATGAACATAAAATGGTTTGTCAGAAGCCCGTGGCAAACTCTGACTATACACTTAGTAGGAAAGGCCCGACTAGAAAAGATGGTCCACAGGGACCCAGAGGGCTTGTACTACAGGAAGGCCCAGTCATCAGAGATGAAGGGGGCAGGGCAAGAGAGAGGTCCACCAAACACATATTCCCATGAAACTTGCTTCTCTCAAATTCAGTATAAATACATCAGTGACTTTCACAGGGTCAACGGCACAATGACGTATGTCAGCACAAGTCAGTAAGGCTGAACAACAGCACAGTTCGGGTACCATCCACACATGGGCCAGCTTAATCCAGGAACAGACTCAGAGTGGGCAGGTGCCAGGCACATACGCAGTCTTTCCCTGCCCTCCTTCCTCAGCCTTGGCTGATGGGGCTAATGATCTGGGGTTTTCTTCTGCTGAGACCCAAGTATCCTCAGCAAATTATTAGCACTTATTTTGCAAGATAAAAGGAGAGGCCATCTTTACTAGATGACAATTTCTTCTGAACTCTGCTGACTAGAGTGTGAGGTTGAGGATGTATGGTGTGCCACCTTCCTGTGGTTCAGCCACTGCGCTTTGCCTACAGATAGCCATCTCCTTCAGAGGTAGTCCATGGGAAAGACCAGGTTGCCAGGACCCTGTGACTAAAAGACAGCTGCCTGGAGAGAAGAGCACGTTGATGACTTCAAGCATGGCTTGGAGTCACTTCAGGAAACATGCCTCGGACCCGGCATACTACACAGGCCAATGGTGGGTCAGGGCCTTGGGGACACCATAGCCACTCTGAAGGTGTTAAAGCCCAATCAATGCCCATACTGTCTCTTCAAAGAAAGAAAACTCCAGATGCCATCAGCTAAACCCACTGCCTTGTCACACAGCTCCAAAGAACTCGGTACGACAAGTGCCCCAAAATAAAGACAAACACTATAAAAGGTGACCTATAAGAAACTATGATTCAGCTCATTGCTAGAAGGAGATAGAAGAATATGCTGTGGCCTTTCCATTTCCACTCCTTTCTTATGGTTGAAACGCTGTCATGCACTGATTGTGTTTCCAGTGGGACAGAAATTTAGGTTTATCTAAAGAAAACTTTAATATGCAAATTGAGCCAGGCGGTGGTAGTGGCTCACACCTTTAATCCCATCACCTCCCAGGCAGAGGCAGTTGGATCTCTGTGAGTTTGAGGCCAGCCAGGGCTACACAAACAAACCTTGTCTCAAAAAAAAAAAAAAAAAAAAAAAAAAAAAGAAGAAGAAGAAGAAAAAGAAAGAAAGAAAGGAAATGCAAACTGAAGAAAACTGAAGAGAATTACTCTAGAAATTACTAGCTAATCAAGACCTGACTCCTCCCTGTTATCAAAGATCAAGAAAGCCAGAACCTTATCTGCCCAGTGATCCAAAAGGTCTTTCCACAGGGTGTCCAGAAGCAAGCACAAAACTAACAAGTAAAATGTCTACAGCTTCTCCTCCTCTTGTGGGTGTGAGGTTGTCTTCCAGAGAAATGAATACAGGTAAGTAAAACTTACCCAATGTGACAGCAGAGATCATATGGGAAACAAATATGGCAGAGCCCCTGAATGCTTTCTCCATCCTATTTCAAGCACAGGAAGCATGCACAGGCCCAGCCCCAGGTGCTTCGAGCCCCAAGAGCAGAGGCTGAGTGGATGGGAAAACCCTATAGCCTTGGAGGAAGCTGCAACCTAAGAGGCCATAGTCCTTTAATGTCACCCACTTAGGGGACAGTGTGTCAGCTCCATCCTGTTTCAAAAGAGCAAACACTACCAAGTCTTGCCACCTAATGTTCTAGTACTAAAGCTTGACAGTTCAAATCCAGACCACCTACGGTCACATCAAAAGGATGTTAAAAATGTGGATTTTGTATGACCTCAAAGTAGAGGAAAAGAAGAAAAGATCTCAAGGAGTCCAGGATAGCATAGTTCATCTCAAGTGCAGTCCACATAGAATCGTTCTTCAGTATGCACTGCTAGATCCAGGACTGGGGTACCCAATGGTGCATTCTGAAGTGCACAGAAACTTCCTGAGAAATCAGCAGCCCACATGTCAGCTTGAACTGATTCCCACATCTCCAAATCATTACACAAACTTCCATTCTCCTTGATGCGGGCACTGAGCCCAAGCTGGAAGCCTTTTTGTAACCACAAAGGCTTCAAAGTGTATGTGTCTCAAGTGCCACCACCCCAACAATGAGCCCAGAACTTCGCAGGCAGCAATACTGGGCTGATTTTCATAGCGACTGGTCATGACAGTTCCTACTTACGTAATGCATATAAGGTGAGGATGATTCCGGCCAGGCAAAATCCTTCAAAGAACCTGAGTGTGCTGAACATCGTCACATTCACTGACAGTGCCACAGTCAGTCCAAAGATCAGGATGAAGATGATGGAAAACAGCAGCACAGGCCGCCGACCAACCCTGCGTGGAAGAGGGGAGAAGTCAGGCATCCATGTTAAACAAGAGGGCAGTGCTCAGTGCTGAAATCCAGCATCCAGTGAGCACTCAGTACATGTTGAAGGAGTCAGCGCTAAGTGTCTTCATACTACCTATACCCACTTCCTAGATCACGGCTTACTCCCTTGGGATACAGGCCTCTTGTAGGACATTAAGCCCCATCCTCTCTGGAACTGAGAGGGCATTGCTCAAACAGCTACTAGGAGAGAGAATTATGATGTGGCCCTGATTGCTGCTGCTGAGTCTATCTCTGTGTATAAACAGGGACAACTCAAGGCAAGAGAACAAAATTAATAATAATTCCCCAAACACAAACCTTGACACACCCAGCATAAAATGGCTCGAAAAACTGTTGACCTTTGGAACTGGCCCAAAAGTCAACACAGACATGGAGGGAAGGCTTGACTTCTATTCTCCCGTTGCTACCTTGGTGGGGGAAGGGGTATCTTGTTTCATAGGCAGCCTATAGGTCCAGGGTTGGGCCAGCTGCAATCTGCTTCAGCTACATGACACCATGTAATTCTAAAGGGACCAGAGGGATCACACATTAAGCCTAGACACTTTGGACTGTAAATAAATGCTCTGATGTCTTAAAGTAGAAGCTGCAGGAAAGGGCAGTGGCATACTGACTCCACAAACCACACACAGAGCGGAGCTGATCGGTGCATGATCAGTGGCCACTATGGGACAATGTACTTGGGGGCACTCAGAGGGCAGATGGGGTAAGTTCATGGACCCTGAAAAACCATGAGTTCCCTTGTCCCCGTACTAACCCTTCACCTCTCTCTACTTATTACAAGTAAAACTATGGCAACAGAGCTGCAGGAAACAAATTAATATTTAACACAACTGGCTTGGACTAGAAGGATAGTTCACAGAGAAGGTGGGGGAGAGGATAGGAAGAAAATGCAGGCCTGGTGCCCTCAACAGCATGCAGGGTAGCCAAACGGCATTGGCTGTCCTGGACATTTATGACAAGTAAAAAGGGGAGAAAAAAAGAGCCAAAGAAACAGACAGCAGAACGGTGGCTGCCTGGGGCTGGGTGAGAATAGAGAATGTTTATGAGCATATTTCACAGTCTCTTCAAGGACCATGGAAGTGACTTAAACTCAGAATGGGCAAAGGACTGAAGTAACTCTGTAAACACATTCAAAATCATTGAATTGTGCATATTAAAAGGCAGGTTTATATATGTGCAAATGCTTTCCCACTTAAACCTCATTTTAAAGATTAAAGTGCTGTTGCAAGGCCTATTCCACCTTCTATAATTTTAATTTATATAAAATATAACATAATATGTAAAAATATAAAAATATATAACACAGTAATATATAATAGTTTTAAATATAAAATGTAAATATATAAAATATAACATTTACATATATGTATATATATACTATAAATACAAAGTGCTTTCTCAGGGTCTACCCATTTCTTTTTGATTTGAGGATACACAGCCAAGGCTATGAGTTTATAACAATGAAAAGCCTTTGTGTTTCTGCTGGGGTCACAAAGCCCTTCCAGGAAAGATCTTACCAGACGCCATTGTCTGTACCCAACTCATTTGCAGAAATACATTTAAAGCATGGTTCACTTGTCCACTTAAAAGGGAGGAGAGTATACAAATCTCTAATATCCATTTTTAATTCGAGGTACCTACCTCACCCTTGAATGGGGATATGGGTTCTGTTTCACTTCTTAGAGGGGCATGATGAGCCTGGCCTGAATCCCCGAGCTAAACATTTCAACTTTCAGCCTTTCTGCACTTCCTGCTGTTGCTTGATATTGTCTTCCTAAGTAGCCCAGTCTGGCTAACCTAGAACTCTCTATGTAGCCCAGGTTGGACTGAAACTGGCAATCCTCCTACCTCCAACCTCCCCAAGTCTTCCGATCTCAGGTGTATGCAGCCATGCCTACTTCTTCCTGATGTTCCAACCTGTGTTTTCCTGTTTTGATTTTGTCTTAGAAATGATGCTTGATTTTTTTAATTTTCAATCTTGTAAAACATATTCTATGTACTTCCCTTTCAAATGGTTACTTAAATCAGTAAACCACACCTATCAATCCTTAGGGGCTGTGGGGGCACGAGTAGCCTCTGAAGTCAGAACAAACACCTTGGTTTTGCATCCAGGCTGGTAGTACATCATTCCTGAGCTGTGATCTTGGGAAAGTCCATACTTTCTCCACTGGTGTCTTCTAGGGAGTTTGTATAGAAATGCGCCAGCAACTCAACAACCGTTCACTACATCACTACACGCTAGTTACAAGCCTCATGTGAGCTGGTTCCCCAGAGTGGGAGCACAGGTGAGGGACAGCAGAGGCCTTTATCTTTTCGGATCTTCAAAGATGTACCTATCTAAATTCTCAGAATCTATCTTTTTTTTATTTTAAACTTTCAGGGCAAGAGGGACTCTGAAAATGGGATTGCAGCTAAGGACCTCAAATAAAGTGATTTTCCAAGGAGGGTATGTAGCATGAAAGAACTTGATTCCATTTTACTGGTTCTGAAGATGGAGGATGGGCCCATGAACCCAGAACACAGGTGGCTACTAGGGGCTAGAAAAGACAAGGAAACGACTGTCCCCTGAGCCTCCAGGAAGGAGCTCTGCCCTGGTGGTGTCCTGGTTTTATCCCAGTGACACCCATCTTGTGAACTGTACGATGATTAATTTGTGTTGAAGCCACTGAGCACGTCTTAGTGACAGCAGTCACAGGGAACTGATACAGGGTCTCCGAACAGACATCCCTCGCCAATGAAGTGACTGGAAGAGATTTTGAATAAAAGCAGGGATTGTTTATAAAAGATGGAGCAAGCTGGCAGAGAACCTGTAGGACAATATATCCACTTTGAAGTTTCTATCAGCGGGGCTGGGAGGCTGGGACGCTGGAACCAGATAGTCAGGCATGGAACCAGTTAGAGGCACTATGTAGAGAGGACCCGGTTGGTGCCCCTTGCAGCTCTGCAGAGACCAATGCCTGAGCTGTCCCTTATTTCAGCTCTTCTATATCCCCAACTATGCTTTCATTCCACCATTGCTGTTATAAACACAGGCCATCCTTCAGCTGAGCCCTGTCCTGAGTGTCTCACACACAGCTCAACTAAGCTATTCTCTAAACAAAAATCTGGGTTGAAAATGAAGCTCGTTTTTTCTTTTAAAAAATATTATTTTAATTTTTTTTTTTTTTTTTGTGTGTGTGTAGTGTGATTTGCTGGGGTCGGAGGAGGATGTCAGATACTCTCCTCTACCATTCTCTGCTGTGATGCCTTGTAACAGGGTCCTTCGATGTCTTAGAGTTTCTGTAGCTGTGATGAAACACCAGGACCAAAGAAACTTGGGGAGGAAAGGGTTCTTTCAGTTTATGCTTCTCCATCATTGTTCATCATGGAAGGAAGTCAGGACAGGAACTTAAGCAGGGCAGGGACCTAGAGGCAGGAGCTGATGCGGAAGCCTTGGAGGAATGCTACTTACTGGCTTGCTTTCTTATAGAACCCAGGAGCTCCAGCCCAGGGATGGTACCACCCACAATAAGAAGGACCCTCCAACAGCAATCACTAATTAAAAAAAAAATGTTCTACAAGTTTGCTGACAGCCCAGTCTTATAGAGACATTTTCTCCATTGAGGCTCCCTCCTCTCTGATGACTCCAGCCTGTGTCAAGTTGACATCAATCCAGCCAGTATACTCTCTTAACTTGCGAATAGGCCAGAAGCCAGCAAGCCAACCAAATCCTCCTGTGTCTGTTTCAATAGCTCTGGGATTAGGTGCATGTAGCCATGCCCAGTTTTTTACATGGGTGCTGAGGATTCAAACTCAGGTCCTCACGCTTGTGCAGCAAGTGTTCTCACTGACTGAGCCACCTCCACAGTTCTACAACTCTTTAAGGAAAGCACCTAAATGTCTGTAGATGTTGACTGTAATTTTAGAAAGCTTACTCTATGACTTGATCAACTTCCTCATGCAGCCCTAACCCTGCTGTGAGATGCGGAGTTCCCTCAAATGGGGTGATTTCTTTTAAGGCAAGGCTTAAGCAGAGAGTAAATACACTACCCCCCTCCCCGCGCCCCCGCCCCCCCCCCCCGCCCCCCGCAAAGGTAGGAGAGTTGTGAAGAACAAAATTTCCCTGAAACGGAAGGTCACCATTCAAACTCTCCCAAAGCTAGTGCTCAAACATGTGTGATGACTCCCTAGGACATCCCTGCTTGCTTGTCCAACCTAGCCCCCCAGGAAGCCACTGCAGAGAACTGGGTTTGTGCCATCAGACTCTAGGCACTCTGAGAAAGATCCAGACGGACTCTTAAGTCTTTTGTCCCCATACCCAGGCCTGGAGTGTGATCAGGGAGGCCACTGGGTATGCATGTGCAAAAAAAAGCCTGACACGGGGAACTTCCACTTCCACAGACAGATTGTTTAACAAACCCCTGCATTTCCTATTGTAGTAAGTCACTTGTGGAATCAGGACACTATGAGCGCTATCAAGTCTGCATTTCTTAGAAAGGAGGGCCATGGATCCTATCGGTATACATTTCTAATTTCTGTCAGTTCTCTGGGAAGCAGTGTCTGCCAGATGAGAACAGCTCATGCTAAAAAGCTAGCAAGCCAAGCATCTGGTTAAATAAAACCTTACTTTCCACCCTCAAAAACTAGACAGCTCCTAGAATAAGACTGCACAGGTCACTGACAGTTTCATTGCTGAACACAAGAAATGTGTCCATATGAAGCCCTAGAAATGGTGAGTTAGCAGATTCTGGGCTCACAGGAAATCATATCATATGTGCACACAAATAGACATTAGTTTGAGGAAGGAAATTTCCACCATGTAAAGTGGCCTGAGAACTCTCTATAGCCATTCCCACTGCCCTGGCTAGCTTTCTCAGTTAACCAGGATACAGAGGGTACCAGGAAAACACACACACACACACACACACACACACACACACACACACACACACAGTCTGTCCCTTGGCATTCCTGACATTCCTATGTCAACAGGCCCGAGACAGGCTGATTCACATACAAAAAAGATGATTGTAAAGGGTGTGGGATAGGAAGCAGCCACCCCACATCTCTGTCCTTGGGCAGTCCCTGACATTATACAATTGTCTTCCCTCTTGAACACAGACAGCACCACAGTGTTCTTGTGACCTGAGAATGCCTTAAACAAAAGTGCCAAGGCAGGCCATCAGTTCTGGGCCCTGTGGTGTGGTGTCAAGTCCTGAATGCAGCTTATTGCTCAGTGAACTTGGGGATTGACTTCAACTGCTAGGCTCTAGGTTTTCAGCAATAAACAATTAAGGCATGGGAATATCTGATACTTGCCTGGTACATAGTGATCAGTAGCAATGGGGTCTTTTTAAAAATTATTTATTTTGATTTATTTTATTTTAGGTGTTTTGTGTGCATGCATGTCTGTGCCTGCTGCCCTTAGAGTGGAGAAGAGGCTCACTCAAGAAGAGGGTGCTAGGAACGGAACCTGGGAGCTCTGGGAAAGCAGCCAGTGCTCTTTACCACTGAGCCGTCCATCTCTCCAGCCCCTAAGCAGCAGGTTCTAACTCATCTTCTGTCTCCTCCTGGTCCTTTTCATCACTTATTTCCTCCTGAACTACACATTTTGATCTGGAAATCCACCCCTCCTTACCCACCTAAAACACATTCTGTCTCATTTCTGATTGCTGCCCTTCCCTTGTCCACAATGCCTATCCATTACCCAAATGCCATTATGTTCTACTGTCCTCCTCACCATCGGCACCACAGAGGCAGCTCCTAGCTAAGCCAATAACTGTCTCTAAAATGTGCATGATATTTTAAGGTGTTACTCCGGACTGATATCTATCTCCATTCATAAGGTGAAGGGTCTGCAACTCCTTCACCAACGTTTTAGGTTTTTGGAGATGGAGTTTCATTATGTTGCTCAGGCTGGCCTCACTGAGTTCAAGCAGTGAATTCAGCCCCCAGTAGCAGAGACTACAGGTACATGCCACTTCACCCAGCTCTTTTTTTTTTTTTTTAAATGTATTTTGTGCATCTATCCACTTGGCACCTAGCTGGGCATCTCCATGCTCCTCCCAACTAAGCATAAGTTATCAGAATTAAATGGGGCTGCAGGCTGATCTTGAATGAATTTAGACCCTCCTTCCCCCTGGTCTATCATGTATAGTGATCAATTCTCTTTTGCCTCTGCATTCTCCAAGTGGTAGCTTCTATTCTGGCCTCACTGGCAAGCAGAGCCAAGGCACAGTGACTACACCTGTGTTAACAATAACCACTCCTCTTTAGCTAGCAAAGGTGTGCTGTGCCTTCCAAAGGTCCACGGGTCGGGTGTGTTGGTACTCACCAGTCAGCAATGCATCCAGTTATTAGGTAGCCAAAGATTAATCCAACCAGCAAGGAGAACTTAGCGATATGGACCTTCCAGGCATTATCACACACAAGATCCCACTAGAGAGGGGCAAACAGAAGGTAAATCAGAGAGACACATACACACAACTAGTCGTGCTCTATTACAAGCACAATACAGTAACCCTGCAAGGGCCTGGGCATTCTTATTGGGGCCATATCACACGTGACACTAAGAATATCATCATTAGGCTGCTGAAAACCCAATGGGAACTCTAATTTGCTCACAAAATTAAATGTGGTGTTTTAATCTAAACAGATTACCTACATTTGGGAGGAGTGATCATATGAAATCTGGGGGACATATGTGCTTCTGTCCCAAAAGACCACAGGAAACCAAGGGAGAGGAGAATGGCCAGAGAAATCAGTAGCACCCTGGTGACCAGAGTCCTTCACACCCCACAGAGTTGCTATAATCTAGATGATGGGAAGGCCTGGCCAAGTGTCCTTACGGGGTGCTGTAATAACACAAGGAAATGAAAGGCAACATTGGCTTTTTCACCCCATTATACTGTCTAAACTGCAGTCTCAAAAAGAAATGGAGTTAATAGTGAATGCTGAGCTCCGAACTTACTACATTCTCATTTTTTTTTTCTTGTAAATGCTCTTGTGAATTGTCTTATAGGGCTAACGGCACCATCGGAGTCTCAGACTTAGCCAATTTTGTGCAGTAAAGTTATATTATTTAATTGGAAAAATGAAAATGCTCCTCCAGGCTGGGGAGATCACTCAGTCCAGAAAGTACTTGTCATACAAATGTGAGGATCTGAGTTTGAATTTCCAGAACCCACATAAAGCTGCCTATGGTAATGGAATCCCAGAGCTCCTACAGCAAGACGGGAGATTTGTGGACCAGATAGACTGGCATACACGAGGGTGAAGAACCAAGAGACCCTGTCTCAAACAAGCTAGAAGGTGGGGACTGGCACCTGAGGCTGTTCTCTGACCTTCACGTGTGTTACAGCATGTATGCATGCCTACTCACACGCAAACATTCATGCACATACAAAGGGAGAGAGGAGCAAGAGAGAGAGTGAGATCCTCGATTATTATCTTTCCTATTTACCAAAGTGGAGAAGGACCGAGGCTCACACACAGTCTACCTCTAGGTCAGAGGGCAAATGAACAGGGAGTGGCTGGCTGGTGTCACGAGGACTGGATCACCCATCCTTGCTGTTTAGTGTTGCCATCCACTGTCATGGTAGGGAAGCCCTTCTGGCGAACGTTACAGCCTGGAGCTTTTGACCCCAGGTCAAAGGAGGTACAAGGGTGGTGGGGTATTGATTGCAGCTGGAGACATGCCCCACCATGGGAAAATTTAGGACTATTAGAACAAGAGGTATGCTGGAGGCCATCAGGAAAGGTGAGGCTAAGGGGTAGAAGCTATGCGGTCGCAGCCTGAACTAAGTGCTGCCTTCTTAGGTGTCTCTTCTTTGAGCCTCTGCCTATAGAGAGACGCAGAATGTAATGCCAAGAATTCTGGTGGCCTCAGGTTTGAAGTTTCCAAACTTCTGCGGAGTCCAGTGGAGGCGGAGGATGACAGCTTAGGTCTCAGCTTCAGTGGAATTTGGAAAAGACTATCTGTAGCAGCAGTTGCCCAGGAAAGAACCTGGCCTGGACAGAGAAGGAAGGGGCTACCAGTCATTGTTCTGACATCTGCCCAGAACTCCTTGGGATACTTGATGCCCATGCTCCAAGGCAGGATCCAGAGACTTGGAGAGAGTAACTCACTCCATCCTCTACCGAGCTGGCTCCAGATGGTCTGAATCAGAGCTTAGGAGGGAAGGCAAAAAGATCAGGCACAAGCTCCACGATGGCCCAAGAAGGATGGTTTGAGGCTAGTTGTCTAGATGCATTCGTGTGTCTGGGGAGGAGGGCTGCTGGCTGCTTCGGATATCACTTAGGCAGTCAGATGCAGGCATTCCTTAAAGGAGATCTCAAAATGCTACAGAACCACGGGGACTCCATTGCCTGGGAATGAGCAGGAAGTACAGATTAGGGGACCCCAGCCCCAATGTTCTGAGTGAAAACTCCTGCAGGAAAGCCGAGCAGGGCTGACAAGCTGTCCAGGTGAGCCTGAGCCACATGGACCAACTGTCCTGCTTCTAAGAAGAGCCATAAGATCCTAGCCTGCCTTCCCATGCCACAGTGGAGGCAACCCATGAGCTTCACCACCTCAGGCTTCAATGGCCTCCCAAGAAGGAAGAGACTAACACTCCATATAAAACATACATCACTACACCTTTGTCCACTTGGAAATTGACTGTGAAGCTCCAAGACAGCTTAAGTGGGTTCTTGGAGCCAGCCTGATGTTTCTAGAAGAACAAATTTAATAACAAACAACTTTCTAATGCCAGGAAGGCAGATTTGGCCTTAAAACACGAGTTAACAGCTTTGTCATGAACAATGTGGGTGCATTCTGTTTTCCCAGCTCCATGTAAACATTTCTGGGAGAGTCATCACCTGTACCTGTTCATCTCCCAGCTACACCACACCTGCGTAGACTTCAGCCTGGCATATTCTTGGCAAGCACTAAGCCGCCCTGACCCGGGTTACTGCCTGGGAGGAACACACCAGCTGCCATCTCTTTCATTCACTCCACTTCTAACAACTTTCCCATCGTCACCAAGACGCCCCATTGATGAGTTTACTCAAGGTTAAATGGTGCAAAAGAGTGCATTACACTTATACCGAATGGCCAGGAGACGGGAGACTTTAATAAAAACAACCAGGGAAGTGGAGAAAATAGCTGGCACTGTTGCCAGCCCAGTCACCTGAGCAATTACTACACCCGGCCCGGGGCAGCCATGACCCAATTTAGCTGCCACCTAATAAGTTGTTCAGTCGTCGCCTCCACATGACCCCTATCAATTAACAATGCCAGAGTGGAAAATTATGAGGACATGCAGGAAGGCTGAAGCATTCCCGCTGTCAATAAGGAAAGGAAGCTCAGCTGGCATCGGTGAGCTCGGCCTGTGTGGGGACTCACTCTCCCTGGGTTGGTGGGCCAGGGGATCCAGGGCAAGACAGTCACCCATGCTCTACAGCTTCCTCAGCTGGAGACATATCTGAGTCAGCAAGCCCAGCACCTAAGAACACCCAGCAGGTTTAGCAAGATAAGGGTTACTCATGCCTGGGGATCCACCTACACCCCCACCCTTGCCATCCTGGGGCCCACCCTTGAGGCACATTCCACTGGGCTTAGGGGTGGGGAGGAAGGTGGTGGGTAGAGTGGAGGTGGGGTGAGGGATGGAAATGGGGGTAATCTATGGCGCTGGCTCCCTTGTTTAACTTCGACCAAAAAAAAAATGTACTGGGCACATGAAGTGCGTCCTCACACGCTGTTATCTTTGAAAAAAATCCACCAAAGAATTTCAGAAGTATGAGGAAGCTTTGTGGTCGCTTGGCTCTCAAATAGGTTCTCATTGCTATAGATAAGATTATGGCAATTGGCTGCTCAGGAAGTTAAACTAAGTTTTTAAGACTTAAAAATAAAGATGTCTGACTAGAGCAGTGTTGTAAAAAGTCTAAGACTCGGACTTAATGAGCTTGGCCACCTCCCCTTCCCCCTGTCCCCTCCCTCCATCAGTCCCTCACCAATACCAGCACAACCGCAGAAACATGTCAAACACATCCCGAATGTCTCCCGTGTTCCACTGTGGCCATGTCATCCTAGGGGTGAGGGAGATGCTCACTGGACATCCAAGATGGCAGGGATTTCCTCCTGGTTTATGTTCCTGTAGTGCAGGCTACAAGGCTAAAAACACTCCTTCTGGACCCTTACAGAGGTTTCACAGATGATTTCCGGTCTGCTAATCAGGTCCACACAACAAAGAACTGTCCATGCTGCCTAGTTCTGATCTCAGGGCTCCCTTGACTTGAAGGAGAATAAGTGGTTGGGGTGTGTTGGGGGAAGTCCTGCGATGCTGGTCAGATCTGGTAGGGACTGGGTGGTCTTGCGGCCTACAGCTCTGATGATAGCTTTACAAGAGTGTGAGCCTGGGTCAGTGGCTTGCTAAATTCCTCGGCTTCCAAATGCAACACTGGGCCATCAGCAGCTCTGCTGGGAATCCTTCTGGAGCTCTGGCCTGTGTGCTCCAGGAACTTAGGAGACACTGTTGTCCTGCATTCAATCCCTGTCTCTGCAGTACTCACAGCAGTGCCTGATACTTGCAAACTGAGCCCCTTTTTTGATTGGGTTTCCTTGAAATAGAGTTCCCAAGGAAGGTGTGGGCGGAAACCCCTACTCTCCAGAAACAGTACAGCCTGGCATTGACTCCACCTCCTGGAAATCATCCCCTAGGGACCAATGGGAACAGCCCTCTAATGAAGCAAGTTAACACTCCATCAGCAGGTTTAACAAGATCATAAAAGCTTCAAGCCACAGCCCATTCGACCATCCCATTCTCGCCTCCTCTGCCACGTACTCACTTCAGAAGCATCCTGCATGATCACAGGGAACTCTGGCCCATACTTCAGGACAAGGTGAATGATTTTACACATCTCATACTACATGTTAGTTGCTACGCATTCTGTTCAGAAGCTTAATTAAAAACCTTAAAAGAGGAAAGATCTGGTAGGCCGTTTTTGTACTCAATAGATTTAAAGGACAGACTACAAGAAATAGAAGTTGTCAATGATCAACTCTCTCGACTTATTAGAGTGGAGAATCGTCACCAAGAAAACTAATCACATTTCTGAAGAAGATGGAAGAAAATGGGACAGAGAAAACAATTTTCAGTAATAAGAAAATCTATGAAATTTATAAAAAAGAATCTCTGAAAAACTGGAAGAAGACAGGTTACTATCTGACTGTGGAGAGTGAATATCTGCCATAAAAACTAATGAGAGCAATCACCCAGAGAAATGATAGGATGGGGCTGGGGAGATGGTTCAGTGGGTCCAAGCACTGGCTGCTCCTGCAGAGGATCAGGGTTCAGTCCCCAGCACCCACACGACAGCTCACAAAGGTCTGTAACTTCAGTTCCATGGGATCCATTGCCCCTTCTGACCTCCACAGGCACCAGACATGCATATGGTACACATACATACGTCCATGAAAGCAAACATTCATATACAAAATAAAATGAATCTTTTTTAAAGACTAGTATATGTTTTGCGTTTAATTGTTACTACTTCATTACTAACTTCAAGTAGTTAAAATTTCTATGCACCAGAAATGTCATAAACAAAATTGTAGCTATCCATATTTGTAAAATTACATCCACAGGTCTCACATTTAACTGTCAGCTATTTTCCTCTGGTTTTATTTTCTTAGCAATATAGCCCAACATTCTAAATAGAAATGTGTGTGAACATCCAGACAGTTGACAAAATATGGAGTATGGATGGGTTGGAAAATACTCAGGAAATGCTTGATTCTGCTAATGAAAATCTAAACAATATGTGTATTTTTAACTTTCTAAAGATGAAAGAGAGACAAAGAGGTATGGTACCATTTTTTTTTTTCCAGAAAGAAATTTGACAACATACAGCCCATTCCTTTAAGCAGTATCTACTCTTTGACCCAGCAAACCCCACTTTGGGGTAACTTTTTCCCAAGGAAATGATCAGAGATGCCCACAGAGGTCCCTATGCAATGAATGACATCACCCATTGTAATTTACAAGGGCAAGACATGAATTCTTGAGAAAAGGTCCCGGGGAACCATGTGGCCAAAATTCTGCTTTCAAAAACTAATGACTGACACAGCCTTTCATTGTGTGTTACAGTGTCAGAATGAGAAGAGTGAGGACAAAAGGTGGTGTGCACAGGGAGGAAGAGGCGTCCCAATGAATGCATCAAGACCAGAACAGGGCCCTGGAAGCCGCTCAGCAGGAGAAGCTGCTCACTGCCAAGCCCGACTACCTGAACTTGACTCCCAGAGCTCATATGGTGGAAAGAGAACTGACTCCCACACATTTCCCTCTGATCTCCAAAGGCCTGCTGTTGTACATGCACTGAGCACAGATGTACATAACACACACACACACACATATGAAATTAAAAAAAAAAGATGTGAGACTAGGGAAACTGAGTTTTGTTTTCTAGTTTATAATATTCTTATATTCCCTAAACTTCTCATGATTAACTGTGAACTTATGAAATGGGAATACAAAGTGATGATAAGGGTAAGACAAAAATCATTTAAAAAAAAACAAAACAAAACAAGAATACACGTTCCTTTCACCTTTTCAGGGATATATATTTTCGCGCAATCTAAAACTGGAGGCTGAGGATGAAGTTCAGTTGGCAGAGTGCTTGCCTGGTGTGCACAAAGTTCTATGTTCTATTCTAACATGGCAGAACACCAGGTGTGGTGGGACACATCTGTCATCTCAGATGAAGTCAGGGGAATCAGAAGGTCAGGGCTATCCTCAGCTACACATGGAGTTTAAGACCAGCCTAGAATACATGAGACCCTATCCCAGTCAATCAGTAAATGAACAAATAATATGTTTAGAAGAAATTTGTTTTGAAAATGTTTGGCTGTCAACTGGAATTTTTAAAAAATAGAGAAAATAAAGTTGGGTACAGTGGAACATGCCTGAAGTCCTAGCTACCTAGTGGCTGAGGATGAGGGTTTTCATGAACCTAAGAGTTCAAGGCTAGCCTGGGCTAACACACCACACTGTTGTTTCAAAGCAAGCAAACATTTTAAAAAATATTTATTTACTTATTATGTATATAGTGTTCTGCCTGTATGTCTGCCTGAAGGCCAGAAAAGGATACCAGATCTCATTACAGATGGTTATGAGTAACCATGTGGTTGCTGGGAATTGAACTCAGGACCTCTGGAAGAGCAGCTAGTACTCTTAACCTCTGAGTCATCTCTCCAGCCCCACAAGCAAACATTTTAAAAGAAGCTTTGCAGCTGGGCATGGCAGTGCGTTCCTTTAATCCCTGTGGCACAAACAAGAGAATCTCTGTGAGTTCCAGGCTAGTCAGGACTGCAAGTGAGACCTTGTCTCAAAATAGGGTTTGGGAGCTGGAGAGATGACTCAGCTGTAAAGAGCACTGGCTGCTGTTTTTAGAGGACCCAGGTTCAATTCCAATCACTTACGGGGCAGCTCACAGCAATCTGTAACTGTAGTTCCAGGAGCTCTGACACCCGCTTCTGACCTCTACAGGTACTAGGTACACACACGGTACACAGACACACATGCAGGCACAACACTCATGTACAAAAAATAAATTTATTGTTTTTTTATTGTAAAAGAAGCAGCTTGCAACAAATTCATAGCCTGTTGTCAAGCCATGAAATTTACTTCTGTGTTTTGTTTTGTTTTTTCACGAATGTGAGTTCCCCCAAAGTTTCATCTCTTAGAGTGGAGATCCACATGTGAGCTTGTTGTCATTAGCAGACCACCGGGTTTTGCCAACCACTGTGCCAGCTGCCGGGTCCATGCCTGAGCACAGTCAATTAAGATACAAGGAAATATTTCAGGGTAATACCACAAAGACGACAAAATGGCTTCAAATTCCAATGATTTAAATGAAACAAAATCCCCAACTGGGTTGCAGGAATGTAGAGAAATATGAGGTCATCACTTTCCTCTCCAAAACAGCATTTCAGAGTCTCCCAGGCACTATGGATGTGCTCTGCTCTGCTGCTGTTAAACTAGAAACAATAGGAATGAAAAGAACAGACACACGTGTACATATGTGCACACAAGAAAGCATACACATACATGTGAAGATTAGTCACAGAAGGACAGAAGAAATAGTCTCCACAAGCCAGACTGAAGGAGTGTGTGAGCTACAATTAGCCTCTCCACATGTAGGCAGCCAAGAGCACCATTTTTAGTATATCTATTCTAGCAGTATATAGAGTCTCTTTTTTTTTTCTTAAAAGACTTCATCAAAATTCAAGATATACTGTCTAATTTGAAAAACCCTCAAACTCTCTCTTCATTTTTGCTTCTAAGCTCATCCTCCGGTTTCAGGAGGCCGGCTGTCAACAGTAGCCAACACAAGTGCCAATTAGAGTTGGCATGCTAGTGAGCTTCCTTAAATGACATCATCAACATCCTTGCCAGGTACTCTGGGGATTTTTTTTTTTTTAAGCTTTGTCTCTGGTTTTTGTTCATTGCTACTGCAATTGCTCTTCATCTTTATTTTCTCCCTTCCACCTACTGCCAAAATAAACAAACAAATAAATAAATAACTATAGCTTGTTGGAGGAAACAATAGGAAAAAATGGCTAGCAAGCTTGTTTGGGCTAAAGGGAGAATGTACCCCTCCCAGAAAACCAGCACTCTGGCTTCTTCTTCTTCTTTTTTCTTTTTTTTTTCAGGAGACCCACACCAAAGCCACAGCATTAGAGCTGGTTAGGGTTCTTAAACATTCCGTATCCCCATTTCATGACTAACAGTGTGATTTCATCCAAACTCCAGACAACGCTTCATCTCTTTTTCTAAATGGTATTCCTGGGGGTTGCTTCTCTACTTTTACAGCAGCCCTCTGGTGCAGGAGAAGAGCTGAGACTGTGATGCCTCATTTGCCAAAGCTGAGGCTTCCTTGGTTTTCACCGAACTGGATCTTTTTTTTTTTTTTTTTTTTCCATAATGCTAGAGATGGAGAACTGCTTCCCAGCAAGGTTTACAAGGGACACAGAAACATGATCACCTGGCTGCACTCTCACTTCAACTGATGCAGGATTATTTCTGGGAAAGCAATTCAGTGAGCCCCTTTATCTTCTCCATAGAAACGCTGTGTGGCAGCCCAAAGTGGAGGTCTACACTGTGAAACGGTCCTAGTCTCTTGATAGAAATCCCTGTCATTTGCGGGGAGGCGGGGAGTTCAACAGCCATCCACAAGGCAGCGGAACTTGCTAATAAGCAATGCCTTCTATTAACCAAACTTTGAGGAATCTTGCCCTGACCTTTGATGTATATTTCAGCAATGATCATCACTGCTAAGAAAGGAAGGGAATTAAGAGCCAATTGTGTAAAGAGACCAGAGAAGGAGGGGAGGGGGAAGAACCCAGCTGTAAGCATCAAGACAAATCAAGATGTGCACACTAATTTGTCCTAAGTAACAAACACTGCACTGCTCACTTGAGAAACTACTGTCCTGTATAGCTTAGAAGGCCTCTCCTAGTGCAACACAGTGTATGAACAAAACTGGTCTGTCACATTAATATTTAAGCACACCCACTCATTCGGGAAAAGAGCCAAGTGTGGAAAACTTGGGACTGAGATCAGAAAACTCTCAGCCTGGTGAGGACTTAGAGGGAGAAGGCCCGGCATAACATGGCTCCGTGAAGTTCTCTCTATAATCGACTCACCACACCTCCTATTCGCAAGCCTGAACTCCAACTCCTGTTACCGAGTCATATTTTATACCTCACCAGCTCCCCAAAGCCTCAGGACTCTCCATAGAACTGCTCTCCTGTGTACCACCCCGCTCCGTCTGCCCATGACATGCCTGGCTCAGCATGAAAGACTAAGACACTTCTCCCTACCAGGGGCTAGAGGCACAGCTCAGTGGCAGAATGTTTTTCAGTGTGTTAGACCCTGGGTTTCCTTCCCGGCACCATAAAAAGGCCCCTCCAACCAAAACCTATGCTCACCACAACCAGTCAGAGTGTGCTAGACCTTCCCCACTGTTTATCCTTTTTTCTTTCAGTGAGTTGATGACACCTTTGCAAACAGAAGACTAAGAGGAAAAGGTGTCAAACACAAATGCATAGATGAGGGCCGGCGGTGGTGGCGCACGCCTTTAATCCCAGCACTCGGGAGGCAGAGGCAGGCGGATCTCTGTGGGTTCGAGGCCAGCCTGGTCTACAAAGCGAGTTCCAGGAAAGGTGCAAAGCTACACAGAGAAACCCTGTCTCGAAAAACAAAAAACAAAAAACAAAAAACAAAAAACAAACAAACAAACAAACAAACAAAAAAAACAAAAACAAAAACAAATGCATAGATGAATACAGTTCCACATTCCTATCAAGGCAATCAACGCAGCTGAAGGTCTCCCTCCCAGGCTAGATCAAGAGCCTTCCTCTGTGCTCCGAGAACATTCTGCAGTCATAATAAATACCCAGGTGACTGAAATACACTGTAAGCGCCTGCTGACAAGTCCTTTCACTAGCTCAGGAGCTGGAAAACTACAGCCTAGGAGGCCAATACACCTCTGTACCTGTTTTTGTAAATAATTTTGTTAGCACATGGCCACACTTCATCTATATGTTTACTATGCCCACATAATATATTATAATAGCAATTTGAGCAGCTGTAAAGATGGCAGCACACTCCCCATGTCCACAAATAAAAATGCTTACTATTTGATCTTTATAGCATCACCATCAAAACTTAAGTTTGGGTGTCTTTGTGGCTGTTTTCCAAAAGTTTTAACTGAAGAAGGAAGATTCAGCTAGAATGTGGGTGGCATCATCCCATGGATTGGGGGTACTAGACTGGAGGAAAAAAAGAAACAAACGAGAAAGTGAGCTTAGCATCAGCATGCATCTTTCTCTCTCTGCTTCCTGGATGTGGGTACCACGTGACCAGTCACTGCATGTTCCTGCCACAACAGAGCACAACTTCGAACAGAAGCCACAATAAACCTTGCCTCCCTTGAGTGGCTCCTTGTCAGTATTTTGTCACAGCAAGCAGAAAAGTAACTAATGGAGAAATGTCTTTTCCTTTTCTGAGACTGGGTCTCTGCAGGTGGCCCACACAGGCCTCTAATTCCAATCTTGTCATGGCCTCCTGTATTATAAGTGTAAGGCGCCATTTTGTCTTATTTCTCTATGCTGACTAATTAAGCTGAGGACGTGAAACAAGGGAGGAAGGAGGCATCGCCCTGGAGGACTCCTACTCCCAGAGTCAGAGGGCTCCCCACGAGTGTTTATTTCTCTAATCCTCTGCTTCGTCATGGTTTCTTCAAACATACTTTATTTAAATAATACATGATAGTATGCAAAATTTATGCCAGAATGTAGTTTTGAAATGTTGTACTCAATTGTTTACTATGAGTGGTATTCCCCCAGGAAAAGATATTATGGCTTTATTATTAAAATTGATCGAGAAATAGGTGCATGGAAATTTTATTTTTAAAAATAGAGAATTCCCTCTTGAAAGAACAAATCTATTTCACAAATCAAGCACTCTTCCTAGGCACTGTGCCAGCTACTTTGACAAGGCTGTCACTCACTCATTGCCACAGACCTCTTCCATGGGCACTGTCATCCATGGGGGTGGAGAATGGCACTTGAATGTGACTATCAGGAGTCTAGCAGGGACTCACAGTGACAGTATAGACTTTTGAGTCTGATGAATAGGCATCTCCATTCCAGTTCTGCCCCATGACAGCTTGTGTGACCCTGGTCAAGGAACTGACCCTTGTGCAAGCTCCGTTTCAACATCTGTGATGTGGGAGGCACATACCCTACAATGCATGGTTGTTGTGAGGGTCGAGGGCAGTGTGGGGAGTGTGCCAGGGCAGTGACGGGCACATGCCGATGCTTTCTATTGTTTTGTCAGCCTGCTGGGCAGCCCTCGGGCTTTGCTGACTGTTGGTGAGGAACGCTTGAGTCTGAAAGCAATGGAGTGACTGTCGAAAAGGTCTTGATTTACTCATTAAGTCACATTGAGCTGGTCCGATTAGGGGGTGCTGTACTGTTCTACAGCATGTCTGTGTAGCCAGCACGGGCTGCGAGAGGAGAGAGATGAGGACAGAGAAGGCCATGTGTGAGTAATGGTGCTCCGAGCTGCCCAGTGTTACATGGTATTCTCCATAGTTGTCAAGTCTTCCTAGATTTCAGAGTATGGTGCCCTTTACCTTGACCTTCCCAGCAGCATCCTAGGAACTGCCACTCAGCCTTCCTTGACACTTCCTGCAATCAGCCCTTAAATACCTCATCTCTCTGACCTTGAGCCAAGGGTGCTAAGATGGCTCTAAAAAGCTGACGCATTAGTCTCTAGTGGGTGCTCAGCCCCCCCCTCCCCCCACCTTGAACTATTAATCTCCTACAAACACGATGAATTGGCAGTGTGACAGCAGAAGGTGACCAAGCAGTTTGGCTCCTCCTGGGCTGGCCAGGCTTCATCCAGCTGGGGCTCAACTCTTCAGATACAGCCCTTGGGTCCAGAGAGGCAGAGGCATGGCTGCCCTCCATGCAGACACTGGTGAGAACGGGCTCCTGGCTGTGTGGGTGCCTCTGGCATTCTGGGGACAAGCTGACTAAGAAATGGTTGTTCAAGATGAGGTCTCAAATCAAAGCCGAAAGTGTTGGCAAGCTGAAGGCAGGAAGCCTTCCTGAAGAGTGCTGCCGGCCACAGGTGATCAGCTCTGTGATGGATGGGCATGGCTTGTGGAAATGGAATATGCAAAAGAAAACCCACATCTTGTCAGAGAGTCCTTTATGAGCCAAGGTTGTTGCAGAGTTGCCCACACATGGCCCTTCACCATAATCTCGCAACCTGGACTCTTGGGAGGTTTCAGCCCCTCCCACCTGCCACAGGTGTAGTCTGTAACAGACCTGGGATGAGGGACTCCAGCAGGGATCTTCTGTTGGCACTGGGGCTGGGATTTTAGCCACATTCCGAGATAGCTGTGATACTGTAGTGAGTGCGGTTTGTGGCATGGTGGCACTTAACGAACCAGGTCACTGGAGTTCCTTCCTTCCCAGCCTTTCCAAAGTAAGATTTTTCCATCCCCTAGGGATTAGTCAACAGAGTGCAGCCCTGCCAAAGCTTGGCAAGGGACAATCAAGCTGGCCCATGTAATATTCCCCAAAATCAAATCAGAAGCAAGAGACAGGATGAACAGAAAAAACTGAATTCTCCATGGGGGCTCAGTGGGGAAAAGTCCTTACTGTAAGAACCTGATGATTTGAATTTGATCCACAGAACTCATGTGAAAGTGGAAGGACAGAAGTGCTCTGTGTCTGCAGGTACACACTCACACATATACATCATACACACACACACACACACACACACACACACACAATCACACACACACACACACACACACACACATGCACCACCACTACTGCCACCACCACCACCACCAATAATAATAAATAATTTTGGAAGTGAATGATCCATGAAGGGAACTCTTTGTATTTACAATCACTGCTACATTAACAGATGATGTGTTTCTGGAGACATCAATCCTCGGAAGGCATCAATAGTTGGTCATCTAAGTAAGGGGATCAGACTGGGCATGAAGCTCATAGGCAAGATCCTGGCAACAGAATAAAAAAAAAATTTAAAGAAAGGTGGAGAGAGGGATCAATGGCTGATAATAATCATTTCTGAAATAATTTTCAGAAGTGTTCAGTTAAAGAAAACTAAGCTGATGTCTCCTTTGCAGGACCTTCTCATCACCTCTAAAATGCCAACGGGAATCCTGAAAGGGGATTTATGTTCTGTGTGACATGTTTTCCAAGCTCATTTTGAAATTCTCACCCCATCCACACTTTCAGGGGCTGAGGGTTGGACTACAGAACACGAAAGATGCTTATATGTATATTCTGCTTGCCTCTCATTGACCTAATTCTGTCTATGAACACAATGCAAATGATAACACATGGCAATGCTACCTGTAAGGCTGGGGTGCAGCAATCCTGTTGCCCCTCACAGTCCACCTGGTGTCAGGGGAGGGAGTTCGTGTGTGCTGAAACATGTTCGCCAAGCAAGGAATGCTTCACACCTTCCAGCAGAGAAATACAAATGGTATTGCTCTGTCTTCTCAGGGGGTTATTACTACTAACCTGTTAGGACATGGGCAAACATTAAATACCCTTAGGATGTGACCTGCAAAAGGCCATTCTCAGCAGAAAGCAGTCAACTGTTAAAAGTCCACTTTCTGAAAAAGTCTAACTACTTGGCACATGTGCCTCTCTGACAGGACAACCATTCAGCTTGCTAAGGTTCAGTAGTGGCTCCATGCTGTACAAGCAATTTCTTACATGACCTTAACCTCTCCAAACTCATCTTGCTACCCCCCCCAAAAAAAGCCAGAGTGGCACCAAGTGCTCTCTGCTCATGTGTCAATAGCTCAAGTCTCAATAGCTTAAGTGCCGATCCCGAGAATCTTGGGTAAAGTGTGATCTACACATGAGATCTAATTACCATTCATCCTGAAAAAGGAAGGAGAACCTGACACAGGCTATAACACAGGGGACCCCGAGGAGACCATGTGCAGTGTAGTTAGCTGTCTCGGAAGGATGTATACTGTATAATTTGACTTATACAAGGTCCCCAGAGGACCCAATGCATAAAGACAGAGCATATGGGCTGGCCCGAGGTTGGGATAGAGACACAGGAAGTCAGAAGTAGAAGGGTGCAGATGACTAGTCTAGAGAGATGAAGAGGCCCTGGAGTTAGAGAGTGGCAACTTTTATACAATGTGAATGTATTTTACATCAATGAAGTATGCAATTTAAAAACAGCTAAGATGGGGAAAAAGTTACATTATATATATTAAATACAGATGCATAGTACGCTGAGAACCCAAGTCAAGGCCTTTGTAGACAGCCCTGGAGCAGGCCCTGACTTCAAGCCTGTCTTTAGTCTCATTTGCCATCTTCCTGAGAAACATTTGAGATCTAGCTCTTGAAGTCCAGCATTTTCCATCACCAGCAGGCCACCAGAAAGCCATTTGCTGTCAGAAACCATCCTTTTCCCCCAAGCTTGCCCATGGATGACAAAGTAGAGATGCCCTGCTCACCTGTAGAAAGAGTGACCAACCTATCCCACCTTGCCTGGCTATCCTCTCCTCCTAGCCTCTCCCAACACCCAAGGCAGGCTATCCCAGATCTCAGCTCTGTCCTCACATAAGCAGCTTGTCTCTGCTTCACTGCCCAGGGCCAGGGTCCAGGCAGCCCTGCCCAGAGCCATCAGTATGTGTAAGGGTTAAGAAATGAGAGGCAGGGGAGGTGAGGCTGGGAAGGAGACCCACACATGGGCTGGTCACTGAGCTAGAAAGAATGAGCCAGAATTCAGGGCCAGATCCTTGGGTAACCTCTGGCACGTTGGTGCTACAGAGTTGAACCTTTATCAAGGGTAGCATTCAATGGCTATTAAAATCTATCCTCAATACCAGGGTAATTCAGTGGCAGAGCCCTTCCAATTAACTTTGGGCTTTTGATGGACACTGTTAACTGTTTAAAATATCTAGAAGTTGGGCATGGCAGCATATGACTTTAATCATAGCACTTGGGAAGCAGAAGCAGGCAGAACTCTCTGAGTTCAAAGCCAGCCTGGTCTACATAAAGAGTCCTATGTCAGCCAGGGCGATACAATGAGACCTTACATAAAACAAAACAAGTCCTAATCAAGGATGTTAGTCTAAGGGCCAGCCGTTCAGAATGTGCCATCTATGTTGGACATGAGGCTTGTAAGCTATTGCCCATTCTCTGATGAATGGGTTTGAGACAAGATAAATACAGAAAGGAATGGGGTCATCCCTAGATTACAGCCCTACCTTTAATAGCTTAGCTAAGGTTAGTAGCCCCAATGTTTTAGATGTGGAAAGTAGGGATGGAAAGGAGATTCTAAAATAGAAGGCATTTAAGAGGACCCAGGGATCACTCCTAAGTTGAGATGTCAATAGCCTGGGGACAAATTGAGCCAAAAGAAGAAGGTCCTGAATGTGAGGGTGCAGAGTGGCCAGGTATGTTGCAGGGTGCAGTGGCCATTTGCTAAAGTTGATCTCACTTATGTGTCCTGGCCCGTCATACGTACTGCTTTAAGGTGGAAAGTTAACAGCAAGGGCTGGAGACATGGCTCAGTTGGTTAAGAGCACTTGCTTCTCTCATAGAGGACCTAAAATGGGTTCCAGTAACCATGACATGCCACTTATAATTGTCTATAACACTCCAGATCCAAGGGATCCAATGCCTTTCTCTGACTTCCTAAAGTTAGGTCACCTAACTTTATATGCATATATCTCAATACAGTCATACAAACACACATAACTAAAAATAAAAAAAAATATTTTTTAAAGTTAGAGGAAATGGAACAACTATATAATATATTATTCAGTCTGAGTTTCCTTATCTGAAATTTTTGGGACCAGAGGTTCTTCAAGTTTATGATTTTTTTCCAGATTTTGAAATGAGATATTAGAAGAGGATATTGGAAGAAATGAGATATTGGAGAAGACTCAATGCTAAACATAAAATTCATTTGTGTCTCATATGTACCTTGTAATGCAAGGCCTGAAGGTAATGTTATACAACATTTGCATAATTTTATGCATGAAACAAGAGTTTAATGACTATTAAATTTTCTACTTGTGGCTTCATTTTGCCATTCAAAAAGTTTCAGGTCTTGGAGCATTTTGTATTTAAATTTGTGGCCTTCGTATTTTTGAATTAGAGACTCTCACCCCGAAGCAGATGACTGGGTGACTGTATTAGGAGGCCCACTGTAACGTCCTTGCAGAAAGGCCTGGGGTTAGAGGTCAGTCTCCAGCATGCACACTCTGCTGAAGGGGCCTCTTCCACACGTGTCTCTGCAGGAATCCCCACAAAGCCTCATGAAACGTGTCTTCTCCACTTTGGAGAGCATGTTCCAATCCTGAGCAATCTGCTATGGCTGTTTGGTGAGAAGTTGGTAGTCCAGGCGAAAACTTGGTCCTTCGGCTCTGGGCTCATTGCTCCTTGTCTTCCTCTGCCCAGGCATCAGTGACTACACACCTGCCTTTCTCCCTGCTGTGTCAGCAAAGGCTCCTCAAATCACTGCAGCTCAGAAGTCAGGCTGTCTGCAACTTAAACCCCAGCCTGTGTTCAGCATGCTCAAGGCCCTGGGCATATTTCACATCAGAAAAAGAAGACAAGATAAACCATCTTATTTTGATCTTTTGATAGATGCTGCGATTGTTAGCAATATCCCAATCAAGGATTCCAGCCTTTTGGAAGAGGACCAAATTCGTGGCCCCTGCTCCTCCAAATATCCTCCCTTTCATGCTGTTAGCAGGGCTGCTCTTTGGTCACCTTGGACCTAAGCAAGGCAGAACTTGCAGTAGGTCACCTGTCATCTGTCTTTCCTCTTGGGCACCATCATTTCAACAGCCACTAGGCTGAGAGCATCACTTACTCAGAATATTTGGGGGCTCCACCTCTAAATGGTTATCTTCTTGGAGGAGTGTCGTCAGTTGCTTAACCTGCTTTGTAAGGAGCTCAGCCCCAGCCAGGGTTGACATATTTACACAAGCACAAACGAGCTTGCTGACAACGTGCAGACAGGCTCACAAGCCAGAGCAGCGTGAAGAGCCTGCAGAACAGCCTAGCTTCTTGGATATTCCAGCCAAACTGGATGCCCACCTACCCTCACTGCTCTCCTCAAGGATATTAGGTGGGAGGTGAACTGGAAAGGCCGCTGGCTTCTCTCACCAACTCATGCCTGGGGAGTACTTCCTTGGTCCCTCTTGAACTTAGTAAAAGGAGCAAGTGGATTCCTGCAGGGCAGGTTCACCAAAGAAGTCTAGCCTCTTGCTCACTGGAATTACCCCACAAACAGCTCTCTCTCTCTCTCTCTCTCCCTCCCCACGCACCCCCCTCTCCCTTTGCATTTTATACTGGGCTGTATAAGAGGAGGCATGGCATCTGCTCTGTGTTGTCTGCGGTTTTGCCTAAAAATTATTCAGCCCCCAGGTGCTTGCCCTCACAGGGTCATTTTCACAGAAGGGAGGATGGAGAAGCTATGGAGAGAAGGGGTACCTCTCTCCCATGCCACCAACGCAGGATGAAACTCAACCCAATCAGCTCCTGGGTAACCCTGAGGTTGCACAGAGCTGCTGCCTGGCAGCATCACTTCTAGGTGTGACTTTTCCCCACCGACAGGACACCATCAGTTCTCAGGGCCTCTCCATCAGCCCTGGGGGTTGAGACCTGGAAGAAGTGGGATCACAACGGTCAGGGCCAAGGACCCACATCTCTTGGAGGTGACATCCCCCTCTCCCACAGCCCCTTCTCATCACTTCAGTGTTCTCTGAGAAGAAGAGACCAAGAAGGAAGTTTGCCTGGCTCACAAGGAAGTCAAGGTGTTACATCGCTGGCCTGATTCTGCCAGTCAACTTGTACCTATTGGAACTGAAGAATAAGAGGAACAATAGACAGGAGGAATGGAAATGAACATGACGAATATTCGCAGAAGTCTATGGTACCGAACAACCCAATGTACATGAGCAGGTAGAGAGAAATGCACAATATGGAAGACAGGTTAGCAGGGCAGGCAAGTCTCTGGCAGAGTCCCATACTCTTGAGTCAGGAATACTGAAACGAAACAACAAATAAAGAACATGGACTCTCGGGAAACCAGAAAGGGGCCCAGGAGAGGGGAAATAGGGGCTTTAAGGGCAGCACTGCACAGAGCAAATGTGATAGGAAAGAGGAAGTGGGCATGTTGGCCATGGAAAGGTTTGAGTAGGGATGGAAGGGAGGCAAGGAGACGGGCAAAGAGGGGCAGAGTCAGCCAAAGCTTGGTAGAGGAAAACTCTATAGGAAAACCTGCTACACATGCAAAATTTGGAAAATAAAATAAAATCTTGTTTGATTAAACTATTTCCAGAAGCCATAGGTTATCTAGTGAAAATCCACAAGCCTTTCCATGAGTTGTTGGTAAGGGAGGCCGCTGCTGTTGAAAACACCCTATACTAGAGTTCCGGGACATAGAGAACTCATGCTGGAACTGAACTAGATGCTCCCTGCCTGTTAGCTAGTTTTCATAGTGTCAGAATGTGTTACACAGGCTACTAGGTAGAAAAATCATTAATAATTTTACTCAGCTGTGAACACTGTGAGCGACAATATCAACCTGCCAGGCAAAACGTACCCACTGGCACAACAGTGGTATGGCTGTACAGGGGTAACTGATACTTTCCCAGTTGGTTTTCGAGCCTGCTCCACAGGAGGGAATTCACATCAGGTATTATAAACCCGTTCAAAAGTCTCTGGCTGGGGAGATCACAGGCCTCAGTAGGGAAGCTACTGTTGCTTTCCTTGATAGATATGTTGTATCTGTCAAGTTGCCTTCTAAATATTTACGTTTGGGCCTGTAGGTTAGCACTACTGTCAACATTGGTAAGAGAAGCTTCATTTCACAGTGATTCATAACGAGTCAAGGCACTGAGAGTAAGTGACTGTTGTATGCTCAGCCCTAACCATAACCCCCTCCTAAACTCAAGGGACATCACAGAAGGGAGGACAGAAAGACCGCGAGAGCCAGAGGAAGGGTGGAGTGCTACGGAACTCTGACTTCCGGGCTTCACGTGGTTCCTGCACTCATGAACTCACAGTGAATTTGACATTCCTTCATGGAGGAGGGAGGCGCTCACAAGATCCCATCACTGTCTGAGGATCTATAGGCAGCTAACAGTCGCCAGAGGAAGGAAGGAAGATGTTTTCTTCGGTTGTGTACCACTGGTGCACTGCCCTCACTTCCATAAATAACCCCTGACCCACATTCATGTAAACAACCCTAATAAAACTAATTGGCTCATCAAAAGCAAAACAAAGCATGAAAATAGAAGGGGGACAAGGGAACTGGGGAGTGGGGTACTGGGGAGAGGAATGGGAGCAGCAGGCATAGGAGGAGACAGAGGTGGTGGTGGAGGGTGAATATGATCAAAATACATTCTCTATGTGAATGACAATATCATAATAAAATCCATTATTATGCATCACTAATGAGTGCAGATGAAGGTAAAATAAGTGAACTTTCAAAAGGTAATGGAGGCTACAAGGACTGAATGTGTGTGTGTGTGTGTGTGTGTGTGTGTGTGTGTGTGTGTGTGTGTGCTGTGTGTGTGTGTGTGTGTGTGTGTGTGTGTGTGTGTGTGTAAGTGGGAATCCATTTTGCAAAAGATGTTTGTGCAGGAGAAGAAAGATGAAGAATAAAGAATCTCCTACCCAAAGCCTGTTATGTCCATCACTTCTGGATCTCCTTGTGTGTGGTCTTTCAAAATCTCATACATTTTAAGTTGTGAGAGTCAGCTATTATGTTTGCTAAATAAGTTCAAAGAGATCAGGAAAGAAAGACTGCCATGTACTATCACTGTAGTTATGGGGAAAATTCCTTTGGGGACTTGAAAACCTCATTCAGGATGATAAACTATGAGTCTTGAAAGTCTCTGGCAACCTCTGCCTTAGGTTGGAAATGGGTCCCTCAAAGACAATGTATTAAAGACCTGGTCTCTGTCTGTGGTCTTGCAGGGAGACAATGAGCCCACTAGAGGTGAACCTTGAAGGCGATATAAGGGCCCCAGCTCTTTCTCTTCTTCTGATCCTGCTTCCAAGCCCCATAAGGAGAACATCTCCCCCCACTACACACTCCATCATGATATGCTGCCTTATTGAGACCCAGAGGCAAAGGTTCACCTGACCATGGAAGGACACCTCCAACATGGTAAATCAAAGCACACCTTTCTTTGTTGCTTGGTTTTTCGAGACAGGGTTTCTCTGTGAAGCAGTTCTGGCTGTCCTGGAACTCACTCTGTAGCCCAGGCTAGCCTCGAACTCACAGAGATCCACCTGCCTCTGCCTCACCAGTGCTGGGATTAAAGGCGTGCACCACCACCGCCCGGGCTACACCTTTCTTCTTAAGTTGATTAGCTCAGGTGTTTTGTTTCACTAATGGCAGGCTGGTTGACACACCTTCACCTGTTAAGTGTGATTCATTTTGGCTTCCTCCAAAACTACTTCTGAAAACAAGATTCATCACCAGAGTTAGAGTCCTGCCTTCTTCACTAACCCCTCCCAGTGACCACTTATCTAAGATTCTGTCTAAAAGGAACTAGGGTTATAAATGGAATAAGAAGGTGAGTGAGAAATCAATTACATAGGCAAGAACCTTATTGGGCTTCTCAGAAAATTATTAAAAATAAATCTTCGATGAAAATGAAGTAATAATTAAAACAAACAAAAACTCCCTAACCTGGAGCACAGGGTGAAGGCTCACAATGAAGTTGAGCTGCAGAGACCACTAAACTGTAGCTGGACCTCTACAAAAAGCACATCCCTTTTTGTGTGTCATCTGCTTTCACTGGGCCCACCTAGGTGAGGATCCCTTCTGGTGACTGACAGCAGCTTCTGAGGGTCACCCAGACCGGTGTCACATGCCAGCACATGGCCAGGTCTCACTGTAGTAGTAAAGCCACTGACTGGCTTTACTAGAGGCACCAAGAATGCCAAGCACACTCAGAAAAGGATCCACTACCCACTCACAGGACCATAAGCGGAGTGGACAGAAAGTACAGTGAGCAGCTAAGGAGGTGCAGGTCCTGCTGGGGAGCTTGGGTCTGGGGTCCTGGATGATGGGTACAAAGGTCACTAGACATCAGTCCTGGTTAACAACAGCTCATATACTGTCATAACATGCATGGTCCAAGAATGGAATCGTGTGAGGAGAATTATGAGTGCTTATGAGAAAACTCCAAGAAAACAAGACAAGTGTCTTGGGACCTTGGTTTCTTCAAAACACGGAATTGTTCTTGGTACGTGTTAGTGTCCTCCTCCTAGGTACGGCAGATAGCGAGTTTAGTCCAAATTATTCATTACAACAAGTTTTTGTTATTTGTTTAAATGCCTCTAAGGAAAAACATGTTTTTGTCACATGCAGCTTGTCCACCACGTGCTGCTTGCCCTTATGATTGAGTCATGTGACTCTTCTTAACACTCAAAGTAGAAACTGTCTGATGCTCTGAATAAAGTTTGCTATCGCATGAGATTTTAGTCCTTATTTTTTGGTTCCCACCACCTCTAGAGCAGAGACAACACACTTCCTTGAGGAGGTGACAAGTGTGTGGTTGTCCATCCTCAGCCCAGGTAAAAGGTGTTATGCTAGGGTCACTAAGCCTTACTGCCCGGCACTGAGGAAGAGAGTGGGCCCCTGGCCATTACTGACCAATGTCACCAATGCTAATGAACAGCCCTGGCCTCCAGTGTTCCATGTCTGTGCCCCGTGGGAGAGCTCTCTTTTCCTACTGCCTGAAACACCAGGAAACTGCCTCCCTAGGAATCAATTATGGAGAAGGTATGTCTGAATTAGAGACATTTTGTACACAAATACCATTTATTTCCAAATAAATGTTTCCTTTTCTGGTAAGGAGAAGGGCAGAGCTCCACCTTTCAAGAGGGGCTGGGGGTGGTCCCTAACTGCATTCTAAATACTTATTCTTACACCCACAGCTAAGTGTGGTCCTTACCCCTCATCAAAGAAACAGGTCTTTGCAACAGATGAAGACCATCACAGAAAATTACAACCCAGCAAGATGCAGAGAACAAGAGATAATAATTTCAAAAAAATTTACTTTTTTAAAAGAAGTAGAAAGAAAAAAGAGGGGCTGGAAATAGAACTCAGTGGTGTGCACCTGACATGCATAAAACCCTGGGATTGATTGTCAATGCCTCATGCACACCAAAAAAGAGAGTCTTGGTCATTTGTAACATCCATTTGTGCAAAAACATGTCAAGGCTGTATTCCCAGGTATTCTGTCTGTAAACATGACTAACCTTTACTGCCACTGAGGAGCCAGAGATGACTGCCCTAGGCTGTCCCGGACAGTGTGATCGCTCTTTCCTCCCTATATTCTCACTTTCACAGCAAAGGAGCCCAGGTCACAGAGCTGATTCTCCACAGCAGGGGCATCTGCTGGGTGTGGTCAGAAAATAATTACCTACCCTACTATTAGCCCAAGCCAGACTTTCTACACTTGGGGCATCAGGGCTGGACCCAGATCTCCAGGATGAGCAGCAGTCTTGGCCTCTACCTGCTAGATGCCAATAGCAGCCATACCTCCCCCATCCATATTGGTGTGACAACCAAATAAAGAGAATACACATCTAGGGGAATCATCCCACACAGCAGCATCCAGGGATCATCTTTAAACCACAGATGTCTCGGGAATTTCCCAAAGCTTTCCAGTAAGCCTAAGTGCTCTGGACTGACCCCCTTCCGACTCAGAGACCTGTTCATTCTAAGAAAAGGCACCATGACACCAAGTCCTGAAAATCTTCAGCTCACAATGACACCATTCAGACCCCAAACCAGCATGGCTTCAAATATCCAGGGGCATTTTCAGATGAGTCAAACTTATTTTCATCATCAATAGTTCCATGGATTCGCACTTGGGGTTTGAGATGGCCTGTATGTGGGTTATGCTAGAATTAGGTCATGTGATCTCACTCTGATGGGAGCCATTTCCTGTTCCTGACCTCCTCACTGGTGCCATTCAGCATGCCCAACAGCTGAGGTCCACACATTGGCCAGCACAGCGGGGGCATGGGATGGGACTGTTGGGACTAGGGAGGCAAGAAGAGCTGAGGGAGGTGAGGGGATGGCATGGAGGGGTAGGTTCTGGGTTGCAAAGACGTGGTATTATCTTGGAAACAGATTAGCAGCTGGTACACAAGTTTGGGTGGGGACGGAAGCAGGAAAGCCAGCCAGGGACTGTGCAAGTCCAGCCAGCAGCAAGATTGGCTTAGCTACAACGTGGACACCAAGTGATGAGATCTGGGGCAAAAGAGGAGAAAAGATCACAGGCCCCCAAAGAGTCCTATCCAGCAAGCAACAAGTCTAGGGCTTCGAGAAACATCCACACTGCAGATCTGATCCATAGGGGAATGCTCTAGGCAGGGCGGTGCTGGTACTCCAGGGTTGTGCTAGACACTGCACCCCTAGAACCTGTGTGTTCAGAATGAGACAATGTTTAGGGACAGGGCCTTCTATGAGGTGAGGAAAATGAAGTCATGTAGGTGGTCCTTCATCCAATATGACTGGTACCTTTGCAAGAGGAGGGGCAGGGGGAGGTGACTCAGTGATAGGATACAGGCTTGGTATACCGGAAGCTCTGGCTTCCATGCCAGCACAGAAAAAGAGGAAGGGATGGGGACA
Organism: Peromyscus leucopus; assembly: GCF_004664715.2. NCBI lineage: Eukaryota > Metazoa > Chordata > Mammalia > Rodentia > Cricetidae > Peromyscus > Peromyscus leucopus. Next base: position 29,841,202 of record NC_051067.1, on the reverse strand, counting down.
GGGACACGCAGGGGTTAGAGGGTGAGTAGAAAGGAAAGGCAACCACTTGCAAGTGGAGGCGTGTGTCAGGAGAAACCATGCCTGTTTTGCAGTGATCTGCATGGATTTCAGCGGGCACAACTGAGAAAATGCACAGCTCCCGTTTTAAACTGCCCGGTCTGTGCTGTTTGTGACAGCAGCTATCTGAGCTAATCTAGGGAGGCCAACTGGAGCCTCTCAGCAGTCCTGTGAGAGCTGTCATTTGGCTAGCCTGACAGCGGCAGAGACCACACTGTGGCCAGTGGGTAACACGGGACTGAACCGCCACCTCCCAGTGGAGCATACATGCACAAGAAAGAGATCGAAGACAAGAGCTTGCTGAGGGGGTTTCGAAAGGTAGAGACTAATGTGACTGTGTGATGGGGACAGCACCAAGGGGACTGTGGGCAGTATCCTGGGAGAGACAGGAGCCTGAGGCTGGGATGAGGCTGGCTTCTCTCCTCTGGGTCTCCCCATGTTACAAAATCTCCCTCTTCTGCCATTTTCCTGTTTACAAATTTCAAGAGACTCGTTGTTTACTGCAGGAGGGGGAACTGAATTCCTACCTAGAGACAAACTCCAGGGCCAAGGAGGGTGGAGTCTCATGTCTATCTACATCCAGGCTGGGAGCCTCCACACCCTGTACATGCCCCCCTCAGCTATCACCAGCTCCTTGGCAGAGGAAGTTCTGCCTCCATTCTCTACTTATCGAAACACACGTCCTTCTCCTGGGCAGCTGATATGGCACATCGTGCCAGGGCCTTCCTGCCTCTTTTGCACCTCTGGGCTCCTATGCTCCAATATGTCCTTCTACCTGGGCACCACGCCCACCCTCCGAGCTGTGCCCACCTCTGCACCTCTAACCCTCAGCTCCTGGCTCTGCTCTCCATCTGGATCCTCACATTGCAGATGTGTCGACCTCTGCATACGCTCCTTCTCCAGGCCTGCGTCACTATCCATGTCACCTGCCCATGGTGATATTCTGAGACAAGGGACAGAAGCAGGCCCTACTCAGGACCAGAAAATTGCCTCTGAGAGGGAAAATGGGAGGGACTGCACTAGCCGTCTTCAAGAGGACACATTCAAGTTCACAGCCATGTTGTTTGCCACGACCCAACGAGGGGAGAGGGTAGCCCAAGTGTTAATCATGGATGAAAGGCGAAACAAAAAAAGGGCGTATTCATAAATATAGCATAATTCACCTTAAGGGAGACTCTGACACATGCTACAACACAGATGAGCCTTGGGGACATCTTCAGCAACATGTGACAGTTGCATGGGCACATATATATCTCCATTTATATGAAATACCCAGAACAGTCAAAATCACAGAAAAAGAGAGTAGAACGGTGGCCACTGGGGGCTGGAGGTTGAAGGAGGGGAGATGACTGTTTAAACAGGGACTAAGCTACCGCTGGGAAGATGAAAAGATAGACTGGGTGAGGCCACACAAGTGTGTGAACAGACACAGTGACACCCAACATTCTTCACAAGGGTCAATTTTGTGACGTATGTTATCAACATTAAAAATAGTTGAAACAATTTTTGAAACACACAAGACAATAACTTTGTGTTCATTCTACATGTTGTATATACAGTTGTCTCTGGGGACTTCCACAGCATGTGACTATGAAGGTGCTCAATTTATAAAGTGTCTTTTGAACACAGAGAGGCAGCGTGTAATCTAATCTGGGAGGAAACACTATGAAGTGCAAATTATGAGGCTGGAAGCATAAACCATAATTCAGCATGACCTCTGGGAGCCTCTCTGACATCCTCTCCTTTTTTAAAAATGACACCACGCAGTAAAGTATGACTGCTAGGGAGTAGGATCATACAAAGGGCTGACTCTTCTTTTCTCCAGTTCAAACCCAGAAGTCTGATAAACACTCCACTCGTACTGCCATGACTTAACATTCTCTACCACACATCCCTATGACTCAGCGCTTTGGTTTTCAGTCCAGATAAAGTGACCCAACAGCCCGGCTCCTGGAGCTGCACTCTGCAGTGTGAGCCGCTCCCTGGCTCCTCCATGTCGTAAAACACACTGAAGGCCACTGAAGACCGGAAACACACCTGCTCAAGGCTTTGGGACGCTGCTTCTTGGCAAAAATGAGGCCCCTCCCAAAAAGAGTTTGGCTTTTTACCACAAGGAATGTAGAAAAAGATGTGAAATATAACAAAGGAAGGTGTGGGGGCGGGGGGCACGGAGAGAATGATTGAATAGGAACAAATAAGTAAAAGTGAGGCAGACAGACTAGGAAAGGTTCAGGGTACAGGGCCTGCTTAGCTTTGCAGCAGTGACATCTGACATGTATGTGTGTGTGTGCGTGCACACGTGCATGCGTGTGTGTGTGTGTGTGTGTGTGTGTGTGTGTGTGTGTATGTCTGTGTCTGTGTCTGTGTCTGTGTGTGTTTCTTGACAATGAGAGCCTAGGGCTACTAGAAGCAGGCCCAGGCCCACATATCCCCACTTTCAGAAGTATCCACACTTGGCTTCCTGTTCTACAATCAGGTATTTTTACTACACGGAGTATACTTTGACTCTGCACAGGGCTTCTACAAATTATGGAACTGGTTCAAATATGGTAGCAGAAATATAGGAGAGAATCTGCAACACGTTTCCAGTTTCTGATGTCCAGGGGCACTTTCCAAGGTCCTTGGATGACATGGAACTAATGCCTGGAGTCATTTTTAATTATTCCAAAAGAGGCCCTCAGGAGGTGCCTGCCAGTAGCACCCTGGGTTTGAATGGCCAGGTAAGTAACAGGTTGAGTGTCTGGGAAGGAAGGGGATGCTTTGCTTAAAGCATTGAACAATTAAACAGGTCTTCTTCCAATCCTTTACCCCAGCCAGAGAAGAACCAGTCCTACACCGAGTCACATGATTCCAGAGAGTTCCCCAGCTCAGGTGACTGCATGGCTGGTCTAGAATCTGCCATCCTCTACTCCAGGCATGGAAGGAAAAGGAGCCAACTTAAGGAGGCAAGGATGAGAGCAAACACAGCTTATAAGAGGACGGTAAGCCAAGGACAATAACTGTGATGTGAGGAAAGGGCAATGACAGTGACCTTAGGGCTCCCGAGAGTCCCCAGTCTGGGTTGGCTGTCTCTGGACCCCATCACACTCACCACGTGCATCTTTGTAACAAACCCCTTTCCTGCGTGTTAGCATGACTTGCAATGTTGCTCAGTTACTTGTAAACCAAGTGTCATGAGAGGTCTGACGGACTAGAACGCTGTGCAAACAGGAGGCTGGAGAGTCTACCCGGAAGTGATGGAGTCCGGTGCAAACCTAGTCCCTTCCTTCTATAACCACCCTTCACAGAAGCACAGGGCCTGACAGTCTCCGGTCCCTTCTGTGGAGGGAGCTATGCCATTGGGAACAGCCAGCCTTGAGTCAGGCGAGCAAAGAGAACAACAGAATGACTAACTCCCATCACCCTGGAAGAAGTTCAATGACTACTGTGGCCAAAGCCAATGGCCTTAAAAAATGCCCAGGGTACAACTCTAGGTAGAAGTGTCCTGTTCAGAAGCTCACTCTGCTTTCCACCTAAGCCCTGCAGTGGGCAACGGTCACCATGGACACCTCTCAAATTCCATTCTTGACCATACTGTCCCCCAGTGCAGCTCAGTTAGATATCGGAGTGTGCCAAACTCACTCTCCACCACATGGCATTCGTCTCACGTGTCTTCCTTCTCTGATCCACATCCTGTGAGCCTCAGGCCCTGTGGCCAGTGACCTGTTTAGTTCTCAGATTAGAATTCTCCCTACCAGCCAACCAACCACAAGAGGATCCTTGGTGGCCTGACTCGGGGTGCAGGATTCTCATGTACAGGGCACACCCAGCTCTCCAGGGAGAGATACCTCCACCTCTATGCACCAGTGAGATAAATTACCCTTTCAGGTATGACCCTATCACCTCCATCTCAGGGCTTCTTATACGGCAGCCCTCACCCCAGGTTCCAGCCAGGTACCTCCTGTTTGCCAGGTGGAGAGGTGAGGCAATGATTCCCAGGTGCTCTGTCCTCCCACCACCTGGAGGGAAGGCAGCAGGTACCCCACCCTGCCAATGAGGAAGCTGGAAAGAATAATATAGATTTGATAAGCTGGTTCCAAGCTGGAGCTCTGACAGCGCCAACCACACCCGCCAACTGAAGAACGCTCCCTCACATTTCAGCACGCCATGTTCAAGGGGCTCAGGCATGTATGGTAGGGGTTTGTGGGTCAAAGACCTCTAGTGGGGAGGCAGACAGACTGCATTCTGAGTAAGTGTTACCATCGCTGGGAGGAGTCAGTCAGGTGATGGCTGAGCTGACTCAAGGGCTGAACAGGAACCGGTGGGCTGAAGAATGAAGGGAAGGGTGTTCCACGTTAGTGGAAGAGCTTAAGCCAAGTGTTGAGGAGGAGGAGGAGGAGGAGAGGCCAGCTGGGAGCTGGAGAGGTCCCCTCCAACAAAAGAGGTATCGAGGAGGAGTGGAACGGCAGATAAAGCTCAGGCCAAAGCCAGGCAGTTTAGGGAGCCACGACAGGGAGCCCTGGAAGGCTGCAAGCAGAACCACAGGACAGGATTGCATCTTAGAGTCTCTGGGTCTGTGGTTTCAAAGGCAGCAAGATGAAGCCAGGTAGGGGTCTACAAAGGCCAAGGGGACACAGGCTAGAGAAATCTGTACAGGGGCAAAAACCTACCCCCACAGAGCCACAGAATGACACACTTCAACTTCACAGTAATCCAAACATATGCTTAGGGGCATTCTTAGAGCACAAAAGACCATCTGCTTGGTCACAAAAGGCAGAGGGTGATAAGAACCGGACATGCCAATTGCCCCTCAGCCCCATTTTATGTAAACTAGAGACTCTGGACAAGAAGGTCCTACTAATATGACACCCCACACCCAATGTGACCTCTGTCTAGCCTAGGGATACCGGGAAAGCAGGTAGTGGATGTACATTCTGACCCTAAGGTTTCCCAAATCTGCTCTTTCAGCCTTGTAGAAATGTAATTAGCACTCTCCCATTTTTAGCAGGAGAGTAAATAAAATTCTAGAATGCACCTCAGGACCAGCATTCCTTGACCGCCCAGGACAGGGGGGTCAGGTCTTCCTGTCTGACTACGTCTGCTCAATGTCTGGCTTGGACTCAGAGCTCCAGTGTGATGTCCCACTACTCCATCTCAGGCCTCTCCTTCCACCAAGCACCTTTCAGTAGCACCCACAAACCAGGTCCCCCAGCTACCCCACAGGCTGCCTTCCTCACCGGGAGTCCATAGCAGCTGCAATTCTCGGGCCCAGGCCCTCTTCAGCCCTCCTTCCTTCCTGTCTGTCTGTCTGTCTATCTCTTTCTCATCCCCATGCCATCACCTCTCTAAGTGAGTTCACATCCCTGGTAAACTGGGACACCTGCAGCTGACCCAGCGGGCACAGCCAGTCCACCCTGCACATCTCACCATCCAACCTTGATGCTGCCGTGGCAGACAACTTTGTAACAACATGAACTCTCGCCACCCCATACCACCAACTCTGATCAGTACACCGATGGTTTTCCCTTTGCTCTGGAATTACAGAAAAAGTCCTTAGCGTGGGTTATGAGCCCTGGCCCTTGTCCTATTCCCCTACCAATGACGGGCGATCTTCATTCCTGCACGCCACATGGTCCCTGCAAGTGCTGTCTGCCTTCTGGGAAGCTCACACCGTTTGATTTTGCCTCTCTCCCCATACACAACCCTTAGTCCATCTCAGATACACCAGCCCCTGCAGGTCAGGTTTCTTCGTTCTAGCTTTTCATTCCCCTTTCTTTCCATACACTCATCTCAGTTTGAAATTAAAAGACCATGACTCGACCCGTTAGGCTGTGCTTCCCTCATTAGCCTGGCAGGCCTAGGACAGTTGTTCTTTTCTCCCAGTGCCAGGTTCAGAACATGCACATGTAAAGGAGGGAAAGATGAAAGACTGGGGGGTGGGGGCGAGCTTGCACTTATTTCTGTGACAAATGCTTAACGTCTGGCTTTCTGAAGAAAACCACAATCCCTGGTCTGTGATGCTTGCCAGTTTCCATGGTGGAAATCCCTAAACACCCCTGGATGACCCACTGGGAGCCACCAACATTATGTTACTGAATATGAAGATGGGCAGAGATGCCCACAGTATACCAACCACTGGCAATGCCAGGACAACATTCAGAAAAGCCAATGTGCTTATACATGACACCAACTCTTTGCCTCAGCTCTCCTTGGATCAAAGGTCAAAAGGAATCACTACTTGCAAAGACTGCCGAGGACAGAAAAAGAGCTTGAAGTGGCTTCTAACAATAACGGCACCCCAAACGATTCAGAACAAGATGATGGAAGAGGAAAAACTGTCCTACAGCCCTGGAGAGAGTTGTGTTCCCTGAGGGAGGGTGTCAGACCTCTCCACAGCCTCTCAGTCCTGGCCTCTGCACTGCTGAATTGCAGGTTAGAAGCAAGTCTGCACAAAATGTGGGTTCTACCCCTGTGTTAGCAATTCTAGAAATCTACTTTCACAGCACCATAAAAACAAAACATTTGCAATGCCAAATTGAAGAGGAAATGAAATTATAAAACTATTAGAAGAAAACATGGGATTCCCCGCCCCTCCCCCCCACCCCGAATCATCTAGGGCTATGGAAATCATAAACCTAACAATACAAAACTCAGAAGCCATGGAAGGAAAGACTAAGCCACTTGACTCTATGCAAACCAAGCTATGTGTACAACCCAAGCACCATACGCAGAACCGGAAGCTTGGGTAATTACCCTGGGGGAGGCAGTGTCAGAACCACAAGTGCTGCTGTCAGTCAGCGGAAATAACCCTCGAGCATGCATGCACATGAAGGCAAAGGGATGGGAGACCATGCTGAGGAAGGAGCATGCACAAAGATGGCGAAGCCGCAGACTGAGGCGAACACAAATGCTGCAGCAGTAGTCAAATTTTATTTTCTACTTGTCAGACTAGCAAACACTTAAACATCTGGCAACTCCACAAATCATGGGAGGTGTGGGAACAGGACCACATAAACTACCGGTGAGCATATAAATGGCTAAGTTCTTTATAAGGAACACTGAGGAACATTTACCAAAATAACAGTGTAGGTGGTTTAAATACCTGGCTTCTTATATCTTGCATGTATGCAAAAGTCTGTGTGTAAGAATGTCATTACTTATTGTATATATACATATTTAAAACAGTAAAGATGAGAAATAATCCAATGCCTTCTTAGTAAATGACCAGTTGAATAAACTATGGCCCAGTCAGACAACAGAATACTAGGCAGACATAAAAAGAATGAGGAATTCTCTATAGACTGATGTGCACTCAACTCTGATATAAACAAGAGGTAAATATATAAATGAAAATAGAATATTTTTGTAAGGATATATAAAATCTGGCAACTATCCTGAGGAGCAGAGAGAGCACACAGTGTGACTTATACTATAGCCATGTATATCTAACTATGCAGCTCTGGCTGACTCGGAGCTTACTTTGTAGACCAAGCAGTCCTTATACTCACAGACATTTGTCTACCTCTGCCTGAGTGCTAGAACTAAAGGTATGTACAGCTTATACTACATCCTAAACCATGCAATCCATTATCTATTATAGTTAATTAAAAAAAAAGAAATTTGCTCAGAGATGTTCACTGTTGTATTGTATATACCTATAAAAGCCACTACTGGGATGACTAAATGATACTAGGAAACAAGAAATTTTAGTACATCAGCAAGAATATGAAACTTAAAATGTTTCTGAGGGGCTGGAGAGATGGCTGGTTGCTTAAGAGCCCTTACTGCTCTTGCAGAGGACTTGCGTTCAATTCCCAGCATGTCAGACAGCTTGAATGTAACTTCAGCTCCAATGGATCTGATGCCCTCTTCTGGCCTCCATAGGCATCTGCACACACATGGTGCACACACACACACACCCGGGGGGGGGGGCGGTCAGGGGGGCACAAAGATGCACATAAAAACAAAATTAAATCTTAACAAAATGTTTCTAAAGATTGACAAATACTTTTGATATGATGCAGAACAGTGGCAGATTCCATTAAATAAGCACTGGAAGAGTGAAAATATGCAGAAGTGCTAAGCATTTCAAAAATGGAAACTAGTTACTAGTTTAGGATAACATTGTAGACTACTTTAAAAAAAATTACCATTGCAATGATAGTAAAATTAGTTTTAGTCTTAATTACATTGTACTGGAGTCATTTTAAATAACTTCTAGAAAAAAGATACAAATTACTTCCAGGATATTAAACAGCCTTCAAGACAAAGGTCAGAAATCTTTGCAAATTTATGAGATGAATGAACAATAGAAACTACAACTATGGGGAAAAAAGAGGCTTGGGGTGGTTAGCTGGCATTGCTTGCTGACCAGATTCTAGAGAATATTCCAGAAGATAGTGAGCCTTAGCAACCAGCAATACTCATGAAGAACTACACAGGATGAGCTGCGTGAGCCATGAAGAGCAACACTTTTACATTCATGGGGTTCTTTTTCCTCTTTTAATTAAAAAATTATTAAAATCTCGGCAGCATGAGAAACTTTGGACCACAGTACAGAGAATGGGAAAGGGAGTCCACTCCAGAGCTGCCTGCCTTCAGAACCCCACACCTGCTGTGCTGGGAAAGGGGTCTGTTTGATTCATCCTGAAGGCATTGCCAGTTCTGTTCAGCAGAGCAGGGGCATAAAGCACAGAATGCTAGATAAGGAAGTTGATTGAATACCTGCTTCCAACGAGGAACCATGCAAATATGTGTTCATTTTCTGTAATCAGAGCTATGGCTATGTTAAGATCAGCCTTGGGTTACTATTCTTAATCAAAGGGAGTAATTCAGGTGAAATGTTCCAGAAACTAGAAAGAGATGCACAAAATAAAGGTGGTGCCAATATCACCATCACTGCCACCATTATTTTGGTGAGAATTCCGGTGTGTGTATAACAAATGCAAGGCTCAAGTCCAAAGATGAAAACAGTAAAGATAACTGGGCCTGGTGCTACACGCCTTTAATCCAGGCACTCAGGCAGCTGGTGGATCTCTGAGTTCAAGGCCAGCCTGGTCTACAGAGCAAGTTTCAGGACTACTTAGAAGAAACTGGGGCTATATTTCATTGCTACCTGAGAAGAGGCAGAGAAGTCCTCACTGATTGCAATCTAATAGATAAAGCAAGGTGGACTGGGGGCCACAGTCCTTAGAAGTATGTCCTAGCTGCTAAAGGTGATGGTGCATCTGTCATAGGCTCCATTGGCATGGCACTCGTCCATCTCTCTTTTGGGGTAGATCATGCAGTGCCTGCTTGGGTGCCATGGTACCATGTTTAAGAGGCATATTTTCTGTGCCACAGTAAATATGGCTAACCTTGTTATGAATGTAACAGCTGAAGGAGGTGGGCATTTTTCAGCCAGGTAAGAAACTACTAAATAAAGCCAGGCATACTGGTGCATGCCTTTAATCCCAGCACTGGGAGACAGACGAAGGTGAATCTCTCTGAGTTCAAGGTCAGCCTGGTCTACAGAGTGAGTTGTAGGACAGCCAGGGCTACATAGTGAGTCCCTGTCTGAAAACAAAACAAACAACAAGAAGGAAGGAAGGAAGGAAGGAAGGAAGGAAGGAAGGAAGGAAGGAAGGAAGGAAGGAAGGAAGGAAGGAAGGAAGGAAGGAAGAAAGGAAGGAAGGAAGGAAGGACCAAATATGCATTCTATGGTGGAAAAAGGCATTCTCAGGAACTGAGCTGCAGACAGGCATGAGAGAACTTAAATGTAACTCACCGAAGTTCGGGTTTCTTTACAAAGAAGAGCAGGTTGGCCGGCTTGGGACAGAGCTCCACTTGTGGGTGTTTAAACTAAAGGAGTTAGTGCATGTCACGGGTGTAACTTGGAGGGAAAAGACGCGCAGAGTCCAGGGGACCCACTTAATTCCATATCCTGGGCCTAACTGTTTTCTTCCAACACCCAGGTATGAAGGCAATAGTTGTGTTACGTCTTCCCAACCAACCACCAGGGCTAGAAGGGACAAGGCTGTGTTTCAGGAGCATTCCTGCTGAAGGAGCCATGCTGAACACTGAAGACAGCCTGTGGCTGATAGGGCAGGGAAAGGGGCAAAGGACAACTTCTCCGAACTTGAACTTGTATCCATTGACAAAAAGGTGAAGGATTCTTCTATTTCTGTCTGCTGTGTACAGGGTAGACAGACTCTTAACTGCTAAATGCCAGCAGCATCATGGTACAAATTCTACACTGGTGCATGGACACAGAATCCAGTCAGCACACTTAGCACAGGGAGAAGTCCACTCCTCATGCCAAACTGTACTGGAAAAGCTCTTTCAGGCATTGTTACAGATCAGAACACAGTGGCAGGGCAGTCCTCTATCTGAGCATATTGGTCTGTGGAAATCAAGATGTCCTTCCCAGCCTTCACAGTATGAGAAAGGATGCCTCTAATTACCCAGGCCTTCACTCCTTAGTGTCATCTTGTCCGTAACATGTGACTGCCATGTGTTGTCAGGTACGCCCCCATGTCAGGTAGCCCCCTCCTGAGTGTTAATTTTAAAAACTTGCCCAGCTTTCCAATATGCCTCTATATAGTCTATTTTCAGGAACTATTTTTGTTCTTGTTTCGCACCAGGCCTGGCAGGAAGAGTGCTGTCTCCTGGTCCCCACGGCTAGAGTGCTGGTCTGCTTTCTCCATCTCCTCACTTCCCACTTGACTCTCCCACAAAGCACTCTTCACACATACTCTTTCAAACCATTATTCTTCCTTTACTCCAGAAAGGGGCTGAAAATACTCGGCAATGTTGCCAAATCCTTCTTCTGACAGGCATGCATGGCAATTTAAATAGGAGCTGTTTTTAAAATTGTTTCTGCCACTAAGCAAAAAAAGGGGGGGGGGAGGAGAGAGAGAGAGAGAGAGAGAGAGAGAGAGAGAGAGAGAGAGAGAGAGAGAGAGAGAGAGAAGGAAAAAGCAATATTGTCCTCCATGAATGGGAATCAGTTCCAGGAGCACCTTTGGAAGGGAGAGGCTGTGCTGTGGGGGATGAGTCAAGATGAGACAAGCTAGAAGGATCTTCCCAATTATCTCGCCGAGCAGAGGGATCACTATGCCAGACAGTTCCCACAGGACACAGCGTTTCTGCCCAGGTTGGTACAAGATTAAAACAATGATTATGATGATGTAAGAGTTTCATCTTACTCATCCATGAACTACAACTGTTTACTAACACACACTGGTTGTGGGGATGGACTCCACGCAGACAATTATAAACTGTCCAGATCCATTCTCACGTTTAGACAAAGTGTTTTCAAACTGCTCAGAACCACTCTAGTTCTAAATGCACTGTTTAAAATGCAAAGGGGGCAGAAACTGCAAATGCTTCACAAAGCGCTTGACAAGGTGGCATCCAGTATTTCCTACATGTCAAGACAATTGAAATGTATACATATCTAGGGCTATAATGCGCTAACACTACCAACTGTCCACTTTTAGGGTGACATACATCTCTCACAGAATACTCCTACTACATTACACAGGATGCAGAACCTCTGCAAGGGTCAGGGAGGACAAAGTGGGTACTAGGGACCAGCTCACCAGGTCTCAATGCCTCAGACCAGAGCAGCTGCTGGACGAGAGCTGCGATGACACTCTGCAAGCTTCCCACATCCTTCCTATGCTATGGCGCTACTGACTGGAGTCCTGAGAAAAAACATTTGAGGGGACACCCTGACATTGAACTCTACAGCCAGACAGATCTCTGGAAAGAACAGCGCATAGTTGGGATGGGAGCTAGGCAGCAAGGGAACTTTTCAAAGGGCTCTGCTTCTTTGCCTATAACTTCAGTTCTTTAATTGGCTTTAATCTGATCAAGGCACGTGTGGGATGGCTGAGGTCTGCCAGAAAGAACATCTGAGAGTAGAACACTATTTTTCATGGATAGTTAGTTCCTAGTGGGAAACACAGGGACAGGCGGCCTGTGGAAAGAACATTGCTATGGCCTGGCTCCAAGGAGCAGACCTAGAAGAGGGATTGAGTCTTCCAGGACCGCTGCTGAGCCATCAGTGAGTCTGACACCTAGCAAGATAAAGGAGAGCATTTGAACTTTTGGGGGAAGGGCACCCTTTCCATACGTGCACTGGGACAGGAGTTTGTGTGGAAATTAGAAAAGGCTAAATCGGTCCCTTAGAAGCGGATGCAGCGTCACGGGCACCGCAGAGGGCGGCAAACAGCCTTGGCTTCATATCCAAGTAAGAGCATCTCCTTTGGGGGAGAGCAGGGAGCCCAGTCAATGCGGGATTGTGAGTACACAGGCTAGCATTTCGGGCTCCTCAGCAGGGTAGGCTCGGACCTAGATCTGCAGAGAAAGAGAGATGGAGCGCAGAGCAGAGGCAACCGAGATCGGAAGAAAAGGGTTCAGGAGAAGAACGCGGGGACGCAGCGATCGGTGGCCCTTACCTTGCTGACCACGTTCTGGACGAGGCCAGTGCGGATGCCGTAGTCCCAAGCGTGGCAGTCGCAATTTGAGTCGTTGTTCCCCTTGCCCGGAGGGGACGGAAGGGGTGGCGTGTCGCTGCTGTTGCTTCGGTTGCTCGCGGTCCCCCAGGCAGCAGTGGAGAAGGGGGTGGCCGGGGGGCTGGTCCAGTTGCCCATGTCGCCCCACCGGCCGGTGACAGTGGCACCTGCCAGCTCGGTGCCTTTGCCGGCCCCGCGGCACCAGAAGTTGGGCTGGTCCAGGAGGAAGGAGTCCGAGAACTGGCTGAAGCCGATGAACAGCGCCGGGATCCAGGTGAGCACCACCAGGGTCTTCTGGTAGCCGCCGCCCAGGCCCCCGAGGAAAGGCAGCACCGAGCCGTCATAGTCCAGCAACAGGAGGCTCGGGGCGGCTGCCGCCGCGCAGCAGCTCGAGTGCGGGCCGCCGCTTGGGTGCAACGCAGGCAGCGGCTGGATCTCCGCGCTGCCACCGGAGCCCGCGCGTCCCCCGAGGGGCGCGGAGGCCGCCGCGTCGCCGGGCGGCAGGGAGCCGTTCTCCTCGGCCGGGGCCGGCTGCCGTCCGGCACCGCTACCCGCCGCCTCGCGCCGCCGGTCTATCGCCATGGCCAGGGCCCGCGGCGCCCGCAGAGGCGCATAGAGCGCGGCGGAGCTCGGCGGGCGCCCGGGCACAGCGCGCCGGGCCGGGCGCCCGCAGCTGCCGCCGCCGCCGAGGAGGGCCCGCGGCCGGAGAGAGCGCTCCGGGCCCGGCGAGTCAGGCCGCCCCCATGTCACCCGCGCACACCCGCGCCCTGGGCGCTGCGGCCCCGCTCGGGCGCCCGGCAGAGGCCGGTCGAGTCCTCAGCCGCTGCGGTTCATCCGCACCGCGGCCCGGGCGCCCGCCGAGCTCCGAAGCTCTCCGCTGCTGCGAGCCGGCTGAAGAAGAGGAGGAGCCGGCGCCGCGCCGGACCCGCGCCCTTGTCGCGATTCGCGGCCCTGCGGACGCCGGTGCGCGTTGTCCTGGGGCCGCCGGCGGCTGCGGGCTGGGAGGTCCTCCACGGACTTGGGGCGCTCCCGGAAGCCGCGAGCTCGCAGCCAGCCTGCGGAGCCGGCCGCGCTCTCGGCTCACCGAACCGGCCTCCGCCTCCCTCCCCGGCCCGCCCCCTCTCCCCCCGCCGAGGTGGAGGTAACCGCGGCACCTGCTGCGCCGCTCCTGCGCACGAGCGCCCCCTCCAGCCCAGTCGCGCCGCCGACGCCCGGGCAGACGCAGGGGCGGGGAGAGGGACACCCCGGCCGCCGCAGGATCTCCGGCGGCTTCTCGGCGCGACGGGCGGGGGTCCCCACGGAGTCGGCTCTGGCAGGGATCGAGGGGACAAGGTCGTCTTCCAGTCTCGAGTCCCACAGACGCAAGGGACCCCACCCCGGGCACACTGGCTTTCCGTGACCTCTGTTCGTTTTCGAGGTGCCCGGCGTCCCGCACCCCACTCCTGGTCCTGAGCCGGAGGGTGGCCTGCCTTCCAGAACAACCCTCTGCGCTTTCCCCAGATTCAAATAAGGCTGCTTTTTATGACCACGGAGCAGTGGCAAGGAGGCGTATTTGCCAATTTTAGGTTACCAGTCCCTCACAACGCTGGGTCACATTCGACCCACTGCAGCACCCAACCCAAATCGCCATTTCTATCTGTGCTCCAGAATGAATGTCAAATAAACACAATGCTAGAAGGTTATACCTTCAACAGGAGCCCCCCCCCACACACACACACACAAGATACAGACGTGAATGAGGGCGGCCTGCCCCACCCCCTCCCCAAGGTCTCGGATTAACAATTTCAACGCTATGTGCACAGGCGCACACATCTACACCTCAAAGGAGATCCAAATGCTCTTGGCGCTCCGGACTCCAGCCCAGCGCCAGCCTTACCCAGCCAGCACTATATAAATAACACCAGCCCTGCGGCAAACGGCCGCATTAGCATATTTTCTCCTGCGTGCGGGGCCTGACACTAGTGAGAATTATGCGGCTTTCATCCCAGCTTCACTACATTCTGGAGACATTTTCATATCCTGAGAAGTTTATTAATGGAATTAATGGAAATCTTAAATGGAGCAATCTATCTCCAGTCGTATTTAGCATGGGGAAGGAAGCAAGCATTCGCTTTCTAAAAGCATATCCTTCGAGAACACGTATGGAATGCATTCTTTAAGCATCTCCATTATTTGCTCAGCTGCATGTTGTATAATTTAGTGGGAGACATTTAAAAAAAAAAAAAAAAAAACACCGTGCTGCTCAACGTTCCAGGCAACATGTACTTACTGCTGAAATTCTGGCACGCAAAGAGAACTATTTCTGAAGACTGCCAGAGGGGGCTGGACCTTGGGAGACCCGACTGGGAACTCTCCTGAGTTGCTGGATAGGGGAGATTAGATAACAATAGGCGGAAGAGACGGGTTTCAGAAAGACACTAAAGGTCTGGGAAACCCAGTCTGGAAATGTAAGCATATTTAATGACATATTTGAATGAGAACGTCATTGTGAGACCCATCACTTTGATTATAATCTAATAAAGTATTATTTTAAAAGATCAGTTGGGAGTGACAGTGCATCCTGCCAATACATATGATAATGTTCTTTTTTTTTCCCTCCCCAATTTTACCTTATTGATTAGTTTTTTTTCTTTTCTCCCCTTCCTCCTCACTTGAAGAGCTAATACGTAGGAAGTACTGACCCCCTCACAAGGACAGAGTCAGCACTGGATGAATGTTAGACTTTTATTATTGGCTCCACCCATGACACACAACCTACATGTTCTTATCTGAACTGAAACGTAACAGGCTAGGCTTTCTTTTGTTCCCCTTCAGTGCTGATTCTTTGAAAGGAAGCCCTCTTGATGTCTAGTTTTGCCTCCTTTACCCATCTGCTCACTGGGACACTAGTTGATGTTTTGTAACTTATTGCAAAACACAGCCATTGGTCTCAAAAATGGCTTGTCTAATTGAAATACTAATCATAGGGAACTTTGGAGGGATTTGCTTCCAGATCCACAGTCATTTGAACCCCAGATCCAGGGCTGAGATGAAGTGAGAGTCGGATGCCTAACTACCCGTTGGTTTTAGAGCCTCAATCATCTCATTCCCAGTGTTCTTTCGTTTCAACATGCAGGGACAGGGGTGTTTACCAGGATGTCTGTTTCAAAGGAGGGGCAGATACTCTGACTAGTAATCGCTTTGCTGCATATGTATATATCAAAACATCCTGTACACATTAAATGTATACAATCAAATAAAGTTTATATCCTTACAAAAAGTAAGGACTATAAAACAAAGTCTGTTTGCCTTTTTTAAGAAAAGCTGTTTATTAATGTATGCTTTAGGTGGGTGCATCCCTGGTCCTGAAGGGCCTTCATTTTGAGGCTCTTTGTTCTTATTCCAATGGGTAGCAACAATCCTCAAAGGGTGCACTCTGAGATTTTGGAGACAAGCTGAAAAATAGTGCCCTCTCAAGCTGAAGCAGAAGGAAACTACCACCAAATGTTTGGAATTCAGCAGCAGAAGCAGCAGCCTCGACCCAGGCATTGTAATTAAGTTACTGATTAGATTAGGGGTTTCCCCAAATCCCTCTTGGATCAACATTTCTCCCAAATCTAGTCAAGAAGATTAAAATGTAACTAATTTAAAATAAACTGGCCTTCTATTTATTAAAACGCACCACAAATGACCTCTTGATGAGCCCTAGAACAAAAGGAGTAAAGCAGGACTGACATTTCAGAATGGAAGAAGGCCTCCAAAGTGAGTATTTAAAGGCCAGCCTGCTGGTACAGAGAAGCCCAAAAGACACCTGCCAGCAGCAACCCCGCCCCTAATTTTCTCCATGGCCTTTGCTATTACCTGCTGTTTGTTTTGCTTATCTATTGATTTTGCTACCTCCCACCTCCAGAATGGAAGACCCTTGTGGTCCCCTTGCTCAGCTGTATTCCTGGGAGCAATAACAGTACCTGGCACATGTGAGATTCTCAGTACATACTTGTCGAATGACTGAGTGCACCCAGCTGTGATCATCTGATGAGCCCATCTATTCAGATCTACAACTGGCTTTACTTTGATTCTTGAGTCATTAAGCAAGCTTTTCATATTTGTTTAATCTCTCAAACGTAGTGCTCAGCTGAGCCAACACAAGAATTCAGATGCACGTGACAATTGCATGCCTTGTGAGCTATTGTGGCTAATGGATTAGCTCCTCATATAAAGTTGTCTTTGGCTTGAAGATGAAGAGCAGTTCACACACTACATGCAAGGTTTCCAAAAACATCACTACCAGCATTTCAAAATGGAAGGACTGAACGTGTTTTTAAAATGTGTTTGGGAATTCTCCTGACACAGCAGAAGTCTGGCTCGTTCCTTGCCCTGTATTTGTGGGGCCATCCTCCCTTGAAATAGCAGGCAAGTGTTCCCCAGCTTGTCTTTATCCCTGCCTGGTACACATGCACGTCATCATCCGGCCTCTGGAAGCATCTACATGTGAGTTCATGACCCTAATTCATATTAGCATCCTGAGTGCACTATTACCATGAAGAAGCTGAGTCATCCTCTCTTCCTCTGACATTCTGTTAAGTAATCTACCACTTTGCAATTCCCCAAAACTGAGAAAATGAAAATATGATGCAACCTAGTTAGCAATATACTAGGATGATTTTCCCCCACTTTGAAATAACAGGAGAACAAAAGTGATTTTTGGCTTACCTCTAAAATTGAGGGACACTCAATTTTTCAAAGTTATTCCCAAGGAATTGGTGTCAGAGTTAACTAATTCATATCAGAAACCATGTCATACTAAACAGATTTCAGATTGTTTCCATGCATCTGTTCATTTTCTTTCTGTTTGAATTACAGGTGAGTAGATCACAAACTGCATCATTCTTCTGTTTTATGGCAGCTTAATTTCTTCCCTTCAGAAGCTTGCTTGAAAAATAGGTTACCTTGCTTTCCAATAGTGTTCCCTTCTTGTGATGGGAGGCAACCCCAGCTATGGCTGTGCATATAGTATTCAAACGTTATTTTTTATCATCCTTTGGCTTCTGGAATGTCAACTCTTACTCTTTAACAGGGAATTTGACATTTACAAAACCTATCATAAATCAAAATGAAAAAGCTACTTTCATTCTCTGGCAGCAGAAGTAATAAAAATGTCACACAATCTCTCCCAAGGAAAGCTGTAGGTAATACCTGGAGAAGGAGCCACCTGCACGTCTATGACAAACCAAATTCATCCTTCCTGATCCCAGATCACGGGAAAATAAAGTCTCCCATGCAAAAAAAGCCACTCCACTGCCAGTGGGATCAGCAGGGCCCAAGTGCTTCAAAAAGCTTGGTGAAAACTTCATTTCAAACCAGGTGAGTGGTGGTGGGTGCACACCTTTAATCCCAGCACTCAGGAGGCAGAGGCAGGCAGAGCTTTGTGGGTTTGAAGCAAGCCTGGTCCACAGAGCAAGTTTCAGGACAGCTAAGGCTATACAGAGAAACCCTGTCTCCAAAAACAAAAACAAACAAACAAACAAAACCCCTTAATTTCAAACTTATTTATTGAGTTAAAAAAATTCTATCAAATGTATGTAGAACTTGATGGGTTTTGTTTGTTTGTTTGTTTTTGGTAAGAAATATGTTGCTTTTATGGGGAGGGGGTGAAAATATGAAAGGGATGGCCAGGATGGGCCTTATAGGTAATCTTGAAATGCTTTGTCCCAGCACCAGAACAGCCACCTTCTGTTTGGTGAGACTCCCCCTGCACTTGGCTTCTGGGGTGAACACTGGGTTTGGTATGGGTGAGCAATGTGTTGACCATTGCCATGCAGGCTTTGGGGAAGGACACTTAATGTAACAGAGGTGTAGGGCAAGAAAATTTCACTTCCTAAGATGGGTAAAGGATGTTCCTTAAACAGCCTTTTGTATTTATCTCTCCCTACTGGAATAGAGATGAAGAAAACCCCAGCAGATGGTCTGGATTTTTCCTAGTCAAATCTAAAGTCAGTAAATACATTTCTTTCAATGACTAGAACTTACAGAAAGATAATCAGCACCCCTAAAAGACACAGTATATACCTTATGAAACTACATGCTTTATCCAATGTATTTATGTTGTTTTTAAGATAAACTTTATGTATTTGTTTATTCATTTTAGAAACAGAGACCATGTAACCCAGGTTAGCAATGAACTCGCAATCCTTTTTTTTTTTTTTATCCTTCTGAGTAATTTCAACTGTAAGAGCATGCCATCTTAGTGGATTTACCCATTTATTTTATACTTGTAGTTTTTGCTATAGAAATAATATTTAATTTAAAACCCTCTAAAGAGCACTTGGAAGGCAGAGGCCTGAGTACAAGGCCAGCCTGGTATGTAGAACAAGTTCCAGGAAAGCCAGGGCTACAGAAAAAACATATCTCCAAAAAAAAAAAAAAAAAAATGAATGAACTAACTAAATAACTAAATAATAACAACCCTCTAAGATGGCCCACAGTTTAGACTGAAAATAGTATGCATGGCACTGGGCAAAAAATAATTTTTTTTTTCTTTGAAATGCTAGAGGTGGTGCCTAGGGCCTGGAGCAGGCTAGGTGAGTCCACTACCATCGAGAGCACTTCATTTGCACTCAATGGGGCCGATTACATAACTTGGGTAATCATAAAGGACTTTTCTTGGGTTGAAAAATAAGCTATGTATGTTTAGTAAATGTCCCCCTGAAGCTCGAGTATTGAAGGCTTCATTCCCAGGGCGTCAGTGCTGAGAGGCAGGACCTTAGGAGGTGAATGATCGTGAATTAACCCATTTATGGATTTATAACTTGAGGGACCATTGGAATGTGGTGGAAACTTCAGGCACTGGGTCTTGGGTGGAGGAAGGAGGTTCCTGGGGTGGCCCTGGAAGAGTATGGAAGTATCAAAGTATAAGTCAGGATTTCTTCTCTCTGTCTTCCTGGAAGCCATGAGGTGACAGGTTTTCTCCCCCCCCCCACTTCTATCATAATGGATTAGTTCACACCAGACCCAGAAACAATGGGACCAAGTAATCATGGACCAAAACCTCTGAGTGGCAAGCTGACGCAAAGCTTTTTCTTCCTGTTAGCTTGATTTCTCTCGGCTGTTTTGAAGGAGCAACAGAAATCTGACTATCACACAGTATCTGTTTACTGTTTCCAGTCTAAACCATGGACCTTCTTACAGGGTTATGAGTTAAATTTTATTGTTTCTGGAGCAAAAATTATAAATGTATAGAGTCATTAAGATATTTTAATGAATTTTTAAATTTTATTATTACTATATATTACATGTATGTACATTTTGCCTGCATGTATGTGCAGTCTCCATAGAGTTCAGAAGGCATCAGATCTCCAGGAACTGGAGTTACAGTTGCGTGTGAGCTGCCATGTGGGTGTGGGAACCAAATATGGGTCCTTTGCAAGAACAGCCAGTGCTTTTAACTGCCAAGCCATCCCTGTAGGCCCTGTTAATGAAGGTGTTGTGTTTTTTTGTTTTTTAAGTGAAACTGAATTTAAAAGTTTTGAACCCTGAGAACACTTTCTCTATTGATAAAGCAATTCACTCCAATAATACCAACAAGGTCACCTAGCATTCAGAGTGTAAGTGTCTAATACCATTCTCCATTAAAGGAGCCGGGGCTCCTTGGTGGAATGTTTAATTCTGGAACTGCTATAGGAAATATATAAGATGATTCCAGGGCATCATGGAGTGCCAGGAAGTAGACAGGTTGTGCATATTCTCTACACTTACCATATATGCTCACAAAAGTAAATCATAGAGACACAGGCACTGACTGAAAGCTGCTAAAAGGAGTACTTGAGCTCTGTCATACCATAGGCTGACAACCCACAGCAGAGCATAGTTATGAATGTATATCAATAAAAATAAGTGATCAAATAAATACATACCATAAATAAATGACTGACAACATACCACAGAGATATTTGCACACTCATGTTTACAGCTGTACTGGTCACAACAGCTAAGAAAAGGAGACAGCCCACATGTCCATCAACAGATAAATGGATTTCATAATCCATATACACAAAATTATTTTATTCCTTCATTAAGACAAGTGAAATCACAACATTTGCAGGAAAATGGATAGAACTGGACATCATTATGTTGAATGTAATAATTTCCCAAACCCACAGTCTAGTTTTAGAATTATACTCTCTCTCTCTCTCTCTCTCTCTCTCTCTCTCTCTCTCTCTCTCTCTCTCTCTCTCTCTCTCTGTGTGTGTGTGTGCAGGTCATGAAAGTAGAAAGAGGACTATGGGGGGGAGGGATCTTAAGTGGAGGATGGGAGAAAGGAAGAAAGGATGATGACATGCAAGTAGCATGGAAGCAGAAGGGGAGGGAACTCATTGGGGAGAGGGGGAAAGGGTCAGTCAGCAAGAGGGGGCGCAGGAGAAGATGAGTAAGAAGAAAGTATACTAGCATACATGTACGAAAGTATAGAATCAAATGTTACCTCGTGTGCTCACTTCAAAATAGTGAAATTAATGACTTAATAAAGATGGGAGAACTGATCTCTAATGCGTAAGAATTATACCTCATGACGATGCTCTGCTGTCATTAGGTGGGCTGCATGGAGTGACCCCTGCCAAGGACACCGTGGGAACAAGGGGAGGGGAACAACAAAGATCCAGCTAGAGGAGAAAACCCTGCAAACACTTCCCCAGTTGGTTCCTAAGCTGGAGATTTAGCTGTCAAGTCTGTCTGGTTCCATTTGCCTTTGTGTTTGCACATTCTGTCACACTTTCTACCACAGACTTAGGTGTGCATCTGTTTTGTTGGTTTATGTATTCATTTGTTGGTTTGTTTGAGTCAGGTCTCAGGTCTCCTGTGGCCCAGGCTGACCTGGCACTCACTCTGTAGCTCTGAGGTTGACCTTGAATTCTTTATCCTCCTGTCTCAGCTTTTAGAGTAGCAGAATTACAAGTGTGTATCACCACACTCGGCTCTGAAAGTACACTAGAACCATGGTGTTCCCTTCCTTCCCCTGCCTTGTCAAGCTCCTCAGTGATTCCATTTCTTTAAAGTTAACCTCTGGGGAAGCTGCAAAATTCATGGGTACAGAAGAACCAGCCCATTTTCTAGGTAGTGTGGCGAAGCAAGTTGTAGCCTCCAGGTGAACCCTCTTTGATGGAGTCTTTCCATCAGCCACAAAAATCCTGTGACTATAAATCTACCTACATTCAAGTAAAACTCCATTTTCTGGTATATGCCCCTAAAGGACAGAGCCCCTGATTTATCTTCCTCTGTAGCCCTATTGCATGTCACAGGGCCTGACACTCAGTAGTTTTTGCTCAATGACGGAAGGAAGGAAGAATGGAATGACAGATAGTATTTTTGCAGGGGGGCAGGGGTGAAACAGTACCTTTCACGTCCAGAGGAACATTAGGAGTGAAAGCCGAGAGACAGTGAAGACAAAGGCATGGGAAAGAATGTGCAAGATCTATGTGTCTGGATGGTGGATGGCTTTTTCACAAGGTGATCTACTTCCAGTAATTGCTATAATTTGGATCTGGAATGTTCCCCAAGGCTAATATAAAAAGGCTTCATCCCCAGCCCATAGCACTTTTGGAATGTTGTGAACCTTGTGAGGGTAGAACATAGTGAAAAGAAGTGGGATTGCTAGGGCCTCCCCTTGAAAGAGACACTGGGTAACATGATAGAGCTTCTACCGAATGGCCTTTGCAGGTTTTTCATCAGCCTCCCCCTGTCCAGCCCCCTGTTTATTGGGCACTGTCAGGTGAGTGACCTTTTCTTTCGCCCTTCCCCACCAGGCTTTGCTGCTTTGCACAGATGCAGAGGGGACAATGGCAAATGGCCACAGCCCGAAACCTCTGACAGTGTGAGCCGAATCTGAAGTTCATTATCTTATAGATAGCACAAGTTTTCAAAAGGAAAAGTCTAATGGCTTCAGAGATGGTTCAGTGGTTAAGACCATGACTGTTCTTGCACAGAATCTAGACTCAGTTTCCAGCACATATATGGTGGATGGTTCACAACCATCTATAACTCCAGTTCCAGGGGATCTGACACTGTCTTCTGACCTCTGCAGGCACCGAGCATGCATGTGGCACACAGACGTACATGTAGGCAAAACACTTCTATACATCAAATAAAATAAATCTGAAAGAAAACAGGTAAGACTGTAGGGAAACAGAACATTTAATCACTCAAGTTAATTGAGGAAGGATTCACACACATGATTCAAATGCTCAGTTTGATGATGTATGTGCACCTTTAAGTTCAAATAAGAACAAAACATTTTATTCACCTGCCAAATGGTCTTTTGTATTCTTTGCAACCAATTCCCTGCTCCCACATGGCCCTCTAGGCAATGGTTGGTCACCTTTCTCAAACTACAGATTGTATTTTCCTGGTCTAGAATCCTGAAGAAATGGATTCCACACGTGTTTTTTCCTGTCTCCTCTCACTTTGCACACAGCTTGTGAGATTACTACTGTGTGGTTGTTGCCTGTAACAGGGTTTCATCCCTTTTTGCTGTTTAGTAATATTTGACTGTATGAATATGCCACGTGTTGTTATCTGTTCTCCTGTTTGTGGGCATGTTGGTTATTTCCAGCTATGGAACTACTGGGAACCTTCAGGGAGAGTTCTTTGCACCAATACAATGCATTTCTCTTGAGTATAGTTGGGTCCACTTGACATGTCTTAAGTAACCCTAGTCAGTTTTGCCCATAATTTTCCCGGAAAGCAATAAATAAACAAAGGCAAGATCTGGGCGTATAGACCAACAGTGGAACACTTGCTTATCATGTGCAAGGTCCTGGATTCAGTCCTCAGCACTGCCAATACATAAATTAAAAAAAAAAAAAAAGAATGAATGCACAGAGTCTGAAAACAACAACAACAACAAAAACCCAAACCAATCTGTGGTGGTTTGAGTGAGAAATGTGCCCCGTAGTCTTGGCATTTGAACACTTGGTTCCCCGTTGGTGGCATTATTTGGGGCAGTGTAGGAGGTGCAGCCTCACAGGATGAAGGAATGGGAATGAGAGCGGAAACCTTCACCCTCACTTCCGGTTTACTCTCTGCTTCATTCTTGAGGCTGAAGATGTGATCTCTCAGCTTCCCATTCCTGTCACCATTTCTGCCACTTGCTGCCTTGCTTCCTGGCCATGGTGGACTCTTATCCTTCCGGAACCATAAAACCAAAACAAACTCCTTCTGCAAGGTGCTTTGGTCATGGTGTTTTATGATAGCAACAGAAAAATAACTAATACACAAATACGTTTGTGTAGGATGTGGAGCTTTCTAGCCAGACTCTGGTACACCAGGAACATGACTGATGTCTTTGACCTTGACTTGAGATAAACCACCTGAGTAGACTCCTAACCTGATTCCCCCCCTCTTCTGACCCAGATCACAGGGTCCATGGGCTTGATGCTACTAAGGGTGTTTTTGTCAGCAAGTCCCCCGTGGACTGTGCTCTATGATGATGGATTTATTTGTTTCTTTCTTCATTCTCAAAGCACCCAGATGTCAGTTCACAAACCCAGGGACTGGCATTTTTCCAGAACAAGCAGGACTGGTGGTTGCATAGGAGGCCATATCTCACTTTTTGAAAATGACACCTTTCTAGGTGTCATCAAGAATGTGACTTCTGCACAGCCAAGTCTGTTGGCTCTGACTGCCAGTGGCTGAGCCAGGTACTATTTTGGAACCTAGCACTGTGGTTCCTGGGCTCTAGGTCACCCATCTAAAAAGAATGTCCTTGGGTTGCTGTTAGAAAAAGAACTTAGGGCTGAAAAAAAGCATCATCTGAGCAGGCATGGAACAGCTTGTGTTCCTATGAAATGAGAAAAATGCTCACAGTCTTTCAGGACACAAGTAGCAATGGGGAGATGGCACCATGTGTTGGTTATCAAATCTGAAGCAAAAGGGAGTACTTTACATGTCAGTGTCTAAAAACGAATTTATTTTAGGTCAGTTTCCATACTTGTTCAAATGGACATCAGTCTGTAGGCATCCTGTCTGCACTGTATGCATCAATATTGTTCTTACATGCACACCTCAGAAAACCCAAGGCAAAGTGGCCGTGGGGAGAAGAGGACTGATTAGTTCAGTGGCCCAGAAGCCGCGGTTTGCATGGCTTTTGTCATGGTGGAATCCTGTCCCTCCCCATCTCAGAGTGTGCTTTCTTTTTCACTACCCTCTTTCTCATGTTCAGTGGGGGGGGTTTCCCTTGCTCTCCTGGCAGGCCCAGCAGAGAGGATATGGCTACAAACTCCAGACAGATCACCCTGGAGTCTGTTGGCTCTGAGGCCATTGTTTGCTCCAGGTAGGGTTTGGAATTTATACCTATGGTGCCCAGACTCTGGGGCTCTGATTAGCCAGGTTCGAGTCATAAGTTAGGAAAGCCCCCTTGACCTAATCTGAACTATGATAACTGGAAGTAGAGTAGCAGTTTCTTTTAGGAAATCAAGGCAACTCCAAAAGGCAAAAGAATGATGCCTACTCAGCTGTTCTTGTTATAAATGATGCACAAATTCAAGCTTTTAAATATATAGCTGTCACTCAGTGCCCTTAATCTAAAGCAGAAGATAGATGAAGGTTGGCAAGACACTGTTGTTAGGAGTCAGGGCCAAGGTATGCCACAAAGGTCACACTACCCAACATATCTCACAGAAGAGATTTATGCAGGGTGGGTGTCTCTGAGCAGGGACATGAGAAAGACAGAGACAGAGAGAGACAGAACCAAGCTGCTAATCTAACTTTCCTAAGGAAAGTCTGTTGGATCTTCTGGGTCTGGCAGCTGAACACTGATGCTGCCCTGGGACCTCTGTCCACAATGACCATGGAGGAACCTAGGGTGATTGCCCAGGTAGCCACCCCAGATGGTCCTGCAGAGTCTGGACAATGAGTGAAACAGCCTGCTCTTCCAGGATTTGGCCAACAATCCCAGCTTTCCTGAGTTCCCAAGGATGTCAATGCCCCCCAGACAGCAGGAAGCATTCTAAAGAGCAGAACAACCCCATTCCTGCCTCACCATCACCCCTTCCTATTTCCTCACCTTTTATAATAAACAAAAGGGAGGAATGTTAAAAATCAGGTGCTCCCACAGCCTGCCTTCAGTGACTCAGCAGCACTAGCCTCTAGGTCATCACCAGTCACCAAATGCTCATAAAAGTGCCCTATCAAGGCTCACTCCCTTGCTCTTTCTATCTTGCTCCCTTACTCTGTCTGTCTCTCACTGCCTGGTACAAGGACTTTGGAATGAAGCCAAAAGGCTCAGAAGCAAAGCTCACCCAAGAGAAGTGGTCAGAGGTGGGTACTTATGCTTCCAAGAGTACCAGAGATTTGGGGAAACATTTACACCGACTGAAAGGGATCACTTAGCAATTTCAGGTGATGGATTGAATGGCCAAGTGATCTATGGGCCAGAAGGTGGACCAGTTGTGTGTGGAATGGGCAAGTAGGGTCCTGGTGTGGCTCAGGCCCTGAGGGGGAGCACCTGCACCTGGAAAGCCTACCAAGTCACAGGCACCAGGTTGAAGCCAAGGAATGACACAACAGAGATCACACCATGCAACAAATCTCATGCAAGAGATTTATTGAGGTAAGGGTCACGGTGGGGGAGTACTCCCGCCACTAAATCCTAACAACTATACCAGGAACAAATACTCTACTTGCCAGGATAACTGGGGAGATGAGATAGGGACAGGGGCTGAGCTGTCTGCAAGTTATATTGGGAAGTACAGAGGTGGAGCTTTTGTGCGTGGATCCCCCTGCTGGAGTGGGTTTCTTGATGATTCAGCTGCCCTTGAGCCATCCATGTTCCTCTAAGGAACCCGTCGTCACTCATACTCCTGCAAATAACCCCAATACACTTTGATTCATTAAGCTAAACTTGAGTGTATTGGATGTGGATTGACTGGGGTGATGTGAAAATCAAAGAAAGAGGAGACTGATCTCTACAGAAGCAGGTTGTCCTTTAATCAGAACAATGAAGGGCAGCAGTTTCTCCACAGGCGTGGAGACTGTGTGCCCAGGCACAGGGGCCTTGGAGGTTTTAGGGGGCAGAAAAGGGAGTTTGGAGGATGGGATTCCATTTGCATATCTGTTCCCCTGCTAAAGCTGTAAACACCAATGGAGGTTAACATGTTGATCTTGTCAGGAGCCTGCCAGCTCCTAACTTTCCTCAGAAGTTATTGTCTGCATGTTCACTTTCCTACCCAGGTTTCTGAGCTCACCTGAGGTTTAAGGGTTATTAGCCTGTTAGAGTGGAGTTGTTTGTTTTAATATAGCCTCAACGTCCTATCTAAGATGAATAGACCTTTTTTTTTATTTTTGTCTCCCCAGCAAAAATCACACACTTATATATATATATATTTGGGTGATGAGACCTAAGTCTAAAATTTATTTTGGGCTAGTAAGATGATGTTAATCCCAAAGATAGGAGAAGAAAGGTCACCGGCTCAAATCATCAGGGCCAAATTAATTAAAACAAGCTTTTTTATTCATGTACATGGGCTACCTCCCCCTAAGATGGGGTTTGAGAGGTCAACATGGATGTGAGGAAGACAAGGTTTTTATAACTCAGGGTTAGGGGCTTTCCAAATGCAGGATTTGGCAGGCAAAATAGATAGGGTTACAGGAGCAGAATGTAAGAATAAGAAGTTAGTCATAATGACCTCCTGAAACAAAGACATGATTGCAAGGTGATCATAACAACAGGCAGTCATAACAAGGTAGCCATAACAACCCTTTTGAAACAAATGTAGGGTTGCAATGTGGTTAATAACTTTTTAAACAAAGATATGATTGCCATTCCTAGAACAGGAGTACAGAACCATTTGTAGTTAAGCTTACAGGTGGGGTATAGCCCAAACTTTGAGAAACAAGAGGTTTAATCATAAACAGGCATGAAATTAGTTTGTCTTTATTACAAGATGGCTTTTAAGCCTAAGATGGAGGCAGGCTGGGTTTTCAATGCCTCATCAGGTAAAGGCACTTGCTGTCAAGCCTGACATCCTGTGTTTAATCTCTCAGACCCACAAGGTGGAAGGAGAAAACCAGCTCCCAAGAGTTGTCTCTGACCTTTTGCATATGCTCCTTGGTGGGCATAGCACAAGCATTCCACACTTGGTGGGCATAGCACAAACATACCACACATGTACATACATACACATTAAATACATAAATAAATACTAATTAAAAATAATATGTTTCATATACACTTTTTAGCCTGAATATATTATTTTAAATAATTTTACATAGCAAACATGATTTTGATATTGTGTTGATTCTCACAAATTTGGGGTTTAATATTTTGGCTTAGGAATGTTCAGATAATATATAAACATTCCTCAATATTGAGGCATTATCAGAAGTGTTCAAAGTACATATATTGATCGTATCTGATTCTTCATCATGACAAACCTAGGGTCAGATTCTAACAACAATCAAATAGAGAAGAGGATGGAGTCCCCAGAGGACATTTCATTCCATTAGCTCTCCTAAATAATTCTACAGTTCAGTTAGATAGGCAGAGAACTTGAGTTTGCTGCCTGAGGTCAGACTTCCTGGTAGCCAAGTTTTGCTGGTCCAGCCCGCTGTGTTTTTCTGGCCCCCAGAAGGAGATAGGACCCTCTTGTGTGTTGTCCCCTGGTTAAATGGTATCAAGAGTGGAAGGCTGGAGACAGGGTACAGCTTACTGGTAGAAAGCATCTCCAACAACTAATAAAAGAAAGTGAATCCCCCAAACAGAATCACTCCACAGAGCAATCCCCTCCCTGTCTCTAATTTGTCCACCATGCTGAGGAAGTTCTGACTCCTGGTCCCACCTCACCCTTCTTGTCTCATCTTGGTGTAGATACATCACTTTCCATTTGTGACAGAAGCAGGAACTTACACATTCTTCAGTCTTTTAATTTGTTTTGAGAGGGAGTTTTGCTATGTAGCCCAAGCTGATTTTGAACTTGAGACCTCCTGAGTGCTAAGATTACAAGTGTGTGATGAGATACTTTGATAAACTTTATGTTAACCTATCTATGTAGTAGGCTTTTAGAAAATTCATTAATGACCTGGAGAGATGGATCAGCATTTTAGAGTCCTTGCTGTTCTCCTAGAGGTCGTGGGTTTGATTCCCAGAACCCACATATTGACACACATCTGTAACTATAGTTCCAGGGAATCCAATGCCTTCTTTTGGCCTGGAGGCACTACACACACACACACACACACACACACACACACACACACACACACACACACGGTACACAGCCAAACATGCAGGCAAAACACCCATACAGATAAAACTTAAAAAAAAAATGTAATCAGGGGCTGGCAAAATGGTTCAGTACTTGGTGTACTTGAAAGATACCTGATGCCAATCCCTGGCCTCTATACACATGCATGTGTACCCACACACATATGCCCACACATATTTGAACACATAGACACATGCATATGCACATACACACACCCCAAAATTTAAGTTGATTAATGTAAAATGTGAACTAAATCCAGTCCTTTTTTCCCCCTGCCTCACTATGTAGCTCTGGCTGTCCTGGAACTCGATATGTAGACCAGGCTGGCCTCAAACTCAGAGCGATCTACCTGCCTCTGCCTCCAAGTGCTGAGATTAAAGGCATGAGCCATTAAAACCATCCTAAATACACAGTCTGGAAGATGTTAGGTAATTTCTGTATACTGAGTGAAATCTCTAGCACTTTGTTGCTTTTTGGAACAAGATTTTATTCATTAAATTGCCTAGGCTGGTCATGAATTCATACTGTACTGGAAGTAGGTCTTGAATTTTATCTTCCAGCCTTTGTCTGGGATTTCAGGCTGTGTCATTAGGTCTGCCAATTCAATGTGTTTCTTAACTGACACATTAAAAAAAGAATACATATTTATGAGATACCATGTAGCATTTATACACACACACACACACACACACACACACACACACATACACACTTTGTGGGGTATTACGTATACCCATCTTATTAAACATTTATCATATAATTATGCCACCATAAAATCCTTCTAGCTTCTTAAAGTATTATCTACAGATACCCTACTGTGAAGCAATAACATACCAGAACTTATGACCTATGTCCAACTCTAATTCATTGCTATTGATCAACTTTTCCCCAGCTGAATAATCTTAATAATCCACATGGCTATGGCTGCTTGAGCAGTTGACTACCTTTCTGTAGTGACTGTCTCACTTAAAGTCCTCTATGCAGTCATGAAGAGAACACTAAACACCAGCTCTGAAGAAGAGCATAGGTTTGGCAGATGTGACTGTCCCCTATAGCTGCTTATTGGCAACCATAGCCATCTCCACCCGATGGTCGATCGTGAGCCACGGGGCTGAATCTTCTTCAAGCTGTTTGTAGACACAGCTCCAAAGATAATGGGAAACTTTCCTACTCTGAGCATGGGGAAAGAGGACTTGGTTACAAGGGGTTCTCCTTCCACCGAATCACGCCAGGATTTACATGCCAGGATGGTGTCCTCACACCCCATAGAAAAGATATTTGAGAATGAGAACTTCATCTTGAAGTGTGCAGGTCCTGGCATCTTGGCCATGATCAATGCTAGACCAAATACAAACAGTTCCCAGGTTTTCATCGCACTGCCAGGACTGAATGGTTGGATGGCAAACATCGCTTTTGGGAAGGTGAGAAGAAGGTTTGAGCGTTGTGTGAGCCATGGAGTGTTATGGGTCCAGGGATGGCAAGACCCAAAAGAAGGTCGCTGTTGCTGACTGTGGGCAAGGCTGGCACTTGTGACTTGTGTGCATCTTTATCACCAGTCTATGCCTTCTAGAACCTAGGAGATAAAAATCTCTACCTTGTCTGCTTGGACATCCTGTAACCATTGTAATCTCAATGCAGTTCTTTGGGGTCCCTATTTTCCTTATTCCCCTCCAACTCTAGCTGAATTTCAGAATTAAGTCTATAATAATGAATAAAAACTAAATAAAAAAATAAAGAATAGTTAATAGTGAGTCCAAGGCCATACAGCTTCAGAACCAAATTCAAAACAGAAATCAGATCTGTCTCAAACGGCACTCAGGAATTGTCACACAGTACCCTTTGCCATCTGTCCTGGCAGCCAAGAATTGGACAGGGAGCTGTTGTCCACATCTGACAGGCAGATCTTCTATGGGGTGTCCCACCCCTTCTCTCTGCAGAAATGTGGATCCACAAGGCTTCCCTGACTTGTGTTATGCTCTGAAACTGGCTTCTTGCCCTCTGCCTTTTATGAATTGAGTGTGAAGCCTCTCCTGAAGGCTCATGTGTTAAGGCTTGTTTGCCAGCTGATGGGGCTTTGGGGAAGTGATTGGGTCCACTCTGCACTTATGGATGGATGGATAATTTGATGGCATGACTCAGAGGTGATGGAAACTAAGGAGCTGGAAGAAGTAAGTGACTAGTAGGGGGTATGAAGGGTACATCTTGTCCTTAGGCCCCTCCTGGTCTCCCTTTTCCTCTCTTCCTTTCTGTTTCCCTCTTCTTTACTTCCTCTTTCTTTCCTAGTTGCCATTAAGTGAGTGGCTTTCCTCCATCATGGTTTTCCACCATGATGTTTTGCCTGACCACAGCCCTGGAAACACTGAGCCAAGAGGCCATAGATTGAAACCTCTTGGAGACCATGAGCCTAAGTCAACCTTCCCTTCCTCTTTAAATTCTTCTGTCGGGTAGTTAGTCACAGTGATGGGGACACTGGCTAACACTGTGTTAGTTAACACTGCTCCAACACTGTTTCCCTCTAGGGAAATGTCTACTTCTGGTCCCCATGCTGCCATTCACATGTCTCCTGAGACTTTGCTACACATGTCCTTATACTTTTCAATGCTATGAGCATTTTAGCATTGATTTTTATTTGGAGAACCAGACAGAGTTCTGAACAGTGAAAGTTCCTGATAACTGCTTTTCCTTTGGGTTTGTTTGAGATGTATTTCCATGGTACAGAGGCTGTGGAGACTAGACTCCTACATTCCCCTCTCTGTCTTGAGTGTGAGGGATGTTTAGGAAGTCCCCATTGTGGAAAGAGAATTCACTATGGACCCAGATGTTCTCCACTTTCATTCATCCCATGTTTCATTTGTAGCTCTTGGGGATCAACCATCTGTTGTGGAATATTAATTGAAGATGTGTTACATTCATTTATACTGTGGAATATTTGTTTAATGATGCAAAGATGTGTTGCATTCTTTTATGTTGCATTTGTTTAATTCTGTAAAGCTGTGTTACTGTGCCTGTCTAAAACACCTGGTTTGTCTAATAAAGAGCTGAACAGCCAATAGCTAAGCAAGAGAGAGAAATAGGCAGGGCTGGTGGGCAGAGAGAATAAATAAGAGGAGAAATCTAAAGAAGAGCAAGGAGTGAGAAAAGGAGGAGAGGAAGACACTAGAGGCCAGCCACTTAGGCATGCAGTCAGCCATGGAGTAAGAAGGAAAGAAAGACATAGAGAGTAAAGAAAGGTAAAAGCCTAGAGGCAAAAATGTAGTAAAAGATAAATGGGATAATTTAAGAAAAACTGTCTAGAAACAAGCCAAACTAAGGCCGGGCATTTATAAGTAAGAATAAGTCTTCATGTATTTATATGGGAGCTGGGTGGTGGGCCCCCAAAGAGTAAAAAAAAAAACAAAACTACAACCATCCTTGGGGGGCAAGAGGCGCTGCGGCAGTCAGGATAGAGCCTCGGAGGTCCCGGCACCATTTGGCAGAGAATCCAGTGGACAGCCTAAGCCCTGTGCAGATTATTTCATGGCTTTGTCTGTATTCTTCACTCATTTTTTAAAAAAATTTCTTTTTAAATTGAACCTAGGGCCTCATGCATGGTAGATGATTACCACTGAGATATATCCCCACTCTCCCACTCGGTTACTTTAAAATTATTTTCCCACCTCCTCTTGGATGGGACTTTTATATAAAGCCATCCATATTTTTAAACAAGCAAGCCTGGACTCATTTGTACAAATTTCTAGTCATGGGCTGATGAGAAAGTTACTGGCATTGTGATTGTTCACTTTCCCATCCTTCTTTCCTTGACATGATGTTTAGAGTCAGTAACATATCCTTCTGCCATTCTCAATTTTGGAAAATTCAGGAAAGTGACAGAGTTCACGGAAGCCAACCGAGGTCAGTGGTTAAACAGAAATGTTATTTGGGGTTCCAAAGAACCTGTAATCATAAAATAAGACTTTCTTTTCTTGCGCTTATTTTGTTTGTGTTTTTGAGACAGGTTCTCACATTCTAGTTCAGACTAGCTTGGAACTTGTTCTGTAGCCCAGGCTGGCTTCCAACTCATGGTGACCCTCCTCTCCTTGCTCTTCTGCTGCGCTTGAAGTAGCTTGGTGGTAATTATTTTCTCCAGGGCAGTGGTGTGTGGGTGGATACAGAGGCCCAAGCCTTTGAAGAAGGGCTTTACTCATCTCTCCTTTAAGCTACCCCTCTCCCTGCAGAACACTGTCCTTTACATTGTCATTTCTTCTTGAGAGCAACCACAAGGGTAGACATACAGTCTTCTTTGCCCCTAGTCTGAGAAGGTACATTTTTATATTTCCTTTGTTCTGATAGGCTGCTTTTCTAACAGTGGTTAAGATGAAAAGGTTAGAAAATGGTGTCAAAAGGCAGCCTTCCTAGTCCTCAAGGCCCTGCTTTTATAATTTCCCTCCCCGACTTCAAAGGGGGAAAATACGTCTGAATGCAGTTCTGTTCCTCTCAGGATTAGCTCTTAGGCCAATTTGGCACATTTCTGAACAACCACAACTCTTTTAATGTTTTGCTGTCTTTGTTTGTGGTGCTGGGGGAGGACCCATGGAACCCAGGCTGGGCACATGCTAAGTAAACTGTAGCCCAAGGCTGTGCGATGCCAGTTGCCTCTGCTGCCCATCACCCACTTAGGCTATTTCAGGAAATTGAAGAGTATCTCCTTCCTCCAGTCAACCACTGATTTAGGATTCTTCCTTGGTCTCTCATTTTCCCCTTCGACCCTGATTCCTTGCTTCCATGGAATCATTGGAATTCAGCCTCACTAGCTGAAGTTCTAGGCCAGTGGCTCTCAACCTGTGGGTTGTGACCCCTGGGGGTTTGAGGACCCTTTCACAGGGACCCCAAACCAGATATCCTGAATATCAGATATTTTAATTATGATTCCTAACAGTAGCAAAATTACAGTTATGAAGTAGCAATGAAAATAATTTTATGGTTGAGGTCACCACAACATAAGGAACTGTATTAAAAGGTTGCAACATTAGGAAGACTGAGAATCACCGTCCAGGCTGATATAAACAAGACTGTTTGCATTAAACCCAGTGTGAACTCACACTAATTAAAACCTGTATGTAGCTTTGCAAATAGCCTCCTGCACTTCTGGGCACCTCTGGTGGAGGTGTCTTTCCATTGCTAAAACAAGGGGGATTACTCAAGCTCTAAGAGAAGACTGCAGCTAGGTAAAGGGTTGCCTTTGCTCCTTGCACCAAGGGTGTGGAGGGGTGGGGGTGGGAGTGGGTTGCTTCTAAGACAACAGGAAACTCTGACGGTCTCCCTTCTTGGGCAGGGAGTC
This sequence comes from Peromyscus leucopus, assembly GCF_004664715.2. Lineage (NCBI taxonomy): Eukaryota > Metazoa > Chordata > Mammalia > Rodentia > Cricetidae > Peromyscus > Peromyscus leucopus. Next base: position 29,807,117 of record NC_051067.1, on the reverse strand, counting down.
TAACTTTTAAGAGATAAACTAAAGAGAGCCACCAGCCTTTTACTGTATGCCTTTCATTTCCTTTGAGAAGTAGAAGCTTTTAAACCAAATTGAGGCATTCATTAGACAGCAGCCTGGTGGCAGAGTTCAGTCTCTGTGGTTCCCAGGGTCTAACTCCTCCATGTTATCCCTTAAACCTGGACCCTGTGCATAGTCAATAATCAACACTGAAATTATGGAAACAACCAATGGCTTATTATATAGCCATTCTCCAATTTCATCTTCCTGGAAGCTTATAACTTAACTATATTAAGACGGCTCCCTCTGAGTCTTTCTATAGAGATTAAGCTCCCTGAAGACTCAACGCAGACCACACTCCTTTAGCCTCGAGAAAGACCCAACTGATAAAGAATGAAGAAAGTGAAGTGAGGCAGAATCAGCCATCTTACCAAGAGCCAAAGGGACCTGCTTGTTAGCTAACTAAGTGATTCGGTTAATCAGACACTATTATTTTGTATAATTTAATTTTTTGAAGTTAATTTCATTTTTAAAGCATTAGCCAAAGAACACTGGGGCTGCTTTGCAGATTCTTAGTTGTATAGGTAAAATAGTTTAAAAGGAGACCCGGAAGGTAACCCTTAGACAATTTTATTAGAGATTGAGAGGAGGGGATAAGCAACTAGGTGGGCAAACTGAAGCCCTCAGTGGCTGCCAGGAAGAGCGAGCTGGGGGGAGGACAGTTGTCTTTGTGCGTACTGAATTAGAGGTCAAGAGAGCAAGCATGCTCAGTCATGGAAGTCTGAGGCAACTCGGTGGGGATGGAAGCTCCCCAGAGAGAAAGAGCAAGAATGCCCAAGGTGTCAGGCAAGCGGGCTTTGAGAGATAGAAATGTTACCATTTAGGGGTCTTGATTGGGTTTGTTTTCTCTGTCAGCTAAAAAATCAAAAGGCAGGAATAATTTTGAACTCCATTTGTATCCTTGGAGATATCTCAAACACAGCCAAGAGGAGAAGACAGAGGCAGCAGTTGAAGAAAAGCGTCTACTGGGGCGAGGAAGCACACATAGAGCAGACATATAGAAAAGGACCCTCTGAGAAGCAGAGGAGCCACTCCAGAAGCCAGAAAGCCAGGGTCTTCTGGAGGGGTGATGTGTTTAGAGTCTTTGAAGAGTTTTCCTCTCCTAATTTAGAGTTGGTCAGTTTGAAAATCGATAGGATGGCTGATTGATCCATAACTGTTGTGTAACATGTCCTGATCTAGCCTTGAACTTATTGAGCCAGTCCATCACCAGGAGGCCTACTGGTGGGAGGGGAGAAAAGCTTATGAGGCCTTTATTTTAAGCTGCCAGGCTTTTGTCTCAGATCAGGAGAGTGAGGAAGAAGACGACCATCTTGGAAGTTCGCTATCTTTATTACCTAGCCATGGCCCCTCTCCCTATCTGTCTGCTAGCAGGGAATCTAACTCCTAGTACCCCAGAAAGAGAGAAAAACAAAAAGTTACACTTTCTGATTTAGAACTTTGGAAAAAGCAACTGCATCATATAAATAGAAATAAAATATAAACACATATAAATACCTATGGGGTATATAATATCTCAATAAGAGTGAGGCTGTTCCTCCTACTACCTATTGTTTTGAGTGTATCATGTTTCTCTGAAGTTTCTGAAACAGATTGGTTCTTTTTTTTTTTTTTTTTTTTTTTTTTTTTTTTTTTTTTTTTCGAGACAGGGTTTCTCTTTGCGCCTTTCCTGGGACTCACTTGGTAGCCCAGGCTGGCCTCGAACTCACAGAGATCCACCTGGCTCTGCCTCCCGAGTGCTGGGATTAAAGGCGTGCGCCGCCACCACCGGTTTAACAGATTGGTTCTTGAGGGATAGTTTCCTGTCTGGGTGATTGACAGGCCAGTTTGGATGGATTCTCAAGGGTAGGGACAATAACGTGTTTTTGTAATAATAATCTTTTGGGCAATTTAGAATGTTATGTCTCTGGCTCCACTCCACTTCTGCTGCTATTCTTGGTGGCTGTCCCATGGTACTGGCATCTCTAAAATTGCTAGGATCCCTTACTGAAACTGGGCTGCATGTTCACCACTAGTTTCTCCTGGGCTCTCTTCAGGGACTCCAGCCTTGTCACATAATGTCCGAGCTTCAGCTGCTCTCCGTGGCCTCCTCACATCTTCAAAATCAGTACCACCTGGGCAACCTTCACACTACCAAGTTCAGCTGCCAGCATGAGGTATAACTTTGACCACCTCTGGAACACAACTTATATGTGCTGACCAAGACTTCACCTCAATGATCTTGATCTTTTCTTAATCATTGTAGCCAGAGGACTTCTCCGATCCTGCCAGGCCCTGTGGTCCCACCTGGCCCCTCAGTCTCACAGCCACTTATGAAATAATCACTCAGAGGCTTAATATTATTTACAAACTGTATGGCCTATGGCAGGCCTCTTGTTAGCTGCTCTTATAGTTTAAGTCAGCCCATAACTATTAATCCATATATCGCCACATGCCCGTGGCTTTACCTGCATCCTATTACATGTTGCTCCTAGGATGGCAGTCTAGCATCTCTCCCACTCTTCCTTTCTCTTTCCTGTCTCTCTCCTTGGATTTCCAGCCTGCCTCTAAGCTGCCTTGCCATAGGCTAGAGCAGCTTATTTATTAACCAATGGGAACAACATATATTCACAGCATACAGAAAGATATCCCCCAGCAAATCATAGCTGATTCTTCAGCCCCTGCTGACCAGCATTGATTGTCCCAGTAAAGCAAAGGTTTTACTTTAGTGGCTCTGGTCTCTTGTTAATCACAGCCAATTCTTCAGCTCCAGCTGACCCGACACCACAGATTCTTCATACAAATTGCCCAGGGAAGTCTTTGCTTCCCTCTAAAATTTCACAAGCCAGGACTCCTTTGTCTGCACTGCTGTCAACATTCTTACCTTCCACGTTCATACAGAATAGCTCATTGAACTCTCAACACTCAATAGCTTTTGGAGCCAAAGTTCCAAAGTCTTTCCACAGTCCTCCCCAAAACAACATGGTCAGGTCCGTCACAGCAATACTCCATGATCCTGGTACCAATTTGTCTTAGTTAGGGTTACTATTGTGATGAAACACCATGACCAAAAGTAACTTGGGAAGGACAGAGTTTATTTCACTCACAGTTCCATATTACAGTTCATCATCAAAAGTAGTAAGGGCAGGAACTTAAACTGTAGAAACCTGGAGGCAGGAGCTGATGCAGAGGCCATGGAGGAGTGCTGCTTACTGGCTTGCTGCCCATAGGCTTGCTCATCCTGCTTTCTTATTGAACCCAGGACACAAGTCCAGGGATGGCATCATCCACAATGGGCTGGGACCCACCCTAAAGGGACACTAGCCCACTTGAGCATGTAACTGTGGCAGGCCTTGCCTTTCTCCCCCATTCCCTCAGCCTTACGAAAAACCATTAGATTACATTCCTAAAGCTAGCCACCAAGGTCCATTCCCTTATTTGGTCACTTCCTCCTCCTGAGGCTGACCACCAAAGTCCAGTAATCAAAAGCCTCCTTTGGCTCACCTAACTAACACACCCAATTAAAATTAAACACATCCTAACACGGGGTTTCCCCTTTGACCTTTATAAACCTCCTTTTTCCTATGTGCCATGTCTGTCTCCTCTCTATTCAGAGGCAGTCCTTTGTCCCTTAGGAACAAATACCCCTTCCCTTTTCCCTCGTCCTTTTCTCCTTCTCCCTCATCCCCATCTCCTTCAGCACTGCATCCTAGACCATTCTAACACAGACCTCGCCTTCTTCTTTTAAAATGATAGCTGCAAGGTCATTTGCTGCTGTTTCCTGCCTGAGTCAGAAACTTTTTAAATAAAGGATCTCTCTGTGAAAACTGGTGTTTGGGTGTGGTTTGTGCCTAATCTGGGGACTGGGAGGAAGCCCCCACTATGCCTTCAGCCCCCATCAATCACTAATCAAGAAAATGTCTTACAGGTGGATCTTATGGATGCATTTTCTCAGTTGAGGTTCCCTCCTTTCAGATAACTGTAGCTTGTGTCAGGTTGACATAAAACTAGCCAGCACACTAACCATGTTTCACTGAGAAGAAATAGTCACCTTTTGAAGGGTTTCAACAAAGACCTCCACCTTTCTCCCTTTCATATAATATTTTAAATCATAAGATGAGATTATTGTGATGTGTCTCTGTCCTTAAAATTAGGATGTTACCAGGAACAAAGGGACAAAGGGACCATTCTCAGTACCTCCCAAACCTGCTAATCCCGCCCCCCCCCCACAGGCGCACAAGCACCTCCTTTCAGGGCTAGGCAAGCACTCCTCCACCATGCTACATCCCTAGCGGAAAGCAACATTTAAATCAAAATTCAAAATAAAAATGTAACTCATCCAAGTTTTCTCTCTGTCTCCAGACTCCTAGGGACAGATGTCCTACAAGGAGAGATGATTCTTCTCGAAGGCCAGTTTCTCCAGGAGCTCCCTTCTACTTGGACTAGCTAAACCTTTAACATTTTCTAGGTTTTTCAATCTCCTTTAGCACTCAGAGTCTTGGAAGAGCTTATTTATGTCCCTTGAGGTGTGTGTGGGGGGGGGTCATTTCATACATATCCGACACAAACAAGGCAATGAACAGCTGCAGCAATGACTCAGCACTAATTCACCTTTGCCCAAGTTGGTGGTTTCTGTAAATGCTTGTTAATGACTTCACTAGGGATGGGCTGTGGGGCTATGAGGAAGACTTTTCAGCCCCTTTTCTCTTTCTGGCAACATAATTAAAATGCTAGACTAACTCAGAGTGAAAGAGCTTGCCAAGCTAGAAATGATGAAAGTGTTTATTATTATCATTCTCTATAGTATTATATAAAAGTGCCCAAATTATCTTGGGTTATCTTAGGCCTTTTAATAGCCAACTCATTTAACTTTTATATGTAATCTAACATTTTCTAATTAATAGGTAAACTTCTTGGGAACATATCATTAATCTCAGCAGACTTCTAGCCTCCATCAATTCTAAAGTTAAGAATGCTCTAAGATAGCATCTAAAACCTGGGGGGAGGTTTCTTGGCTTTGCTGGAGCTCCTTGGTAAATGTATTGCTTCACAACTTTCTTTTGTTTAGTGACTTAGCAGTTCACATAACCTTGTTCATGGTGGAACATATCCATTTTGAGTAACTTGAATGTGTCACTCATATTTGGTCCAGGATTAACAAATTTTCTATTTCCTTTAAACTAGATTTGCTATTTTGTGTTCACAGCTTTGAAGTGATGTATAGATTATGTGTGTTTGTCTAAGGTGTTCTGAACCTTCCATTAAGCCTTCCAACAGGGCTAAGGCCACTCCAAAGAAGGGGAGTCTCTCACAGGGAAATAGTTTTGGCACCACTTTACTAAGAACTGCCAAAATCTTGGATAGCACTTCGGTACAAAATTTTAAACATGCACATTTCTTTTAATGCCCATAATTTAAAAATCAATTCAATTTATTTTTGATTTAGAACTTAAAAAGACAGTGAGGACTTAATCAGCTCCATGTGGAAAAGTGCTCCACAACCAGGGACCATTCTCCAGGAGAACATTTGTAGTGCGGCTGATGGCCTGACCACTGTCCTAAAACTGGGTTCAGAATCATTCCCAAAGCACTGATTGAACTCATGCATGACACCCCTGTGTTCAAGGTCAATGGACTGAACAAGCAGTCCTAGTCTACTTAGTAACTGATGATAATGCTGCATTTTTGATACAAGCCGGTATATGCACTTGGATAGTTTGAATGAGCTGGCCCACATAGGCTCATATATTTGAATAGTTGATTCTCAGTGAGTGGAACTGTTTGGACAGATTTGGAAGTGTGGCCTTGTTGGCAGAGATGCGTCACTGGGGATGGGCTTTGAGGTTCCCAAACCCCACACCATTCCCAGACTAAGAAGTAAGCTCTCACAGGGCGGTGGTGGTGGTGCATGCCTTTAATCCCAGCACTCCAGAGGCAGAGATAGGTGGATCTCTGTGAGTTCAAGGCCAGCCTAGTCTACAGAGTGAGTTCCAGGACAAGCTCCAAAGCTACAGAGAAACTCTGCTCAAAAAAACAAAAAGCAAACAAACAAAAAACAAAAAAAGAAAGAAAGAAAGAAAGAAAGAAAGAAAGAAAGAAAGAAAGAAAGAAAGAAAGAAAGAAAGAAAGAAATGAGCTCTCAGCTACTGCTCCAGCACTGTGCCTATCTGCTTGCTCCTATACTCTTTGCTGTGGTGGTCATGGACTTTAACTCTCTGAAACTGTAAGCTCCAAAGAAACTCTGTTTTCCATAAGTTGCTTTGGTCATGGTACCTTATCACAGCAATAGAAAAGTAACTAGGATAGGCACACACAGATGACTCCTGATCTGGTGCAGGGCAGTCTGAGATTAGACAGTGTTTGCACTATATCCAGACAGAGGTGTAAGTGTTATCTAGGTAAAAGGTTTAGTGGGTAGGAATGATAGAAGCATCAGGAGCAGTTGTATGGAGCATGTTTAGATTTGAGGGCATGCAGAAGTGATTTGGGGCTCACCAAGACACTCAGTGATTTTGCAGGCCTTGAGGACCTTCAAGGTCAAGAATTCTTCTTGTGGTGAAACTGCTACAGGCTCCACTGTGATCAATGGAGGAAGGGTGGTCATCAGACTGTCTAGAGACCTCAATAGTTCAGGGCACTTAGAAAGGGGTCAAGGTCATTTTGTGTGATGGTCAACTTTTTGTTGTTTTCAATTGTTAATTTAAAAAACCCAATAATTTGTAGAGTATTTTTTTATCCTTAATCCTCATCCTGTATCCTTTACATGTGTTATAACTAGATTGTCCAAGACATTAGCTTGTTTTGTTATTGTTGGTATTGCTTTAGCTTTATTTCCAGTCTAATCTGTTAAACAGAGATAATAAATTGAATGTAGATCATTTATCAATACCACTTTATTATGGTTATATTATGTTAAGAAATCTTAAAGATACACTCTGTAACTCAGGGCTTTGTAAATAATAGGACAAATAGAGAAGAATGAATATATTATGGGTCCTTGTAACTGCATTGTCCCTATTATAGCAAACATGATTCTTAATAGATGTGGTCTTCTTCTTCTGCTGTTACTCAAAGGACTGGAAAATTCTTATAAACTCAGCGTTGCTTATTCCATCCCTTATCCCCACCCTCCAGAATGAACTCATGACTTTCTGTTCTACCACTGAGCTTAGTCCCTTCTGAGTATGTAATCTTCTTCTGGTTCCCAAGTTCACTGTCCATTTCTGGGGTCTTAGATTGCTAGGCTGTAGAAAAATTTTTTGTGCCACCAGCTCATAAAAAAAAAAAATGACATGGAGACTTACTATTAATGAAAGCTCAGCCTATATTTTAGGCTTGTCCTACTACCTCTTATAACTTAAATGAACTCATTTCTATTCATCTATGTGTTGCCATGTGACATGTGGCTTTTGCCGCTCCTCTTGCATGTCTCAGTCTCCCTGCTTCCAGCTCTCAACTTCTCCTTTCTTCTTCTTCTCAGAGCTCTCTGTCCCCAGAAGTTCCACCTAACCTCTTCCTGCCTAGCCAATGGCTATTCAGCTCTTTATTAAACCAATCAATGACACATCTTCACACAGTGTAAAGGAATATTCCACAACATTTCCCCCTTTTTGTCTAAATGAAAGAAAGGTTTTAGCTCTAATATAATAAAATTATAAACAATAAAACAATTATCAGGTAAGAATCACATTAATAATGTCCAGTCCATTTGTATTTGACATATTCAGGGAAAATACTCCATTATTTATTCTATCTTGATGAGTCCAAAGTTCTGTACCTAATTTACCTTCTATCATAACTAAGGAAAACTGCAACTATAACTATCTAGTCTTCAGCTCCATCAAAGACCCCAGAAAGATATACTATTACCCAAGTAAACAGGAAGTGCAGTGCAAACCACTTCCAAAATTCAGATATCTGGCTGCCTGGACAGTTTCCTCTGCAATGTAGGGACATCCATCTTTGGCCTACAGGCCTAGAAGATCTGGCAGACTTTTCTATCAAGCAGGAATTCTGAAGGACTATTCACCTTTTTGTGTACTGCTTGTCCAGTTTGGACAGCATACTGTCAAGCAGTTGAGACAAGGGCAGTTTCATGCCCAGTGGCTAGATTTTTCTACAAAGGAAGTAAACTTCAATTGGAGTTTCTTTGATGCCCATCATCTTTTTTTGAAGTAATTTGGTACTGTCAGGAGTAGATATATCTCACTGTCATAAAAAGCCTTATATTATTGTAACATTTTAAATTCGATATTCTGTAGGTCTTTGAAGTGTTTAAAGATCACCTATGTATCTAAAATATATCTTTGTATGACCTTGAAAGCATACCTAACATGACTATAAGTTTGTTACAGATGACTAACCATTAGCCTGTATTTTTTTATTGTCCTAAATAGCTTTCAAGAACATCTTCACCTACACTGTCAGCATGATCAGATGTGGTAAAAAAACTTGGGAATTTTTAAATGGGTAATTAGGATATTAAAAAAAAGTGGGGAGGATCTTTTCCATGTTAAGATTCAGGAAGATCACAATGCAGGGAGTTAGGGTCCTGTTTATTGCTACAATGAATAGCTTGCAAATGAAAAAAAAATGAGAGAATAAACAGCTGGGATTGACATAATGTCAATCATAATTATTATCTGTTTGGTAATTCATATTTTATCCTAAAATGGTCTGATAACTGTGTCAAATATGATAATTTGACTGATGAGATATAAACCTTAGAAAGACTTACTAATGAAAATAAGAACAATTTGACTGATGAAATACAAGACTCAGAAGAACTTACTATTGATAAGATATAAGCTTCAGAAAAAATTTACTACTGATAAGGTACAAGCCTTAGAAATACCTACTAATGAAAATAAGAAAAATACTCAGACAGAGACAGAGGAATTTAGAGCACAACCTATTGTTCCATTGCATTATGAAACTAAAGAGGAGTTGCATAAGGTTATTTAAAAAACAACCTTAATTTACCCAGTTACCATACAAGAATTACCACCAGATGATAGACACCTCCAAGGCTATACAGAAGTTAACTTGGATCCTATAGAAATGTTATATTTGAGAAAATTTAAAAAAGCAGTTGTTTCATATGGTATGCATTCACCTTTTGTGAAGCAGATGTTAAATTCATGGGCAACTTGGAACAGGATTCTTTCACAAGACTGGAAAAATTTAGTTACAGTAATATTGGAAGCTGGTCCTCAGTTACAATGAAAAACATGGTGGAGAGAGGAAGCTAAAGTCATAGGACAATGAAGTAGGGCTAGAGGTACTGAAATTTCCTAAGATCAACTTCTTGGTGAATGCCAATATGCTGATTTGCAAAAACCATCTACATTTGATGATCACACATTGGTCCTATGCTGTACAGTAGATTTAGATGCTTGGGAAAGGGTTGAAGAATCAGGAGAGAGAGCTGAGTCATTTATTAAAGTTATACAGGAATCAAAAGAAGCCCTTACTGATTTTTCGCAAAGATTAACTTCAGCTGTAAATAGAATGATATCAGATCCAGAAGTTAGACAAATATTAATTGAATTCTTGGCTTTTGAAAATGCTAATTCAGAATGGAAAAGGTGATTAGGTCTTTAAAGGGAAGACCAGCATCCACAGATAAATAGATTAGAAATATGGCTGTTATTAGAGCTCATGCTTATCATGCTGCTTTGATAGAAGTAATTTCTAGAAATTTTAAGAAAAAAGTCAAAATTTCAGATGTTTTTCATTGTGGTAAATAAGGTCATCTGAAAAGGCATTGTTGGCAATGCATTCCTAGAAAAAAATTTTTTTTCTAGAGATAATGCAAATAAAGGCCCCAGCCTTCCAGAGTATATAGAAGGTATGCCAAAGGCCAACATTGGATTAATGAATGCAGATCAGCAAGGGACAGGCAAGATAACCCTTTGCCATTGGGAAACACATTGAGAGGGCCTCTTGCAGGCTCCAGTGTCAAATTTGGTTCAATTCTTTCTTGTCTGCATGGGGGAAAACTCCTCCACAGAGCAATTAAAGGGCCTAATGCCTGTTGTTAAAAACCATACAGCTATGGATGACAGAACAGCTTCAACAAATAAAACAAAATTTTCAGGAGAGACTATAAAACAAGTATTTTATAGCAAACTGCTATAAATGATCAGAGACCAAAGCTTAAAATACAAATAAATGGCAGTGAAACTGAGGGTCTGGTAGACACAGGGACAGATGTAACAATAATTTCACTGAGATCTTGGCATCTAAATTGTGATTTGTTGCAGCAATAGAAAACACAGATTAACATTCCTCAAATCTCAGAAACAAACCACAATATAAAAAATGCTTCTGAGAGAAATATTAAAAGATTATTAAGAACTGTCACAGATTGTTCAGGGCACAACAGTTGATGATCTTTCAAAGGTACCAACAGCCTGACCTTTAAAATGGTAAATTGACAAACCTGTCTGGGTGGAACAGTGACTTTTGACATCAGAAAAATTACAGGCACTAGAACAGCTGGTACAGGAGCAGTTAAATGCTCGACATATTGAAGAATCGACCAGTCCTTGGAATTCTCCTATATTTGTCATTAAAAAGAAATCTGTAAAATGGAGAATGTTAACAGATTTAAGAGCCATAAATAAGGTGATTCAGGCAATGGACTCTTTACTGCCTGGAATTCCCTTGCCTTCTCTATTACCTAAAGAATGGTCTATTGTAGTGATTAATTTAAAAGACTGCTTTTTTACTATACCTTTACAAGACCAGAATAGAGAAAAATTTGCCTTCAGAGTGCCTACTTAAAATTCCAAGCCTGCTGAAAGGTATCAGTGGAAAATTCTTCCACAAGGTTTGTTAAACAGCCCCACATTGGGTGCCATTTGTAAACAGATTTTTCTTTGGGCTGCCAGCTCATAAAAAAATGACATGGAGACTTATAATTAGTTATAAAAGGTTGGCCTATAGCTTGGACTTGTCCTACTAGCTCTTATAACTTAAATTAACCCATTTCTATTCATCTACATGTTGCCATGTGACTCATGGTTTTTTAACTCTCCTCCTGCATGTCCTGTTCCCTCTACATCTGGCTCAAGACCCCTCCTTTCTTCTTCCCAGAGCTCTCTGTTCCCAGAAGTCCCACCTAACCTCTTCCTGTCTAGCTAATGGCCATTCAGCTCTTTATTAAACTAATCACAGTGACATATCTTCACACAATGTAAAGAAATATTCCACAACACTAGTCCCTGATAGTTTTTTCAGGGGGGGGGGACACTCACTAATGTCCTTGAAATTTTATCAAGGACAAACATGGTATTATGTTAAGCAATGAAACATAATACCCTTCTTCCTAGTTGTTGGGCTATGCTCTGGTCTGGTGTAATAGGTTGTGGTCATTTACTATTCTGTGTTGTTTCTTTTGTTTCTACTTTCTGATTTATCTAAATCACCTCTGAAGGGTATTTCTCCCCCACTTTCAGAAATACCATCACTTCCTCAAGCATCTTCTTTGGAAATTTCTTTTAAATTTATTCTTTCTCTCTTCTCTATGTCTCTCTGAGAAAGAAGGTTTATTTATCTCACAATTTTAAAGGCAGACTTTTAAGCAGCATTGTGCAGGCCCTGGTGAGAGTCTCTTTTGGCTGCATAAGTCATGTGTGTACTTGGTGTGTATGTATTGTCCATAGCCTTTTATAAAAGAACATTCTGGAAAATATTTTGAAAAGTTTCAGAGGCTACAGATGTTCCCTATGGGACTAGCACATTTCATTGCTGGCCTGCTCTCCTGAGCCAGCCTTCTGACCCTTTCTATGGGGTTTACAAGCTCCCATCTGCAGGTGCTAACATTTTTAGAGTGCCCACTGTCTGCTACCTCACTCATGTGCCTGTCATCTTTCTGTTGCCCAATATGACAGCCCTCATTTACCATCTAGCATCCCTCATCATCATACTGTCAGGGGTAGCAGGAGTTGGGTCATGATGTGTTGTGCACATTTTACAAACATGTCATGCAGCTGCTTTGTTTATAAATAGCTCAAGACTTGTTTTGGCCAAATATATGCTTATAACATCAGTTACTTCTGTGGTTCAACCATTTCCCCAAGCTGTTGTCCAGCCCTGCATTGGTCACTTTTCTCACTGTTGTGACAGCATGCCTGACAAGAGCAACTTAAGAAAGGAAGGACAGGTTTATCTTGGCTCCTCAGTTGGAAGGTTCAGTGCTAATAATGTATTTTGGCTTCCACTGTCCATCATGGCAGCTGGTCACAGTCATGAAGCAGAGATAGATAAATACTGGTGCTGAGCTTCAGGATTGGTCTTCCCTGCTCAGTAAAAACTCACTGGAGGGGGCTGGAGAGCTGGCTCAATGATTTAGGATAGTGACTGCCCTTCCAGAGATCTTGAGTTTAATTCTCATCACTCACATGGTGGCTTACAACTATCCTATGATGGGGTTAGATGTCCTCTTCTGGTGTACATACAGACAAAACACCCATATACATACAATACATATATAAATGAATCTAAAAACAACAACAACAAACAAACAAACAAAAAGCTAACCTCCCTGGAAATACCCTCACAGACATATGCAGAGTTGTATCCTCTAGTTGATTCCAAATCCAGTCAAGTGAGTACAAAGCCCTGAAGCATTTCTTTTCTCTGTAGTATAGACTGCCAATCATTTCCCTTTTGCCTGTCACCAGGGAACACAGCTCCTGCTGGTTCTACACTTGGTGAGGGCCCATGTGGGGTTAGTCTCCCTCAGATTTCTGTTTCTCCTGGTTGCAGAAGTTTTCCTCCTTGTCTCCCCTTCTTGTCCCCCTACCTCTGGGAGTGGTAACAGCTTTCGTTGTTGCCAGAATCTGTGGGTCTTAAGTACCACTATGTTCCTCCCCCAAACGTTCTCTGCTTGTGAGAACTTAACTGGGTGTCCTACACTTCCATTCAATCCCAACGCTTCTTAAAGGCAGCATAGACCACACAATGCAAGGGACTCTGTCTGCTGAGGCCACCTCCATTTCAACTGTCAGTCATGAGACCCCAGATAAACCACTTTGGCCCACAAGCATGGCTTCTGATGAGAGTCTTATGCTACCTGAGTCATGGTAGAATGTGGAAAGGTAAGTGAGTAAGCACAGGCAGAAGAGAAGGGGGATACAAGGAGAGTCGCATCATCATTACCTGCTCTTTCTACACCAAACCCACTCTTTGGTGAGGGAAACAAACTGAAGCTCCTAGGCCCTTTCCACTGGTTCTATGGTTCACTGGAGTGACTCAAAGCATTCAGGAATGAGCTAAGCTTACAAATTCATTTTTACTAGGAAGCATGCAAGCCAGGACCTGCTAAATAAAGAGCTGCAGGAGACAAGGTCTATAGAGGTCTCAAGTGGAGTTTCCACTGTCTGCATGGGGTCAGGGTGCATCACTTACTGGGTATATCAACATGTTCACCAAACAGGAAGTTCCCTTGAGCTTCATTTCCCAACTTTTAATGGAATCAACTATTGGTTGGCTCATTGGCCCCTGGCATATCCCCAGTGGTTGGGGATGGGAGTGCTAAAGTTCCATCTGTTATCATGTGGTGGGCTGCTCTTCCCACCCTGAAGTCACCTAGGGGTTCACCAACACTCAACTCATTACCATAAATCCAAATGCTGTGAGGACTTGCTGTGAATAACATGGTTTTCCCATCACTCAGGAAATTCCAAAGGCATTAGGAACTCTGTGTCTGGAACCTGGGAAGTACATTTTTATTATACCATAACCTCTAGTTGTTTTCCCAACCCTGCCCACACCTATTTGCACAAGAGTTGTTTCAGTGAAACATCTCTTGCAGAGATCCTGGCAGATAGAGTGACCTTCTCCCAACCCCATGTGCATGCACCATCATTGCCAACTTGATATCACTGCATCACAACTTGTGTTTCCACAGTATCAGGGACTCCTTCTACAAAAACATACTGTATGCAGCCCTTTGTTACCAACCATTATAGCCCAGTATAATTTTGTTTGTTAACTTACAGCAATGCTGGGGACAGAATCAGGGCCTTACATGCGAGAATGTGGTAGGCAAATGCTGTACTTCTGAGACTCACCTTTTAGAGTCTTTATGGAGTCACCTGTAGACACACTCCTCATATGATTGCTAAGAATTTTAAAATAGATGCTGTGCCTTGAATGATTCGCCTCCATCAAAAGTCATATTGAAGCTTACTCCCTTAATGAAACTTACTCAATGGGACCCATGTGGCAAGAGTCAGGATCATGGAACAGAGCCCTAATGTCAAGTCATGACAATGAGTTCTCCAGAAGAGTGGTAAACTGCCCATGTCTCTGCCTGAAAGTGATCTGTCCTTATAAGTCCTCTCTTCTGAATCTGCTTGCTCACTTGCCCTTCCACATTCTACCATGACTCCGGGCAGCGTAAGGCTTTTGTCGGAAGGTGTGCTCATGGACTTCCAGAGCAATGAGCTGAAATAAGTTCATAAATTATTTAGTCCCACTTATTCTGTTTTAGCAAGAGAAAATGAACCAAGACAGTGGTCAGTATATTCTGCCCATACATGTATCCAGCAACCCACAAGGGAGAGATTGCTCTAGGTGTTGAACATAAAAAGAGCAAAATGCTACCATATCTGCTAGGTCCTGACACCCTTGTGGGCCACCTACACCATATTGGAGAGCTTGGACTTCATCATGGAGTAGATGGAAGGGCTATTGGGAAGGAGCTTCATTTCTGCCTTACCTAGGACATACCTCAGAGCTCAACAAGGTCCCTATCATAGAGTCAGACATCTGTAGGATGAACTGATCCTCTTCTGACTCTGGGGTGCACTTGTTCTCTTCTGTTCTTTCCTTTCACACTGCATGTACCTCTTTGACCTCTCTTCTAGAACCAGGAACAACAGTCTATTTGATCCCTGGGCAGGTGGTCCTGGACTATATAATAAAGCAGGCTGAGCAAGCCATGGAGAGCTAGTCAGTAAACAGTATTTTTTTTATAGTATTCCCTCCAGTTCCTGATTCTACCTTCCTGCTTGACTTCCTGTCCTGACATCCCTCAATGATGGACTGTGACCATGAGTTGTAAAGTGTTTTTACCACAGTTAGTGTTTTTATCACAGCATCAAAAACCAAATTATGGACTAGATGATCTTATTCCAGACTCTCAGAGCTCTGGTAGTCAACTGTTAGGCTCTTATTTTTCCATTTCCATGTAGAATGCTTATTTGCTGTCCATCAGTTTGGAATCATAACTCTAGATGCCATAGCACAGTTAAATAAGTAGACCCCAAACTGCCATGCTGTCAGTCTTGTGTGTTTGTGGGAACTAACACTGGTGACTTACACTAAAGGGGTGTTTGATGAATGAATGAGTGCCCTCAGGTGCACACAAATGCTTTGCCAAGAAACTATTACCAGCTGGTGAGTCTCCAACATCATAGCTTGAGTCACAGAGAACAGAGACCTCCATGCTTCATCTTAGATACAAAAAAAGCTGAGGCAAGCTTACAGCTGGCTAAGGGTTTCTGCTGGACACTCCTGCATTGCAGCATTGTGTGTGGGCATGTTCTAAGAGCACATTTTCCTTTCTGAAATCTACATCTGGCATTGCATCATAATTACATGATTGTGCTGTCCCTTTCTCTAGACAATGAAGTTCTTGAGGATAGGGAGGACCTTTGATTATTCTCTGTGCTGCCAAAGCCTGGCACAGAATCTCTCACATAGTTTGGGTTATGTAGGAGGAGGTGGAATGACTTAACTCTCTCTCTCTCTCTCTCTCTCTCTCTCTCTCTCTCTCTCTCTCTCTCTGTGTGTGTGTGTGTGTGTGTGTGTGTGTGTGTGTGTACGCACACATACAGGGCTGGGGGTGGGGGCTGCCAACAAATTTTCACTGCCATAAATGCCATCCACATCTTCCTTGTTTTTGTTCCTTTCTCCCATATCTCATCACCTAAAGGTACCAGGGAAGGCACCACTTGGTCTATTTTGGTCTTTGTGTCTGCTAACGCATACATTACCAGACTTTAAAAAGAGGTGGTTATTCCAAAGACCAGAATGAAATGTTCTTTTTGGATGCCTGGAGAGCTAATTATGGGATTAGAAAAATGCCCTCACCCCCAACAGGAATTACGATGCTTCCTATTTTTTAATGTAAAACATGAAGTCGGCATAATTGACTGCTGCTCTTAATGCCCTCATACATTACAGAGCCTCATTTAAGATAAATGATTTCCAAACGCCTGATGAGGCCGCCTCGAAAGCCTCCACGGAATTAATGTATTACAATATATTCAAAACATTTCAAGTCTGGGCTTGCCTTGAGATTGTTTTTTATCGTCACCATTGATGGAAATATAAGTTCATATAAATATAACATTGCTGATGGGTTGCACTGCACCCTGATTTAAGGTTAACTGACACATTAATTCAAATGCTTATCTAGCTCAATGCAAATGAGCAATGGAGTCATAACAAAAGTCCCTGGAAATGCTCATGTTAACATGGCACATATACCACGTGTTGCAAGCAAGGACAAAAATCAGGGAAGCAGGAAGGGAGGGGAAAAGAGAGAGAAAAGAGACACAGAGAGAATATGTGCGTATGTATGTACAAGCCTTAGATAACTGTATATATCTATAAGAGGGAGATTTCAAAATCTTTCAGACACGACAGTCAAAAAGTGCTTTTGAAATGCACACAGAAAACCAGGTTCAGTGGTGTGCACTTTTCTTAGCTTTCTGATACTGTAACGGAGTATGTGATAGCATCAGCTTAAAAAAAAAAAAAAAAAGGAGAGGTTTATTTTGATCCACAGTTTCAGAGATTTCAATCCGTGGCTGCTTGGCTATGGGGGCTATGGCAAGGTGGAATGGCATGGCAGGGAGCATGTGCGGGAACATAGTTGCTCACCTCATGGCAGTCAGGAAGCAAAGAGAAGAAGTGCCTAGGTTCCCAGTATCACTTCAAGGGCATGCTTCAGTAACCCAGCTTTCTCTCAGTTGGCCCCACTTCTAAAGGTAGGCTTGTTTACACACCTTTAGCACAACAGTCTTTGGGGGAACATTGAAGATGACAATTATAATGGCACCTTTAATCCCAGCTATTCAAGAGGCCAAGGCAGGAAGATCATTTGAGTACAAGAGCTTGAGGCTGGTCTGAGCAACATAGTAAGACTCTGGCTCATAGCCTGATAAGGGTTTAAGAATGTAGCTTGGTGAGAAAGTATTGGCCTAGCATGCATGAGGTCCTGGGTTCAACCCCCAACAAAATGAACAGACATAGAAGGTTCAAAACCCAAGTGAAAAAGTTCTATTTAAAAGTCTGTTTATTGAAAAGTTATCCTCCTGCTTTCTATTAGCAGTTTCTGACATCTCTCCAGCACTCCTTTGTTCATATGGAAAGGAATACTACCCAGAAGGAATGCTAATGGTAGGTTAGAGCTGTGTTCTTATAATGTGCTCTAAGCACATTATTTCAGACACTTTTCAAATTGATTCTAAGAGGTATTCTCACCAACCCCTTGTCACAGAGGCAGAGACTAAAGCAAGCACAAACCGAGCTGCATGGCTGCTCAAAGGGATGTGGAGGCAGGCCTTGAACCAGGCAGAGCGGGAGTCCCAGCTTCCACCTCCCTGACTTCTCTGCTTTGTAGGCAGAGGGAACCTCTGAGGAGTGCTACTGCCTGGGGTGAAGGGCAGTCTCCAGTAGCTTTCTCCCCCATACAAGCTAAGCCTGTTCTCATCCAGTGAGCTGCTTTCTGGCCCCAGCCTCGGTTTACCATATCCTACCATTCTCTTAGGAGCTACTCTTTCTCCAGCCTGGTCCTGCAGCAGTGTTCCATGCGCCTGCCATGCTCTTCTCTGGTTGCTGCTGCCCCTGCAGCATCTGGCCTGTCTGGTTTGCTGAGTAAGTTGATCACTCAGGTTCCAGCCTAAAGCCCAATACACCAAAGTTTTCCAAGTTGACCATTAGTGAGGCCCAAATAAGCCAGTGACTCTGTTGCTCAGCTCCAGCACACTCTGTTTGTGAGCCGGCCAAGCTCCTTCTGGTCCAGTTAGACAATATGCTTGTTTGCATCCCTGTACCTTTGCTCCAACAGTAACTTTGCTAGTCATGCAACCCCTCTTTCTGTTATCCACATGCCCAGGCTTCTGCCTGTCTTCTCTACCTAGCCCTGTTCCGCATCATTTTCCTGCTCCTATTCTGTTGTATCTTCAGCATGCAGATAGATTGTTGTATGATGGAATTCCTTCATGTTGTCCTTAGTACTACTCTTGTCACCTCAGGTAAGAAGAAACTGTACCCCAGTCTGGAAACCACCTCATGTGTCTCTTGTGCCTCTGGCAGTGGGACCTAGCAAAGCCCCGGCTCCCTGTGAATACTCAACAAGGACTAGCTGATTATTATGAATAGATTTCAACTTTGGCAGCTGAGCTGTGCCAACATCTAGTTACTAATCACTCTCCACACATCTGCTGTGCTCTTGAAATCTATTTGGGATGTGCAGGCCTGGCCTGAGGGTGCCTGCCTGGGGTAAAAGTATGCCCTACTTCTCTTGGTAGGAAGCCACACTTTCCAGGGTCATCTGAGGGCAAAGCTGGGTACCTAGGGGGTAGTGCTGCGTGGGAATGTGCAGCTAAAATGTGTGAGACAGAGGAGGTGTCGATAAGGATACTTCAAGCTTCACAGGAAGACTCCACTCTGCAAAGGCGGCTTGCAGCTCTGAGCTCAGTGGTGGCCAGGGACGTAGGTGGCTGCACTGCTGGAACCTAGACTGTTTCCAAGGGAGAAGAGTCAAAGTCAAAGATGATTGCTCCTCCTGGTCCCCATAGCCACTACTCTCACCCTTGCCACTCACCCTTCTGTTATAAAGCACAACCTGCAAAGTACAATTACCAGAGCCTGCTCAAGGAAAGAACAGCTGTCACGCTGTGCACACAACACTGTGGTACCCGATGGGGCAGGGAGTACATCAAGGGCACATTCTCCATGGTAAGAACTTGACCTTCAAGACCTGGAGACTTGATGCTCACTCACCAAGTACTTCCTGTGCTGCTTGGTGAGCAATCACAGGACTGGGCATTGGGATAGATGCATGGACATCTCCTGCAACGGTACCAAGTCTGTCCTGCTTAGAGGAAGGTGGGAAGATGGGAGAACTTGCATATGAAGGCTGAAAGGGCAAGAGGGGGATGCTTTTATAAAAAGCCAATGTGGAGAGAGCTAGTCCATTCCTGCAACAATGGCCTCCTCATCCCTTCCCTAGATGCTGAATCTTCTCACATTAGGCCCGTCTCAGTATTGTTGAAGTGGGGATTACATTTCCAGTATAGAAACTTTGAGAGACCTTTTCAAACCATAGTGAATATCATCTACTCAGACAAACTGGAAGTCAGCATCCTTAAGAAGGTATGTTTTGGTGGTGTTCTTTCAGATTGTCACACTCTTTTTGTGGTGGTTGTTTTGGCTTGATTTTTTGGGATATTATTATGTAGCCTAGGTTGGTGTGGAAGTCACTCCCTCCCTCCCCGTTTCTGCCTTCTGAGTCCTGAGATTATAGGTATAGGTCACCATACTAAGCTTATGAAATTTAAACAAAAACTTTCTACTTTATACCACCATCCAAAACAAAAAACAAACAACAACAAAAAAAACCACTCTCCTATTTCACCTGTTCCTAATTTCTTTCCCTTTGCTACCAACACAATAACCTTGCACTTGGGGAATTCCCAGCACATCTGATGGTTTGCAAGCACCTGCTCTTGGTAGTGGCCTATTGGGTCCCATTGCCCCAGAACTACTGGCGGAAGGCCCTTCTGATGCAGCCATCTACCTTCTGTTAAAGCACCATCTACAGGGTATCACAGTGCTGTGTGCATAGGGCGGGAGCTGTTCTTGCCTTAAGCAGTGCTCAGTGCTTCCCTGGATACAGGGAGCATTTCTCCACTCTTGTAAAGGATGTGGCACTGGAGCCCTTGCCTCAACTCCAAACTGATTGGCAATGATACTCTTACAAATCATGGAATGACTCCATGCTATTGTTATTTGAAGAACAAAAGACTTGTCTGTTCAAAGACACTTTCCCACCATTGAAACCAATGGTTAACATCCAGGGAATTAAGAGTCACTTGTTAGCAGGTAAAGTTGTTAGATTATAAAGCCGTGGGCTGTGAGAGGGATCTCCAAAAACAAAGATAGTTACCTGGGGAGCTTTTTAAAACACTGAAGTCTACTCCAGACCAGTCAAACAGAGGTCTAGGAAGAGAGAGGATGACCAAGACTTTCAAGTTTCAAAGTATAGTGAGGATTCACAACACTTACCTTAAGAATCTAAGGGAGCCATTCAGTCCTTCTGTTTGCTATAATCCTCTTTGGGGGACACCAGACACCCTAAGACATGTCTTTCTGCCTCAGAGCTCTATATATGTTTTCTGTCCCAGGTATGTCAGCATCCAAACCCTTGTCTTGGAAACAGACTTTGGGCCCCACCTCAGACCTTCTCAGTAGAGTTGCGTTCCATAGGTCTCTAGGGGGCCCATGGGCACACGAGGCTGGAATAGGACTTTCCAAGATGGTGCTTTGAATGTCTTCTTGGCTTCTCTGCTTTCTCACTGTGACAGGTTGAACTGTATTTCTTCCATTCCCAAAGTCCTACGTTGAAGTCCTCCCTCTGGCCGACTTTAGAGTGTAATTCCCTTAGAAATGGGGTCTCTGCAGAGAGGCAGACCATGATTCAACATGACTGGTGAATTTATAAAAATGGGAAATTTAGACACTGAGATAGGCATACAGAGAAATGTCATGTCATGATAGCTAGCTAGCTACACACTGAGGAGAGAAGCCTGGAATGGATCTTTCCCTGAGATCCCTCAGAGGGAACCTGTCTGCAAATGCTGCTATTGTTTGAGTAGGATTTATCTTTCTTTCCAGTCCATGAAGGAGTTTAACGCCCACAGTTTTATGCTAATGGTGTTAAAAGGATGGGAATGTCTTCTGACTGTGGTTTTGAGGGCAGAGATTAGGTTAGATTAGATTATTAGGAGGGAGGCCTCCTGACTGAACCTTGGTGACTCTGTTTCTTCTTTTAAAACAATGTCATTGATTTTTTTGAGAATTTCATACAATGTATTTTGATCACATGTACCTCCTACCCTGCTCCCTGAATAGTACCTTCTAGTACTGTAAAAGCTAACCAGCAGGAGGAAGCTTTTGGTCAGTACCAGCTTGATTTCTCCATGGCCTTTGACCAATGTGTGTGGTACGTTCATCAATAAGGTCTCATTATCTAGTTCTTGTGGGCAAACAAGAATTTATTGTTGGGGGGGGGTGTCCCAGGATACCACCAACCAATAACTCGAGGGGAGGTATGCCACACCTGGAACTGGGCTTTTGATTTGGCCACTTGTGGCTTCTGGGATGACATAATCCCCTATGTAGGGCAACTCCAATTAAACTCTTATATGAAAAAAAAATAAATGTGTATACTCAGGGAGTTTATAAAACAATAGTTTTCCCGATGATGGTTTCAAACATGCTTAGTACTAGTTACCTGTGCCCGACCTCCTCCTTCGCCTTCTACTCCCATCCCTCTCCCCAGGTAAACCTCTTCCACTCTTCCCCTTTCCCATTCACATCGGCTGTGTTCTGCTATCCCCCTTTTCTTACACTATTTTTTCCTCTTCCCACCCATGGTCCTTTTCGAGTTTTCTAGATGCTCGGGGTACTCCAAATCAAACTTACTAGTCAAAGATTCTATGCTAGGATCCACACATGAGTGAGAACCTGAGATGTTTGTCTGTCTGGATCTGGGTTACCTTACTCCTTGGCGATTTTATCATGAAAAGGAGAGTTCTAGAGATATATAACATGGTCCTGCTATGATGTATGATGTGATACAAATGTGACCGAGTGTGAATGTGTGTGTGTGTGTGTGTGTGTGATTCCTTGCCAGAGCCTGGGTCATGCTGCTTGGACTTGTGGTCTACAGACTCTTGTGGGTTGAGTGAACATCTTTCCACTGTGAAGTAGCTTGCACAGGTATTTCATTGTAGTAACAAGAAACTAGTTAATATTAATAGCTCTACCTCCAATTTCTATCTTCTACAACTGCGAGACAATAAATTTATAGTGTTCAGAGCACTCAGCTTGTGGTAGTTCATTACAACAGCCACAGGGAACAAATATGCTTATACTGCCTTTCATCTATTTTGCTGCCAAGTGCCCTAAGAAAGAACCAGAATAGATGCATCACACCCCGTCATCCCTGATCCGCAGAGACACTGGCAGCCAGCCTAGAGATGGGCTGTCTTGGGTCAGAAGCTCAGAGCTACTTCTGCCAATGATAGCAGGGTGCTGACCAGTTTTCTCTGGAAAGCAGAGGGTTTCCTGGATAGCCACACAGTCCCTCAGTTTGTCCTGAGCCCCTACATTCAAGATTAAGGTGGTATGTACACTCAGATACATTTGTAGACTGATTGGTGAAGAGGCAATCTTGGTAGCTCAATTCAGGGGCCACTGGTGTCATCTACTCTTTTCGCTGTATTGGCATAGAGTTGTTTTGTTGTGTTTTTTTTTCCTCACCTAGTTATTGCCTCAAACCCAAAGCCAGTGCCAACAGTGCCCTGTATGTTCTTGGCAGCCAACTGCGTTGGAAGATGGAATAAGTGTCTGGGCAGAACCCCCTTCCTAGCATACCCTTTCAGTGTCTCCCCTTTTGAAATCTTCCTTCACAATCTGCAGTGCCCTCCCTGGTCCTCTTCCTGACATGCTTCTCCAAAAGGCAGTAGGCTTGCCCTACCCCTTCAAACAGAGCCGACAGAATGGGCACTGCCAGTGTCCCATGTCCCCACTTGAGACTGCCAGAATCATTTTCCAGTTGAACAAGTTGGGGTTCATCTGTTTCAGTGGTGGAGAACACAGGGCATGGGGAATCATGGGGAATCTTAGTGGACAGGTGTTAGGAGGGACAGAAAATTGGGAGTTTGCTTGGATGATTCGGGGATATTGAATGGGCTGTAGATTGGCTATTGTGAGAATGCTGGAGTGATTCTGTAATTGGGCATCTCAAGAGATGACGACAACAGGGGAGAAAGGAATGGATGGGGCTGTAATTGGTAATGTAGCTGTTACTCATTTTAGCCAAAAGAGAGTTTGGGGTGTATTTCTGTTGTGGGTGGTACAATGGCCTTGCTTTTGTTCATGCTTACACTTCTAATAGCATCCTCCATGAAGATAGTCCCACAAAAGGAGGATGGCAAATATATTTCCAGGCTTTCCCTGCCCTGATGCTGCTTTCTCTGCGGGCTGTGCCTGTAGACCAGCATCTAAGAACATCCTTTCCTAGATCATGAAGAAAGAAAATAAGATGCTGATGTTGTATTTTGGGAGGGGTGTGTCAAATAAATATCAGTCACTCCATGAGTGTACCCCTCTACTTCATGAACCCTCTGGGGTACTCTGGCCTGTTTGTGTCTGTTTGAAGACCTAACTTTCCACCCTAGATTCCTTTCATTGGGGGGTCAAACCTCAGGTTTTAATTATTTATTTATTTTGAGACAGGGTCTCTCTACATAGCCCTGACTATCCTGGAACTCATTATATATACCAGGCTGTCCTTGAGCTCTCAGAGATCTGTCTGCTTCTGCCTCCTGAGTGCTGGGATTAAAGGCATGCACCACAAGCCTAGCCAGACCTATTTTATCACATGACAGCTGGCCAATTTTTGGGTAGGTAACAGCTTTCCTAAGTTCGGTTTCATCGTGTTGACAATGGTGCTGCCTGCCCCAGAGTTCTGCCTAAGGAATATTGGAAATGCTTGAATAATACTCAGCTCTCCTCACTCCCCTCTTTGGCCTCCAAAACTATCCAGGAGGTGGGAACTACTCCTGGGAAAGCAGGACCACTCAGGATGAAGTCTAAGCATAATGAGCTCTACAGAACTCTTCAAGTTGTGCAGGATCCAATCTTGATCTTGAACTTAATCTGGACTTGGACTAGGTCTGATCTAGAACAGTGAGAAATGAGTTCCCATTGTTTATAAATTATCAGCCTGTGCTATTTTAATATAGCCACATCTGGGGAGTGCTCAAACACCTGGGGACTTGTTAGCAATGCACATCATTGGTTTGGCCCAGACCTGTTGGGATGGCCCAAGGAACTAGGTTAACAAGCCTTGTAAATGGTTCTGGTATGCACTTTCTTCTCCTCTTCCCGCAGAGAACCTCTGCTGGAGTTGGAAAAGGAGCCTGGCAAGATCCATTAGTAAGACTCTGGGCAGTTCCTTCCAGGACATGCTCAGATCACTGTTTTGAATTTTAATGAGTGCCAGGACCGGTCTATGCTGGGAAGGTGCCATATTGGTATTTGGTCCATTTCTTTCTGCAGAAGTAAATTTAGAGATTATTTATGTTTTTCTCTTTCTCTTTTATCTAAGTACCTAGCACGAAATGGACCAATGATAATCAATAACCTTTTATGCTGCCCTTACATGACTTCTTTTCCACAGAAAGCTTGCCTGAGAGCAATAAATCCCTGATGGAGATGGTTCCTGTGATCCTGGGAAAGTGGTTCTGGAGGATGATCTGGGGAAGTACTGGCTGGGCCTGC
This sequence comes from Peromyscus leucopus, assembly GCF_004664715.2. NCBI lineage: Eukaryota > Metazoa > Chordata > Mammalia > Rodentia > Cricetidae > Peromyscus > Peromyscus leucopus. The sequence goes on along the minus strand of NC_051067.1, from coordinate 29,782,484 downwards.
TCAGTGCTGCCTGGCTCTCTGCCCTCCCCTACCCCCTCTTTGCCCATCCCTGCCCCTGCCCTCCCTTCTCTTTTAGACAATAAATCTCAAGGTGACCTCTAACTAGTCTCTTAGGTTCTCTTCACCTCCTTTTTTAACATAATTTATTTATTTATTTATTTATTTATTTTTAGAGTTTCGCATCATGCACTCCAACCCCTTTCATTTCTCAGTTCCTCCATATCAGTCCCCCATCCCTATAGCATCCTCCCCAAAAGAAAATGTAAAAAAAAATTAATTAAAAAAAAACAAAACAAAGAAACGAAAACCCCATTTTGCTCCTCCATCTTTCCCACTCTCCAACACCTCTTCATTCATCTTAGTGGCTTTGGGATTGGTGTGTCATGCAGCAGACCCTTCTGTCCACTTAACGTTACTTGCGATTAGTTGTTGATCTGGTTCAAGGCCTCTGGCTTCTGGCACACCATCAATACTGAAACTTCACTAAGACTCCTCGCCAATACCCTGCTGCTGCTCTGAGTCATGGAGATCCTGTGACTACGGTTCTACAGAACCAATCCCTTCACACACTCTTGCAGCTCAAAGCCCTGGATGTAGGTCTGGGCGGTAGCTGATTTGGTCAGTCCAGGACACAGGGACTACCCCTCTCAGGTAAGAGGTGAAGCCAGCTCTTCTATGCCCATGCCATCAGGGCCAGCTCTGTCATGCCCATGATGAGGGATGGGACCATCTCTCCTATGAGTGTGGGGACAGCTTTTCTGTTGCAGTGGCCAGCTAAGGCCAGAGTGAGCTCTCCTAGGGTCAGCAAAGGGTGGTAGAGGCTCAGCACAGCCCTTGGATTTCAACACACATGGTTCCTGTGGCCCCTTTGGTAATATGGGCTACAGAGATCAGCACCGACCCCAGCTTCAGCGAGACCATGGATCCTAAGCAGCAGCCTACATCAGAATATAGGCATGGCCCCACGAGGCAGTGCAGGCCACTCAAATGGGCATGGCCTCAATGGCAGTGTGGCTCTCAGACACGAACATGTCCCCAGGTGGCAGCCCAGACCAGAAGCCATGGACAGACCCTGGCTACTATAGGGCCACAGACCTCGGTGTGGCCCTCAGTAACAGATCAGGCCTAGACGTCATCAGGGCCCTGGTGGAAGCTCAGGCTACCCAGCTCAGCATGGCCCCATCCCTTCACCTCTTAATGGAAAAATAAGGGCAATATTAACATGAGCACTCCTAACTACAAGAAATTATCAGAAAAATTCAGCTGTGAAAGAACATAGAAGCATTCTCAGAAAGATTACATCCTAATGTGGAAATGCTACTCGGCTACTCTGTGGTGGATATGGTGGTGTATGCCTGGAGTCCAGCAGGTAGGATGATCACAAGCCAGGCTGGGCTACAAAGTAAGACTTGGACAACAAAATAAATTGAAAAGAATAAAAATAAAAGAAGAAAGGTATCTTTTCCTACCTTCTAATTTTTATGGACCTAAACCCCAAAAATAAAGACAACTACAACCAAAGGCAGTGTACATGCACAGTGGCCAGCCTTCCCACATATTTATTTACAAACAGAGAACGTGTTTTTGGAAACCAGCCACAGAAAAGGATGACTTTTCTACTCCTGTATCTTGCCTCTCCCCTCCCCCCATCTATACACTTCCTGCCACATACAGGAGATAGAAGAGCTGAGAGCAGACTTCCCAGGACCCACTGGGGTGGGGGTGGGGGATGATGGTCTGTGTGTTTGGCTTTTCTGTGCTGATGAAGGAGGTCAGGTGAGTATTCAGAGGCCACCAAAGAGAAGATGCAGTTTCTTGTACCTTTAATCCCCTCCCTTTCCCTCATTACTCAGCAGGTGGGAAAACAGAGAATACAGATTAAGGCAGAGAAGTGGCCAAGCCTGTCTCTACCCTCACTTCCCATTGCAGTTTCTGAGTCTGTCTCGGCTGAGGCTGGGAGGCAGCAAAATCTGAAATGGAATCATAGCCCAGCTTGCTTTAGGCCTTCTGAAGAGGACAAGAAACCAGGAGACTAGCACTGAAAAGACAGTTTATAACTCACAGTTGCCATGAGCACATCATGGTGTGTGAGTTGTTTTTGGTAGGGGGGAAGCTCCAGGTCCCTAAGAGGTAGAAGAGAAAGGTTGTGTTTCCTGTGTGAAAGAAGAGGTCGGTGAGCATGCTCAGGAACAGTCAATTTGAATTCATTTCAGCAGTCTCCAGGGCTGGGAGAGGCAGATAGTGACCCAGGCTAGGAGACCCAAAAGAAGACGTTGAGGCTAGGGACTCTGGATCAGATGGTCTGTATTTGAAAATCAGGCCCCTGGCAGGAAGAGCTGGCTAGGGAAGAGCCAGGATGAGGGAAGTTCTTGGGCTGTGTGGGGTAAGGCATACCCAGAATATGCATGCAGGAAAGTGCCAGGGTTGAGGTTCTAGGAATTGGTGAATGCATAAAACTAAACCACATCTTTGTTCCTTGGCTGAGACAGTCTGGGAAGCAATGCTCTTTGGCTTTCCAGCCTCTGCAGCCTCGTAAGTCAAACCAGAAGGAAATTGGAATCGCTGTGGAACAAACCAATCTACCCTGAAACACACCCAACTCCCACTCTCCACAAGTGCACACACAGAAATGAAAGGTCAAAAGTAAACATTCTAGGCATTCTGGTATTTTCTTACTGCTCAGCAATGGATCCCTCTGAGGGCCCCTGTGTGGATTTCACTGTTTAAGAGCAAAAAAGCTGCACACAAATGCTTTGTACCAGGACAGTCTCATACACTGCAAAGGGCTTCTGCAGTCATTAAAGCATTTGGACTTACAGATTCACCAACTGAACCTACCACATATTCTTCTCATTGCTACACAAGGACTCTGAGGTCCAGGGCGATGGTGGGATGGGGGGTGGGGTGGGGTGGGATGGGGTGGGATGGTGGGGTGGGGTGGGGGAGTCACTCATACAGTTGTCACATGGTTTAGCTAAGAAAAGTCCTACAACTTGAATTCTGGTAGTTTTGATGATACACCATAGAGTTACACAGAGAATTTAGTAGACTGGCCTGGCTAGTTTTATGTCAACTTGACACAAGCTAAAGTCACAGGGAAGAGGGAGTTTCAGCGGAGGAAATGCCTCCTTAAGATCCAGCTGTATGCAAAAACGGTAGTGCATTTCCTTAATTAGTTATTGATGTGGGATGAACCAGTCAGTGTGTGTGTGTGTGTGTGTGTGTGCATGTGTGTGGTGGGTTGCCCCTCGCTTGGTGGTCCTGGGTTCTATAAGAAAGCAGGCTGAGCAAGCCATGGAGAGCAAGCCAGTAAGGAGCACCCCGCCATGGCCTCTGCATCAGCTCCTGCAGTCAGGTTCCTGCCTTGTTTGAGTTCCCGTCCTGACTTCCTACCATGATGAACTGTGATGTGGAAGTGTAAGCCAAATAAACCTTTTTTTCCCCTAGGTTGTTTTGGTAATGGTGTTTCATCATAGCAATAGTCACCCTAATTAAGACAGAGTATGGTAGAAAATTGTGGTTTAGTGTCTGGGCTCTTATACTTGCAAAGTCATGTTGCAGAATGATGGTCAGGCATCCTGGGAATCGTCATTAAGCAATTTTGTTGTATAAATATCATAGAGGGCACTCACATGGGGTGGATAACTATGTACCTAGATTATGTAGTATAATCTGTATTATTAAAAAAAATAAAACTTCTTTTGGCTAGGTGTGGCAAATGTCTTTAATACCAGTAGTTGAGAGTCAGGGGTAGGAGAATCTTTGAGAGTTCAAGGCTAGCCAGGTCTACACAGTGAGACCCTGTCTTTGGGGGGCTCAGAGAGATGGATTAGGAGTTAAGAACAGTTATTGCTCTTCCAGGAGACGGGAGAATGAGTTTTAGAACCCACAAGTGGCTCACAAGCACCTGTAGCTCCAGCTCCAGCACACTGAATATCTTCTTTTGCTCTCTATAGTCACCAAAACTCACATGTACATAGGTACACATATACACACACCACAGCACACACTACTGCACTCACATACACACATCCTTGCATAATTAAAAATAAAGGCAGTGCATACCTTTAATCCCAACACTTGGGAGGCAGAGGCAGGTGGGTCTTATGTTTGAGGGCAGCCTGGTCTGCAGAGAGAGTTTCAGGACAGCCAGAGACACACAGAGAAACCCTGTCTCAAAATCCTCTCCCCTAAAAAAAAAACCCCAAACACACACATACAGCCTAAGTCATACTCTAGGTCATGACTAATGTCACTATCCCCCACCCTCACCCCTTGTCCCACTGAGAGGTCTTTGGAAACAGCATGCACAGAGCTGCCATTATGTCAACAAGGCCTCTGGAGTCTCCAGGAAGGACCTACCTCAGGCTGCTCTCCAGTTAACTTTTTTGTAAAGGAGCACATTCTAAAATAATAATTGTAGTATAGAAAATGTATAAGCCAGCCACCTCGTTGTTTACTGTCACCAAGTACCATGTCCAGTGAGTTAGTATGTGTGCTGTACTAGTCTACGACTGACAGTGCAGTGTATTTACATCCACTAGCACCACACAGACACACAAGTGAGGGAGCATCACACTGTGACACTGGTAGACACTGCACATGTTTAGTCCTAGTCTCATCTTATGGGATCCCCATCATACACATGGCCCATACTTCTCAAAGCATGACACATGACTCATGATGCTCTTTCAGCATAAGGCCAAGAGCAGAGAAGGACAACTTCTTAATAGTATAATGCTTTTTCATGCTGTAGTGGCAAAATATTAAGTAGCTGGGATAGGAGTGGGGCATAGGACATCCCTCTGTCCCTCCCTCTCTCCCTCTGTCCCTTCCTCCCTCCCTCCCTTCCTCCCTCAATTTTCTCTGCTACTTGCCAACTCAGAGCTTGAGAACATGTAAAACTCTGGGTTTTAAATGTCTTCAGTCATGTCAGAAAATTCTGAAATAGAAGACACACAACAGGTTGGGTTCTGGGCTGGAGAGTTCATTGTTTCTAAATAAATCATGTTTTGAAAAAAAAAAAAAACTCCATGGAGATTAAAAAGGAGCAGTGGAAAGATAGCCCGAGGGAACTCAGTGACTCAGACTACAGACAAATAAATTACACCTTTGGTTCAGACTAATTCTGTGTGCATGCCTCTGAAAAATAGGCGAGCAAATGCAAAGAGTTACTCAGAGTTTAATTGGTGTAATGTATTAATCACCAGGTGGCAAAACCAGGACACAAGCCTAACAAATCTAATTGTGGGAAAAGAACCCTAATTGGAGATTTCATTTCCTAGGGAAATGTTTATCTTTATTTTCTCAAGATTTCATTACAGCAATGAGTAGCCTTACTTCCTCAAGACCTTCCCATCACAGGGGGCCAGAATGGTCACTTTATTTCTTTGTTATCAAGTTGGAAGGGACACAGATTAACTGGGAGGGCCACAACCAACCCACTGAGGACACTCACCAGGGTCAAACTGACTGTCTTTCATGCTTTGTGTTTATATGAAGGCGTCCCAAGTGACCCCCTAAAGAAACCTGGTTTGAAAAGGAAAGGGGTCCAGTGGGCATTCTCCATTGCTCCTGAGGCGTGGAGATGCCGGTGTCCACACAACATCATCTTAGAGGGCATCAAAGAGGGCAAGAGAGTCAGGGCCTCTGACAACCCAGTGTTTCCAAAGAGCAGTAGTTTTCACCCGTTCTATGGAGGAAACAGTCTTCAAATATTCTTCTCGAGCTTCGGGGGACTTTGATTTCATTTGCATTTCTCTGGAAGAGTCTGTGTTTCCTAAAGGACAAGAAAGAGAGAGAGAGCATAAGAAGCAGCTTGTCTCCATGGGGTTTGACACGCACTGCACACAGACGTCTTGCAGCCCATGGCTGTTCCGTCTTCCTTCCTTCCTGTGCCCTTTTATAGTTCCCAGGAAGCACTTGGGAAATGTGATTAGGAACTGGAGCTTCAGGGACAGGCCGCAGCTCAGTGGCAGGCTGCATGCTTAACACACAAAGGCCCTGGGCCCAACCTCCGGAACCGAACATTATATAGCAAAGAAATAAAGCTGAAAACAAGTACAGACAAAATGCTTTCTTTTCCTTCTGGGCTGCCTTGTTTCTGGTAAGAACTCTGTTGGTTTGTGTGTTTGTTCCTCTGTCTATCTTTTTCCTCCTCGGCTTTTTTGTCTTATTTATTTTAATAAGCGGATATATAAATATTGTATGCATTTATGGGGTACCATATGGTGTTTCTTTTTTTAAAGATTTACTTTTTAAATCTTTTTATTTATGCGCATGTGTGTGCACAATCACATGGGTGTTCCTAGAAGGCAGAAGAGAGTAACAGATCCTTTGGAGCTGGAGTTACAAGTAGTTGTGAGCAACTTGATGTGGGTGCTGGGGAATCAAACTGGGGTCTTCAGGAAGGGCAGCAAGTGCTCTTAACCACCAAACCATCTCTCCAGCCCACCATAAGATATTTCAATACACATTCCCATGTGTGATGTTCAAATCCAGCGAAGCTCACCTACCTCCTCAAACATAATATATTGTGGCTCCCCTTAAGGATTCTCTTTGCCACACTGGTTTTCAGCAATTTGATGATAAGGTATCATGTTAGCTTTCTGATACTGTGATAAAAATACCCAAGGCCATCAAGTTATGAAAAGGAAAGGTTTATTTGGCTCTCAGCTTTTGAGGTTTCGGTCTATAGTCACTTGGCTTGTTGCTTTTAGACCTGTGATGAGGCAGTACATCATAGCAGGAGTTATGTAACACAGGAAGCTGCTCATCTCATGTTGGAAATGAAAGAGAGAGGAAGGGGCCATAAGCCCAAGAGCCCCTTCAAAGGGACACCCCTCAATTTACTATCTTCCTCTCACTAGGACCCACCTTCTAAAGGTTTCACTACCCCTCAGTAGTTCACAGGCTGATGACCCAGCTTTAATATATGACACTTTGAGGGATGGTTATTCAAACCATAGGCTGGCCCTGCCTGTGTGACTATACTATGTACTGTTGACTAGACTGTTGACTCAGTGTTTTGATGTATGGATACATAATTTGTATAACAATTGAAATAGTATAAACTTAAAAAAAGTTGTATTTGGGATCAGCAAGTCTATAGATTAGGTTTAAAGCTGAGTTTGCAGTAGACTTACATGGAAGTTACTTAAACATGGAGACAATTGAGTTTTTCTCAGTAAAAATGGGCCTCATAATACCTACTTTACAAACCAACTGTAAGGCATAAATAACCCTGAGAAGGGTGACAAGAGTTAAGTCTGTTCTATTAGGCAAATCTCTGCACACATGCTTCTTTTGTAAACATATGTGATCTTAAGAGAGAAAGCACAGACGTGGGAGGGTGAGCATCCCCACTCTGGAGCTGTTCACAAGGTTCATGTTGAGATGTATAAATAAAGCATACAGGTCTTAGGTACACAACAAAATATATAAATTTCTGAACTTAAAGGTTTACAAAATGCCCATACACAATGAATGAGGAAGGCCCCTGGCTGAAACATTAAAATTCTCGTAACAAGAGATAGTCCCAAGGTCTTCAAAGGAGGAGGGAGAGGCCACACACAAAGGCAAGAGAATTCAAATATTATAGTCTTCCCAAAAGCTGGGATGGAAGCCTGAGATCAAGATGATAATGATTGTCCACCTACTGAATAACTGAACTAAAGGAAGGCTAGAATAAAGACTGAATGGCCTAAAACACGTGGCTATATCCCATCCATCCTTTCTTGGAAGTTACAAGAGATCAGGCCTTCAGAATAAAGGGACCCATCACTAAGGAGGAAGGAAGGAACTCTAGGGAACAGAGCATCTGAAACCACAGAAGCAAGGGGTCAGGATGGGAAAGGACAAGGACTAGCCGGCTTCTGGCAGAAGGACTGATGGTTTGGAGACACATACCTTTAAAAGGATGAAATTAATAGGTAGATTACTTGATATGTTTAATTTTACAGATACACCACTACTTTAGGGATTTTTTTTTATAATTCTGTTGAAAATTCATGAAAGAAATAAACAAGCCAAAATATGAATTATTAACTTCAAAAACTATTAGATCCAAAGGTTCTTTACTTTTCTTATCATAGCAACAAAAACACATGACAGAAACAACTCCAGGGAAGGAAGAATGTTTTCAACTGACAGTTTCAAATGATTCTATCCTTCATGTCAGGGAAAGTGTGGTTGATCAGAGCAGCCCACATCATGGCAGACAAGAAGCCGGAAGGAAATGAAGGAAGTGACAGGGCAAAATATAGTTCTCAAGGACATGCCCTCAGTGACCTACTTTCCCCATTTCCTAATGATGTTATTACACTAATCCACCTAAGGATGAATCCCTACACTAGGTCAGAATCCCAATATTTGATCAGCTCTAGAAATGCTCTCTAGACCCATCTAGATGTGTGTTTCACCAATGTGCCCCAGCATTTTTCAGTCCAATGAGTGTGGCAATTAAGATTAACCATCCAAAGAAGAAAAATGAAAAAGATGTATAATGGGCAGATTCAGTCACAGTTCCTGGACATAAGGTAAATATAAACTATTAATGTAGTAACTATTGGATTGATGGGAGAAAAGGAAGTACGGACAAAGGGGCTGTGCTGATTCAAGGTACTACATGACCATTTTCTATTACAGAAAATCAGTAGGTAGGTTTTGTTTAAAATAGACAAGTGAAAAATAGTGTCCTAGGGCCTAGAGAAATGACCAAGGGGTTATGAACATGTACTGTTCTTGCAAAAGGACCTGAGTTCAGTTCCCAGCACCCATGGCAGGTGGTTTACATGCACCTATAACTCCATCTCCAGGGGGTTTAATGCCTCTGGCCTTCTGGGCACTTGTACACACACACACACACACACACACACACACACACACACACACACCATTTGTCTGCTTCGCACTGACACCACTGAGAGAGAGGTAGAGAGAGAGAGAGAGAGAGAGAGAGAGAGAGAGAGAGAGTTAAATAATAAAAATAAATCTTAAAAAGTATGATCTAATGACATTACTTAGGTTATAGCTATTAACTGGCAGAGTGAAAAGAATTAAAAGGTGCTTTTTTTAATTACCAGGGTTATAGTGCTATTTGATTTTTAATGGCACACATGTATTTCTTAGTTTTTGAAAAAGAAACTTCAAAGCAAATGGAAACTGGGGGGGGGGGGACTCTTGACTTGCCAGAGTGTGAGTTTGAGGTTCTAAAATGGCGCTACCTGAGGGCACCGTCATAAGGTAACGCCACAAACAATGATTAGGAAGAGAATCAATGGCCAACAGGCCACCACCTTAGAACTAGATCAAGTCTGAGACTACAGTGTCAGAGAGGGATTGACAGAGACAGGTTCTGGGCTGGGGATACTCTCTACTTTGTAGAATAAGCATCTAGTGGGAATGGAAAATAGGTTCCTTTAAAAAACAATTGAGAATCTGAGTGGGGTCATATGCCGCACTCCCTGGGGAAGATCAAGCTTGCAGAGAAGATCCTTGCCCATCCCGATGTGGGCGCAAAAATTCCATAATGGCCATATAGCCTAGGTTCACAGGACCAGAGACCTCTCCTACCCACAATGGCCCCAAACAAGAGAATATCTTAAAACGTCACCTTTCCCCATGATGGATGCTGGCAAATGCCCCCACCCCGATCTCAATGGGTTAAATGATGATTTATTTCTTGCTCTCACCATTTGTCTGCTTTGCACTGATATCACTCAAAGACCTAGGACAATGGCTCCATATGAAGCAATCCTGATGAGAGGGGCAGGGGAGGAGTTGGGGAGCTAATCCCTGGTATTTGGAAGTGACACACAGCTCTTCAGCTCATGGTCCACCAGCCAAAGCATGTCATAAGGTCACTAAACCTCAAGGGATGGTAAGCACATTCTTACCACATCACCTACCCAAAGGAGAGACTCAGAGTTTGGTGAAGCCTCTGGAATTCAAACCAGGGCAAAGGGAGCAAAGCCGAAGGGAGGAGATGATGCCTCGGCCTCTGCGTGAGATGGCAAGAGGCCCTTAGGGATGACTAGGAGAAGCCATACTTGCACGTGAATGTGAACAGGGTAAGAGATGACCCCAGTCAGACTTTCCTCCCAGCATCCTAACATTGTGTGTTTAACTCACCACTAAAAGCATGCTGGGCACAAGGAGAAAACAGCAAAGTGAAGATGTTTCAAAGGAAATGATGGAGAAACCCCGAGCACATTTACAATAGGATTTTTGCCTCTAAGTGGCGAGTTAGGGACACTCAAAAATGAAACCTGTTGTTGTTGGGTTTTTTACTCTTTTTTGGGGGGTGGGGCACCATCCAGCTCCCAAATAAATCACTCGTGGAGGCTTATTCTTAATTATGAATGGCTGGACTTAGCTTGGCCTGTTTCTTGCCAGCTTTTCTTAACTTTAAATTAACCTGTCTCTTTTCTCTGGGCTTTTATCTTTCTCTATTTTTGTATACCTTTCTCTCTTACTTCATTGCTGGTTGTGTAGCTGGGTGACTGACCACTGATGTCCTCCTCCTTCTCTTGCTGCTTCTTCTTTTCCCCAGATTTATTCTTTCACATATTCTCTCTGCCTGCCAGCCCTGCCCATCCTCTCTCCTGTCTTGCTTCAGTTCTTTATTAGACCATCGGGTGTTTTAGACAGGCACAGTAACACAGCTTCACAGAGTTAAACAAATGCAACATAAACAAAAGTAACACACCTTAAAATAATATTCTACAATCGCAACTGTCCTTGCATCCTAGTCTTTAAACACCATGACATCAGTATCTGCTATAGGTGTGAATCTCCAGTGCATTGCCAGGCAGGGAGCAGCTAGCCACTAGATCTTTGTGATTCTTGGTGTTGTTCCCCCATTCTAAACTGTGTTTAATGTTCCACAGCTCCCAGGCCAAAGACTCAAGACAGGCCTTAATGAGGGAGTATCTGGACATAGTGAAGAACTCTGTTCTGTAAGTGGCCACCATCTATATCCTTAGACCAAGGAGGTTCCCCATAACACAACACTTTGCTTTCCTGCATTCTTACAAGCCGCTCTCCAAATGAAGGTACTGTGTATTTGATCTCAAACTGTGAAGAGAGAGAGAGGAGAAAAGAGATTATGCTGTCTGTGCTCCAAACAGAACAAGGTATTGAGAAATAGTGTGTCACCTTTCAGTATAGATTGTGGGAAATGTTGGTAGAAGATGACCTTGGGAGATGGAAGGAAAGAACACTTTGAGGGAGGCCGGCTTTGATACTGTGTGTTGCCATACAGGGATGACCTGGCCTGAGGCTGCTCATTTCTGGATCTTGATTGCTCATCTGCAACCATGTGTGGGTTAGGCACATGATCTACCAAGGTTGCATCTGCTTTTAATATTCTGGTCATTGATGACTGCAGAGGCCAAAGGAAAGGCAGCCACGAAAAAGGAAAGAATAAAGGGAAAAGGAAGAGTAGAGAATAAACTCAGGAGGACAAGACAAGGCATATGGGAAGAGAGGAGAAAATCTGCCATCATGTTTGTTGAGAACAAGTCTATGCCTTACCCCTGTGTGTTCTTATTGGAGGCTGTGGTGATGTATTGTGTACCCTAATAAAATTTGCCTGAAGATCAGAGAACAGAACAAGCCACTAGTTTAAACATAGATGCCAGGCTGTAGTGGCACACACCTAGCACTCTGCAGGCAGAGATTTGTTCAGATCTCTGTGTGTTCAAAGCTACCTTGGACTACATGAGATTAATTTGGTCTAGGAGAGAAACAGAGCCAGGCAGTGATGGCACACACCTTTAATCCCAATACTTGGGGGTCACACGCCTTTAATTCTAGCATTTGAGAGCTCGAACCTTTGCTACCAGCATTTGGGAAGCACCTTTAATCCCAGCACTAAGAAGGAAGTATTATGGCGAGGCAGAGAAAGGTATATAAGGCATGAGGAGACAGGAACTAAAGTCCTCTTCAGCTGGACCCATTTCGGCTGAGGATTCAGAGCCATTCAGTCAGAGGATTCCTGGAGTTGGCGAGGTGAGACGTGGCAGTGGCTTGTTCCTTTGTCTCTCTGAACTTTCAGCATTTACCCCAATATCTGGCTCCAGGGTTTTTATTATAAGACCATTTAGGATTCATGCATCAGGAGGCTTATTAAATGATGGGGCTTCAGCTGAGTAGAGAGTCCTCAGCAGCGCATCTCAAAATAGAAGCCTCAGTATTTATTCGGAGAACTAATTTCATTTTCCAGGGAGAATTTTCAGTCTAAAGAGTTTACATGGGCAATTAAACTCTTACCTTTCAACATGTCTGCCTAAAGGCTGTAAAAATAGGGATGATGTCTCATATTTCCAAGGAGCCAGCACTTTCTGAGGGCATATGTTCCCTAATTCAGTCCCTACACACCGTGCCTTGAAGTAATAAGTACTGAAATCCCCTGTCACTGATGATATACATAATGGCTTGGAGAGGTTAACTCCTTTGCCCAGCCAAAGCAGAAATGCCAAGACACAAGCAAAGGTCTGCTTTCATCAACAACCCACGTTCTTGCCCTGTGGTATCCTGGTCCATGTCTGTGATAACAGGAAATGCAGTTAAAGCAGTGTTCACCAAGTCTGTGACACAGCAGCACAGGTGACATCGTTGTCTTCTTCGTGCTTCCTTTTCATCTTCTCCTTCTTGGTCCTTTCCATCTTCTCTTCTCTCTCTTCAATCTTTCACATCTTTTGGAATAGGTACCAATTGAGTATCCTTTACTCGAATACTTGGGAATATGTGTGGGGTTTAGGATGCTCCCCTTCTAACTTTAGTGTATTTGCACAGTGAGGTGGAGTGAGACTCAGATATAAACACCGACGTGAGCTGTGTTTCATGCACATATCTGGGAGATCACTTTATATAATATTCTAAAGACATCTACATTTTGACTGCCACCTGCCACATGATGTCTGATGTGCAATTTTTTTCATTTAAGGTGTCATGCTAATTCTCAAAATGTTTTGGATTTTAGACCACTCTGGACTTTGGATTTTCACACTAAGGATGTTTAGCCTCTGTATTTGGTAAAAAACCTAGCCAATGGAGAAGACACAAACATGAAATCATACTGTTCCCCCTTCCTCTACTGTCTGCTCCCACGTCAGCTATCTAGTCTTTCTTTGTTTCCACTCTTTTAGGATTTCTTTATGCAAAACAAGTAAATGTAATATATGTGTATTTCGTACTTCCTTGTGGACACATCAAATCATTTCATAGCTTTTCCTTTTTTTGTATTTAGCTGTCTTGACTTTAGGGCACAAGGAGCTTGTTCATTCTTACTCCCTGTATTACTCACAGTATTCCACGCTGTGAGGGAATCATAGGTTTCTTTCTTCTGTTCCTTTGACATGGTCACCAGAGTGATTTCTACACTTTCAGTATCACAAGCAATGCTGGGGTGAGTAAACTTGTCACATCAGTTTACATCTGTCAAATAGAGTCCCAGCAGTGAGGTTGCTGACCAACTGGAGTTGATGTGAAATGCTGATGACTACTGTCCTGGTAGGGCCTGTATTATCTTGCTGTCCTACCAACAAAAAATGACATCGTCTACATTTCTGGCCAGTTGCCAATAGAGCATTTTTCAGAGTTTTGGAATTTTACCAATCTGATCAAGGGAAAATTGTATCCTAATATAGCTTTAATTTTTCATGTCCCTGATTATGGATGCTTGTATTTCAGTCCATTTATATTTCTGATTCTGTGAACCACCCCGTGACCCTTTGTCCACTTTCCTATTGATCTTGTGGTCTTTCTATTTTTCATCTCTGGGTGCTTTTCTCATGCTTTGGAGAAAAGCACTTTTCTGTGTTGTGAGCCACAAATATTTCTCCCAGTTTTTTTTTTCTTTATCTTGGGCTTTGGTTTTGTTTCCTCTGTAATCTTAAAAAGTATTTTATTTTTGGCTTTTAGATCTTGAGACAGAGTTAGATGTGTCAATCCACTCCAAGGTTATCCCATCCATCAGAGCCCCAACAGGAAACAGATGGTATACTTAAATTAGGATAATACAAGAGGGTTTTATGTACTGCTTACTACCTGTTCCCCTCAAGGGTTTATTGTAAGGGTGTTAATCAATTTTTAGGGGGTTCCTAAGAGATGGTACAAGATTCAGACCCCAGAGGCAATAAAGATGTTATCACCCCTACGGCTCAAGGGATGAGGGACAGCAGAGTTACTATAACCTAGAAGGAGACAGCTCTGGAAGAGCATTCTTCTAAAGCAGACCCCCGCCTCTTCTGTAGGAACAAGCAGGCAGAGATCCTGGAAACAGAGGCTCTCCCTTCATCTCTTTCTCTTCTTCCCTGTCTTGTAACGCCCATGGCTCTTTCCGTGTGGGTGGCTTTCCTGGCTGAGAGTGAGGAAGAGTGGCACAGAGCCCTGTAGAGATGAGGAGCTTGCTTCCCTGTTTCCTGGCAGTACATGTAGGCTTTTACTTTTTTGCCATTGGAAACTTAGATCCTTGAGTGTGGATCTCGATGCATGGTGTGTGATATGGTTTCCAGTTCACTTTCTCTATGATGGTCGTCTCCCTGTCCCTGTGTTGTTTGTACAGAGTCTATGGTCACTGATTGGATTATTCATGTTCATGCATACATTTGGGATATAATCTTCTGTGTTTGCACTCTTCTGCTTCATTGGACTGTCTATCAATTCATGTGCCATTAGGTATTCATCACCAATGTTTTCGGGTGTTTTTTTTAACAACTGGGAGAACAGCAATCTTCCTCCCCCTCCTCCTCCTTTTTGATAGAGTCTTACTCTGTAGCCAGGCTAGTTTAGCATTGAACTCTCAGCAATCCTTTTGCCTTAACTCCCCCTCCCCCAAAGCTCTGGAACCATAGATGTGAGTCTTTATGCCAGACTCCTCCTTACTCTTTTGTCTTAGAGTTATCTTGGGATATGCTTGCTTGATTATTTTGAAGGCATCTGCTTATTTAGTTCTGAAGGTCAGAAACTTGCTGGGAAATTTTGAGACTGTTAAATCCCTAAATTTATTTATAGAAGATGCAAATCCTTCGAAAGGTCCTGGATTTCTCCTTGCAGGCAACAATTTGTGAGGAAACTTGGTAAACAATGTCTTAACAGATGAGACAGGCTACCATCTGAAACAGTGGGACTAATTGGCTTTAGATGCCTCTTGAGAGGAGCAGAAACTGAGAAGGACACACCAGCACATTATATAAAATCAAATCAGGGGATTTCTGCAAGAAATGTCAGTACTCCAGCCAGCCTGGAATATACAGCAAGACTGGTCAGAAAAAAAAGTCAGTATTTTAAGGGTAATGACAGGTTGAGGAGCTACTGCAGGACTAAAGTACAGGGAGGAAACAACAGTTGCCTGCAGTGTGTGGTCCTGTTTGGATTCCGGTTCAAGGAAGAAATACCTATAAAGGATGTTAATGGAACAACTGGTGAAGCTTGAATTTGTATTGTGGGTTAGACCATGCTCTTGATCCACTTAATTTACCAGAACTTGGTCATTGTGGTGTGGTTAGAGAGAGACTGTCTTACAAAGTCCATTCTGAAATATTTGGGAGTAAGTCACACAATGCTTGTTATTAGTTTTTAAATTGTTCAGAAAAGATAATAATCTATGTATTGAGCAGGAAGGGTTAAAATCAAAGGAGACAACACATTAATAATTGCTAATCTGGAGGCTGAGGAAATGGTTCAGTGCTTGCTGCATAATCAATCATGAGGAGAAGAGTTTGGATCCTCAGCACCTACACAAATGCTGGTGCCTGTGTGTGTGTGTGTGTGTGTGTGTGTGTGTGTGTGTGTGTGTGTGTGAGGTCTGCCTGTAATCCAAGTGGAGCAAGTTGACTACCTAGACTATCTGGACAGGCGGGCCCTGGGTTCCAACGAGAGACCCCGCCTCAATACACAAAGTAGGGAGTAATCAAAGAAGAAACCCAACATCAATTCTGGCCTTCTCACAAACGTGCACATACATACACATGCACTCATACACATAAAGGCACATTCAAGCATACATGTGTAATGCACACTTAACACATATCCATGCAGAAAAATTAAGGGGGAGAGTGGTATAGGAAGACACCTGACATTGACCTTTGTTCTCTACTCATGTACACATCCACATGTATGGTCAAACACATGCATACACATGAACAGGATTGGTAATCGTGTGAAGGCAATGGGAATTCTTGCAATTTTGATTAATGTAAAATTATTCAAAAGTAAAGAAGATAAAGGTAAGTTCAAGTGAGTAGACAGTGCTAAGAGAATGTTTAAAAGAATAAACTTGCTTTTAGTCAATCCAAATTTGATTTTGACTTTTCTGATAATGTTCAGAAACAATCAATTCATACTGATAGTCTTAATTTTTATTCCTTCAATTAATCTTTGCCACTTTGATTAAAATTCACATACATGTGTGTATATCTGCCCACCACTCCACCCCCTCTCTGCCTCCATCAACATCTATCTGCAGCAAGACGCTCATCCCTCTTGGGTACCTATCACATACTGAACAAAGACCCACAAAACATGTGACAGAGTAGAGCTTGCTCCTGGGAGTTGGCCTTTCCTAGGGTTAGTGATCAGAAAATGATATTTGACTTTGGATTTCAAAGCCTTTATGAAATTCCCCCAACATTTTTTGAGGAGTAGCCCACAACATCCATAAATAGATGCTCACAGAATACCAGGCTAATATTGTGTGACTCACATGCTTGATGTGTTTACTCAGACAACTTTGTATGTTCTCCATCTGATCTGCAGGAATTGAGTAAACCGTTCCCTGGCAAGCAGTAGGCAGCATGCCTCTTTGTATGCTCTGCCTGGTTCCTACTGTACTGAACATTCAAGTGCACCTTGGAAGCTGGGCCATGAGGTAGCTTGCTTCCATCAGGATGTCAGGCTCTTAGCTACAAGTTGTGAGGCACTCCCGAAATCCTAGGGACTTAATGCTCTTTGCCTTACAAAACATGGACCAAAGGTCCAGAGAACTGGTCTCCAGGTGGCAATGAATTCTATCTCCAGAAGTCTGGGGAAGGGTTTGCTCACAAAGTGTGCATGCTCCAGGAAAGGATTCACAAACAAATCCTGTGCATGCAGAGGAAGCCACAGGAACCATGACAAAAGGAAACAGATGCTGGGCTTCAAACAAACAGAACCTCTAAGAGATGGAAACAGGAAGGCTCAGCAGGAAGGCAGTGGTGCTGCAGGATGATCCTGACCCCAGTGGCTGAGAGGAAGGGCTTCTATGTGGGCCAGCCCCAGCCGCCCATACTGTTGATGAATGGGACCCTGAGTTCCTGACTTTCTGCTGTGGCCTCCCCCTATCTACACCCGTGTGTGTGTGTGTGTGTGTGTGTGTGTGTGTGTGTGTGTGTGTGTGTGTGTGAGAGAGAGAGAGAGAGAGAGAGAGAGAGAGAGAGAGAGAGAGAGAGAGAGAGAGGAAGAGAGAAAGAGAATTGAAGTTCACCTTACTAATAATGAAATGGAAGATTTTTCTAGGTTATTAATCCCCAATTCTTAGCAGAGACACATAAGAGAATGGTTCTTCTGGGCAGTGGTTTCTCAAGTGCTACTCAGCATGATTCAGCAGTATAATTGGTGCTTCACCCAGCTTACAGCATCTGCCTGTCCTTGTTTCTGCCTGCCTGCTGTGCTTCTTGTCAATGCAAGGGCAGTTCTCACCTCAAAGGGAATAGGAGATGGTTTATTCTGGAGCTACATATGAGGGGACATGGCTCAGGAACACAGGCAGGTTTCCCCAAATACCATGTTCCGCAGTCACATGAGACTGTATTAGTTGCAGAACAAAGAAACTCATCAACCAGAGTGTTTACCAAACACATAGGTGGGAGCCACAGGTAGGCAGGCTGTCACAGACAGGGAAAGCTCTGCTGTGTGTTTGAGGTAATAGATGACGGCATTCACAGTGACTCTCCACAGTCTTGAACTTTAGTCATTAGGCCTCACAGACTCCTCACAGGTGCAGCCCCCACCCATTTTGGTAACTTCACCTCACGGTATAAATGTGACTTGTTCCCTCCAAAACCCACATTGACATTAGAATTTCAATTTAATGGCATTGGGGAGTTGTAGGATGTTTAAGGGGCCCCGGGACACTGCCTTCACAAATAGATTGTCTTTCCTGGGAAAACTGGGCTAATTCTCTAATGGCTGGGTTAGTTACTTCAAGAACAGATTGTTATAAAGTGAGTCAGGCACTTCTGTCACCATGACGCACAAATGCTCCTCTTCATGTGACCACACTCTCTTTCCACCGTGGGGTGAGCATGCTGCCTTTGCCACATACAGGCATTCTGTCTTGGATTTTCCAGCCTCCAAACTGTTGTAGCCGGGTTGCTTTAGCTCAAGAGAAGGGGACCAAGATGAGCTCTTTATGGATTTGAAGGTTTTATTGAGCCACACAGATTTGGCCCGGAGCATGCGCTCTTGTGCCTACAAGTCTAGAGGTGCCCCTGAGCTGAGTGAGCAGGGGGTCTCTAAGGATAAAGACCACAAGTTTGGTATCTTCTGTTGATGTAGCTGTGATGGCTGTAGCAAGCTTGACCGGATAGGAACTCTTAGTAAGAATAGGGCACGATTGTGTCACCATGGCGTTTCTGTTTGATCAGGGTTACGGAAGCAGAACAATGCGGGTTAGCAAAAGTTCCTTTAAGCACCATACATGTCTGTTTCTCGGCCTTTTGGCTAAGATCAAGTGTAGCACCATACATGCCTGAAGGTCAGGCTGACCTTAGCTTTAGGCCTAGGTCAGGTCAGGATTTAGCAAATAAATTTTTCTCTTTTCAAAACCATGAGCCGTCCACTTCCACCCCCCCAAAAACCTATTTTTCCCAGTCTTAGGTTTTTTTTTGTTTTAGCAACAGAAAAGACTAAGACAGTACCATGCTCCAGAATTGTTGTGCTTCAGTTATGATGGCCTGCATCCATACCCCAAGCGCTGGAATTTCAGGGGTGTATCACTACACTTGGGTTATGTATTACTGGGGATTGAATTCAGGGCTTTTGGATGCTAGACAAGCATTCTATCAACTGAGATACATTCTCAGTCTTATAATCCTTGAATATTTAGAATAGCTATTTGAATTGTTGACTATAGTTTTATAAAAAATAAAGTGAGGGACTAGAAAGATGGCTCAGCAGACAAGAGTACTTACTGCTCTTGCAGAGGACCTGGGTCAAGTTCCCTGTACCTGCATGGTAGCTTACAACTGCCTGTAACTCCAGCTCCAGGAGATTCAATGTCATCTCCTGACATTCACAGGCTCCTGCACACATGTAGTGCACATATGTACTCAGGCACACACACATTAAATAAATAAATAGAACATTAATTTTTGCTTGGGGTTAGGAAAGAATTTCCAATGACTTCTGAAATGGTCCGAAACACACTTCTGTAATTTTGTACTATGTATTTATACAGAGTACCATTCTCAGCATTAATGAGTATAAAATCAAAATATTGACCAACTCTGAGAAATGTTGAATATGCTCTTCATCCTGCAATATCAAATATTCATCCAAGATTTAATCTCATTAGAAAATGTATTATCATTTTTAACAAATGGTATAATTGTGTGCATACTTAATACTTTTTTAGAAATAAAATTCTTAATGATTTATTACCAGTGAATGTTTGATTTGTAGACCTATTTTCTGTACCTACATACCTAGGTACGTAATGCAATGGGTGGAAAGGGCTTGTGAAAAAGCGTTTAAGACACCCTAATCTAAAGAATGTATATGTACTTACTACGAGCTCTTTTGTTTTCTGGTCAAGATGTACAAATGGGGTCTTGAGCAGAAGAGCTTTGGACAGCGGTGGGGTTCTAGCCTTGGTGCAGGAGGAATGAGGAGAGCACGCTGTAGTTTCAGCCCCTCCTCTGTCGAGGTACTGAATAGAATTAAATTTAATGAGAAAACCAGCTTCTCGGGGTCCTGTTTCCGGCACTGCCTGCCTCCTAGCAAGAGAGAACACACTTATCTGGATTCTCCTATAAAACCTAGGAAAGACACAAGTAACCAAGATGGATGTGGTGTGTCTGAAAGCCTCTGGGATGTCTTTGATGGAGGAGATGGTACAGTATCAGAGCATTGTTGCTCCCTCTCCTGGTGGTGTGATTGATGAGTTGCACCTCAGGGACAAATGTAGACAGCCATCTTTCCTCTGTGGAGTTGAGGAGCTCGGGAACCTTGGACTCAGGAGTCAGCCCTTCCACCCTAGCCATTTATTAACGCTGTGTTTGAAGTCTGTCTTGTGTGTCATGAGCAAATAGCAGGATATACTATATCCAGCTAGGGAGCCTAACAAACATTTGAAGGATGTGGCAAAGTTAATTACCAAATGCCAAATGTACGACTCACTCATCTGTGGAGAAGCCAGTTCGTAAGAAATGACTTTTAACAGGAACTCAAAGGACAGAGATTGCCAAAATGTACAGTGTTTTTAAGTATTAGAGTTAAAAAAAATACTTACATCAGAGTGTTGTTGTGAAAATTAAATAAGAGAATTCAAAGCATGTGGAAGACAATAAATGATACCTTAGACGTCAGTACAAAGTACCAGTTCAGAAAAAAATGTGAACCATGTTGTATACACATATATACATAATTAAATGCTACTGTAATCATTATATAATTTAGTAATAAGTAATGATATTAGACTATAATATATTACCATATAACATATGTGAGATATTAAAGCATTATTTTTAATAATGTTCTAATCATATATTAATACATTGTCCAATATTTTTATTACTAAGTACTTGTTAAATATCATCAAACTTTTTTTACCTGAGTATGTTAGTACATTTATATATTATATCAATATATTATATGTAATTATAAATGTGTGTATATTAATTCACATACTTTTAATTTTTCCTTATTAAATAAATGTTAAATGTTATCAAATTTATGCATTAATTTAATATATAAGTATATTATTGTGGTATGTTATTAAATATCAATATTATAGAATTATAATTCTTTATGTATATATAGTTCAGCAAAATTCTCTAATTTCTTATTTACTATAATGTCATATTAAATATTATAGAACTTTACATATTAAGTTAACACATAGGTATGCTAGTATGTTCAGTTGTATAAATTATAAAGTTGTATATGTATATATAAATTGTTAAATTGTATATTATTATGTAATATAATAAATGTTGTGAATAATGTACAGTCATATTACCCTGAATGAGGGTGGTGGGAATAGTCTAGACCTTTGGAGAGAGGAGAGAGCTCTTAGCTGATCGCTAGTAGGTGTGTAGACATGTTGATGTGGCATGAGGAAGAGAGGTGTGTAGGAATCTCAGGATCACACTGGGAGGGTCTTAGGCGACAAGCACTTTCTACAACGATAGCGATCTTCTCCTTTATTCATTTCATGTGGCTTTTCCCTCTAAGTTGGATATGATGCTTACCGTCTTGAATCAGACTATCACAGATTAGGCCCATAACAATTCCTCATGGAAGAAGGGGAAGGCTTGCAAGGCTCCTGAGAGTTCTTCTTTGCCTGAGGATATGTAAGTGCTTAACAACTGCCAAGAAAAGAGAGGCTTCATTGCTATAAGTTACCTCTAAGTAGTTCCAGAAAATCCACTGACCACAAAACCGTCATGCTAAGACACAACAAAACCAAAGACAAGTTTGAAAGAGGTAGCTACATGTCATCCCTGAGCTTGCCAGATCTGTGGATCTACCTTCAATGTCAAACCCAAGGAAGCTGCAGCTAAGGCTGAGCCATTTCAGGGTGTAGTGTTTTCCCTGAGTGACATGGAATGTGCCTTCTTGCTGTAGAAGTCACATTTCCCCTCTTGTGGACGGACACAAGAAAGAACACTTCAGAGAAGATGGTGGCTCAAGGGAAGGGGCCTATCACTGGAAGGGCCAGAGAATGGACAACTGGACATGGGCCTGGGCAACAGAGGGAGGCGGTGAGACTGGGCTACAGAAATGGAAGGATATGTAGACGAGAGAGACATAGGCCAGGAGTCCCAACACCAAGTTCAAATGCAAGCATGTGCTGCCAACATAGAAGAAGCGAGGTGGTGGGTGTACCATGCTGGTGACCCAAACTGGCTGTGTCCTTGGGAGGTCTTGAGTAATGGGTGGTTGGGATGGAACCTTGTGGGCACAGGGAGCTTGGAGCAGGAGACTGAGGGGTGCAGTTGTGAATGGAAGGAGGGCAATGTGCTAAGGCAGAGGGTGCAGCAAACGTGACAGGAGGGATACAAGAGAGCCAGGCACCAGTGACTGCAAGCTTCTGGGCTTGGGGACAGGGAAGGTAGTCATTAGCACTAAACAGGGCATGTACCCTGGGGAACAGCTGGCTTTTGTTTGATAGTCTCACTGCTATCATTTGAAGGTTACTTGAGCTCGTTTCCTTGGTATAAGAATTGCAAACTTTGAACAGAGTTCTGAAAAATAAATCAGGATTTTGGAATTTGTCATGATAACCATCAAATAAAGAAACCACTGGCTTTCTAGTTGTTGGTAATTGGCAAGATTATTCATTTAAATAATGCATGAGTTCTCCTCATCCATCCTCTCTCCTATGCTCTCCCCCACATATGTACACATAGGCACACAGTCTCTAAAACATGTTGAAAAGCTGCAGTAAGTTGTCTTGAGAGAATCCTGGAAAGGGTTAGGGCAATGATCAGAGGCATCAGGGGGCCTGCTCTGACCTTTGAGTTTAAAGCTCTCTAAGTGGGAGAGTGGGCTGTGCAGGGGATATGCTGCCTCCTCGGCCATTGTTCAAAGCAGCTTGATTGTGCAAATATTTGCTACCCAAGATACACAAAGAGCTCGATAGCCTCTTGGGTCACTCAGCTCAGAGTCCACCGACCTGTGATTTTAGGTCCCTAAAGAAGGGACGTTAGATAGCTCCTTCCTGTTTCAAAGTTTTGCTCTCTGTCAAAGGTCTCATCCAAACGAGCACCCTGTCGTAGCAGTGTGGTTTAAGCCCAACACTATGCCCTCCTCGCCTGTTTGTGGGACAGCATCCTCTGCAGCAGGCAGCCTTGGGAAGTCTCATGCCTCTACTCTAGTTGTCTCCTTCCTTATCTACCTCCTTGTCCCCCCACCCCAGCCCTTCATTGCAATCCAGGGCAATAGAATGCATAGATGCTGAGCCAGCACAGTCTCTGCAGGGATTTCCATGGGGCAGGTGGAGGGTTCTCCATCCCGCTTCTGTGAACCTCAGGGTCATGCCATTTTCCTCCTTCTTGGACCAGTGAACTGTAATAGACAGACATTAGGGGAAACAGCCTTCACATCATCTCCAGGGACTGGCTAGAGTAGCTCTACTCTGGACTCCCCTGTTGCTCTGCTTCTGGCTTTTTCTAGAGTGCCTAGCTGTATGTGCTCCTCTATTGCCCTTACACAGAAGCAGTTTCCATTCCTAAGAAAGTATGGTGGTTCGAAAGTAAATGGCCTCCAAAGCGCATGGCACTAAGAGATACGGCTTTGTTAAAGGAAGTGTGTCACTGTGGAGGCGGGCTTTGAGGTCTCATATATGCTCAAGCCACGCCCAGTGTCTCAGACCACTTCTTGCTGCCTGCACAAGATGTAGCACTTTTAGCAACTTCTCTAGGCACTATGTCTGCCTGCAAGCTGCCATGTTCCACTATGATGATAATGGACTAAACCTCTGAACTGTAAGCCACCCTATTAAACGTTTTCCTTTATAAGAGTTGCCATGGTTATGGTGTCTCTTCACAGCCATAGAAACCCTAACTAAGACGGCAGACTATCAGCACCACTGATCCACAGCATCCCCTTACTGAGCAAAGTAAGGATAGCACGCAAACACACATGGTAGCACACAAAATAGAGGCAAGAAAATAACCCTGAACAGGGGGCCCCTGAGCCTGCTCACCTGTGTGACCTTTGGGTGTGAGGCAAAGCCTGCTTCAGGCATTTTTCTGGCTCCTCTTTGAAAAGAAGAGATGGGCTGTATTGCTCTCTGGGATCCAGTGTGTTAGTTTTCCATCACTAGCACAAATCCCTGTGGTAATGAACTTCTAAGGAGAAATGACTTATTTAGTGCTTGTATTTTTAGAAGTTTTATGCCATTATTGGGCCTTTGAACCTATGATAAGACAACAGATCATGGCAAGAGCATGAATCAGAGCAAACCACACATCTTAGTTAGGGTTTCTATTGCTGTGAAGAGACACCATGACCACAGCAACTCTTATAAAGAAAAACATTTAATAGGGGCTGGCTTGCAGTTTCAGAGGTTTAGTCCATTGTTATCATGGTGGGACATGGCATGCAGTGCTGGAAAAGGAGCTGAGAATGGAGAAGGAGCCACATTTTGATCCTGCAGGTGACAAGAAGTGGTTTGTCTCACTGGATATAGCTTGAACACAGGAGACCCCCACCCCCCAGTGACACACTTCTTCCAATAAGGCCATACTTACTCCAACAAAGGCATACTTCCTATTAGTGCCACTCCCTGTACACGTATGGGGGCCAATTACATTCAAACTACCACACCACTCATTTAACAGCTGGGAAGTGTAAGAGTGATGCATAGTATTTTCAAGGCTGTCTACTTCTATTCACCCTAGAAAGAGAGGACAACATCAGACCAGAGAAATTATTCTACCCAAGTCCATCTTGGTGAAGCAATACGCTTACTGGAGTTATCTACAAGAGTTTGAGCAGCTACCAGCAGCTACTCCATGGGGTCTCTTGCTCTTCCAGCAATTTCTAACCTTTAACCTTGAGAGGGGAGGGGCCTAATGAGCCTCCTTGCCCCCTCTGTGGGAATGTTAATAGGCTAGGTCTCCTGAGGGTTTCAGGGTGCAGATCACACCTGCTTTGATTCAAGACTGCAATAATCATGTCCAACTTGGGTGAAACAGCAGAGGAAAAGGAAGATACAGGGTCTCATAATGTATTTTGAGGGTATACTCCCAAATAACCTGATGATATTCCACTAGGCCCTACCTCTTAAAGGTCTCACTATCTTCCAGGGGGATTTCTGTGGACTAAATATTTGCCACACTGTCCTGTGGATCCATTTCAGATCCTAGCTATAGCGCCAGGCAGCCCTGAGCCTCTGTCACTCATCTGACTGAGGGGAATTTAAATGACCTTATCTTTTCACACTGCTGCCTTTCTCCGTTCGGTTAGAGAATTAGGTAATCCACCATACCTGAACATGAAGATTCTACCCCAGGGTGGCAGCTATTGCACTTATTGATTACAGACCTGAATCTTTTTATTAATGTATAGTCATCATGTCAAATAACAGGTTGCACTGTGATGTTTTCACAGATGCATCTTATGTACTTCGATCTTATTAACCCTTTCATCACCCCCGTGTTGTTCCTCTGTCCTTCCTGATGGGTCTCTAAATTGTCCCCTTTGGTGTTTATGCCTTTAGAAAAAAAGTCTAGATTTTGCATATGATGGACAGCATGTATGTTTGTCTTTCTGAGTCTGTCTTCTTTTCTTAATACAATGATCTCCAGGTCCATGCACTGTCCTTCAGATGACATCATTGTGTTCTCCATTGTGGTTGAATAAAATGCTGTTGTCAGCATATACCACATGCTCACTCTTTACCTGTTCATCTGTGGACAGACCTCTCGGCTGATTCCATAATTTGCTCTTGTGAATGGTGCTGCATGAATTTATCTCTGTGGTTTGCCAACTCAGTTCCCTCGGGTGCATAGCCAGGAGTGGCATAGTGCGTTCACTGGGCAGTTCCACTTTTCGTTTTTTTGTGGCGTCTCCATGCTAATTTCTATAGTGTCTGCACTAATTTACATTCCCACCAACAGTATAAAGTGTTCCCTTTCCTGTGTTCTCACCACCGTTTGTTACAGTTTATTCTCTTGATGATTAACTTCCTAACATGGGTGAGCTGCAACCTCAATACAGTTATCCATCTGTGGTTCCCTGATGGCTAAAGGCGCTGAGCATTTTTTAGGTATTTGCTGGCTAAATAAAATTTATTTTATTTCTATCTTTTGAGAGTTGGCTTCTTTTAGTGACTTCCTCACACTTAAAAGGAATGACACTTGATGTTTCTTCCCACAGACATCTGTAAGTTTCCAAGCCTCTCTGTGACTCTCAGGGTGACAAGGCATTGGTAAGGACCTAGATGACTTCTGGGGAAACAGGAAAAGGGGAAATGCACTGTGCCAGCTTAACTTAAAAAGTCACCATGCTCCTAGTCCAGCCACAGGGAGTGCTGGGCTTGTGGGTGAGTCAGCAGAGAATGGCAAGTGGGCCTTGCAGGTCCTCAGTCTGTGACTGAGCAAGAATATCGATTGTGCTGGTGCAAATGTGTGTGTGGGGGGGGGATGGTGGAAGAAGAGACATGCACCACAGAGACAGAGGCGTGAGGTGTCTGGCTCTGACGTTCCTGCTCAGGAGCCTGCTGGTGAGCGCGAAGCCAGTCCCTGTTCTTTATAGAAGCCTGAGTCACTGCTGTTGCCTTTGAAATCGGCTGGAGGTGAGCCAGCATGGGAGGGGCAGGCAGGATGGGGAGGTGTGGAGCTGGTGACAGGCTGTGAGCATCCGTCAGCAGCTGTGGCATTTGCTTGTTTCTGAGCTGGACAGTGTTTATGAGCAGCCACAGTGTCCCCTGCAGAGAAAGTGGCCGAACCAGACAGCTACAGATAACACCACCTTGGTTTTTACCAGCCGGTTCCTTTGTCCAAGGAGGGAATTACGATTTTGCTACAGAGACCATAACTCAGGAGTCAGAGGCACCAAGTACCTTCTAGGCAGAAGGAAAGGGCTCTGTGTGTTGTTCTGCCACGGGGTCAGCTCATCTGAGGACAGTGCTGGCCTCTCCTCATCAGCTGTGTCTGGAATCAAGCAGAGTTAGACTGCTGGGTGTAAAGGAAATGAAATAGGCAGTCGTGGGTGCCGAACACCACAGATCCCAGTGGCTGCTGGATTCAAGAGAGAGGTCTGCACGTGTCCACACCAGTACCGCGGTTCAGCAAACATTTGTGAACTGGCCACTATAACCAGGCCCCTGCTAGCTTCTGTGAGTGTGAATGACACTCTGATATATCCATGCCTTTCCCTCCACTCCCCTACATTCTTCTCCCTTCCTCTACCCTCTCACCCCTCCCTCCTTCATTACTTCTACTTTCTGATGTTTTCAATAATTTCCAGGGAGGAAGTTCATATCATAATTTCCTAGTTGAATAATCTCATAAGAAGCCATTGTAATCTCTGAAAGAATAGACAATCTTTATATTTAAGTTTTGTCTATTTTATAAAAGAACAAAACCTAAAGCTGTTAAGCCTTAGGTAAATGTTTTGAGGAAGATTGTTTCTCAGAAGACATGTTTTTCTGAGCTAACTTTGGAGTTTTATGTCTGGATGCACACATCTCTGTGTGTCTTGATTTTAGAACCTATCAAGGCCTTCTTCCAAAGGAGGATGTCATTCTCAAGCTGCCTCCATTCTCCTTTTTTTCCCCCCTCTCAGTTTTAGTAACATTATTACTATGGTTGTTGAATGTGCCCCCCAGTATGTTCAAGGTCTAACATCTTTTACATGTGGTCTTATTTGGAAAGAGTCATTACAGAAGGATTGATTAAGACCAGGTCATACCAGAGAGCAGTGAGCCCTCAGCTAGTGCCTGACAGTCTCAAAAGTAGAGAAAAACTGTAACCAAATGAAAAGTGGCTTGGGTGGGGAGTTACTGTGGCTCACTGTTGCTTGGATTCTAACGGCTCCCTCGAGGGAGGGGGTGAGAAGGTGCGGTGTCAACAACACAGACACTGGAGTCCGTTGAAAGCAAATAATGAACTCAGTTATTTAATAACAGAGCAGGCCTTATATACCCTCCTCCCAGCATCTAGTCTGTGTGGTTGTTCCTCATTGGCTGGGCACGATCAGGAAGTTTGACAGTGATTATTGCTAGGTCCTCAGGCAGACTTGGCATGATCAGGAACTCTGACAGCTCCTGTTGCTAGGCCCTCAGTCAGACTCCAGGTTGGCTCTTAAGGAGTACGTTACGTGCATGCCTTGGCTACTGGTCTGAGCCAATTTCCTTGACCCTATGGGCCTGTCCTACTACAGCTCGCAGTTCAGGGGAATATAATCTGCCATGGTGGGGTAAGCACAGTAGCAAGAGAGACAGTTCATGTCAGAGAAAGGATGCCAGCTCTCTAATGGCTTTTTTCTTTTCCCCTTTTCATTCATTCTGGAACCAGGAAAAGTGTAAGATTCACTGAATCAGAAGCTTAGCTAGGCAAGCTGATGCATAACTCCATCCTAAAACCCAGGGCAGAAGAAGATCTATGTTCCAGCTCCAATTGCTGGGCAGAAAAAGAGAATTCCCATCTCCTCTGCTTTTTTATTTTCTTTGGTCCCTAGGCCAGTTGGATGGTACCAGCCACCATGGCTGGGGGTGCTCTTGTGGTGGGGGGTGTGAGGGTAATCACTTTGCTTAGTCTACCGATTCAAAGGCTGATGTTTTCTGCAAACATTTCCACAGAAACTCCAGAATAATGTTTAACATATTTGAACTCCTCTTGGTATATTCAAAATGACACATAAAATTAATGACTATAATTGTTATTTAGTGTGGCAGTAAAAAATTTAGATCCTGGAGTCAGATTCAGGCTTGAACTTCATTCCAGCTCTTTACATGCTGTGTGGCTTTAATGAAAGTCACTTAACCTCTGTGCCATGGTTTGCTCATCTATGAGATGGAAATGAAAAGAGAACTACCATAGGACCCGCTGTGGAGATGAAAGGTGACAGAGAGTGACAGCGTGAGCCTTGTGACTAGAATTAGCTGGAAGCTATCTTAGAATCCACCTCATTCTACATAGTCATGATAGCTAAACAGTAGAGGCATGACCTGAAAAGGTGGATTTGTTAAATGCACACATCCTAGGGGAACATCCCAAACCTGGACACTCCAGGTCAGTTATTAACATGGCCTTTGGGTGCAGCCAAGAGACACAGTAATCCTGTGATGAGGGACCCTTTGCAGAGTTTGCCATCACCTCATTAGTAGAAGGTGGATACCCAGAAATAGTGACAAATAGTACAGGAACCATGACTTTGCCAGTCACCATCATTCAGTGCTATGTGTGTACACGCTCCCCCTTCAGGCATCTGGGAGAGCGGCAGGTATGCTCATACCAGAAAATTACAGTCATGTGACCAATGCATGGTTCAGTGTTAGGGTAGCCGTGAAGCCTGAGCAATAGGATTTTTCCAGCTCCTTTGTAATCCTCAGGGACAACTTTCTGTACATGTGGTCTGCCATTGTCAAGAGTATCCTTCTGCAGCCTACAACTAACTCTGTAGGAAAATGGAACAGGAGCCTAGAAGAGTGATTTAGATGATGGCACCTGTGTACCGTGTCCATGGGTGGACTTGGCAGAAAGAATCAGACAAAGCATGGAACCTGGACCCAGCTGCCAGCTGATGCCCTGGACATTGTCTGGTGCAAGTCTGAGTTTGATGAGGCCCTGGTCCTTATCCTCAGTTTGCTCTGTGTGTATATTTGTCCCATGGGGAGCATTCATGTCATTTCCCCTTCCCCAGCAAGTTTATCCTTTTGTCCACCAAATATGCCCTTTGGGGAGGAATTTTTTCCCTCTTCCTTTAAATGTGTTTTTATTAAGACTCTGTTCTGCTAGCATTACATATTTCTTTTTCCCAACATAATATTTTTTTATTAATTATTGGAAAGTTCATACAATGAACGCTGATCACACTTGCTTACTGTTCCTCTCAGGTCTACCCTCCCACCCTTGCATCCCCCCCCCAAAAAAAAGAAAAAAAACAAGTCCAAAAGTCCAATTTGTGTTGCCCATATACTCATTGGAACATGGTCACACTCCCAGTGGCCAGCCCCTTAAAGAAGACTGAGTCCTTCTCACCCCACCTCACCCCCAGAAGCCACCAACTGTGAAGAGCTACACTTTAGCATCGCGGGGGGGGGCAGAGGAGGTTGTCATAGAAGCCTTCAATGACTCTCATTCTCAGTTATGAGTCTACAGTCATCAATATCGCTGCAAAAGAAGCTTCCCTGCCCATAGTTACCCATGGCAGCACAGATCATGGACATCAATCTGGTTTCTGGAGGTAGCATAGATCATGGAAGTCTTTCAAAGAGACTTAGCCCAGAAAATGAAACATTCTTCATCTCTGATATCTTGTTGTTGCTCAGAGTCGGGGTGATTGTGCAGTTGAGCAGCATGTCTGGGGGGCACAACCAGTGAGAGCTCCAGGCTGCTGCACAGCACCTTGCCCTTGGCACCGGCTGCCCTGCCATTATTCTGGGCATGGTCATGGCAGGTTTGCAGCCTGCTGGCTCGTACCTATCATCTCCAGTTCTGCTTCTCTCCACTGGGTGTGCTGCTCCTTTCTACCATCTTTTTCTTCTTCTCGGGTGGGAAGGAACTTTAGTCGAACAAGTTCCATGGGAGCTCTGCCACCACTAGTAGTCACCACACCTTGCTCATTTCCAAAGCCTCCTAAGCCCCAAAGCTCTGTGTGTCTTACACATGTCTATTGTTAAATAGCCTGGTATGAAGTCATTAATCCTCTTCTTTGGATCAAACATGAAGAAATAGGTTCAAAAGTGCCCCCCCTTTTTTTTAACCAAGAATCACTCAACATCTCAATACCTCAATCAAGGGCTCAATCCACCCAATTCTAAGCTTACCACTTTCTACTGAATATGGCATGGTTATCGTGGGGGAAAGGAGGCACTCACCACACGGCATCCCACATCGTCAATAGCACATCTCAAGCAGAGAATGAGAGTCTTCCACACTGCTGCGTAAATGTCATGGATGTAACAGAGTCCTGGCTAGCAGCCGTTCTGGTGCACAATGGCTTCCAAAGAAATTGATTTGGTAACTTTAACCTCAAGACCATCTTGGTGTCTTTGCAGTCATATCTTATACTTGGACACGCTGATGTGCTGTTGTATGAGCCATACTGTGAGGTGGTGGAGAGCAAAGACTTGGCTTGACATCATTCCCAGTCTTTAGTGTTCTACTTTGATTGCACAAACTGTTTAATACATATTTGTTGAACTGACTGGAATCAGCTCATTCATCTATGCACAGTAGTGTCTTGGTGGCACTGAGCATATTCCAAATGGATTTCAAAGGCAATCCAAAAGGAGATTGTTTTAATCAGGGAAATTACATAATGAAAACTGGCTGTTATTAAGGCTTAAGATGATGGGGGTTTATTTTGCCAGTACATCACTGGGTGAAGGGGTTCAGACTGGCTTGCTTCCCAGGGACTTGTGTCTGGGCTGTTTCTGTCACTTCAGCAGCCACAGTAATCCCTGGCAGAGACCCCTGCCAAGCCAATGTGGATTATCAGTGCTTGATCTTCTTCTGCCACAGTAGCAGCTCCACTTAATCTGAGAGTTTACTTTTGGAAGTTTTAGTTACCAGAAGTCAGTCTTGGGTGAAAAGCTCTGAGTGTAAAAATCCCCAATTATAATCCACGGGTTTTAATTGTGAGCGGTACTGAGAATGGTGACATTCTAAGTGACCCTGCTCTGTCCTACCTGGGAGGTAAACCGGCCCCTTGTCCAGTGTGCCCTCACTATAAGCTAACCGCCTGTCATTTTCTTGCTGTCCATCTCAGTTATCAAACAACTGCTGTGGGATTAGTAATGCATTCCAAAGCCCTGTGCATCAGCCTATGCTGTTCACCCACTACATTTCATCAGGTAGGCACAAGGAGATGTGTGTTTATATATAGAGAGAAAGATCATATACTATCCTATAGTTAATTATACTTTCTCTATTTTATTATTAGTTATTATTCTTACTGTGCCTAGTTTATAAATTAAACTTCATCTTAGGTGTGTGTGTGTATAAGAAAGGCATATTATATGTAATGTTTGATATTATTGATGATTTCAGGCATCTACTGGAAACCTTGGAAAGTAACAGCATATGTAAGTGGAGGATGGGAGGATATCAACTTATTTCATTATTTAAGAGGGTATTAAATAGCAGTGCACCGTCAACCATGATAGACTATGCATGGGATAAAAAAAAAGAAGCTGAAGGCATTGCCCACAATGTTAAATTAAAGGTCTATATTTAGAGAGAAGCATAGAATTAAGACTGTAAACAAGTGAGTAGGGTGAGGATGCCATCGTAGGGTGGAATATGTGAGTGCCAGGGATGTTCTCAAAGGCAAGGCTGTTAGATGGGAACCAAAGGGCAGAATAACTTACCAGGTGTATCGGTCTGAGGTAGGGGCTAATACTGGATCACCTACAAAGGAAGAAGCATGGGAAAGGCCCCAAAGAAGGTAGTAAAACAAATGGAGATCTACGAGGGACACCAGATCTCCTCACCTGAGCACTCTTCACTTGTATGTTCCATCAAGTATGGGCTGAAAATATTTGGGGGAAATCGCATCTTTTTCTTTGTTTGTTTTAGATAGTTTTCGTTGCCTTTGGTACCAGGGACTGAACCTAGAGTCTCTTATTTGCTAGGCCAGGACCTTACCACTGACCTATACTCAGTCTGGAAAGCTGCATCCTTACCAAAGAGGTGCAGAGTGTTTTCTCCATCATTCCCTCAACAGAACAGTTCAGCAACTGTTGCTGGCCGCATTTCGCGTTTACAGTGTCGTAAGTGTAAGTCATGTAATCGTGGTTTCAAGTTCACAAGAGGATGTGTGTAGGTCCTATGTACAAATACAACAGGGGCTTTTGCATCCTCAGATTTTAGCATCCCCGGGGATTCTAGAACCAGTCTCCCCACAGACACTGAGCGATAACTATAGTTTATTAGATTGGAATGCATGGATGGAGAGGAGGGGTGACTGACAAGCAAAGCAGGGTAGGAACCTGTTATTAAAGGCCTTAGCAATGATAAATTGAGATGTGTGGATTCTGTCCCCTCTTTAATATACCCTGCCCTTCTCATCGTGGCCCCATTCCACCTGTCCTCCAGGTCAGGGACCTCATCCTGAACCACAGACAATTACCTTAGAGCTGGCAGACAGATATGCTGTTAAGCTTCTCTAGTGCTCATAAAAATGTAAACCAAGTGGTGGGTGTGGTGACACCCACTGTAATTGTACTAGACAGGAGAATTCACATTTGAGGCCAATCTGGGATACATAGCAATATCCTGCCTCAAAGGACCTAGAGTGGGGGTGAGGCGATTGCCTAGCATAGACAAGTCCTGGGTTCAGTCCTCAGCACACAGAGGGAAAAATGTTTCCCTCTGTGACTCACCTCTGTGACTCATTAAGTGTGGCCCCTCTTCCATGCTTCCCTTGTGCACCCAACTCTCCCCTCCTAGAATGCCAGTCCCATTGCACTGTAACTCTTACAAATTACTTGTTCTCCACCCTGTCAGTTAAGAGTGAGCCACCAAGGGCAGGGATAATGTTTCTTCACCTTTGTGGCAAGACATTGCCTGACCTTTGAAGAATGAATGAATGATTGTCCTCTCCCAAGCAAATGAGCATCCCCAGGTACTTTAAGCGTTTTTAGAACAGACTGGGCAATCTGTGAAGTGATTCCTGTCTAGGAAGAGGCTTCTGTGAATGACAGCAGGGTTGACTTTCATTAACAGTCCATTTTGCTCCCCACCACTGAGGCCTCGTAGATAGCTGAACACACTTTGCAAGAGAGGAGAAGGCACAGGAATGTTTTCAACATTAATCAATTTCCCTTTCCCGTAGCCTCTGAGGAAGATTGGGAGGCACACAACTCATGAGCAGAGTTCAATTGCTTCATAAGCTCTAAGTGATCCTAAACCACACCTCTGGTGTTCTGAGGGAGAGAGGGAAGCAGGTGGTCTCTTGTCTTTGACCTGGCGTTGAAGGAGAAGACCCAGCAGCCTTGAATCCTGTTGATGCCTCGAAGCCATCACCACTGTCATTGAATGGGTCATTTATGAACAGAGTGTTCCCAATGATGACAAACGGAGTTTGCTCAAAGGGACATGACACAGGAAGGGGGAATTCATGACACGTCAGTAAGTTGGCCCTGACAGCTGCTAATGGAAACTACTGGACAAACTAGGATTTAAAGGAGGTCTCAAGTGGAACCACATATGCCACTGGCTGGGGAGGAACATGCTGGAGGGACATGCTGAAGACTCATCAGACAGCTCATGGCCCAGAGCATCTGAAAAGAAATGCAGTTTTGGAGACATATGGCAGGGAAGGTACTGGCTATCCAGGCGACTGGGTACAGTGGCTTTGGTTGTTGGTTGCAGGACTCTGAAGGGACTACTTACTCAGAGGACACTGGGGTACCACAATACACTGTCTGCAAAGAGTAGTGACTGTCTGCATGACCTGTGACTCTGGGCATCTTCTGCTAGCTTCATGGAGGCTAGCTTCAGGGAAAGCTGTGTTTGGTTGGGGACGTGTATAGGTCAGTGATTCCCACCACACTGAAAACATGACCAGCAAAGTAAGTGGTAAGCCCAGGAAAGACAGACAAAGGCCTCCTGTCTTACAGCCTGCTACTTTGGACCCGTAAAATGTGAGGAAGAGAGTTGGAGGGCAGTCTCTGAGATACCAGCCGTGGGGTGCATGGTCTGAAAGGGTAGCTGCAGCAGCCAGCACTGACAATGTTCCCACTGCCTCAGCCCTGGTTACTGCAGTTCAGGAAGGCACAGCCATCTCTCAACTTTAAAGTGGCCATCAGTGGACTGGAGAATGAATCAGCAGTTAAGAGCACTTGCCTCTCTTCCAGAGGACCCAGGTTCAATTCTCAGCACCCACACAGCAGCTCACAATTTACTATAGCTTCAGTTCCAGGGCATCTAATGCCCTCATCTGGCCTCAGTAGACACTGCATGTTCGTGTTACACAGACATATATGCAGGCAAAATACTCATACACTTAAAATAAAAATAAATATTTTTTAAAAGTAGTAATCAGGACAGTTTGCTATCTCTCCTGAGAGGTGATGCCAGACCAGAAGTTGGAGCAGACACACCTGTCTTCAGATGCCTAAATGTTGGGTGCATTCTACTTGTATTTCATATATCCTTATGTTGATGTTCCTTGTCCACATCCTTCTTCCCATGTCTGTGATCAATTCCCACATTACCTACTTGTGGTGGTATTGTGTTCCCCCAAAATATTGTGCACCCAAAAATAAGTTTATCAAATGTTACTGGACTGGACATTCTTTATATTCATTCAATATATGTCTTTATATTCATTTTATATATATAATGGAATTTTTTGTCTGAATTTGTCAAATGTTAATGGACTAGACATTGTTATAGTAATTCTTGACTGTATATATTGTATATACTTATTGGTTATAGTTTTTCTTGTATTAGTTATAAACTTTTTAATTTTAGACAAAAGGGGGAAATGTGGTGGTATTATGTTCCCCAAAATATTGTGCACCCTAATAAATTTATCTGGGGTCTGAGAACAGAACAGCCACTAGATATAGAGGCCAGAAAATGGTGGTACACACGCCTTTAATCCTATCACTTGGGAGGCAGAGATCTATCTGGATCTCTGTGAGTTTAAAGCCATACTGGAAACAGCCAGGCATGGTGACTCACACCTTTAATCCCAGGAAGTGATGGCAGGAAGCAGAAAGGTATATAAGGCGTGAGGACCAGGAACTAGAGCTGGTTAAGCTTTTAGGCTTTTGAGCAGCAGTTCAGCTGAGATTCATTCTGGATGAGGACTGAGAGGCTTCCAGTCTGAGGAAATAGGATCAGCTGAGGAATTGGTGAGGTGAGGTGGGTGTGGCTTGTTCTGCTTCTCTGATCTTCCAGCTTTCACCCCAATACCCTGGCATCAGATTTGTTTTTATTAATAAGACCTTCTAAGAATTCATGCTACACCTACTTGTATGCTAACCTATCTCAGGAGTGAGCCCTACCTAGGAACGTGAGTTTGTGTGGGTGAGCTATCTGTGCCTCAGTTTCCTCTCTGTGTCCCGCGGCATTTGTGACACTCATAGGCACTTTGAAAATAAGCTATTTAGCAGAGATGAATGTTCCACTTGTTCCTTCGAGTCGCTATCTGACTCAGAACAATCCAGTGCTTTCTGCTGAGATCATTCCTTATTCCCGCTTTATATTTCTAGGACTCACTCCTCATAGTTTGATTCACTGAGAATCAAAATCCACTGGAAAAATAAGAATGGCTGAGAGGAGTGGAGAGAAGTTGATAGGCGAATGCTAAATGACAACCAGACAGAAAGCATTTTTAGAGTGCTATTGCAACGTGACCATGGGTGATGTTCATGTGCCATATATTTCAAATAGCCAAAGGAAAGGATTTTGAATGCTCTCATCATAAAGCAATGCTAAGTGTTTGAAGAAGTAGAGGCAGCTAACCTGAGCCAAACCTTGTACGATGTGCAAATGTCTCAAAGTATCTCCCGGTAGCATTGTGTCACTCTTCTGTAGCTGTTATAAAATGTCACAACCAAGGCAACTTAGAGAAGAGTGTATTTGGGCTTACAGTCTCAGAGGGAAAGCCTGTGATGTCAAGGGAGGCAGGGTAGTGAGAGAATATTGCATCTTCAAAAACATGAAGCAGAAAGGACCAGAAGTGGGGTGAGGCCATACAGCCTCAAAGCCCACGCCCAGTGATACACGTCCTTCCTCAAGGCTCCACCTCTTAAAGGCTTCATAGATGAATGTTTGTTTTTTTTGGGGGGGGATGTGTGTCAGAATTCAGCCTGTAACTGAGCCCTTCTCTATGCTGCATCCCTCTGGTGATCACAGTATGAAGAAATGGGAGTACAAAGAATCTAAAATCCATGGTTTGGTTCTCTTATGGTGTCTCAGTGTTAGCCAAATCATGTCATGTCTCTAAAGGTCTGTTTTACCCTCTAGAATTATTGATTTCATGTGCTAACTTTACTGGGACATGGCTGGGTGTGGTGCACTTACCTTTAGTTCCAGCATTTGGGAGGCAGAGGCAAGTAGAACTCTATCAGTTCAAGGCCAGCTTGGTCTATCTAGTGAGTCCTAGGCATGTCAAGGATACATACCGAGATTCTGTCTCAAAAACCAAAACAAAATAAAACAACAGAGCAACTTTACCAGGCCACAGGCTGCCTAGACATCTGGCGAAATGTTAATATGGGCATGTCTATTTGTCTATGGGTTGTATTTCTGGAGGGACTTAATATATGAGTAGGTTGTCTGATCCCTCTCCAGTGCTAGTAAGCTCCATCTGCAAAAAGCCCAAGTAGAATGCAAAGGTTGACACTTGTGCCCACAGTGGCGTTCTTCCTCCCAACTCAGCATCTCCCTACTTTGGAGACTGAATTGAAATCTTGGTTCTTCTTGGATCTGGAGCCTGCTGATCTTTGGACTAGAACTTCTACCATCTGCTTTCCTGGGCCTCTAGCTCACTGACTCACCCTGCAAATCTTGGGACTTGTCTGCCTCCATAATAACATGATCCCATTCCTTGTAACAAATCTCTTTATATATAGACACATCCTGCTGCTTCCATTTGTCTGGAGGAGCCTGACTAATACACCACCCTTATAAGTGGAAGAAAACGTCTATCATCCCAGTTCCCCATGGTTCTTTCTATGATTAAGTGAAATTTTTCTGAAATCTCCAATGCTGATCCCATGGCAGTCATCATTATCATCATCACCATCAATCACCATCATCATTGTTATTGTCATGGTCAGCAAGGAGCTGAGTTGCTCAGCTCTGAGGTCAATTCTCAGTCCTGGGCTTACTCACCAGTACCGTCTGACACAGTGGCCCATCCTCTCCTCGCCTGTGCCCATTCTAGTCAAGCCTCACTGACTCTCCCTCTCAGCCTCTTTGGTCCCTCTGTTACTTTCTCCTCCTTACCTGGGCCTCTAAATCCTGTAGCATCCACAGTCCTGTCTCCGGAATTGTTGATTTTCCATCTATCAATATTTGAAGATGTGGCCTCCCAGTTCCTGAGAAGGTGATTGGTGTGTAAGAATTTAGGAACTGCTCTGGGCACTGGCATCTGTTAAACAGGTCTGACCAGGTCTGGAGGCCCACTGGGTAGGTGCTGACTAGGAGGTGTTAGGATAAACAATTAATGCTCACGGGGAACTATGCAGCTAGGGTGGCCCTTTGGAACTGATGCACTTGGAGGGAAGGCCCTAGGACACTGGGTGTGGCCTCCCAGGGGAAGAAGTATGACCTCAGGCCAGGCCACAGTCTTTGGCAGAGGGCAAGCCTGAGAGAGACTCAGCTGAGTGCCATCTGCCACAATACTCCTGTGGCTGAGAAAATGAATGCCCTGTCCTCAAGGGGATTAGGCTGACACGGGAAACCACTTCCTGCTGTCAGACATAAGCCTGGCTCCAAATCACGAGATGCTTGAGAGGCTCTTGGAGTTAATTCATTTTATCATAAAGATTATGGGAGATGGAAATCCCGGGAAAGCACAGAAAGCAATTCCAGAAGGACCATGTTTATATCCTGCTCCCGCAAATGAAGTGGGCCTGGAGGTCTCTTTTATACTGAGTTCCCATCCCATCCACAGACGCCATGTGTATTTACATACAATTTATGGTCTTCCTTGCGATTTATTTCAAAGCATCGGGTTCTCCTAACATCAGCTCTGATTGCTCCTTGCAGTGAGGACTTACTGAGGCGATTCAGTTTGTGCTGTTGGCTTCTCTTCTGAAATGTAGAACTTAGTCAGCTCCTGGGGTTCTGACTACAGTCCTGTGATTCCAGCCCTCTGCACAAGGCTGGAGGAAGTCTCTCCCTTCACTAACCTTTAATCATCTGATTGAATCTTGTCTGTCATCCAGGAATGATGGCAGCCATATTCCTTCTGAGCAAACACCAAGTTTAAAGAAAGGCCTTTTGCAATTTGGATTTCACAAGTATGAGTGTGGAGCTCAGTACAAAACACTGCTTTCATGATTATTTTAACCCTGGAAGAAAAACCAGGCTGCCGTCTCTAATGAAAAGAATTAAACTTGAAGCACAACTCCTGACTAGTCCCCA
This sequence comes from Peromyscus leucopus, assembly GCF_004664715.2. Classification (NCBI taxonomy): domain Eukaryota; kingdom Metazoa; phylum Chordata; class Mammalia; order Rodentia; family Cricetidae; genus Peromyscus; species Peromyscus leucopus. The sequence goes on along the minus strand of NC_051067.1, from coordinate 29,743,494 downwards.
GTCTGTGGGGAGCTTTGTTTGTCAGATCTGGGGGTTGGGGGAGGGAAGCCTGACACTAAGCCAGCTCCTCAACATGAGGCCCTGCTTGCCCTGTGGTTGAGAAGGTTTCTGATCTGGGAGAATCACACCTCAACCTACCACCTCCAACACCTTCCCTTTCTCAGACAAAATCAATTCAAAGTAGACAAGAAGGAGAGCCTCAACAGCAGTTATCAAAGAATCCCCAACAGTTCTTCCTCATTATTTTCACATTCTGAAACACATGCCTGTCATTATTGTCCCCAGAAGTTGCCCAGACTTCCTGAGACCCACAAAGCATCCAAAGGAATCTGTAGTTAGTGACCCCGTCACATTCCCCAGCGTGGGGAGGATGAAGTGAGGCTTCAAGCTGCGTGATTTAGAGAACGAGAATTTACTAATCAGAAAACACCATCCAATTTGGGATATGAAGAGGCAGTTGGCCCCATTTAGGCTTGGAAGTGAATCTGGGGGAGTAGCTGTTGCTGCAGTTCTTGGGTGGAATTCAAGCCATGTGCAGAGGAGCTGAATCACAGAGCTGTAGGCAAACCCCTGAAACTGGCCCACAGTGGAGCCTGTCAAACACACCTCCTTACTCAGAGGAGATGGTTAGCCAGTGCCCTGAAGCAGAAAGCTGGAGATTATTGTTTTTCTTTCTTTGAGGCGCACAAATTCTGGTGCTTGACAATCTGGGTTAAGCTTTGTCTCCTGAAAACTGTGAGATCTTCGGTCAACTGATGATAAACTCAGAAAAGGGGCAACAATATCCTGTTCCATATAATGATGTGTAGGTACCTGTCTGATGGCGGTCTGGGAGTCCTGAGCCTCGGGGAAGATCTTGGGATATAGCAAGGCTGGGGTGGGTGGAAGTTCAGAGGTACACACTGAGTGTTCATCCCTCATGTCCACAAGAAGGCAGAAGATGGAGTTCTGTGGGGTCCCTTTTATTTTCTCAGTCTGCTGTCCGTGAGGACAAAGGGGCAGAAGCAAAGACAGAGATCCTTGAACAGCTTGTGAACACAATGGAGATAGCCCTCCATGAGATGACTTCATTGAATCAGCTCAACTTTATTCCAGAGTATAGGAAATGGATAGGATTGGGAAGCCTGGGGACAAACTCTAGTTTGCATTAAGTGGGCACACTCCTATCCTATATCTGGATTAGTGGAAGCATGGTCCTATCAAAATGGCTAGAACAGTTGCCTAATTACCATGTGGGTAGCAAGGGAAGAGTGTTTGCAGGGAACTGTGTAAAGGGTCATCCTTGAGATAAGTCAGGAATCTTGGCCTAGAGTCATCCTTCAGATAAGACTGGGCAGAGAGCAGGAAGCCTTTGCTGGGCAGGAGGGAGTCCTCTCTGTTGGCAAGCTTAGAGAAAGCTGCCAGGCCATGACAGAGGGAAACCTCTGACCAGCAGGGCCTCCCAAAAGAGTTCCAGTAAGGCAGTGCCTCAATTTCCCCTGGAACCAGATGGAAAGCATCCTTCATGACTGTATTAGTTACTTTCCTATTGCGGTGATGAAAGACTGTGTCCAAGGCAACTTGTAAACGAAAGTATTTAATGGAGCTTATGGTTCCAGACAGAGTCCATGATGGTGGAGCAAAGACATGGTAGCAGGAACAGCTGTGAGCTCACATCATGAACTAGAAGAAGAGACAAAGAGACTCATGGGGGGGGCGGGGGTAGAGAATGGGGATGGCATGTGGCATGAGACTTTTGAAGCTTCAAAGTCCACCCTCCCCCCCTCCCCCAGTGATATAGCTTCTCCAACAAGGCCACACCTCCTAATCCTTTTCAAACAGTTCCAACAACTGGGGACCAAGTATTTAAACAGATGAGCCTATGAGGACCACTCTCATTCAAACCACAAAAGGAATCACACTAGCCTTGGCACTGTGCTGGTAGTAATAGTGGCAGCCACCTCTTCTTTTCTCTGTTTTTTGAATGTTCTATCTACTTGTGGCATGACCTGGAGAGATTTCAGACTCTCTCCTGTTAAGACTAGATGTTTCCTTTGAATCTACTATTGATCCCTGGGTTTAATGACTGTTCACAGAAAACCATGGTAACTGCTTAGGACCAGAAACATAAGCTGGTCCTAAGTATAAGCTGGAAAGTAAGAGGAGGTTAAAGGAAAGGGGCTAAGTCTGCCAGGAAGTGTATGTTTCTGATGAACACTTGCAGCCTGGATGGAGCATTGTTTGATCTTTGCTATTGCAAGAAATATCTGCAGGGAGCAAGAGTGTGGACTATGGGCATGGGCTGTAGGTGTGAGCAGTGGGACTAGATCTTCTCTCTGGAATGGAAGGGAAGCCAAATGCTTTGACAAGGGTTAAAGTCAGAGGAAGGCAAAACATACCTTAGCTCTGCTGGTGTTTCTGTGTTTATCCTTCAGAAACAATTCAGATCCAAGCCAGCAAAGCTCATTCCCTTTTATCTTGGGTTTAAAAGATGTAGGGAAGTCAGCTAGGTGTGGTGAGACAAGAGACCTAGAGGTCTGCAGCACAGCTCTGCTCTACAGTCCACAAGCTGTGTCACATGAGGAAGTTGTTTGACTTCTCTGAACCTCATTAGTACATTCAAACAAGGAAGGTATGACGTGCTCTGTGGATGGGATGTGAAAATTAATCATGTCAATACAGTGATTAAAATAAATAAATAAATAAAATAGAATTCACATTAATGCATTGTGTGACAGGGTCAACCTAGTGTCATTCTTTGATGCCTCAGAGTTAGAGCCAACTATGTGCCTTGCCTTTTTTCCCACTTTCTGTTATCCACTGCCTTCCCTCTCCTGGAGGAAACCAGGATTACTTTAGTGTCTTGGGAGCAGGGCTGGATGAAGTGTGATCTCTTCCCTGTGCACGATCCTAGCAATCCCTGAAGCATGCAGTGGCTGGCAAACGGGTCTGGAAGACTTTTGAACATTTAGCCCAACTCTGAGGCCTGCTGAGGGAAGGATGAGGGGGACAGGCAGGGAGAATGGGGTGGTCTGTTTATATATTTCTGTCTTGTATCCTAAATATCTTTCAAAGAGGTGATTTTTAAAAGTGTATGGTCCCCGAAGCAAAACATCAGGTGAATGAGATGCCTCTCTGTGCTGTGTTGTGTTGTGGAGTATTACTTTAACTAGGCAAAGATATGTTACATTTGTTTATGCTGCAGAATATTACTTTAACTGTGTGTTACTTTTGTTTGTGCTGCATTTTTTTTTAATGATGTAAGGATGTGTGTTTAATCATGTTAAGATGTGTTGCATCTGTTTCACCTTGCCTGCCTAAGGTACCTGATTAGTCTAATAAAGAGCTTAATGGCCAATAGCTAGGCAGGGGAGGGGTAGGCAGGGCTGCCAGGCAGAGAGAATAAGTAGGAGAAGAAATCTAGGAATGGGAGGAAGTAAAAGCAGGAGGAGGAGGAGGGAATGAAGGAGACACCCAGGGCAAGAAGCCAGGCAGTCGTCATCAGCCAGACACGAGAAGCAGAGAAAGTATGATAAAGAAGGAAAGAAAAGTAAAAAGCCCTGAGGCAAATGTAGATAAAGAGGGACAAATTAATTTAAGTTAAAAGAGCTAGCTAGAAATGAACCTAAGCTAGGCTGAGGATTCAAAACTAATAAGTCTCCGTGTCATGATTTAGGAGCTGGTTGGTGGGCAAAGAGAAAAGGCCTGCTATAGTGGTGATTACAATTGTGGTTTGCAAACCCTTTTTAAAAACATCAGGTGTCTGTGAACCCCACGTGTTAGTCCTGCTTCACATAAATAAAGATTTGGGGTTCTTACTGTAATTTACCACAACTCAGATATGCAGAGGAAGTACCTAATTTGGTCAGGTTTTTGCATGCTGCCTACGGGTTAGTGGAAGAAATATCTTCATGTATTTATTCATAATTTTAAATAATTCAATGTCCAATGGCATTCAAATTTCAATCTGAAAATGAAAGCACTTTCTTCTGGTAAGTTCTACTCTCAGCAAAAACAAACGAACAATAAGTATGCTCTGGCTTTGATTGCCTTCTCTTTCCTCTTTCTAAACAGTAAGTGGAAAGGGGGGTCAGTTAATGACCTCACAGCAGAAGATCTGGCTGTCCCTGGCTGTCACCTTGGTCCCACTTCCTCCTCTCAACTACGGGCTGTCGTTCAAGGTCTGGCTTCCTCCTTTGTCCCTGCAGAGCCCAGGCTGCCTCTGTCACAGTGGGGCGTTCCTTGTGGCCACTATCTGCATGGCCCTGTCCCTATGCAGGCCTCTTACCTAGTCCCCCAGCCTCTGCTGTTAAGTCCAGCGAAGCTGTGACTGCGAGTGTCCTCTCATTGCCCACCCTACATTGCCAGGGTTGTTTCTGTCTTGGTTGGTTATGCTACCACTTGAAGCGGCCACAGCTGAGTTTGGCGGCAGAACTGATCAGTGGGCCCTTTTAAAGCCCTAGACTAGGATTGGATGCAAAGGCCAACACTCGAATGGCTAATTTCTTGCAGCAAATGGACTTCTTCCGTGGTTCTAACCCAAGTGGGGGAGAATAGACTCACCCATCTGACCCATCATCTTCCTAGTTCTGTCCTGCCCTCCCTTGAACACTCAATCTTCAAACACCCTTTCCCACTGAACCATAAATCGCATGTCCTGATCATGACAGGGACTGAGTGAAAGAAGCCCCTCTCCACGACAGGAGAGAAGGCATAAGGGATTAAACCCCTCTAGAAGATTCTCTTTCAAGGAGATAATCTGGCTTGCAAGTTATCCAACAGTATACACTTATTTTGCATGCCAGAACTGACTGTTGCCATTTTTTCCCTTGTTACTTTTTTCTGTAACAAACTCATGTCTTGTCCGGGCAGACCTGATACTGATCAGATGCATGAGATGGATTAGGTATTTAGGTGAGGAACTCACTGATGCTGAGTTAGCTTTCCGTTATTGCAATAAGTCAGAAATATCAAACTTGAAGGAGAAGTCTGTTTTAGGTCATGGTGACAGCTTGTGGTGAAGGGACCTTGTTCATTTCATGGTTGGAATGAAGTGCCTGGGGTACATAGAAGGGGCCAGGGTCCCCATATCTCACAGTGAGCTAGCTTGCTCCAACTTGGCCTCACATCTTAGCATCTCCCAATAGTGCTATAGTTAGGGACCACAGTCTTCTGTTTTTTGTTTGTTTGATTTCCAAGACAGAGTTTCTCTGTGTATCCCTGGCTCTCCTAGACCTCACTCTGCAGGCCATGCTGGCCTCAAACTCAGAGATCCACCTGCCTGTGCCTCCCAGGTTCTAAAATTTAAAGTATGTGTCATCATACCTGGCTGGGACCACACTTTTAACATGTGGGCCTTTGGGGACACTCTCCAAACCACAGCAAATAGTATGTGGTATACAGTCCTGGTGTGTGTGTATGTGTGTGTGAGAGAGTATGTTTGTGTGTGTATATGTGTATGTATGTATGTGTGTATGTAAGTGTGTGTGTGTGTGAGAGAGAGAGAGAGAGAGAGACAGAGAAAGAATAAATAGCTCTTTCAAAAGTATAAGTATTTAAAAAGTAGACATGAAGTTCTTCAACTTGTTTTATGCAGTGCATGAATTTTCCACATTTTTCTGTCAGTTCTTGGAGAAGACCTTATTTTCAATGGCCCCATGCCAATATTTGGTAATATAATTTATTTAATCTTTGTAGTTATTTAACTCCTTTGGTTTTGTGTGTTTCTACTTTTTTTTCTTCTTTACCAAGAGCGTGGCCACTGAGTACACTTTAGTGTATTTGTCTGTTTACCTATTTCTGTCCTGTCACTATACTGCCTTCCCTAGCCGAAGGTGGCTGGCAGTGTTAGCTGCCTTTTTTACCATGCACCCAGGAATAGAATGTAATAAAAAGACAAACAGAAGAGGGAGAATAAACAGAAAAAATGGTTCACTGGTGCGGATGAGCAGATGGATTTCTTTGCCCCTGGGCATGCGTCTGTGGAATTAACTTCCACAGGTGGAACTGCAAATCAAGAGTTATGCATGCCTGCATTTCAGTTGGAATCAATACACCAGGGCACATCTATGAGGCAGACTGGAGAGTCTGAGGCCAGGCTTGTTTGCAGGAGCCTTTATCAGGGAAGCCATTCCAGGGAATGGCATGGGAAGGCTCTTGTAAAAGAGCGTATCTGTCTAGCTCCTCAGTCTTAGCAGTCAAGGGTATCAGAGGGCATGTGACTTCATCCCCTTTCAGGGTGGCTCAAAGCGACTGACAAGCTCTTTAAGGAAGAGGACAGCATATTGGGCTTCTGGGAGAAAGGCCTACCACTGGAAACACTGAGCACCATGGTTGTGGCTGGAATAAATGATAGGCTGGGGCCAGGCATGGTGGCTCATGTTTGTAACCCCAGCCCTCAGAAATGGAGGCAGAAAGATCGTCATGAGTTCCAGACCAGCCTGGGATACGTTGTGAGTTCAAGGCCAGTCTGGCCTACATGATGAGATCTTGTCTCAAAAACAAAACCACATAAAACATGACCCACTGAAAAGAAAATAGACTAGGAAGAATCCAGGTGGCATGAGGGTGGCTGGCACACCCTATCATCTGTTCCTTGCCAACAACCTGAGATGCACTGTTTTCAAGTACTTACTGTTGTAAGATAAATAAGATAACCTGTGTACCAGTAAACACACTATCACCTTCTCTCTTTCTCTCTCGTAATATTGTATGCCTTATTCGAACTGTTTCCTTCTCACTCAAAAGTGTGTCTTGGTTATTCTCTGTGTTGGCACACATAATTCCTTTGTCCTTTTAAAGTGCATAGTAATACTCTATGAAACACCAAGAACAGTTCTTGTCTTAGGGTTTCTATCGCTGTGAAGAGACACCATGACCACAGCAACTTGTATAAAGAAAACATTTAATAGGGGATAGCTTCCAGTTTCAGAGGTTTAGTCCGTTATCTTGATGGTGGGACATGGCAGCATGCAGGCAGACGTGATGCTGGAAAAGGAACTGAAAGTTCCACATCTTGATCAGCAGGCACTAGAAGGAGTCTGTGACATTGGGTGTAGCTTGAGCATATGAGACCTTAAGCCCACCCCTACAGTGACACACTTTCTCCAACAAGGCCACACCTAATCCAACAAAGCCATACCTCCTAATAGTGCCATCCTTATCTGGACTATTTTCTTTCAAACCACCACAGATCCCAACTTCCTGGCAGTAAACATTTGCTAGTTTCTAGTCTATTACTGTTATGGACAAGGCTTTGGTGAGCATGCCTATTTTATGAACACATTAAATCTCTTTGAGCTCAATACTCTGAAGTAGATTTAGGAGTTCCACACACTTACCTCTCAAAGTTATTTTTAACATGGATCTCAAGACAAGACTGGGTGAAGCTAACTGTGACTCTAGTTGATGCTAGAGTTGGGACCATGGGATTTAAAAGTCACTGATAGAATCTGGGTCTAAAATGCTATATCATTGGTGAAGATGCAGGCCAGCTCTGGAGAGGTCTGCAGAGAGCTGGGTTTGCTTGTACTTGGCCTGGTGAAGGAAGTGACCAGACTGAAATCTGGTCCTTGGAAGTTCCGGACTCCTGACTGGATAGGGCTTCAGGATCAGTGGGCCCATTTGGAAACCCACAAACAGTGATGGGGTGAAGTTGTGGATTTGCTTGTTTGCTGATAACCCTGTGGCTCAGGGAGGATGTGCATGGTGGGGGGGGGGGCTTCTCCCACTCTAGGTGCATCATCTTGTTCAATACAAAGTGACCTGTTCCCTGGGTCCTGCTTCTCCTATTGACTATGCTGGTCTTATCTTGTCTGCAGTTCTTGTTTTTTAAAAAATTTTATTTATTATTATTTGTTATTGTTGTTTTGAGATTTTGAGATAGGGTTTCTCTGTGTAACAGTCCTGGCTGTTCTGGAATTTGCTTTGTAGACCAGGCTGGCCTTGAATTCAGTGATCTGCCTGTCTCTGCCTCCCAAGTGTTGGGATCAAAGGCGTGTGCCACCACCGCCCTTGTCTGCAGTTCTTTATGATGCCAAGAGATGCACCCAGGATGAGTTTTTGGTGATGGGTGCTGAGTCTCAGTCTCAGTGTGTCTGAGAAAATCAAATCAGACTTCTCTAGTCAACAGCCAAGGTTTCCAGGACAGTAGAATTTTCTCTTTGAGGTCAGAATCTTTTCTCCCTCTCTCTCCCTAGTCAGAAAGAGATCAGGAGATGACGGTGGGAAGTGAGACCTTAACTGAAACCCAGCATGACCTAACAGACTTCCTCAGTGGCTAGGCTGCCTCCAACACAGGGAAGATCGGGTACAGGAAAGTCTGTGCAAGATGCTTGCCTGAAAACATGACTAAGATAGAGGTCTCAGGGAGCAAGTAACTGGGCTCTCCTGGTGGGCTGAGCTCTATGACTGGGTAACTGTGCTTTCAATACTTATAGACAAATTATCATGCCAATTTACCTCCCATAGTAGTGAAAGGCTTCCATTTCCTACACACTTTACTCACAGTCAACATTATTTCTAGCCTGACGGGTGAATAATGGCCTCTCTCTACTGAGATCCTTTGTCTGTCCCTGCTTGGTACTTACATCTTTCTGTGCTTATAAACTGGGCTCCTCAGCTCCCCATCACTATTATACAATACCTGAGATAGTTAACTTATAAAGACAAAAGTTTCATCTTGTCTTAGTTTCTCAGGTTTCAGTCCATGGTCACTTGGTTCCATTTCTTAGTGCCTATGACAAGGCAGCCACCATGACAAAAGCATGTGGAAAGCAAAACCCTCCACCTTATGAGCCAGGAAGGAAGGAAAAAAGATAGGTCCATAACCAGTCATCTGAAGAGCCTCCACTGGCTCTGCCTCTTATAGTTACCAATACCTCCTAATGGCACCATCCGGGGAAACTGAGGTTAAACACTGGGCCTTTGGAAGACAGTTAGGATCCAAACCAACCTAGGCATTTCTAAACCCTTCTGTCAGGAGGCTCACTTGAGCCCAGGAGTGTGAACAACCTTGGAAACACGATGTGTGTTTCTCTCTGTGTCTCTGTCTCTCTCTCTCTTTGTGTGTGTGTGAGTGTGTGTGAGTGTGTGTGGTATATGAGTGCAATTGTGTGCACTGGCTTGCATATGGCAGTCAGAGGAAGAAAATCCAGGGACTCACCTCTCCCTTGCCCCTTTACTGGGTTCCTGGTCCTGACTTCAGGTTGGAGGCTTGCATGCCAAGCACTTCTTGTCAGTGGAGCCCTTACTAGCCCACTGTAGAATATTTATTAGTCATTTTAGTCAATTTAAAAAATTTAAAACTTATGGGTTTAATTCGGGAACAGGTTCATTTTTACATAATTTTATATATTGATTTGTGATATTTAAATCTGCAATTATCTAGAATTTGCTTTCTATCACAATAGCAGGTTGGAAGGTTGGGGTTGTTCTTACATTCCCCCTTGCCATCCCACTCAGAGGAAGCAGGTAGCCAGTTCTCCGGCATCTCTTGAAGCATCTACCTTTTTCCCACCTCTGAAATGGCAATGTGCACTCTGGCTGAGTTCCTACCTCTTTATTTGATAATCTTTGGGAAGAAATCTCCAAGGGAGGAGGTTTATGTTGTGGGACTTGGGGATTTCCCTGGCCCATGCTGACCATGCACATACACACACCCATATACCTCACCAGACACACTTGCACATGTAGTGTGTGTCTGTTTCCATCTCAGGCTATCTGTGTGTATATTTCTCTGTCACCACCAGAAGTGATACACACTCTCCTGTGGCATGACATCTTAGGTAAAGGTTAAGCTCTCAAGCGGTCCAGAGAAATATAATTTAATATAGATAGGATTGCAGTTGGGGGGTCCCTTAGCTTGACTATAAGATGCGGTGCCAGAGCGCTGAGCTCAACAAACTCAGCATGCCACTTTTAACTCCATCAGTCACTCCATCTAATCTTTCCATTTCAGCCCTGAGGGAAGGGGATTGCTTTTTACAAGAACAGTGTGGCAGCAAATATGTGTGTCTTGGCTGTTAGACTACACGTGGCTCAATGGGAGCCTCACATCAGGAGAAATGCAGAGGCTGAGCCTGCAGGGTAGCCCGCATCTGGCTTGCTGGGGCAGACAGGTTTGCTGGTGTGCTTTGTAACTAGTTCACTGTGACAAGCTTCCATGGACGTGGGGAGGGTTAGCCCACAAAAGGTGTGGGCAGGATGGTTTCTCCTGAGTCCTCTTTCCTTGGCTTGTAGACAGCGTCTTCTCCCTGGGTCCTTTGTATGTGAACTAGTTTCCTCTTCTTAATCATTGTATGGGGGAAGGGATGGCAGTCTTTGAAAGTGAATAAGGCTTTGTCACCTCAGGGGAGCAATAACTCAGGGGAATAGGGTCCCAGACTATCCAAGCCCACCAAAGCTACCCCAGGTTGGAAGCTTCCAGGTCCTTTGTCTCACAAAGGCAATTAAAGACTTTCACAGACAATAAGATGGTAAGTTTTAGAAAGGAGTTTATTATATGTTTATTTATCATATATAAATATATATTTCTGATAAATACATATGTCATATATGTCATCTGAGATATATATCATATATACATATGCATACACGTACACAGAGGGGGGTGGAATTTATTAGAGTGGTTCAGGCAGTGATCCAGCTAGTCCAATAATGGCTGTCTACCAATGGGACATTGAAGAATTCAGTAGTTGTTCAATCCACAAGGCTGGACATCTCAGCTGGTTTCTAGTAGATGCCAGAATCCAGAAGAAGTAGGCTCTAATGCCAGTGAAGAAACTGACTTCCCAGCGAGAGTGAGAGCAAACAGGCAGAGCTTCCTTCTTCCGTATCCTTCCATGTCACCAGAAGGCGTGGCCCAGATTAAGGGTGGATTGTCCCACCTCAAATGATTTAAGAAAAATCCCTCATAGATGGACCCAGCTGCTTGGGTTTTAGTTGATTCCAGACATAGACAAGTTGACAACCAAGAGAACACAGTCCATCTGAGCCCAGTTTTCCTGTGTGTCTGTTTGTCTTTTCTTCATTTCCTCATATCATCCTAGTCAGGTCTGTCTCCTAAACTGTGCTGGACACAGCATGAGGTATTCACTTTGTGAGTGTAAATGGTGGAGCTGGGATTTGAACTTGGGTAGCATGGCTCTGAAATCTGTGCTCTTAAGAACTAAACTAGAATATTTTTTCAGATGGGTTTTAAAACCTTGTGTTTGCATGTTTGTTTTCTTCATTGGAGTTGTGTCCACATTCCATAGATTTCGAACTGTGGAATTCCTTTTTAGTGATGTTTTCTAGTTATCCTAATTCATCTTCAATTCTAAAGATGATTTTGGGTTTCTTTTTTCAGAGTTATGAGTGCTTTTAAGTTTATAGGTTAGCTTAGGGGCTATACCATGGCATTTTTTTGTATTAATTTTATCAGAGAACGTGGTGTGCTTAACCACCCATTCATTTCTCTGAATTTGTGATGATTGTCTTTTATTGCACTGCTATGAACACTTCCTATGATAATACTTGAACATTTGAAATGTTTTCACAAAATAGCATGTCAACTCAGTAAAGCTCGCTGTGTACTTCAAACACACTCTATCTGTTGGAATTGTTAAATTTCCATATAAGTATTTTGAAGCTAACTATAATCTTGTCAACATAACCTTCCATCCTACACACACACACACACACACACACACACACACACACACACACACATCACCCCACTTCTTTCTTCTTTTGGTTTTACATATGACCATACAATGTGGTTCGATGTATAAATGTCTGTGACCACTACAATTTCTTTAGAAATTCCATCCTTTATTAATCAAGTCCTCATCCTTGTTGGATGTTTGGACCTTAAAATGTATTTTGTAAGATGTGAGCAGTTCACTAGTGCCTGTTATTAACATTTCCCTGACACATTCTTGTTCACTTCTTGGCTTTCTTTTTCCGTTATCGTCTTCTTTAAGGAGCATGTCTTAAAACAACAGTTGACCGATGTGAGGCACAGGAAGGGAAATGACTTGGCCTAGGAACTGTTCGCTTATTGTAGTTAATGATACATTTAATGCTTCTTTGGTTTTATTTCACTCTGTGTCTATTACCATTTCATGCTTATTGCTTCAATTCCCAATTTTCCTGCCTCCTCTTTGTTTGATCATTTGTCTTCTTTCTCTTCTCTAGCAAAGTGGGACACCATAGTTGTGTGTCACTCTAACAGTAGTTGTACTTACATCAATGCGAAGACATTTTACTTAATGTCTACCTGTCAAAGTTAAGACTTGCATAGTGTTCATAACCTCTAGAATTCACAGAAGCCAGGAATTGCTAATGTGTGTCTACTTCAATTTACTTTTCCTTATTTTTTAGTCTTTATTGTATATAAAGTGCTACTTATTCATATTCTCCATTTCCCACTCATTCCTGTATATTAGTTTAAAACAACAATTTTTAATATTATACAAAATGGTGAGGACTTAGGAGTTATATACAATTTTAACATCTCAGGGAAAAGTTTTAGTCAGGGTACTGCAGAGAAACAGAACAGACAGTCTTTCTATTATCTATCCTCTGTCTGTCTGTCTGTCTGTCTCACTGCTATCTATTTCTGTCCACCACCTCTGTCTTCTCTGCATCCACCATCAAGATCACTACATTACAACAACACTGCCTTTTACTTTAATTTTCAGCAATTTGCTGAATCTGGAAGCAGTGCTCTTCATACTGCATTTTTGCTGAACTTCTTGAATCTATAAACTATGTCTTCCACAGATGTTACAAATTTGTAGCCTTTGTTTTTTTCAAAACCATGCTTTTCTGCACCAATCTGGCTGTTTTCCTTTGATTTACGAAGCTTCCGACTTTCCTCCAGCCAACAGAATGCTGATTGGCATGTCTTTGGGGGGGGGGGGGGTCTATTGGCTGCAGGTGAATTATTAGTCTTCAGTTACCAAGCATACTTGAATCTCTTTCTAATTCCTGAAAATACTTTTAGGAGATCCAGAATACTTGGTTTAAAGGCTTCCCCTCTCTCAACCATTTAAAAATCATGCTCCATTATTTTCTTGCCTATCTGATTTCTGATGAGAAATATACACTAATCAGAACTTTAAAAAAATTCAGAACTATTTTCCTTTGTCATTCTTTAAAAATTGTGATTATTGAAGACAAAATTATGACATTTTCTATTGGGATTTTCAGTATATATAAATGTAATTAATTTAACAATAGTAATATCATGGCAGAGGATAATGCACTCTCTTGCAGAGCTTCTGTTCGCCTTTGCACTATGTTTAAGGTCAATTGAGAGAGAGATTACTTATTCCAAAACATTAGGACAACATGCATTGTTGATATGAAAGGGGATGAGTGATGTCTTCACATTGTTTGGAGGGTGGCCACAATGCGGGGTGTCTTTCATAATGGAGTCTCAGTGCTTGGGTTGAAATGCTCTCCAGGAACTTGCCATGGGGATGAATAGAAAATCAGGGTGGAGGACCAGCTTGTGCTGAAAGAGAGGCTGGAAAAAGAAGCAGGTCTTAGACAGATGGAATCCTGTAGCATGAATCTTAAATGGTCTTTTTAATAAAAACAAACCCAGAGCCAGGTATTGGGGTGAATGCTGGAAGATCAGAGAAGCCGAATAAGCCACAGCTACCTCACCTTGCCAATTCCTCAGCTGATCCTGTTTTCTCAGACTGGAAGCCTCTGAGTCCTTATTCAAATAGATCTCAGCTGAACTGCTTCTCAGAAAGCCTGAAAGCTTAACCAGGCTAGTTCCTGGTCCTCATGCCTTACATACCTTTCTGCCATCACTTCCTGGGATTAAAGGTGTGAGTCACCATGCCTGGCTGTTTCCAGTGTGGCCTTGAACTCACAAAGATCCAGGAGGATTTCTGCCTCTGGAATGCTAGGATTAAAGGCGTGTGTGCCACATTTTCTGGCCTCTATATCTAGTGGCTGTTCTGTTCTCTGACCCCAGATAATTTTATTAGGGTGCACAATATTTGGGGGAACACAATATCACCACAGAGTCCTGGGAACCTACTGCAAAAGAGGGGCCTGTGGGACATTGCAGGGGACCATCTGGAACTCAGGAAAGGGGTGCAGGGAGAACTTGATTGCAAAACAGAGGTGCTGATGAGGAATCTCAAAGTGGGGAAGAGTCATGGTTTGAAGAGGTCATAGGAGAAGGTCCACTCGCCTGCGAATGAAAAGACTGGGAAAGAGTAAGCTACTCCTTCTTAGAAGGGCTGAGGCGGCAGTATTTTTAGGATGGGCTGGGTTTCAACATCAGAAAGAGCCTTTGGTAAAGGGTTGAAATTGTAGACCAGGTAGAGTGGGGGCTTCGTGAATAGTGGCATTCTGTGTAGAAGGAAGTTGGGGTAGCGGCTGTGGTTGGCTCTTCCGGGGAAGATGGGAAGATGATATACAAGACTGGTCAGACAGCCTCAGGTTTCCTGTCAGAAACAGGCTGGGCTATTGGAAACTTCATGATAGCAGAAGAAAACAAATAGTTGACAAGAAGTTCTGCTTGGTAATTTGTCCTAAGTATGGTGTTTAAAATCGAAGGCACAGTGGCCATTTTAATTGAGGTAATTACTGCTCTGAGAAGCACCCATCATTCTAACTAATGGGAGTTATTCTTCGCAGGCCTTTGTTGGGCTGGATGATCCCACTGTGGTTTTCGGAAACTGGGGACTGGGGAAGGGGGGATGGAAATGCCTGGTATGGGGTACATGTTTTCATCTCATGGTGATAAGATGGTTTTGGAGCTCAACAGGGATGACGGTTTATCAATAATACTGAGTTGCATAGTCATTTTTCATGTTGTGTGTAAGAAACATTAAATATTAATCTTTTCTATCAAACACTGTAAAACATGTGTTCGTGACAAGCAGTGCAGATCTTTTACTCTTTCTTATCTTGTAAAACTTTTATGAAAATGTTCGAATCCTAAGCAGTATTTTAATCCACCCACCCAGTAAAACCTTTGTGTACACAAAAGCCCCGCTGGATTCTCAGAACAAAAGTGAATTCCATGGCCCATCCCTTCCCCCTTCCCTTCATTCCCTTTGCCCTGATTCTTTAAAACTAGCTAACTGCAAAAGACAGTGAGATCATCCCCCAGTCAGTGGGGGAAAAGATACAGTCACCACCTTCAATAAAAACCAAGGGCAGTTCTTACCCAGGTATACTTGCTGGTTTGAGCACACCTTCTTGATCAAGAGTAAAATTTTCCCATCTAAGGTTCAGGGGGTATTTTGGTTTGTTTGTTTTTTATTAAGAAATTTTTATTCATTTTACATACCAACCACAGATTCCCCCTCTCATCCCTCCTCCTTCTCCCCTCCAGCTCCCCCCCCACCCCCCACCCCCGCCAGCCCCTCCTCTGAAAAGGTAAGTCCTCCCATGGAGAGTCAGCAAAGCCTGATACATTCAGTTGAGGCAGATCCAAGGCCCTCCCCAGGGGGTATTTTGGAAGAAGGGGTGAGAAGTATGTAAGAGCTGGAAGATAGGGGGAGGGGCTATAACATGCCATTCTCTAGACTCACCCAACTACAGCAATCATTCGCTCACAACACCTGTAGTTACCTATATGGGACCCATACAAGATCAACTATCAACAATAAGTCAAGGAAGGGAGAGGAACTCATGGAGCCTCACCCTTTCACTCTGAACTATTGGCTATTGGTAGTTTCTGGGAGAGGAGAACAACTGTCTTTAGTTGTGTGCAAACTGCTGAGCCTGCCGAGCTCCATCGGATAGCTCCACACCCATTGTCACACAGATAGCCCTGGTTAATCTCAGTGGCTCACAAAACAAAACATATAGTCAGGAATGAGAGGAGAGATTTGCGGGGAGGAGGGGGTTGGTAGGAGTAGTAGGGAGGTATGGAGAGAGAATGGTTGATATGCATTGAAACCATGTGCAAAATTGCCTAAAAACCAAAATTCAATTAACAATAACAAAAGGAATAGCAATGGCGTCGTAAACCAATTAAAAGTTTCTTCTCCTTCACCTATTCCACCTTTCTCTAGCCTCAAGTGTTATTGCAAACTGTGTTTTCCAGCTGTGTTCTCCCACCCCCAAACACATTAGAGTTCTGATTTTTTGTAAGAAAGAAGGGGAGAATGGGTATTAGGTTGGTAGATTGCTGGAAGCTTTGTGATATTTGATAAAGATTAGATCTAAGTCCCAGATCTGTAGAATCAGAAGGGAAATAGTTGGTGGCTGCTTCAAGCTTGGGGCTGGAGCATCCTGCTGGGTTAATAAGAGCTGTTCTTTGGATTCTGGTGTCATTAGATGGGATTCCAACCCAGGATGGACTCAAGATTTTGTTGACTTTAGCCATCAGCGAAAATTCAAAATTCATCTCCATTGGGTCATAAAAATTGATTTGAACACCTATGTTTTGAGAAGTTGAGCTACTACCTAATTTTACCAGGTCCTCACTTGGGTAATTGAAAGGAAGAACCATGCAGTGAGCTGCTGGTTAAAGCGGAGCATCTATGGCCATGTCGTCCCTATAATGCTAAAATCATCCATCCATTGCTCATCCTTTGTCAGGTACCTGCTGCAAATCAGATCTGATGTCAGGCACTAGGAACTCACAAATAAATAAAGGGATGGTGCTGATGTCTGAGACCCTCAGTGCGACAAGAGGGAAAGTGGGTGCTGCTGGGTGGAGAGGTCTTTGCTGCTGTTTTGTAACTCATGGTGACTGATTTCAGCATTTCTGGACTTTGTACTCTGGTTTATTTCAGAGGGCAGGGTTGGAGGAGGGGAAAGATACAGAGAGAAAGGCAGAGAGAGACAGAGACAAAGAGAGACAGACAGAGATCATATAAAATCCCTAGGTTTGTTTTGTTTCTTGTTTTTTTGTTTGTTTGTTTTGAGACAGAGACACCATGGTTAAAGGAAAACCCCTAAATCTTAACATCTCAGCAGAGGTACTTTCTTACTGAAAATGGCTGGTGAAAGAAAACATCTGTTCTCAAAAGCCTTTCCTGCTCAGGACCAACATTTGGGTTTTATTTCTGCCTTGCTTTTTCTCTGTTCTGTTCTCAGCATCCCTGTTGGTTTTTCAAGGAGGGATTTTCCCCATTATGCCCGGCACAGTAGTATTTGCACAGAGCCAGGAGAACAGGGTGGCTCGAGAATGTACTTCTCGAATAGCAATATTCTAAGAGATAAGTAGAGAAAGCCCGGCGGATTACTGTTCTGTGAAAGCTTCATGCTATTTCATGGCTAATATTGACTGACAGCTTGACAGGACCTAGAGTCTCCTAGCAGGCTGGAGATGCCATGGGCATGCCATGCCTATGAGAGAGTTTCTAGTTCTAGATGGAGATAGCTGAGGGAAAATCCACCCTAACGGTGGCCGCACCACTCCATGGGCTGGGATCCCTGACTAAATAAAAAGGGGAAAGCAAGCAGGGTGCCAGCATTCATCTCTCTCTGCTTCTTCACAGATGCCATGCAACCAGCTGCCTCATGTTCCCCACCACGATGGACTATACCCCCTTGAACTGTGAGACAAAACAAAGCCTTCCTCCCTTAAGCGGCTTTTGTCAGCTGGGCTCATTACCTACCAGAGCAACAGAACTACAGAGAGGAATTTGGGTCCTGCCCCGAGATTGCAGAGAAGAGGCAAGAGGATGATGATCCCGGGGGTGGGGGTGGGGGTGGGGGTAGGGTGGGGGGATGGGGAGGCTGCTGGAGGAGAGGAGCTGTGGCCAGTTCTAAGGTGGTGAGGTGCCTGCATTTTGAGGGCATAGAGCTATAAGAGAGAGCATGGTATCCATAAGGAACAGCTCAGGGGAGAGTGGCAGCTGCCTACACCTTAAGTACCCATCTTGGAGATAGTAAAGAATTGTTTTCATGATGGTCTGGCAGCCAGGCCACCAGTCAAGTCTAGATTCCTCAGGGGAATGTCACTTCCTCATGTGCATGGGGGTTGGGTGGTGGGGCACAGGGCTAAAGGGCATATGGAAGGGGAGGTGTTGTAAGTATGTTGGGATGAGCAGTGCTGCAGGCCTTCTCTGTGAGGGGAAAGGACTCTTGAACATTGGGAGGACTGTTTCTGCCACAGTGGATTAAACTTAAAAGCAGATTCACTCCGGAGTTAAACATTTATTCCTCATAATACATTAGTATGCCCATTTACAAATGGGAAAGAAGTCATGGGGGAATTAAGTAAATTTTTAGACCACTCAGCTAGTCAGATGTGTGGTGAGGAGGCTGGGGAATCGGAACCTCCCCTGTGGTTTGGTACTATCTACAACCTTGATTCTTCTTTCTAAACTCCCCCATGGCTCGTTGCTGGGGCAGGCACATCCTTCGAAGTCCACCTCCTCTGTTTGCTGCAGTCATAACTATTAGATTTTGATTTCCATGTTGGTGAAATCTGCAGTTTCTCCTTCTCCCTCCAGCAATCGCTGCTTTCTTGGATTACAGAGAGCATGCTGATGTTGGAGCCTA
This sequence comes from Peromyscus leucopus, assembly GCF_004664715.2. Lineage (NCBI taxonomy): Eukaryota > Metazoa > Chordata > Mammalia > Rodentia > Cricetidae > Peromyscus > Peromyscus leucopus. Next base: position 29,725,038 of record NC_051067.1, on the reverse strand, counting down.
CTGACCCACCCCTCTGTCGGTGACCTTTACCTACCCAGCTGAGCACAGAGATTTACATGTAGAGATGCTCATTAGCCTGGAGTGGCTATTGAAGATGCCCTGGGCAGTGAAGTTGCAGGGGCCTGGCCTCACACATTCCAGGTAAACCAGAGTCTTCCTTTGATGGGAGTAGTGAAGGCAACCTATTCATTTTTTGCCTTAACAGTGAAAGCAGGTGCTCAGAGTCTGCCATAATCTGCAAGCTTCAGTGAACCTCCATGCCAGCTCACCACCAAATAAAACAAGTTGCCAGGCTTAGCTTCTGTTCAGAGAAGTGTGTGGGGGTGGGTGGAGGGCATGTGTATCCACGTGTGCACCTGCAAAACAAAACCTAAACGTGAAAACATCCATATTTTTAAGAGACTGACCAAGGAAGTTTCTCTGTTCACACAGAGGTATTTGGACACTTAAGGTCCCCAAGGGACAGTAGAGCAATCGTCTGTTTCCATGGACAAAGAACAAGAGCAGGCAGGCTAGGGTATGCACATGGGCATATCGGTCTCCTTTCGTGGTTATTGCTGCTTATATCACAGCCCTAATATCAATGTTTCAGCATTTTTTTCTGCTATTGCCTTTAGGGTCATTTGTCAATAGAACATGGTATTTGCTGAAGAAATCAACCCTAATTTTATTATTTAATGGAAGAAATGTGCCAAGTATGATGCTCTGGGAGGTTTGGATCTTTATTGCTAGTGAAAGCAAGTCTCTCAGAGGCTTCTGTGGCTGGAGACCTGGGGTCATCTCTCTAACACTGTGTCAAGATGGAGAGTCTGCTGGAGGAGAGCATCAGGGAGCCTGGGCCAAGATGCCCGTACCAGGTTGCAGGTGCATGCCTACTGCTGTGTGCATACAGGGGCCTGCCTGTGTGGAGGTCCCTCCAAGGCCACTTCCACATGATGGAATATAACAGCACCCTGCACAGGGATCAGAAAACAAAATGCCACCCATGGAGAACACATTCCAAAACACCACAGCATTCACTGGGGTAGGAGGTGGAGCTCCATAGAATCCACTCCTGGGTGGGGTAGCTTCACAGAATCCACTGTGGGGATGCCTAGCTCCACTGAGCCTGTTCACCCTTGTTTGACTTACAAATGTCCTTTTGGTTGATGGATCAAGATACATCATATACAAGTATACAATTGTCAAAGAATAAAATGTACTTTAAAAAGAAATGAATGTGGTTATTCCATTTTTCTGCCCATGACAGGTTAGAAAGAATGTGGAATTTTTTCCCATCATAGGCAGCAGGCAGTGGAATAGATGCTATTGCCAGAGCCCATGTGTGAGTAGTGACCATGATATTCCTTCTTGTTAGATATTGCTCATCAGTAACTGTTGATACCTCCAAGCCAGCTGCAGCCTGGGCATCCTCCTTAACTCTGTGCTTCAGGTGACACAGGAGAAACCTTTTGTTTCTGCTAAAAGGAACTCTGTGATAGTCACGATTAGGCCCCTGATTGACTTGGAGACATAGCTCCACTTGCTCTTCCTTGGTCATTTTTTTAAATTAAAAGTTGAGTAAAATTTTTATTTAGATTTAGTGTTTTTAATAATTTGAGATGAAATTTGTTGCCTTTTCCCCCCCAAATTTTTTCTTTTATAGAAAAAGTCAGTTTCCATCTGTGTCAGTTTTTTTTATCACTGTAACAAAGTGCCTGAGATAGGTAAGTTATAAAGAAGAAAGGTTTATTTTTCTTTCTCAGTTTCAATTCTTTCTTCCTTCCTTCTTTCTGTAGTTCTAGTTCTGGGGATTGAACCCAGGGCCTCTTGCATGGCTTTGAGCCATAGCCTCAGCCTTTATCTATCTATCTATCTATCTATCTATCTATCTATCTATCTATCTATCTACTTACTGAATTTCTATTGTGAGACAGGTCTCCTATGCTCAACTTGAGCTCTTTCTGTAGGCCAGTCAGGTGTTTAACATTTGCTTTTCTTTCCTCAGCCTTCAGATTAGCTGAGGTTACAGTCCTGTGTCACTTGGCCTGTTTTACTTTTAAGTGTACATTTTTGAAGGAACTTTTGTTTCTTGAGTTTATTGCGTAAGTGTGATGGGTAGACTCATTTGAACTCAATCTCCAGTCTCCAACCCCTCCCCAGCAGTTGGTTGATATCATATGACTTAGAGACCCCAACCTCTATCACGTGGCTCACCCTTTTGTTATGGCCAGCCCCAGTCCTGAGCCATCTCCTTCACATAAACAAAGGAGTTGTCATCCACCTCACTGGCTTGCACTAAATGATCTGGGCCTGCCATAAAAAACAAAGGCCTTCCAAGGATCTGGAGACAAAAGCCAGACATCCTTTTCTTGCACAGGATGGACCATCCTATATTCACTACTGCACGTCAATGGTTCGGAAATTCACATGTTCTATTCATGTTCCAACACCAATGAAAAGGGGATTTTTCACTTGCTGTTTACAGTGGCTGATGCCTTTCTAACAAACATGCATCAGGATTTACAAAATGGGCATCTAGAAGAAAATTCTGGACACAATAGTGGAGCATCCTCTAGAGAATCATATGTCTGCTGGATGTGATGACTTATGCCTGTGATCACAGCACTTAGGAAGGAGGAATTGGGATCCATAGTCGATTTCTACTCTCAGCTACACAGCTGGGGCCAGCTGCCCGCCCCAGCCCCCATCAAAAAAGGATATACAGCATCAACAAAGCTCCCTTGCTGTGTAAATACATCCCTTTTTGTTTATTTTTCTTTAGTAGTACATGAATAGTGAACATGTCATAGTGTTCGGTTCATGGTGTTTTATACTCAGTGAAAGGTGGAGCTTTGTAACCGTTTTCTCTTTTACTGTACTGTGAACATTTTTCACATCACATTTGCTGTTTGCCTACTGTCTAATATTCCATCACCTTGCTCTGAAGCTACTCATGTAACCAGCCCACCGTGAAGCTTCCCGGCTGTGGCCCTGCAAGACACAGCCCCAGGAGCAGGAATTTATAGAAGAGAGAGAACATTATCTCATTGAAGGGCTAATTATTCCACCCCAGGCTTAAGGTGTCCTAGGGATGGTCCTACCATACTGAGGGACAGTCCCTTGGGAGTGACTAGCCCAACTGGAATGCTAGGCCTCTACCCAGGCCAGAGGTTTTGCCTTCTTAGCCAGAAGGAACTAACTTCCCACCAAGGACCTTCACTGATGCTGTGTTGTCTTTCTCCCACCCCAGGAAGAAGCAAACCTAAACTATTTCAAGCTGAAACTGGGGGATAAATATAACCCCTTTTCACCATGAACGCCTGGAGGGCCAGTTCCAAAGCTGTTTTCTAGGAGGGATTATGGGTGCCGTAGTTGAGGGCTTCCTTCCTTTCCATCTGAAGTTACACAAATGAAGCCACTGATGCACTTCAGGGATCTTTCGATTTCCTTGATTCTTAATGAAGTTGGATCCATTCATTTTTTTTTTTCTCCTAGTGCTATAGATCAAGGCCAGGGTTTCCCACATGCTAGACAAGAGGCTGGCTATTTTCTTTCTTTCTTTTCTTTTTCATTTTGTGTGTATCTGTTGTTCCTTGGGTAACTTGCACTCTTTAAAAATTTTTGGTTTTATTTAAAAAAAGAAAATCTCCCCCTACCCTGGAACTCACTGATTTCCTGTCACTGCCTCCCCAGCTATGGATTACAATATATACTACCTTACCCTACCTAGCTTTTTTTTTTTTTTTTTTTAAATGTGGGTTACAGAACCACTTGACTGACTCAGCAATCTCTCCAAAGCTGGGTATTTTCAAAACATGTTAGCCATTTGTATTTTTCCTTTTGCAAGTTGCTTGTTTTTTTTCTATTAAACATTACTCTTTACCCTTTTTTTTTTTTTTATTAAACTTTGTCTTTTTTCTCACATATATTATTGTATTTCCTGCACTACTCTCCCCTCCCCCTTAAGGGTCTTTCTGTGTAGCTTAGGTTGATCCTTCTGCCTCCAGGTTCTGGGTGCTGATATTACAGGCATGGGTTGGATTGCCTTTGAATTTTGGCTTAACTACCCTTTAATTACCATGTGACATGGTGCCATGTCGACCGAACCAAAGACAAAGCAGTCTCAGGAACTTTCAGTTTCTCAGCCCTTAGGTGAGACAGGCCAGAGGAGGGTTATGACACTATCTGTTGTGTACTCTCAGTGAGTGAGCTCCCCATACACAGGCAGTCACTAGTTACAGCTTGCTGACTGGGAAGCAGAGGCCCCCAGGGGCAAGGACTCTGCACATGGTCCACTGGAGTGGAAATGCTTCAAGTGCCTGGGCCAACAGCTCTGTGTGGAACATAGCCTTGGAAGGACATCACCCGTGGCCCACCCGGACAGCCTGGTCATGGGCAGATCCCTTTCTCTACAGTTGAAATCCTTGGCTCCTACTTCTGTGGAAGGTCAGCTAAGCCTCCACCCAGGATGCTCATTAGGTAGCAGTGGAAGGCAATAGATTCTTTGATAAGATCTTTCAAATGAGAAATGCTCAGGGCTGCCTAAGTCATCAAAATAAACATCATAAACCTTTTCCAGGGGCCAAGAGAGGCCCAGGCTGGCTGTGGTCTGGTCCCTCATGGCCATTGCTTCTGAAAACTAGTGACATCTTTGTCTTCAAAAACCTCTGCTATCAATGAACAAGGTCTTGGTATTTGTCAGGGGGAAAATAAAAGGAAGGGAGATAACATTTATTAAGAATGTACTAAGTGCCAGGTGCCATGCTCAGCACTTTCCAGTAGGCATATTCAACTAAGGGAGGAGTGTTCACCTGGGATGTGAAAACTCAATAGTTCAGAAAACAAGAAGGACTTGTTTGTAGCTGGAGTTTTCCTGTGTCCTGGCCTGCTGGCAGTCAGGGCAAATCTCTCCCACTAGCGTCTCCTTTGACTTCAAAATTTGGATCTAAGGATGTATTGCTTTGGAAAGGAGGCTCTGCTTTTGTTTCCACAGAAAGCAAGAGGCTATGGATTTGTTCCAGATTAAGATATATCAGGTTTGACCAGCCAAGACCCCCTGAAAGGTCTCTGATGACACCATGTCCCAGATAATCCAACATCCAAAATGCTTTTAAGGCAACTGGCTCCGATAATACAGCCTTATGGACTACCCCATAATCCTAAAATTTTCTTTACGTCTCCATAAGATACAGTGCCCTCATCCAGCAGGAAGTAGTATGAGAAGCTACATCCAAATTCCCAAATATACCAAGCTGGCTTTGGAGATAAAATTGGATCACTCCTCTAAACCCAAGCATATTCTTAAAATAAAAGGTTGAGAGATTCTTGTGTCCCATATCAGAAGAGCCCTCTGGTGTGGGACAAAGAAAAACCAATATTTTTATTTAAAACAGGTTAATTATAAATGCAATCTCTTTCTAAAGAAAAAGGGGGATATAGATATGATTGGATGAAAGGGTAGATTAATGAACCTACTTTTAAAGAGTAACAGCTTGTTTAGAAATGTTTTACATTGCTATGGATTTTAGTTTATTGATACAAGTTTAAACTTAATTTTGTTATACTTTATATATATTTCTACTCTTGTTTGAGGTATTATGTTTATGTAACTCATTTAGATTTAATGGATAATTAAAAAATACAGGTTAATAGTCTTCTGTGATAGTCAAACTTATAGCCATGTTAGTTAAGTTTTCTAGGTATACATAGATATATTTCAGATAGATAGGTACTCTTCAAACACTTCAAAGACCTACAGAATATGACATTTAAAAATTTAGACTTTCTGGACAGTGAGACATGTTTGCTCCTGGCAGCGCTGATTTACTTCAGAGAGGAGAATTGGGGGAACAGGAAGGTGGAGTCAGGGAGAGACCCGGGCAGCCACCATGAGGAGAAACATGATGTAAGACACTGGTAAGCCACGAGCCACATGGCAAGGTATAGATTTATGGAAATGGATTAATTTAAGATATAAGAACAGATAGCAAGAAGCCTGCCACGGCCATACAGTTTATACGTAATATAAATCTCTGTGTGTTTACTTAGGGGATGCTAGTGAGAGAGATTTGCCTTGACGTGGAACAGGTAGGACCTGCAAAACTTCAGCCACACTTGTTACTTAAGGTTTCATGCTTAAAATAAAGAAGAAAAACCAAGGACCTGGAAACCAAGCCACTCTTCACACACACACACACACACACACACACACACACACACACACACACAGAGAGAGAGAGAGAGAGAGAGAGAGAGAGAGAGAGAGAGAGAGAGAGAGAGAGAGAGCAGAATAGAGGTGGTGCATGCCTTTAATCTGTGAGTTCAAGGTCAGCCTGGTCTACAAAGTGAGTTCCAGGACAGCCAGAGAAAACCTGTCTCAAAAAATGAAAGTAAACAAGCAAACAAAAAGAGGCTAAGAAGCATGGGGAAGAAGGAATAGAAAATGGTGGGTTAGGAAGTCTGTAAGTACAGCTAGCTATGGATGATTATACACCAGTGATCTACAACACTTGGGGCCACTCGTGTTAACAGGAACTTCTGTATTTCAAAAATAATTAGAAGAGCAGATGTTGAAGGTTCCCAGCACAAAGAAATGGTGCTGGATACCCCCATTCACCCAATCTGAGAATTGCATTGTAGACTTGCATCACAATATCAAATCTGTGTCATAGACATGCACAATTGTCAGTTAAAAATTTAAAAATCAAATCGCACTTTTGCCCATATGGTTCTAGATCTGTATGTGTATGTGTGTGTGTGCGTAGCATCTAATAGCATCAAGTCAAATTTATTGTATATTTATAATATATTTCATATAAAGCATGTATTTAATATGCAGAATATATTGTACAATATGCATTTTAAAAAATTCATTTGACTTAATTCCATTAAGACTCGAATTCCATTCCTTTACATTTCTAGATCTAGCCCTTTGGAATTATGAAGGGCCACATAATTTTGGGAAGGAATTTTATAAAGTCTCTTTTTGTTATGTTGTAGCAGCAAAGCAGAGTGTTGCTAGAGCAGGCAGAGGGGTGGCTTGGGGCCACAGCGCCACCACATACTTGCTCTGGGTCATCCCTCCAGCTTGGTCAGCAGGGGAACCCTGGGCTGGTACTGGCTTTGCAGATGGGAAGGGGCTCAGGGTCCAAGGCACCGGCTGATGCTTTGGTCATTATGGGGTAGGCCCAGTGGAGGTGAGATGGGGGACAACTGAGAGCTTTGGATGACAGCCAGTTACTACCAGCACGGAAGTATTCTGAGCTGTGGACAACCTGTAGAGCCATACCGTAGGACATCAGGCAAACATCAGCCCGTGGGTGCAAAGCTGCTGTGAGGGGGAGGGGACAGTCTTCCTATCCTGCACTGCTCCCTCCCTAAATAGTAACGACTTCCCATCCCTGCAGCTTGTTTAATTGTGTTACAATGTATCTTTTTCTCTAAGTGCAAGGACAAGCTTTTCAGTTAGGTCATACCCTTGTTAGTCAGCTACTGTTGCGTAACAAATTATCCTGAAACGTGGCAGCTTAAAACAACAAGTGTTATCTCACACGGTTTCCTAAGGGTTGGGAATCTGAGCCACCAGCTAAGATTGCAGGCGCCTGAAGGCTTAGCAGCTAAGACCAGATAATTGTTTCTGTGCTCACTCGCGAGACCGAGGTAGAAGACCCAGGCTTGGGAGGTGGGATTTCATGGAGGAGGTAATGGTTAATCTTGGCAACTTAAACTGATCTGGACTCACCAAAGAGACAAGCCTCTGAGCATGCTTTCAAGGGAGTTTCTAGATTGGGTTAGCAGAAGGGCACGGAGGTCCCTGACTGAATAAAAAGGGGAAACCAGCTGAGCACAATATCCAGCTATAGGGAATTTTCTTAATTAGTGATTGAGTGGAGAGGGCCCAGGCCATGATGGGTGATGCTATCACTAGGCTGGTGGTCCTGGATTCTATAAGAAAGCAGCCTAAACAAGCCATGAGGAACAAGCCAGTAGTAAGCAGCTCCCCTCCATGGCCTCTGCATCAGCTCCTGCCTTCCGGTTCCAGCCCTTCTTGAGTTCCTGTCCTGACTTCCTTCAATGATGGGCTATGATATGGAAGTGCAAGCCAAATAATCCTTTCCTCCCCAACTTGCTTTTGGCCATGGTGTTTATCACAGCAACAGAAACCCTAACTAAGACAACTAAGCCATGAGGGCTCCACCCTCAGGAAGGGGTCAACGCTGTGAAGGGAGCATTAGGTTTCAACTTTGATTTCTCTTGCTGTGCCTCTTCAAGTGATGGCCTCTACCATGTCACAACTGACAAGAAGTCCCTCACCAGATCTGGCCACCAGAGCTACAAGAAAGAAATCTCTGTTCTTTATAAAGCACTCAGTCTGTGGGACTCTGTTTGAGCAGCACACAGTGGATTGAGACAGCTGTGGCTCTAACTCCTGAAGCTGCCATGGAAGGTGGTAATTCCACCAGTTACCCCTAAGAAATAGAAATCTGTGCTTGAGAGGAATGAGCTTTGCCAATTACTTTTTTAAAGGACTTTGTGTGTGTGTGTGTGTGTGTGTGTGTGTGTGTGTGTGTGTGTGTGTTTACAATCCACATTACTCTAAATACATTTCAAGTGAGCCCTGGCAGCATTTTATTTGAAGGAAACTAAAGATTGGCCTTTTAGGGGGCATGATACATCTTAAGTCCTATAGCATTTAGCCAAGGATTTAGACCCTAGTGAAATGTCTAGTGTATTCTCCTGACTTCTTTGTTCTCAATGAGTCCTAAGTAGCTACACAATGCAGATCACTTTGGGGGTGTGGTTGGTCTGAGGAAAATTCCCTATCATTTTCCCATTCATTTCTAACTTACAAAGGAATAAAATTGAAGTAAAAATAATGACAGCTACCATTTATTGTGTGTTTATAATATGCCTTTCACTGGGCTTTTTCCCCTGCCTCCATATTTCACAGTGAAAGGGACCCAAGACTAAGGGAGCGAGTTGCCTGAGGTTTGCAGCACATGAGTGATGTCTCAGTGTTTTAACCGGTGTGTTATCCATCATAGTCTATGGAATTATAACTCTTGCATCAAGAACAAATGGTACCGAGTTATAGAGTTTATTAAAACTTTATATGAGAAATGACTAGGAGTCTTTTTTGTAAAGGATAGTTTTGTAAGCGAGGTCTCATTATTTAATGTGTTAGACAAGGTAACTAACTATACATTGGCGTTTCACCCAATTGATACTTCCACTGAATATGCTTCAAAGAACGAATGTGAGCAATGTAAGTTCTTTTAAAAATATTTACTTGGCCCCCGTCTGTACATATTTGTGAGGTGCAATGTGGTGTTTTGATTCATGGGTGTATTGGGTAGTGGTTCAGGTTAATTGACAACAATTTTGATCATTTACTCGGGTGAGCTCATTCCAGCTCCCACCTTCTGTTTTGAGATAGAAGTGTGTTGTTGCTGATTATGTTTGCCCCTCTTGTGCTACAGAACATCAGGACTTATTCCTCCCGTCAATAGCATCTTAACATTGACTAACTTCTTCTTCTTCCTCCATACTACTCTCCCCACCCCCTTGAAAGGGGAGTTCATACCCCCCAGTGGGATTGCTGGATCATAGGGTGCCTTTACTTTGGCTGTTTTGAGAACCTCCTGTTGTGTTCGCCACAGCAGCCACACAAATTTGCGTTCCTGTTAACAGTGGATAAGAGCCTCTCTTTCTCACACCCTCACTGGCTTCTAACAGCTGTCCGCCCTGGATGCTGATCTGCCCCATTCTGATGACCTGTAAGAGTGATCGTTTTTAAATGCTGGTGAGTTGTGTGTATGTCTTCCTCTGAGAAATATTTTCCAGAATGTTGGGCTGTTTTAATTGGATTACTTTTACTGGCTGGATTATTAGATTGTAATTTAATAAAAGCCTAATTCTTCCCCCTTAATAAACTTGATATTGTTAGGTTGAGATATTATAATGAAAAAAATGAAATCAATAAAACTGGTTGTCACCAGGATTTTGCTTACAAAGGAGATTTTGGGTCAATCTAGATATATCAAAGATAAGTGTAAAGAAACAAAGACAAACAAAACCCCAAAAGTGAGTATTCCTAGCAGCCCCGTCAAAGCACAGTGCTGCAATGACCAGCAGACCTCTGACCGGATGGTTTCTGCCATGTTGAAATGGCTTCATCACCTCTTAACTGAGTTTTTGTTCTTTCATTATTTGATGAGTGTTTATTGTCCATGAAATACTCCAATTACTTTGTCCAGTCATCCCCATGCAAAGTAAAAATGTCTGTACTCATCCCTCAGTATCCTTGAGGCATTGGCCTCAGGATTCCCAGTGGGCACCCAAATTCATGGATTGTCAAGTTCTTATTAAAAAGGGCGGGCTGGGGAGATGGCTCAGTGGGTAAGAGTACCTGCTGTGTGAGAGGATCTAGGCTCAGATCCCCAGGACCCATGCAAAACAAAAACAATGCAACAACCACAAACTCTGTGTATGGCTGTACATGACTATTACACCATTGTTGGGAGTGGAGACAGGTGGAGCCCAGGAGCTAGCTGACTGGGCAAGCTTCAAGTTCAGTGAGAGTCCTTGTCTCAAGGGTGCGGCGCGCTCCTCGGCCAGCGAGGAAGAACGACCACCATGCGAGGATTCTTCTCAGATCACACTTTATTGGAGCACCTCTTGGTTAAGGGAGAGCGGGAGGTGAGGGGCCCCGAGGACTAAACTGCAGCTGCTTATATAGGGAATCAGGCAAACGTGCCGTACTGTGATTGGGTCCCGCCAGAATGCTAGCACGGGGAGCCACGGGATAGGCTGAGGACATAGGCCAATTACCATACTCGTGCATCATAGCCAAATATGGAGTTGTTTACAGCTAGGCTACCAGGAAGCCAGCGCCATCTTTGAATAGCGGCTCCCTACACAAGGGAATTACGTGAAGAGGGATAGAGTAGGCTACCCAACATCCTCCTCCCTAGTCTCTGCACACACACACACACACACACACTCACACACACACACACACACACACACACACACACACTTCACTTGTGCACACACACAGATAAATAAATACATAAGTAAAAATTTATAAAGAAAATGGTCAAACGTTTTCCTATGGCCCATGCATACTTTCTTAATACTTCAATTCATATCTATATGATTTATTTTCCTAAAATAGTATGCATGCTGTGTAAATAGTTGTTATACCGTGTTATTGACAAGAGACTCCTCTGTCCATATCTTTGACAGACTGAAAAACTCTAGTATGTAGCACCATTCCCACTCTAACTTGGCAACTGGAACTAGTTGGCTGGTGGGTGACTGAGTGTGGATATGGAGTCTTGCACGGTGTCCATGGAAACAGATGGTACTGCATACTGTAGAAGCCAAGGTCTGAGTGTGTTGTTGGGAAATGGCACCTGTACATCAAGAGACCAGAACTGTCTAGAAAATGCTCCTTTAGGAAGTGCATCTGCCTGACTGTGGTCTCCTGTGGTTGTGGTTCAGGAGTAAACCAATTCCCTGAGGCTGACTGGAACTGACAGAAGTCACTGCTGCCTCTGGATCAAGACACTGGAGCCACTTCTGTGACAGTATGTGAGAAATAAGTGCCAAAGCTGCCTCACAAAGGCCATCTGTCCTCACAGAGCTCATCACTGCAGCGGGAGAACACGTTCCTGGAACTCCAGTGATGGCATTTCCGGATCACTCTGGTTTCTGACTCCCTGAGGCAAGAGAAAATAAACAGTGAATCTGTGACAGCCCTTATGATTTGGGAGCCATTCTGAAGAGCTCCTTGGTTCTGTAAGATAAACAGCAGCTTCCCAGGAGTCACCATGTGAGAGGCAACACAAGGTTTGACCAGTGTGTAGGCACAGAGCAGGACAGTCATGCCCATTCATGCTCTCTGACCATGTCTCTGTTTCCTCATCTACAAGGTTCAAAGAGGACAAGTCCCTTCCGCATTACGCTGCTGTGAGAATCAATAGGAAGTGTGCATAAAGAACTTCCGATAGTGCCTAGAACATTGCGATACCCTGAATGCGAAGGCTCTCTGTTCCCACAGCTGAGCACAGTGTATTTATTCCTCCTGATCCCCGAAGTTAGGTGTTGTACAACTGCATTTTACAGGGGACAAAAGTGGATTTGGAAGGAACTCCCAAGGTCACATGGTAATAGGTGGAAGGCAAGGGACTGACATCTGACTGCTTTGGGAGTAAAACCTGTCATGGAGGTAACGCATAGCAATGGAATTCTTGGGAAGATGGACATGTGGAAGGAAGAATGCAGAACTTAGATCAAATGAGCATCACTTTGCTAGCTCACTCATTCAATACTTGTTCTTGTGCACCTAGCAGGTGTTACACTGGGCATTGTAGGGGCACTGATGAGCTAAACAGACACATTCTCACCCTCTGGGATGGGAGTTACCAGTAGAAGCACATGGATGTCAATCCCATGGGGCTATAAGCAACTGGATTCCCAGGAGGAATGAAGGAAACAGGTGGCTAGCATGGAATCTGACCATCAGGCTTTTTTTATTTTTTGCTTGAGCTAAACTTTTAAGGGAGAGGGGCAAATTTAAGGCAGGGGATTCTGAGACAGAAGAAGAGCATGGGGCCCCTTTGGAACAGTCTTTTATTTTCTCATGAACTGCAATAGAGTGTGACTATTAAGAAGCCTGGACTGCTCCTTCCTTGTACCTGAGTCTCATTGTCACCTTGTAACATATGTGGTCGTGGAGAGATAAAGGAAATCCCACTGGGCACAGCCTTCTAAATGTGCTTTAGGGGGTCACAAACAGTCTGATTGGTGTCACGTAGTCTTAGTGGGGAAGGAGTTGTCTAAGATGTAGTATATGTTGATCAGTGGGTTCTCTCTTTGCACCATGCTGAGAAACAAACACATTCCTAGCATGTCTCATTCTTTGCTCTGTGTGTTTCTTCCCATGGCAATTGTCACAGGTGCCATTATCTTGGATGCAGGTGTCTGATGCAATGGCTTTCCTGGTGATCTGCCATCCCAACTCCAGGAATTCTGACAGCCTTCCTCCCTCTACCCCGACTTCCCTCAAGCCACTGCAGATTCCCAGGCACGTAATGGCCCGAGCACAAGGAGACTTTTCCATTCCCACAAGAGGGACATCACAGAAAGATGCAACCATGCTTTTCAACCATGAAATTCTTTGGCAGTTTCTATCTGCCCTGGCTGAGGACCACCAAGGTGGCAGAGACACTATGTATCCACTACATAAGCCACAGGTGGCTCAGGTCTGTCTGCGGCTCCACTCAGAATCCCCAAGGGGTCACTGCCCTTTGATCTCTGTCACATGGCTTACCTTGACCTATATCAGGTTTGCAGCACATGGTGTTTGTCCAGCACTCTATGTGTTGACCATCCCCTGGGGACTTTGGCCTGCCCTGGCTGGCCCTCCACCCGCACATGCTGGTAATCAGGAAGTCAGCACATTGTGGGGTCGGGGGGCATCTGTCCTCTGAGCTCCTTTCTTGTTCTGGTTACCAAGCTATGGCAGCATGTTTCCCCAGCCGTTGGGGTGCATGGGAATCCTCTGTGGGGCTTGCTGGAGTTTCTGACCTGCCAGGTCTGAATTTAGACCTCTACCAGGTTTCTAAGAGGTGACACTGTTACAGCTGCTCTGCTCTCAGGGACTGGGTGAGCAGCCAGCTTGGCAGGGAGGACAGAAGTTTAGCCACCACTGTCTGTGATCAAGAGTTGAAGCTAGTCAGCCCAGAATACAGAACACAAAGGTCAATTTGGGGACCCAGAAAATCTACCAGCTGCCAACAAAGGACCTAGCAAAGCTGTCACTCACAGAGCAATGTCCTTTGGAAGAGCTTGCTTGTTTTCAAGGCAGAGCCCTCCTCCCTGTGTCTGGATGAAGCAAAGATGGTGCGGGCTTTGAAAGCAGTGCTGGTCACAATTCTACAGCCATGATGTGAGGGTTTTGTAGCCTCCTTGACCATAGAAAGGGGCAGGATATCCATTCATGAGGTTGTCGGGGGCTCCAGTCAGATGCATCCAGCCTCCAAAATAGCCTGGGTGGAGAAGGAATGAGGAAGGCTTAAGGAGCATTAGCACCAAGGCCTTGAGTGCCTGCCTTTCCTTCCACCCCCGCCCTCTGGTCAGGAGAGCGAAAAGGACATTCTGGTAGACAGGAGAGAGCAAAAAAGTTATTCTCACAGACGGGAGTTTCCTCCTTGTTTCTCCCTGTCCCTAAAGTTTCCACCAGAAGTCCTTAACTGGTTCTAGGGTAGGAGGGAACAGGACACAGGGTAGTCATACCCCTCACCCATGCTAGGAGAAGCAGAGAAGTAAGAGGCAGCTAGAGTCTTAGCTAACAGTGTGTCTATTGCAGACATGTATTATGTCTTTGAGTTGAGAGCATTCAAAATCCTGTTGGGGCCTGTGAGGTGCTCAGCAGTTGAAGGTGTTTACCACCAACCTGAGGACCTGAGGGGGATCATCAGGACCCACAGGATGGAAGGAGAGAACTGACTGTTAGACTTGGTCCTCTGATCTCCACAGGTATGTCATGGCCTCCCACCCCCATCCCACACATGAAATACATAAATAAAAGTGTCAGAGGACAGACAACTTCCTCCTTTTTTTCCATGTGGGCCCTTCATGGAACGCAAGCCACCAGTCTTAGCTGGAAGCCCCTTTGCCCATTCGGCCATCTCAGTGGCTACCAGTTATTTTGAGACACTCAAGCTAACTATTGACAACACTGTTCCAACTGAGTTCCAGAGCGATGGAAGTTAATCTTCCTCCCAGGTGCCCTCTTATCAACCCCCTTCCCTTCCTCCTAACACCCTCCCCAGGTTCCCCTCCCTGCCGCCCCATTCTATTTCCTTGAAATTAACTTTCAGATTCCACATGTAGCTAAGAACATATTAGTCTTTTTGTGGCTGACTTATTTCACTTAATCATTTTTTTTTAACAAGTAGATACTGGTGCTAGGTTTTGAGAGACTCTCCTCTGAGAACAGTTTGTGGAGTGTGTCCACGATGTCAGTGGGCACACTACATCTGCGAAAGCACTGTGGAGCAGGCACCCTCGCCCAAGGCAGTTGTCCCTTCGAGACATATAGACAACCCCCCCAAATTTATTAGATGTCCTGCCCCCAGAGATGGAGACCAAAGGATGCTTACTATGTGGCAACTGGGGCTCTGAGGAATTTCAGAAGTCAGAAGAGGACCTCAAGCCCTTGACAACAATGAAGGAGATCTTGGCTCTGAAAACTGAGGTCTGGCCCCACAGAGCAGTCTCAACTTTTCCTTGATACAGAAGGGATTCTTTTCTATTTCCTTCTGGCAGGACCACCCTCCCCACTTCCTTTTTTTCCCCTTTGCATCCTAAATAGAGCCTTTTGATAAGGTTCTAGGTAAGAAAATTAGATGTTGAGGTGACTCTATGCAAATATCTGAGCATATTTATTTCTAAAAATGTAGAGGTAATGGAAGTGTCTGAAATTAATGGCACAAATATTCACTGAGTGACTTCTACTCAGCAAATGTAGTTCTAGGTATGTGATGTCTGAAGAAAAAATAGCCCTGAGCCCTCCCTCATCAGCTGAGGTGGGGGGCCGGCAGGGGGGGATGACGACAAACAGGAACATATTGAAGGGGGCAGATGCTGAAGCAAATGGAACACATAGCACAAGATTTGGGGTTTGGAAAGGCTGTGGGGTGTGTGTGTGTGTGTGTGTGTGTGTGTGTGTGTGTGTGTGTGTGTGTCCGTCCAGGACAGGCTGTTGCTGAATATGCCTGAGTCTCAGGTCTTTCTAGAGAAGAATTGCTGGTGACTCTCCGTTAGTCAGGGACAAAGATTAACCTAAGGACAGCAAACAGAAATGCTCATGTGGTCTTGGTGGGCGTGAGAAGAAGGTGATGGACTAAGGAGGAATTATAGAAGGGCAACGTAAATTAAACATCAACTGCCACCTAGTAGACTGGGAGGCCTGTCCCTTGTTGTCTCTCTCTTTTCTTTTTTAAGACAGGGTTTCTCTATGTAGTTTGGTGCCTGTCCTGGATCTTGTTCTATAGACCAGGCTGGCCTCAAACTCACAGAGATACACCTGGCTCTGCCTCCCAAGTGCTGGGATTAAAGGCGTGTGCCACCACTGCCTGGCCCCTTGTTGTCTCTTGAAACCTTATGCCAGCAATGACTGACTTCCTAGGACCTTATACTGTGCTGGAGAGGGAAGACACAGGAACCGTGGAATATCTGTGTGGGTTCAATGTGGATTTCTTGTTGTTCTGGGGCTACGACCCAGAGCTTTGTGCCTGCTAGACAAGCACCCTACCACTAGGCTACACCTCAGCCCAATCTGCTGCGGAAGTACACACAGACTTCCTGGCTCGGCTCTTGCTGAGTGGGAAGTTAGTCATGAGGAGTACTGTGAGGGGTGTGGATGCCACAGCAGAGGGTTTATTGTGAGTCCCTTTTCTAGCTGGCCAGAGAACACAGCTGCTTTTTCCTGTATTATCCACAGCTCATGGCAGCACACATATCAACACCATTAACACCAAAGCAGAAGGTGACTTTCCCTGTGATGTAAAGCCCCCAGGGGCCATGGGAAGCAGGGGCTGTTCTGTCAAATTCCAATTACCATGATCATTAATGTCACCACAGGTGAAAACCAGAGTCATGTACCTCTACCCCTGCTGTGTCTAACTTGAAATATATGCCTTAAGAAATTCCCTCAGTGACAGAAAATTCTATAGAGCTATTTGGTAGGTTACACACTGAGAATAATGGTCTTTAGTTCAACAGTGCAGGCAATTCTTTAGAAACATCCTGGTGATGCTTGAAACAAGGAATGCAAGGGCTGACACAAAAGAAGTTCAAAAGGAGGTTGGACAGTGATGAAAATCCTTTCTCTTTTGATCCAAAGATGCGAGCTTAATTATCACTCAGAGAGATACTCCTGAGAGAGTGTTAGGATACAAGGTTTTTTCCACATCCATTTCTTGTGCTACCTTGACTCATAACATAGAGGGAATACCATCCTTTGATCCAGGCAGGAGAATCTGTCTCTATCATCCTCTAGTAACTGGGAATGTCATGTTGTCAGAGCATAGACAAGCACCCTGAGTTTGTCCGAAATCCTATGGGTGTTTAAATTCTTGCTTCTCTCTTTGGGTTACTTCCTAATCCACCACTCTGACCCCTGGGGTGGGGTTGACAAGTTGTTCCTGGCATAGCAAGGCAAGTACTTTACCCCTGAGCTATGTATGTCCCTAGCCCAATCTGACCATCCTAGAGTAGTGGTTCGCAACCTGTGGGTCACAATGACCCTTTCACAGGGATCACATATCAGATACCTTGCATATCAGATATTTACGTTACAATTACATAACAGTAGCAAAATTGCAGCTATGATGTAGCAACAAAACTAATTTTATGGTTGGGGATCACCATAACATGAGGAACTGTATTAAAGGGTTGCAGCCTTAGGAAGGTTGAGAACCACCGTTCTAGAGGAATAGCCTGGTGATAGATCACTCACCAACTTTTAAAATACTCCTTTCACAGGATCACATGAAATCAATGAAACAGAATGATACGGATGGACTAATATTGAGAGGCTCAAGTGTGTGTGTGTGTGTGTGTGTGTGTGTGTGTGTGTATGCGTGCAGGGTTGGGGGGAGAGGGAAGGAAAGAAGGAGGGGAGGAGGGAGAGAGGGAGATACAGCTGTTCCCTCTTTTCCCACAGTCAGTGTAAACAGAATAAAATTACACTAATTCTGAATTTTTGATAATTTGGCTAGGAGATAATTTGACATTTTTCTTTTCTTTTCTTTTTTTTTTTTTTTTGGTTTTTTGAGACAGGGTTTCTCTGTGTAGCTTTGCGCCTTTCCTGGAACTAACTTGGTAGCCCAGGCTGGCCTCGAACTCACAGAGATCCGCCTGGCTCTGCCTCCCGAGTGCTGGGATTAAAGGCGTGCGCCACCACCGCCCGGCGACATTTTTCTTTCTATTCTTAATTATCAAAGTAACCTATTAAACAAATTAAGTATACAAATACTCTCAGGAGAGGGAAAATGGCTAAAAAATACTTAAGAGAAACACACACACACAAACACACACAAACAACAAGAACAAAAAAACAACTAGAATTTTTAAAATTCATATCCACAAATTCTTGGTCTGAATTTCAACATGTTTCCATCGATTATTAAAGTATATGCCATATCAACTCCTGTACTGAACTGTATATATGTAAAAATATTAAATGTGGGACCAGAGAGATGTCTTACTGATACTTGCTTCACAATCATGAGGCCCAAACTTGGGATCTCAGTACCCACATGACAAATTGGGCATCTGGTGCATGTCTCCAGCCCCAGCTCAGGAGGTAGGGGGCAGGAGGATTACTGGAGTTTGCTGGCCTCCAGCCTGGCTGAGAAAACAGGAGCCTCAGGTTCAGTGAAAAAGGCGGCGAGTGTTAGAAGAGGCCATTCAAGGCCATCTCCGGCCTCTCTCACAGATATGTGCACATGCCCACACATGTGTACACACATACATATAAATAAATAGATAAATCTTTTAGAATCTTTTAAAATTGAATTAAATGTATCTTTAGAGAATAATACTTTTGGGACTTTTAAACTCTGTGGTTGCTACTCCAAAATGACATGTTGGTGAAACTTGTATTTTTAATGATCCTATCTTTAATTCTGATGGGTAAGTTGCTGATTTTTTAAAAATATGCATGTACTTAATTTACTTCCATGCTCTCCCCAGACATATAGAAGACCAGCATTTCTCTGTTTATAATTATTTTATTTTCTTTTTGATTCATATATGTTAACTGTACATATTAATGGATCTCAGTGGAATATCTTCACACATGTGGATAGCATGACTGATGCAATCCAGCCTTCAGTAGTGGGTGTTGCTAAAGTTTTCCTGGTCCTGCCTGACCCAAGGTCAGGACAAATCTCTTTCACTCACCAGTCCCACAGCGGCTCAGACCCAACCCAAGTAAACACACAGAGACTTATATTATTTATAAACTGTATGGCCATGGCAGGCTTCTTGCTATCTGTTCTTATATCTTTTTTTTTTTTTTTTTTTTTTTTTGGTTTTTTTTGGAGACAGGGTTTCTCTGTGTAGCTTTGCGCCTTTCCTGGAGCTCACTTGGTAGTCCAGGCTGGCCTCGAACTCACAAAGATCCGCCTGCCTCTGCCTCCCAAGTGCTGGGATTAAAGGCGTGCGCCACCACCGCCTGGCAACTGTTCTTATATCTTAAATTAACCCATTTCTATAAATCTATACCTTGCCACATGGCTTGTGGCTAACTGGTACTTTACATCCTTCTCCTCATTGTGGAAGCTGGCTGAGTCTGTCTGCCTCAGCCTTCCACTTCCCAGAATTCTCCTCCCTCTTCGTCCCACCTATACTTCTTGCCTAGCTACTGGCTAATCAGCATTTTATTTATCAATCAATCATCCACAGCAAGTGGATAGATAGGGAATAGGGCATGTGAGTTCTCTTTGAGCTCCTGAGCAGGGCTGTTCTTAGACATTTCCTAACCACCTACTCAGACAACAGAGGACAGACCAAAGAAATGATCTCACCCAGGTTTAGCTCAGTGAACCAGGGAGTGTACTGCAGTCACATGTGGGAACTTGGGTGTTTCAAAGGCAGCTGCAATCCTTCCCAAACCCATCCCAGCATGGTGAGAACCCACAAAACTGCACCCTGTAGCTCTCTGCCAAGACTTGCAGGTGAATAGGCCATATGGGGCCTCCATCTGGATGACATATTTCAATTTAAAGGAAAAAGCTATTCAATAAGGGCAACTCATGGTTCTTCAACATTCTCATCATGGAACAGCCAATGTCAGATTGTGTTATACTTTGGATCTTGAGTGCCCCACAGAGAAAATATACCAAAGGCCTGGGACCCAGCCAGTGGCACTACTAGGATGTGGTAAAACCTTTAGCAGGTTGAGCTGCTGGAGAAAAGTTATGTTACCTGTTTGACATGTGCCCTGAAGTAGGGATACTGGGACTCTATTAGTGAAATTATTAAGGCCACTCCACGTAGTTAAAAAGGAGGTTTATTTTGTGGGGTAACTCACAAATGAAGGGATAGGCTACAGGGTCTGGGGAAGACGTAGCACAGTCAGGTGGTGTTCTCTGGAGAACTCTGTCTGGTCTACCTCTAGTGTCCAGGGTCCAGGAAACAAGAGAGGGCAGCGCATCCGGATCTCAGGTCTTCAGGGCCCTCTCTAGGCCCCGTCTTGTAGGCGTAATAGTTACCTCTTGCAGTTCGTTATCATAGGTACTTTGTCACAACAGTAAAAGCTGGGCAGCATGGATTGGTCTGTAGCTTGTGAAAATTACTGTGTTCATAGAACCCTTTCACCAAACCTCGTACACAAAGCCCAGGATGGGGGGCAGACAGAGGGAAGTTGGGGTTTTGTCGCTTCATTTCTGATTGTTATTTTTGAAGTAGGGTCTGTAACTGAGTTGGGTGACCCCTGGGACATCTTTTCAGAGAATTCCCACTGTTCCGCAGAACTGTTTAAACTGCACCAGAATAAATGAGGTTTTTCTTGCTATTAATCCCTCTGACAGATTTTAAGCCAGAAAGAATTCTGCAGTGAAGATGCCCCAGGAGTCAAGATGTTGCTTCGTAAGGCATTATGATGATTTCAGCTTTTTATATTTTGAATTTCTTTACAAAAAAGTCTGTGTAATTTTTAAAAATAAAATCTAGTTTGTCCTGGTTCCATGTTATTTTCAGCTCATACAACTGCACTATATTGTGTCCCCCATAAAAAAACAGACACTCAGCCGGGCGGTGGTGGCGCACACCTTTAATCCTAGCACTCGGGAGGCAGAGCCAGGCAGATCTCTGTGAGTTCGAGGCCAGCCTGGGCTACCAAGTGAGCTCCAGGAAAGGCGCCGAAAAGCTACGCAGAGAAACCCTGTCTCGAAAAACCAAAAAAAAAAAAAAAAAAAATCTAGTTGTTCTCATGGCTAGATTGCATTTACAATAAATGAAATGACTTCAGTGCTTGTAGGGATGCATACAGCTAGCTGGATGGAATTGTCATGACTGAGGTCCCTCACTCACTCTAGCCCTGGGATGAGGGCTGGCAGCGGCTAGAGGCTGAAGGCCCCCCCCCTGGGACAACCCCCTCTCTTTCAGAGCCCTAGTGCTGGGTGCTAGTGAAGCATAGGGGAGACATCTGTTCATGTGCCCTAAAGGACATGGCTGAGGACAGCTTCAGCCTTCATATTGCTCCTGAAACTGTATAGCAGTAGCTACAAAAGCTAGCAGAGGAGAGCTGCGCCCTGCACACAGCCTCTCTGCTGACTTCTCTCTGCTTATAATTATTTTCTTTACTTTTGATTCACTTACATTAGTTGTCATATTAATGGGGCCCAATGGGGTATTTCTACACATGCAGATAGCATGCACTGATTAAATCCAACCTTCTCCATTTCTCATAATCAGTATTTTACTTTCAGGTCAATTTTTCTTTTCTTTGTTTCTACACAGGAGAAAGAGCTCATGCTGCCTGTCTTTCTGTGTCTGGCTTATTTCGTTTAACACACTGTCCTCCAGTTCCATCCATGTTGCTACAAATGGCCAGATTTTATTTTTCTTCATGTCTGAATAGCATTCTGTTGTGTGTGTACATGTGGTGTGTGTGTGTGTGTGTGTGTGTGTGTGTGTACTTTCATCTGTTCCTCTGTTTGTGAGCAGTAAGTTGATTTCACATCTTGACTACCGTGAATAGTTCTGCCTTACACCTGCCTATGCCCATAACTCTTTGTCAATTTTGCTTCCTTTTGATATACACCAAGGAGTGGGATAGCTGGACCCTATGGTAATTTTATTTTTAGCATTTTGAGGAGCCTCCATACTGCTCTCCACTATGGCTGCACAAGTTTTTGTTGCCACCAACAGCGTATGGAAGTCCCCCCTTGTCCTCATCCTCACCAATATCCTAAATTAAGAAAAAAAGTTTTGTCTTTTAGATGGGTTAAGAAGTATCTCCTTGTAGCTTTGGTCTGCACCAAATGATGGCAGCACTGAGCACTTTAGCATGTGTCCACTGCTGTTTACATTTCTTTTAAGAAATATCTGTTCTGATCATTTGCTCATCTTAAGACTGGATTGCTTCGGGGCTTTTTCTTTGGGTTTCTGAGGTCCTTATATATTTTTTATATCAATCCTTCATCCGATGAATACTTAGTAAATATTTTCTCCCATTCTGTACTTGTCTGTCTTGTTCATTGTTTCTTTTGCTGTGTGGCTTGTAGCTTGATATAATCCCATTTGTCAACTTTTGTTTTTGTTTTCTGTCCCTTGGAGTTATATTCCAGAATCACTGTCCATGCCAGTATCTTGAACACCTTCTGAATTGTCTCACAGAGTTTCAGGCCTTTTGTTTGAAGTTGATTGTTGGATGAGTGAGAAATAGAGATTCCGCTTTGGTCTTCTGCCCGTGGCTACTGAGGGATCCATTTGATCTTAAAGTCAGGATGAGGTGCAGAGGGTGTCTGGATTGTGTGCATAGAAGAGAAGGTCTGGGATGAAGAAATGGGTACAAGGGTGCTCAAGTGTATTAAAGGTCATGGCTTAATGGAGGAAATAGTGGGCAATAAAAAGGCATTAGATTCCGTTGGTCTCACGATCACCCTTCAGAACATGTATTGCTGTTTTCAGGTTAGGGACATGGTGGAAGTAACTCAGTAGCATGTGTGGTACATAGTCAGAGCTTCCTAAACACTGCTTCTGTTTCAGCAAACAGCCTGTGTTATTAGACCTGAGGAAGGAGAGTTGACTCCAGAATTTCACAGTCCTGCCTGTAGCTATCGGTGTGAATGTCCCAGATCTCACACTGGAGCCCCACCCCTCCCCACCCCTAGTCCAGAGAGCAGATGGCTACACGATGAGCAGGACAGGGGAGCATTTCAGAGCTCTCTCTGATGTGAAGTTCCTCAGTCAAGATGTTGAGACAGAGAGTAGGGCTCTTGCCTGCTCCCCACCCACACATGCCTGGGAAGGCAGGCAGGTGCTGAGCCCCGTTCAGAGACCTGTGGGTCAGGGAATACTCCATGTTTGTGAGAGATGACCCTAACTCTCATGGCTCAATCCAGGCTCGGGCGAGCTCTTCTATAAGGCAGAAACACATTCCAAACTGAGCTGAGTGACTCTTGGAGGTCATTAACAGCACATCTAGGTATCAAAAACGTGATGGCCACACCTGGGAAGAGAGCATAAGAATGGAAGGCGTCTGCACCACAAAGATACAACCAAACAGCAAACGGA
This sequence comes from Peromyscus leucopus, assembly GCF_004664715.2. Classification (NCBI taxonomy): domain Eukaryota; kingdom Metazoa; phylum Chordata; class Mammalia; order Rodentia; family Cricetidae; genus Peromyscus; species Peromyscus leucopus. The sequence goes on along the minus strand of NC_051067.1, from coordinate 29,701,737 downwards.
GCCTCTAGTGGATGGAAATGGAGGCTGCAACTGAATACCCAGCCCCCCAAAACACAGGGGCTCCCCTCAGTTTAACAGTGAAATGCATGGAAAGCAGGGGCTCCCCTCAAACCAAAGTGTTCCAGTTAAGCCTGGAGTCTTACAAGCTTATGTTTCCCAGGATTGTCCCAACAGCAACCCAATGCTCCCCACCCCTTCTCTGGTTTAATACCATCAATCAATGACAAGTTAGGCCTTTTAGAGCCAAGAGCTTTATCTGAGACACGGTCTCACTATGTATCCCAACTGGCCTCCAACTGTCCAATCTCCTGCCTCCCTGTTGTTAAGATTCCAAGCACGCGTCATTACACCTGTCTCTTATTTTTTTAAGCGACTCTATACTGAGCATATGTAGACTCTTCTAGCCAGGATTGCCTCAACATTCCAGTCTAACAGCTGTCTCCACTCTGTAGCAGACAGTGTAAGTCAGCTAGAAATGGGTTCGAGTGTGAAAGAAGTCACTTCTAGGCTCCATGCAAAGAGTTATTTCACAACAGGGACTTGTGTGTGAGATGTGGGATGCATAGTCAGGGCCTTGAACACGTGAGGATCTTGGGCACACTGAAGGTAACCTGGCGGGGAGAATGGCCCAGAGTCTCCCAGCCTGGGGATCTTATGCATTTCTTTCTAGGGTGGCCACATGCCACTTCTCCTTAGCCCTTTACCACAGCAGGGATCGCCGGCCCAGGTGAGATTAGTGGCCATCTGGGGGGGGGGGCGGCTGTATGCCTGCATGCATGTGAGTGACAGAGGCTTTGCCAGGCCAGCCCGCCCAGGACCCAGTGCTTTCCTCAGGGCCTCCTTGTCTCCCCAGCCCAGGAGCTGTGTGGTCCAGGCCAAATGTCCCACTGGCAGTGTTAGCCTCGTGCCCCAGCTCTGTGCTCAGTGACAAGCATTCTCACAGGGTACCTTCACTCTCCCTGTATCCCTGGCTTTCCCTGCAGACACTGGCATTGTGATAAAGCCACCCAGCAGGGGATGCAGAGCTAGAAGCATCCATACAACTTTGCACTCCCACAGGCCCTCTAGGCTGATGTCTCCATTCGCACCGGACAGTGCAGGCTCCATTCCGACAAAGACGGCCGACAACAACTCACTATACATTGTAAACAGCTAGCAAAATTTGGAGGGTTCCTAATACACCAAGCACCCACAAATAGCCTAGTTACTAGGTATCAGTAATGAACCTAGTAAGTAGAAAGCTGCCTCATGCTGTGGACAGGGTCAGGTCTGTCTCTCATCAGCTGCAGCAGAAGCGCTCGCTGCCTGAGGGTATACCGAGCCAGGGGAGGAGTGGGGGCTGTGTACACCCTGAAGAAATCCCTGGGGGTCAGAGTCTCCTTCCCCCTTGCCCAGAACCTGGCTTTAAGTCTTCTCCTTCCTGGAATCATATCTGGAAACAGCATCAGAATTGTATGCAAACATGTTTAACCACTGGAGCAGTAAAAGAAATTAGTGAGAGCATTTGATGCGGAACAATGGATCTTTAAATTGTTCATTAATACAGCAAGCAGCTCATTCTACTCTAGAAGTATTTTTCAGTCGCACTTACTGAACCTGAAGACTGTTTGGATGATCTCATTTGAATCTTCCCACATCGGAATATTTAGCGTTCTAAAAATTAAAACAATGATCTGTGGCAGGCTGGAGGGAGCCTGGCCAGAGGAGTGGCCACACAAAGGGATTTAATTCTAGTCAGGTGACCCAGGAGGATGCCATTTGTCAGAACTCACTTAGCTGTATGCCCAACTGTTAGTAATTTTGCATCAATAAACAAAAAGAAGTGTGTTTAAAGAAGAAAGTCTGGAAAACATGGAGGTGTACAAAAGAAATACCCTCCTAGGAGCCACTTAGAGTAAGATCTAGAAAGTAGAATTAGCTGCATGGTGGTAGTGGTGGCGGCAGCGGCAGCACACGCCTTTAATTCCAGCACTTGGGAGGCAGAAGCAGGCGGATCTTTGTGAGTTCGAGGCCAGCCTGGTCTACAGAGTGAAATTTAGGAAAGGCGCAAAGCTACACAGAGAAGCCCTGTCTCGAAAAACAAAACAAAACAAAACAAAACAAAAAAAAAACAAAAAACAAAACAAAACAAAAAAGTAGAATTAAAAGGAAAAAAAATGTATTGCATGCATGTGTATCTGTGTGCCACCTACATGCAGTGCCAGTAGAGGCCAGAAGGGGGCATTGGACCTCCTGGAACTGGAATTTCAGATGGTTGTTAGCCAATATGTGGATGCTGGGAACTGAGCCGAGGTACTCTGAAGAGCAGAAAGTGCTCTTACCTGTCCAGCCATCTCACCAGCTCCTGGACAACAGACATGTAAAGCTTATTTCATTTCAAAAAATATTTCCATATGTGAGTACCACACATTTGCTATTTTGATAAATAGCTTTTACCACTTAAGGATTTTTCTTGTTGCCTCTCCATATCCAGAGGTAGAACAGAAGTGGTGTGTGTGTGTGTGTGTGTGTGTGTGTGTGTGTGTGTGTGTGTATGTATAATATGTGTTTGTGTGTGTGATTTGTGGTGAGTGTGTGTACTTGTTTGTGTATGAATGTGTGTAGTTTTGTGTGTGTGTGTGTGAGAGAGAGAGAGGTGATGAGTGTGTATGTGTGAAAGAGAGAGGTGGTAAAGTGTGTGATTTGTGGTAAGTGTGTGTACTTGTTTGTGTGTTTGTGTGTGTGTACTTGTTCATGTGTGTGAGTGTGGATGTATGTAAGGCTCAAGGAGTTCAGAGAACACTCTTCATATGTTAGCACACTTTTTGTGGTAGGGTCCTTTAGCTGTGTGTAAGGCAGGCTAGCTGGATCTTGACTTCTGGAAATTCGTTTGCCTCTGCTTCCCATTTCCCTGTAGGCATACGCTGAGACTGCAGTAGGGTTTGCATTCTTGCATTCAGCTTTCACCGGCGTTCCAGGGATCTGAACTTGGGGTGCCAGGCTTTAACCCACCGAGCCTTCTCACCAGACTGGTAACCTTATTTTCAATGAGAAGTTAACTGATTTTGTCAACTATTCTATACAATGCTTGGTTAAGCATCTCGGTGTGTCTTTGTACGATCCTGCGGTAGTTTGAATGTAATTGGCCCCCATAAGCTCATAGGGAATGGCACTGTTTAGAGATGTGACCTTATTGGAGTGATATCTGCCTTATTGGAGGCAGTGTGTCACGTGGGGGCGGGTTTTGAGTTCTTCTATGCTCAGGATACTGTCCAGTGTCTCAGTTGACTCCCTGTTGTCTGCAAGATGTAGGACTCTCAGCTACTCCTCCAGCAAATCTGCCTGCATATCACCATGCTCCTCATCATGATGATAATGGACTAACCCTCTGAAACTTCAAGTGAGCCACCCCAATTAAATGTTTCCTTTATAAGAGTTGCTGTGGTCACGGTGTCTCCTCACAGCAATAGAAACCTAAGACAGCCCCCTAATTATCTTACTGGGCTCATTCTTAGTGTTGGAGTTCCTGTGCCAAGTCAACCTCTTCAAGGTTCCTCACTCAACACCAGCAGACATGTGGTAATGCTGTCACCTCAGGCTGACAACACTGAGTGTTCTGGGCCTAGTTTACTTTCCAAGACCAGTGACAATGGTATGTATGCAAATTGCATTTTGTCTGTTGAATGGTTATTTATGTAAACTGCCTTTTAGGATTTGTAGGCTTTTCATAACTTCCTGGGTTTTTTTCTTCCTGATTCATAAGAACTCTTCACAGAATGAGGATATCGTTTTCTGCAGCCTATGTATTCAGGGAATTCCACTCCTCCAATGCTGTAGTTGTTTGACTTTGTAAACAACAGATGCCGTGTCACTGTGGTGTCCAAGCTCATCATCACTCTCTGCCAACCTTTCTCCACTGTCTGCCCTGCTCTTAGGAAACTACAAGTCCTAGTTTTCCTAGTTCCTCCTGTACCTAGAGGTAATGCAGCCACTGAGACATAAGCAAACAAGGCCAGAGAGATTTCTATGGATGTCTTTGCTCCTTATTAAAAACAAATAGTTATGGCTGGTGCTGTTCCTTCCCGATGATTTTTATCTTGAATGTGAGTTTAATGGCTGGAGTGCTGGCAGTCATTTTGCAACATAGAGAAACAAGCAGGATCATCAAAGTCCTGCTCATAAAGGATGATGGTGGGAAGGGCAGTGCTTATGAGTTCCTGTACCAAACCTGGATGTGATGTGAAATAGTTAAGTAACTTTAGTATTTAATCAAACACTGGTTGCCTGTTCCTTGCCGGCAGACATTTTGCTCATCACTTCATTGATTCTCTTTGGAGAATGTCTCTTACACTCTCTGTAATAGATTTGACCTCCCTGTGGGTCTTCAGCTTTCTAGTGATTCATCCCAGTTGCCCCATCTGTCTCCAAACCTTCATTTGCCTTTCTGCCTCTTGCTACCTTTACAATACCTGCTGAATTTCCTTTAGACACCTCTCTGTTGAAGGCTTGGTTTATTGTCTTGGTTTTGATCCCTTTTTGATTGTCCATTATTGTTAAAGAAAACCCCTGCAAGGCAGTGTCTAGCCTAGAGAAAGTGATAAGCAGCGACTCCAGAGGCATCTGTGCTGACAAGTTGGGGTTCTGTTTTCTGGTACCATTTTTCTTTAATCTTTGTGCATTTTGTAGTGCAATAAGCTTTCAGAATCCCATGAAGATGAACTTCATCAGGAATGAAATCTGGAGAACAGAAAGAGGTGACAGGATGACAGAGCCAGACCCTTAGAGGTTAGGACTGGAGGAAACACATTTTCCCTGAGTGATATGCCAACAGCCACCATCTGCCTTCCCAGTGGAAAGTTCATCTCCACTACTTCAGAGTCTAACTTTTGTTCTGAAACTGTTGAGAGCATTTAAAATTTATGAGAAAACTATGAATCACAGTTTTAGAAAGAAAAGGAAAGATTCTTTTTTAATAAACCAGCTGTTTCTGGGAAGATGGCCCCACCTGTAAAGAGCGAGCTGTGTGAATGTGAGGACCTGAGTTCAGTCCCCAGCACCCACATTAAGATAATGCTAGGCACAGTGGTGGTGTGTGCCTATCACCTCAGCACTGGGGAGGTAGTAACAGGAGATCCCTGGGACTCGATGGCCGGACAGCCCAGCTGAACCCATGAACTCTTTCTTCAGTGAGAGCCCCTGTCTCAAAAAATAAAGTGGAGAATGAGAAAGTTACTGGTTATTGACCTCTGACCTCTACAAGCACATCTCACAGACACACACACACACACACATCACATACAGAACACACACACACCACACACCACACACACCACACACACACATACCACAGACACACATACCACACCACATACACAACACACCACAGACACACATACACACACACACACACACACACACACACACACACACACATACACATGGACACCCAACTCCCAGTGAATCAGGTGTTTAATTTAAAATTTATCATTTGCATTTTAATCTAACTGATTTTATACAATGACAAAGTATATTTTTATTTTACTGCAACTAAAACGTCAGTCTTCAATGAAACATCATTATTTAGAGAAACACTATTGAACATATTCAACAGCAAGCCAAAGAATATGGATTTGGCCCCTTCTGCCAATTAACAGCCTCACAGACTGGGATGTTTCCCTCTCCTCCGTCTGTAAGAACGACACTGAAGATGCGATGCATACTCAGCCCGTGTATGGCTTGCTGAGCACTAAATACGATGCAAATTTCAATTAAACTGGCAAGTTGTGTGCTCACTTAAAGGCCTATAATTATGCTGCTTTGCATTCATTGTGCTTGGAAAAGCCCTTAGCTCACATCACTATCAAAAAAGTAGCAGTTGTAGCAATGGTATAGGATTTTGAATTCAACATAAAAGAAACACAACCGTTACGACAAGTTAATTCAGGGTTTACGGTTCTTATTGTTTGGGAAGGGTGCAGCAGACACAGACAGATCCTTGTGCCCCGAGTCTGTGATAAAAAGAGAAAATGTGTGGGTAGACCCAGCTGAATCCACCTGAATGAGCACAGGTGCTATGTCCTCTTTCATTGATACCCACATTTAGTTAATTTGAAAACGTATGCTTGCCAAGGCATCGCTAACAGAAGAGTGTCACACAGGTGTCCCTCCATGTACCATTTTACTTTCTTAGGATTCCCGCATTCAACTGTGGTCTGGAAGCCATAAATGGAAAATTCCAGAAGTAAACTCTTTTAAATCACTTTAATTATAGTACATTAATAAATATCCTTATTTGTTTTTCTGTTGCTGTAATAAAACATCATGTCCAACTTGGGGAGCAAAGGCTTTATTTTTTTCTCACACTTCCATGTCAGCCATCATTGAGGGAAGTCAGGGCAGGAACTGAAGCAGGAACCCGGAGGCAGTGACCATGGAGAAATGCTGTGTACTGACTTGTTCCCCTGGCTTATTCAGTTTGCCTTCTTACAGAACCCATGGCCACCCACCTAGGGGTGACACCAACCCAGTGAGCTGGGGCCTCCTACATCAATCATTAATCAAGGAACTGTTATACATACTCGCCCACGGGGCAATCTGATGGAGGCACCTACTTGAGGTAACTCTAATTTGTGTAACGACGACAAAAACTGACCAGCACAATATAAATGTTCTGTTTTATTATTGCTGTTAACAGTCTCCACAGAGCTTATTTTACAAGTTAAGCTTTATCATAGTTGTGCATGTGCAGGAAAATACATTGTGTCTGTAAGATTCTGTACTGTTCTCATCTGGAGGGTGGGGGGGATGGGGTGGGTCTTCACTGTGATCCCTGGGGGTGAGGGCACCATGACATCCCATATTAATAATTTACTCAGAACAAGTTTGCTTCATTATTCTTACCCTGTGTCTCTCCTACATTAACTTCATGCAAACCTCACTGAGCTCCTCACTGAATCTATAAATATTTAGCAAGAATATCTCTAGAAAAATTTCCCATCACAATATTATTGTCATAGACATAAACAATCAAACAGTTCCTTAACAGATCATCTAATATCAAGTCATAGTCAAATTTCCATTTCATCCAAAGTTCTATCATTTTACTTCCTTTGTATTTGCTTCCACAAGCCTGTACCTGTGGGTTGTTCTGTCTCTCCATTGGCTGGCTGGCTCTCTTGAGCTTTTGTGTGATGGGAATGACTTGCTGTTCTGCAGGGTCTCCCCCAGAGTGGGGCGCTGTTTGATCCCTCCATCTCACATGGCAGACAGAGAGAACTGACTCCCTCAAGCTGTCTTCTGACTTTCACACATGAGCACCCATGCATGTGCATGCACGTGTGCGTGTGTGTGCGTACACACACACACACACACACACACACACACACACACACACACTAGTAAATGAGTGTAAAACTATTTTTAAAATATAAGCATGGTGCATATATTATAAACAAATTTCATGTTAGTCTTGGATTTAACCCCTAAGATTTGATCCTGTAAGACTATGCAAACAGCCCCAAATCTAAAGAGAACAGTCCCAATCGGAAACTCTTCTGGTTCCCAGCATTTTGGATAGGGGCATGCAACCTGCATCTCTGAGTTTACTGGGGGCTGCACAACAGTGGCACTCTATTGAGTCTTAAAGCTCTTCCACAGTGGGAAGCTTCCACAGAGAGCGGCTGCACAGAGAGGAGCAGCACAGAGAGGAGCAGCTGCACAGAGAGGAGCAGCTGCACAGAGAGGACAAGCACAAAGAAGAGCTGCACAGAGAGGACCAGCACAGAGAACAGCTGCACAGAGGGGAGCAGCTGCACAGAAGGGAGCTTCCACAGAGAGCAGCTGCAGAGAGGAGCAGCTGCACAGAGAGGAGCAGCACAGAGAGGAGCAGCTGCACAGAGAGGAGCAGCTGCACAGAGAGGACCAGCATAGAGAGGACCAGCACAGAGGGGAGCAGCTGCACAGAGAGAACAGCTGCACAGAGAGGAGCAGCTGCACAGAGAGGAGCAGCTGCACAGAGAGGAGCAGCTGCACAGAGAGGAGCAGCTGCACAGAGAGGAGCAGCTGCACAGAGAGGAGCAGTTGCACAGAGAGGAGCAGCTGCACAGAGAGGAGCAGCTGCACAGAGAAGAGCAGCTGCACAGAGGGGAGCAGCTGCACAGAAGGGAGCTTCCATAGAGAGGAGCTGCATAGAATAAACCATCACAAAAGGAACCCTCCTCATAAAGAAGCTCCCTTTTCAAAAAGCTTAGAAGAGACAAACAGTGAATAGTGAAGTCCCCAGCATCTCCAATAGTGCGGCTTTTCAGCAGTTCTGAGCCACACTCTTCTGACCCATTCAAGCTCTGGGCCCACCGATGCTGGAACTGCCCACACCCGACCTCCTGCCCTCTTCACACTGCAGTGAGGCCTCCTGTCTTGGGCAGGGCCCTCCTTTGCTCTCTGGAAGACCAGGTGGTCCAGCCTTATTTTTTACCTTCTCTACTGCAGGCCTAAGGCCGTCTGTTTCTCTGTCCTGTTGGTCCCCAGAAAAGAAGGGAACACAGGATCACACTCCTTAGCCATGTATTGAAATTAAGTGACTTTGTTTAATGCCTGAGCAATTAAAAGTACATAAAAAGAAAATGAGCTTTTATCATGAAAAGATTTTTTTCATTTGTTTGTTTCAATGCCTGCAAACAAGGTGATGAGAAGATGACCTTGGCTTGATCAAAAATAGCACGGTTCTTGGACATTACAAGTCTTTTTGTGTGCAACGTGTTCTCCTTGCTCCACCCCTGTTCAAGAGATGGATGATCTTGCATCCTTTGGCTATTTCTAGAGCAGAATGGCACAACCCAAGAGGAAAAAGTTTAGGTGACCAAAAGTCATGATTTATACCAAATGGCAGATATGGCACTGGATGAGTTTCCAGAAACATGGGCACTGGCTTGCAGGAACTCCTGGTACAGCTTGGTGTTTATAATTTATAATCTCTGCCTCTGGAGACCTGTGTGTGACCCACTTAGTACACAACCTGCCAAAGCTCTGAGCTTGAGTTTTCCTCTGACATGAGGGGAATCTCTTCTCTAACAAAATGAGGATAACTGAGATGCTGGAAGAACTAGTGTTGCTTTTCCCAGGCTATAGGATTTAAAACTGGTGTATTTTGGGCCAAAGTATTGTATCTTGATTTTTTTTTGTTTGTTTGTTTTGTTTTTTGTTTTTTCGAGACAGGGTTTCTCTGTGTAGCTTTGCACCTTTCCTGGCGCTCACTTGGTAGCCCAGGCTGGCCTCGAACTCACAGAGATCCGCCTGCCTCTGCCTCCCGAGTGCTAGGATTAAAGGCGTGCGCCACCACGCCCGGCCTTGTATCTTGCTTTTAAAAGCTATAATCAAAATAACAATTACGTTACTTCAGGCTGCCATAGAAAGTAGCACAGACTGGATGCCTTGGAAACAAGAGAGATTAGCTTCTGCCAGTTTGACAGGCAGTGTGACCTGACAATCAAGGTGGCAGCATTGTGGGGTTCCCCTAAGCATCCTCTTGAGAGGCATCATGTGCTGTCTGTGTCCTCACAGAACGTACTAGTCATATTCATGAGACTCCACCCTCATGGTCTGACCACTTTCTAAAGCACTGCTTCTCAGCCTCCCTAGTGCTGTGACCCTAAAATGCAGTTCCTCATGTTGTGATGACCCCAAGCATAAAATTATTTTCGTAGTTACTTCATAACTGTAATTTTGCTACTGTTATGAATTGTAATGTAAATATCTGATATTCAGGATATCTGATATGTGACCACTGTGAAAAGGTCCTCCAGCACAAATGGGTCACTACCTACAGGTTGAGAACCACTTTTCTAAAAGCTTCACCTCCTAACACCATCATCCACAGGGCTAAGATTTCAATGTAGGAATTTGGGGGGAACACACAGTCATTCAATACATTTAAATAACTAAGTTATAATCGATAGCATTATTGATAAAGTTAAGACTATAATCTATAATTTGATGAATTATACCATTAACAGAAAATTTGAAATTTTAAATTGTATTTATTAGCTGGTTGAGGTGTTGTACACCTGCAATCCCAATACTGAGAAGGTTGAGGCAGGAGGATAATGAGTTTTAAGGTAGCTTGTCTCTAAATAAATAAGTAAAATTGTGGGGACTTTTGGTATTTTGCTTCCTGGAGTTTATTTCTCTTAGTAAAACATAACTAATAACTGTCAGTCCAATCTGAGAGTGGAACACAGGAGACTTTTCTCTCTTAGTCACTGGGACTCAGATAATAGCAAAGCTGTCGCTAGGCTACAGTTCCCAGAGACCCCGTCTTAGACTTGATTAATGAACTTTCTCCTCTGCAGTCTGTCGTCTCTGAAAGTCGCTGGTTTAGCTGAATTGGTGGGTAACTGAATCCTTCCATCAACAGTGTGGCCCCCCCCCCCTTTTTTCGGCCAACAGGCCGTCCACAGTGATGGGGCTCCGGGGTAAGCCATGCCCCTTTTTTCAGTTCCAGAGTCTCTAACTTAGTTAGGAATCCCATTGCTGTGATTAAAACACCATAACCAAAAGCAACTTGGGGAGGGAAGGATTTATTTAAACTTATAATTCTCAGGTCACACTATCACTGAGAGAAATCGAGGCAGGAACTCAAGGCCGGAACCTGGAGGTGGGAACTGAAGCGTTGGAACGCTGCTCACTGGCTTGCTCCTCCTGGTTAGCTCAGTTTACCTCCTTATCCACTCCAATACCGCCTGCCCAGGAATGGAACTTCCACCAGTGCGCTGGGGCCTCCTGCATCCGCCATTATTCCAGAAAATGCCCTATAGACTTGCCTACAGGCCAATCTTATGCAGACATCTCATTTTAATTTTTAAGATGAATTAAGATTAAGAGTCCCTCTTCCCAAATATATCTAGCCTTGTTTCAAGTTGACAAAACCCAGCCAGGACAGCCTCGTAGGGGAGATAAAGGGCTGGTCCAGCGTCCGGTGATTCCCGAGTCTATGCTGCCTGTGTTCCAGGCTCATCAGCAAGACGCACCTGCACCTGTGGCAGAGAAACTTGTGTCTACAACCCTCCACAGAGATTTACAGGGAAACATTGCTCATTCAGCGTGACACCGCTCTAGCCTATGGGGTTCAGGAGTTGCACAGGGAAAATGATCAAACCCACGGAATGGACGGACATTCTAGTGCAGAACCAGTTTGCAAAGAGCAGGGAGAATGAAGACAAGGAGTTGCTGTGTGCTGGGAGAGTCCCGTTCAAGCCGCTGTGCCCTGCAGGCCGCCTTGCAATGGAAAAATGCAGGTTCCATCCAGTCTTCCTATGTCGGCCAAGGCTTTGCATCTCTGGCCAGCTTAGGCTGTGATGCCCACCATCTATCTGCAGACCACTGCATACTTTAATGGCAATGGTTAGGAAGTCCCTGTGGTAGGATAGATGGGAGAAGGTAGCATCAGACTAAATTCAGCTGACTGATGGAGGCATCATTACAAAGGGAGACTTGAGCAAAGATTTTAAGAAAGGTATGAGAGTATCTTGGAAGGGGGTTGGGGGTTCCAGTCAGAAACAGAGCAAGAGTCAAGACCCAGAACAGCAGACATGTCTGACATGTAGACAGTCCCTGATTTATTTTGTTTCCATGGATTTTTTTTAATTTAATGATTCAGTCTTAAACATACTTTGGGTTTTGAATCTGAATCACTTCTTGGGATAACAACAAACCATCTCATCATCTCTGATGGTAGTGGGCAGTAGCAGGTATGGTGGTTTGAAAAAAAAAAGGTCCCCAAAGGAAGTGGCACTATTAGGAGGGATGGCCTTCTTAGAGTAGGTGTGGTCTTCTTGTTGGAGGAAGTGTATCACTGCAGAGGCAGGCTTTGAGATCTCATAAATGCTCAAGTCATGCCCAGTGTCTCAGACCACTTCCTGTTGACTGTGAGTCAAGATGAAGGACTCCCAGCTACTTCTCCAGCACCATGTCTGCCTGCCTGCCACCATGTTGCTCCATGATGATAATGGACTAAAACTTCCGAAAACGTAAGCCACCCCAATTAAAAGTTTATTCTTTATGAGAGTTGCTGTGGTCATGGTGTCTCTTCACAGCAATATAAACCCTAACTAAGACACAGGGAGTTTCCAGAAAGTCCTACAGTTACCCCCATAATAGCTGAGGTCCACAGTGTGCTCCGTTAGAGAGCTGGGCCTGGGGCAGGTTGGGCCCAGTCAGTGAGTTTCCTACTTGTGGTCTTCTAGTTTCTAGTGGGTTCATCATGGCCAAACTTCATTAAAAAATGAGGAGCATCAATACTGGATTGATGGAAGGAGGTTCATGTGGCTGCATTTGGGGACCACATGGAAAGTAGGACACAGCACTAGGAAACCAGGCCACCATGTGAAAGAAATAGGGAGCTATGGTGATTTGAACTAGAATGGCCCCCAAAGGCTCATATATGAATACTTGGTGCCCTGTTAGTGGGACTTTGGGGAAGGATTAGGAGGTATGTCACTGGGGGATGAGCTTTGAAGTTTCAAAAGACTCACGCCATTTTTAGTTATCTCTTTTTGCCTGATGATTGTGTCTGAGATGTGAGCTCTTAGCTACTGCTCTAGTGCCATACCTTCCTTTCTGCCTGCCTGCCATCATCCTAATCACGATGGGCATGAATGCTACCCTCTGTATTGTAAGCCCCAAATAAAAAGTTTCTTCTATAAGTTGTTTTGGTCATGGTTGTGATAAGACAGGAGACAAGAATGATCTTTCATGCCCACAAACGTGTATATGGATCATTCATATCTTTATGATCGCTGTCTCCTCAGCATAGAACACTTCCTCCATCTCCTTGCACTCACACATTTTTTGGTTTGGAAGATGACAGGGCAAATGCTTTTAGGTTGTATCTAAATACATATTTGCCTTCTATTTCCTCACAATGAACTTCAAGTTATATATCTGCAAATATGAGGCCAGCCTAGAATACATAGTTGACATCTTGTCTTAAAACAAGAAAGCAAAGCACCTAAAACCCCAAAGGGCTCAGTGATAGAGGATGGAGGGCTTGCCTCATATGCATAAGGCTTTGATCTACAGCACTGACAAAAAAATCATGGTAATAAAGAGAACTATAGGAATAATGATTGTGAGTGAAGCATGCTATTCAAAACATTTTACATTCATATAAAATTCACACATCCATAATGATACCATTTTAAAAGGCAATGAAAATTATTATTTGTCACCAATGGAAGTGGTAATTTTACAAACTCCTTATGCAGAAAATTGGAAAGGATTAAACATTCATGCTGCCTTTTCAGTAGACACTATATTTCAAGCCAAATTTAGTAGATGAGTGAAAATATTATTTTACAAGAGAAAAGCAGCAATTATTTGTTGTAGCAATGATGAAATTGAAAAAATGACCATTTTTCCATTCTCAAATGAAATACTTGATTTACATAAGGGTCATGAACAAATGGCAAACCATTAGGTGAAATATGACCTAGGAACTGCAAATGTTATCCACAGACAATTTGTGTTTAAAGTTGAAAAAGTGTAAATTCCTCTTAAAGACGCAAAGCTGTTAAATTCATAACTTCTTGACCAAATATGTAGCAACATTCTACGGAACAATCAGACCTTACATGCTTTCTTCCATGACACCTTGGGAAGTAAACAGCATGATCTACAAGTGTTCTTGCTTGAAATACCTAGCCTGAGTTTAACCAACTACCTAGCTAACAGAAGGACATGCTCTTAATAGTTCAAATTATAAATATAGAGGAAGGCAATATGGCAGAATGTTAACCATGTTTACGTCTAGATTTGGAATTTCTTGTTATTGATTAGTCTCCCAACTTCTAAAATGTTTCATAACAAAAAGGATTGTTAAACCATACATACAACATGTTTTCTCTGTTTTGGGAAAACGATATTGCTGGGTGGAATGACTTCATGATTTTAGGGTGACAACTACTTTTGTTTCCACCTTGAAGATATTCCACTGGCTTCTGTTTCCATTGTTTCTGTTAAGATCTTAGCTATAAATCAAGACATTCTGAAATACTTTCACTCATTGTGCTCTTTTAGGTTCCAGTTCTTTGGTATTGTAAAAATTTGTTATGATATTTTCAAGTTCATTCCTTCCCTTCTTCTCTTTCTCCTCTTCTTTCATCCATCTTTCCTCCCCTCCCTCTTTCTGCTGTGCTGGGCTTCATTGCAAAGCCCTGAAAATTTTAGGCAAGCACTGTACTACTAACTACATGCCTCTCTACTCCTTTAATTTTACATCATTGCCTCTATGTGTTTCTCTCCTACAGGATCCATATTCCATGTGAAGAATGCAGCCCTCACTGTGGTGATATTTTGTTTGTGCTTTAAAAAATAAAGCTTTCCTGGAGACCAAAGGGCAGAGCTAGCCACTAGAGGCTAGGCAGTGATGGCATACACCTTTAATCCCAGCTCTTGGGATCTCTTGCCTTTTATCCCAGTACTTGGGAGGCACACACCTTTAATCTCAGCACTTGGGAGGAGGAAATGGGAAGTGATATGACTGGGTGGAGAGAGGAAGTGATAAGGTGGGGAGGAGACAGGAGCTTGGACCCTTTCAGTCTGAGGATTCCTAGAGGTAAGAAGTCTTTCTAGTGGCTGGCTGCTTTGCTTCTCTGATCTTTCAGCTTTCACCCTGATATCTGACTCTGGGTTTTTATTATTAAGACCAATTAGAATTTGTGCTACACCTCACCCTATATTCTATACTTCTTTTCATTTAATATTTTAATTTCTCTATCTTTTTTACCTAACTTTGAGAGAGTTCTTTGATGCTGTATTCCAATTCATTTGTCTTTAATCAGTTTGGTTCATAAACTTGTATATTTTGTTGTTTTCTTTTTCATGCAAATGGCATTATCATTTTGTTTATGGGATTTCTATTTCTCTACTCTTCATATCTTCCTTTGGGGAACTGTGTTTATGAATTTAGTGTCTGTGGAGGCCAGAAGAAGGTGTCAGTTCTCTTGGAGTTGGAGTTACAGGCAGTTGTGATCCACCTGATGTAGGTACTGGGAACTGAACACAAGTACCAAAGAGAATAGTATATGTTCTTAACTATTGAGCCACCTCTCTAGCTTCTAAAAACAATTTTTAAAAGGGATAGAGATATGGTCCAGCAGTAGAGTACTTGCCCTGTATTCATTAAGTTCAGTCTCTAGTAAGACAGGAAAAGAGAAAATAAATATTAATTTGATTCAGCAAATTTTTACATGTAAAGAAATGCTTTTGATTATTGAAGATAAAGATTGTTTGCATATACATCTTACATTTGCATGGCATCTTAAATGTATATATCTCATACCCCAAATGCCTGGACCAGGCAGAAAAGTCTCTCAGGAGCAAATTTTTGGACTATTTGCAGCTACATAATAAGATTTTTGAGAATGTGACCTACATCTCAATGAAAAATTTAATTATGCTTAATACATAGTTTATACACAGAGACTATCTAGATGTATCTTTGTGTACATCAGCCTGTTTCTTCCCATACCTCTTTCAAATAGTATTGTTGATTTATAGACCACATATAATAAACTAATATACTTATCATGTGTGATTTGAGTTTTGACTTATGAAATGCATCCATCAAACCATCACAGCCATTTACTTAGTGAGGATATTCATCATCTCCCCCTGCAATTTCCTCAAGTATAGAATTTCATATAAATTGAAACATACTTGTGGTGGTTTGAAAGTAAATGGTCCCCAAAGGGAGTGGCACTATTAGGAGGTGTGGCTTTGTTGGAGTAGATATGGCCTTCTTAGAGGAAGTATGTCACTGTGGAGGATAGGCTTTGAGGTCTCACATGCTCAAGCTACACTCAGTGACACAGTTCACTTCCTATTACTTCAATCAAGATATAGAACCCTCTCTAGCACCATATCTGCCTGCATGCTGCCATGTCCCACTGTGATGATAATGGACTAAATCTCTGAAACTGTAAGCCACCACAATTAAATATTTTCCTTTATAAGAGTTGCTGTGGTCATGGTGTCTCTTCACAGCAATAGAAACCCTAACTGAGACAGAAGTTGGTACCAGGGACTGGGGTATTGTTGTGATAGACCCGAACATGTTTTTGTTTTGTTTTGTTTTGTTTTGTTTTGTTTTGTTTTGTTTTGTTTTGTTTTGTAGGAGTTTGGACTTTGTTACCTTGAGCTAGGAAATCAGTGGAATGCTTTAAGTGCTGCTTAATGGGTCGTACTGCATGCAAGATTTGAACTGTGGGGGCCTGGTTCAAGAGGTTCCAGTGGAGAAGGATTTTAGTGTGTTGCTTGGAGATCACTCTTATGATATTTTGGTGAAGAATGTGGCTGCTTTTTGCCCTTGTCTGAAGAGTCTGTGTGAGGCTAGAGTGAAGAGATTTGGATTAATCCCGATGGCAGAGGAAATCTCAAAACACCTAGTATAGACTCTGTTGTATATTAGTGTTAACTCTAATGAAGGTACATAATGAAAAGGAGCAAGCTAAGCAAGGAAAAATAAAAATGAACAATTTGAGGAGAAAAGAAGCACCAGGAAGTGGAATAGAGCTAAGTTTTGTGTTCAAGGAGATACACAGATTAAGAAATGGAATAAAGGGGTGGACTGGAGAGATGGCTAAGCAGATAAGAGCACTGGCTACTCTTCTAGAGGTCCTGAGTTCAATTCCCAGCAACCACATGGTGGTGCACAACCCTCTACAGTGGGGTCTGATGCTCTCTTCTGGAATAAGGCATACATGCAGATAGATCATTCATACATAAAATAAATAAATAAATCTTTTTTTTAAAAAAAGGAAATGGAACAAAGGGAGTGGTGACCTCAGAGTAAGATTCCACCCAGCTCAGTTTTCAACTTCTGAAAAGGAATTAAAAAAAAAACAAAAAACTTAGAGCCAACCAGGTGTGGTGGTGCACACCTTTAATCCCAGCATTCCAGAGGCAGAGGCAGGTGGATCTCTGAGTGTCAGGCCAGCCTGGTTTACAGAGCAAGTGGGACAGCCAAGCTTAGGTAGTGAAGGTTAACAATTGAAAATAGAAAGCTGGTGAAGATGTAGTTGAACAAAGGGGCCATGTTCCAGCCCAGCAAGAAGCAGAACTTGGTAGCTTTGGCCATGTGATTCAGGCTTTAAAATCAAAGATAGAAGAAAGGGGTTATGGAATCTTTCTCTACAACTAAGGAAACCTGCTGAGGCCAGGCATATGCCATAGGTGATCCTGAATGGAGGCCTAGAGAGGTCTTGCATGAAATTGTGAAGTTGAAGCCTGGATTGCATTGGAGAATCCAAGATGTTGGAGATGTAAGAGTCATGGGATACCTGTCAAGGAGAGCTGCTTACAGGGAGTGGAACCAGCCCCAGAGAAAGAAGTGTTTTATAGTCAATAAAGCTGAACAAAGTAGGAGATCTGAAGAGTCTTTTGACATCAGATGTGGAGAAGCAGAGTTTGGAGTTTTCCCAGCTGGTTTTAAATCTTGCTTTGGTCCAGTATTTCCTCACTATGCTCCCTTCTCTGTGTTTTGGAATGGTAATATCTATCCTTTGCCATTATATGTTAAAAGTATATGATCTGCTTTTTAATTTTTATTTTATAAGGGATTACAGTTAAGAAATTGCATGAATCTCAGAAGAGACTTTGAACTTTAAAATTTTAAATCAGTTTAAGACCTTTACAGACTATGGGGACTTTTGAAGTGGACCGAATGCATTTTTGCATTATGATATGGCTATAGCCTTTGAGGGCCAGTGGATGGAATATGGTGGTTTGAAAGAAAATTTCTCCCAAAGGAGTGACACTATTAAGAGGTATGGCTTTGTTAGAGTAGGTATGGCCTTGTTGGAGGAAGGGTGTCACTTTGGGGACAGGCTTTTGAGGTCTCCTATACTCACACTATGCCCATTGTTTTAGTTCCTATTGCTATGGATCAAGATGTAGAACTCTTAGCTCCTTCTCTAGCACCGTATCTGCCTGCATGCTCCCATGTCCCACTGTGATGATACTGGACTAAACCTCTGAAACTCTAAGCTAGCCCAATTAAATATTTTCCTTTGTAAGAGTTGCTGTGGTCATGGTGTCTCTTCACAGCAATAGAAACTCTAACTAAGACAATACTATATATAATCTCTTTCTCTACCTTTGTCTTTATCTTTTAACTAGATCCCCTGTAAAATTCAAAACTTTAATTGACATTTTTTTAACATATCATGACACAGAATAAACATTCCTATTGCTAAAGTGAAAAAATGGCATGTAGAAGAGTGGGATGAAGTCAAAGTAAGACCAAAACCCAGCAGGACAAACACGAAATCCTTAAGCTCTGAGTCTAGCATCCAGGGCTCATAGTGCCATGACTGACATACATGCCCAAGGGCTTAAGCAATCCACTTCTATAACCTGATCAGTTACAGCCCACATGGCCTCGCTTTGGGTTGGGTCCAATCATTTCTTTTGGCTTTCCTGGAAGACAATTCATTCCTAGCATCTCTAAGTTCTGAAGTCTCCATTGCATCCTTGACTTCACTCTTACCGCTTCATACATTGCCCTTTTGGGGATGCCTCTAGGGATCCTGCTTCCTACCACACCCTTTGAAGCCTGCATGGGAAACTGCATGACTGCTGCATTCTTCATGGTTGCAAAATCAGCATCATGTGGATGATGGAAAGATCTGTGAATCACTTGAGCAAACGGGTCCTCCTCAGACCACAGTTGCAGCAGCTTCTGAGTTCCTGGAGAGATGAACTCAGGGACTCACTTTTCTAGATGGCCCTGTGAACCAGAGAAGCCCAGAGCTCTCTTCTCAAAGTCACGTCTTCTAAATAAGTTAAAATCTTTATGCTATTGATGCTGATATAGGTAGAGATTTGTCAGTTCCTGATCTGCCTTTAAGGCACCTTCCCTGTGTTTCATTAAAAAGTGCTTAGTTTCTTTTTAAGTCCAATCATGGCCTCATCTTTACAGGAACTTCTTTACTGGATAAACTGTAAGTTTTTCAAACATTACTGCTATGCTGTTTGTTCTCATTTTTTCACTGTAAAATTGATTCAAAGCAGCTAATAATAACCATACCACATACTAAGCTCTTGTTTTTCTTGAAGATTTCCCCACTAGACTCATTAGTAAATTTTTTTATTTATTTAATTTTTTTTTTCATTTTACATACCAACCACAGTTCCCCCTTCCTCCCTTTCTTCTACTCCTCCCGCACCTCCTCCCCACACCCCCATCCACACTTCATACAGGGTAAGGCCTTCATTGGGTAGTCAACAAAGTCTGGCATACCAAGTTGGAGCAGGGCCAAGCCTCCCACCCCCACCCCACCCCCCACCCCAGAATCAGGCTAAGCAAGGTATCCCACCATAGGAAATGGGCTCCAAAAAGCTAGTTCATGTACCCCGGATAAGTCCTGGTCCCACTGCCAGGGGTCCCACAAACAGATCAAGCCACATAACTGTCACCACATTCAGAGGGCCTAGTTTGGTCCCATGTAGGTTCCCCAGCCGTTAATCTAGAGTCTGTGAGCTCCCACTAGCTCGGGTCAGCTGTCTCTGTGGTTTTCCCTGTAATGATCTTGACCCTTCCCCCTCCTTGTTCCTATAATCCCTCCTACCCCTCTTCAAATTTCCAGGAGCTCGGCCCAGTGCTTAGCTGTGGATCTCTGCATCTGCTTCCATCAGTTACCGGATGTAGGTTCTCTGATGACAATTAAGGTAGTCACCAATCTGATTACAGGGAAGGCTAGTTCAGGCACCCTCTCCACTATTGCTAGGAGTCTTGGCTGGGGTCATCCTTATGGGTTCCTGGGGATTTCCCTAGCACTAGGTTTCTCCCTAGCCCCATAATAGCTCCCTCTATCAAGATAATCTCTTTCATTGCTCTCC
The DNA here is from genome assembly GCF_004664715.2 of Peromyscus leucopus. Lineage (NCBI taxonomy): Eukaryota > Metazoa > Chordata > Mammalia > Rodentia > Cricetidae > Peromyscus > Peromyscus leucopus. The sequence goes on along the minus strand of NC_051067.1, from coordinate 29,681,865 downwards.
CTCTCTGTCTCTCCCCCAATTCAGCCATCTTGATCCCTCATGTTCCTATCCCCCATCCCCTCCCTTCTATTCCCCCCTCCTAGTTTACCTAGGATATCTTAACTATTTTCTCTTCCTGGGGAGATCCATGCATTTCCCTCTTAGGGTCCTCCTTTTTACCTAACTTCTCTGAGGTTGTGGATTGTAGCCTGGTTATCCTTTGCTTTGTGTCTAATATCCACTTATGAGTGAGTACATACCATGTTTGTCTTTCTGGGTCTGGGGATAGTTACCACATACCAAAATTAAATCAAGATCAGATAAATAATTTAAATAGACCTATAACCTCTAAGGAAATAGAAGCAGTCATCAAAAGTCTCCCAATAAAAAAAAAAAAAAAAAAAAAAAAAAAAAAAAAAAAAAAAAAAAAAAGCCCAGAGCCAGATGGTTTCAGTGCCAGAATTTCAAAGAAGAGCTAATACCAATACTCCTCAAATTGTACCCCACAATAGAAACAGAAAGAACATTGCCAAACTCTTTTTACGAGGCTACAATTACCCTGATACCAAGCCAAATAATTATGTAACTAAGAAAGAGAATTACAGGCCAATGTCCCTCATGAACATTGATGCAAAAATACTCAATAAAATAAACTGAGTCCAAGAATACATCAAAAAAATCATCCACCCTGATCAAGTAGGCTTCATCCCAGGATGCAAGGGTGGTTCAACATACGAAAATCTGTCAATCTAATACACTATAAACAAACTGAAAGAAAAAAAAGCCACATGGTCATCTCATTAGATGCTGAAAAAAACCTTCAACAAAATCCAAAAGCCATTCATGACAAAGGTCTTCAGGAGATCATGGATACAAGGAACATACCTAAACATAATAAAGGCATTATACAGCAAGCCCACAGCTAACATTGAATTAAATGGAGAGAAACTCAAAGCGGTTCCACTAAAATCAGGAACAAGATAAGACTATCCACTCTCCCCATATCTATTCAATATAGTACTTGAAGTTCTAGCTAGAGCAGTAAGAAAACAAGAGATCAAAGGGATACAAATTGGAAAGAAAGAAGTCAAACTTTTGCTATTTGCAGATGATATGATAGTATACATAAGTGACCCCAAAAATTCTACCAGGGAACTCCTGCAGCTGATAAACACCTTCAGTAAAGTGGTGGGATACAAGATTAACTCATTAGTAAATTTTAAATTCAGCCTCACCTAAAGTCCCAGGGCATGAATAAAACTGGAGAAATTCTTTGCCAGAATAAAACATGCATGGCCTTTAATCCAATATGTAGTAGAGTTTTTATTCCCATGTGAAAGCTCCTGAGCCTAGTTTTTGCTAGAGGCTTTTCTGTCAGCATTGTGATCATCTGGGCTCTCCTCGGAATCACCCATTAGGCTCTGCATATGGTAATATAGGAATACCTCAGTGTGTATCTCTAAGCTTTTCCAAATTTCTTTCACAAACAAGTTCTGAAGGCTTAGAAATAATAGGATCAATAGTCATGGCAATGACTCCACTTCTTAGTGTCAATTTTCTGTGTTTACAAGTTTCTCATTGTTGTGCTTTGGCTCTTCCTTCTAGATTCCTTGGTTCCTCAAGGCAGAGAGAGTATGACAGAGCAGAACAGCTCACATCCTGCCTTACAGGTACAATCTCTGACTCCAAGAAAAGAGAGAAAAAAGGACTTTGACTGAACATGAGTGTGTATACTAAGACTTTAGAAACAATTATAGCATGTGAAAATGAAAACAGCCAAAGTGAAAACATTAGGGCTCAGTAGACTAGGTTATACACTGCTTCATTCAGGAACAAAAAGATTTATAAACATATAAGCCACATGTAGCATGCATACATGTGCATTTGTATGTGTTTATGTTTATATAAAAGACACGCATTATGTATGTGTTCATGTTAATATTGAAAGGACTATGGTGTGTGCACATATTTCTGTGCCCTAGGAAAACACATATAATACTCATATATGTTTGTGTATAAATAGAAAGCATATTATATGTATGTGTGCAAGAAAGACAGGGTATATGTGTACACTTGTGTGCATATAAATAATATACCTGATGTACATGTGTTTCTTTGAATATGTAAATTATGTATATGTGTTCATATAAAAGACACGATGTGTGTACATGTATGCACATAAATGGGAGACACACAATATTCTCATGCTTATATAAGAAGCCATAGGTGATGGGTATGTGTTTCTATGCATATGAAAATCATGCATAAATTTTGTATGTTCATACAAACATTTGGAAAGGGCATGCTAAGGGGTTATCACTGATCGCTTCCAGGTGACTAGAATTATAGACATTTGATGAAATGTATTGCTCATCAGTGTTTTATGATGTTTCAGCAATGTATATGAAATCTTCTTTATAAGAGGCTACAAAATATAATTTTGTATATAATTTTATATAAAACTTTAAAAAGCACTCATCATTTTATGAGTTTAGTTCTTCTACAGCAAGGAATACACATTCAGTTTTAAAATAGAATTAGGCATACCATTCTAAGTCAAATCCATAAAGAGCTGGGACATAGAATTTCTTTTTAATTGAGTCCCATTCTGAAAGGAATCTGATTCAACATAAACAAATGAAAGCATTTGTTTGGTGGTTATTTGACTTAAAAACAAAGAGAGGTATAAATATGACATAAAAAGAGAAAGAGAGAAAGAGTCTTTGAGTGTCTGGTTATTGATTATTCTTCCACATTCCACAGAGGCCTTGTAACAAGCTTGACAGTTGATAACAAAGATCCAACCACCAAGGGTTTGGCACTTTACAGAGTAAATTTCATTGTCTGGTTAATGTCATTTTTCTGTCCCAGCTGTTCAGTACATCACATATTTGTCAATTTTAGTCCCCTGTCTTCATCAGTATTTTGTATTTGTCCCTCTTGCAGAGAAATTTGCCTCACTTTAACAAAGTTTGACTTACTGCCATATGGTACCCATGTGTATCTTCAAGTCAGTTGGGGTAAATTGTAAAACAATATGCTGGCTGATAGTAGTGCTCAAAGGGACACACCTTCTGTCATTTGATGTAGTCCAGTGCCATATAGCATACAGGGAAGTTATGAAAATTAGTCATTTTACTGAGTAGATTTGTGGTTTCTGGAAAGGAGGGTCACACGTAATTAAACAGAAGAGGAGGCAGGGAGAAGGACTCTGGACATCAGAGCTGGTCATGTAGTGAGGTTCTACCATGTTTTCTTGTGTACTTTTGATAGGTGTCCTAGCAGACACATTCCTCATTGTGCTGATGTGACAGCTTCCCATGGCATGCATTTACTGGGGATAGATGGCACTGTGATTGCCCAGGAACATGATGGATGTAAAATGCCAAGCACGGCCTCTGTGACCAGGAACTTACAAGTCTGAGAGAACAAGAGTGTGATTGCCGCAGCTCCACGGGGCCTCAGGGACAGCACGGTGCTATAGAATAGGTTCTGACATCGTTTCATTCCATTTTGCTCTGTGGAAAAAGCTCCCAGCTCGTACTTGCCCTATACCTTGAGGCAGTGAGGCAAGTCATAAGTAACCCGGGTAACAATGACACTAAACACTTAAGCAGGTCAAGACCGAGGCACTGTTTCTGAACCTGTAGGATGTGAATTACACACACCTGCTGATTTGTTCTGTGTGTCAGCCCAAGAGTTCTCAGAAGCTGTTTTGCTGGCTGCTCCCCCACGGAGGCCTCCTGAAGCAGGAGAACTAGCTTTCTGAAGATGATCTTAAAGGAAGTGTCCATTTGTTTCCCAAAGTTACAGTGGTTTTCTTGGAGGATGATTCAGCCTTGCTCCTTTTTCTTGGCTGCATTCGCCTTAAAAATTCTGGTGGAGAATTCATTCTACAGGGGCAGGATTGTGTCTGTCTTAGTCAGTTATCAAATCTTGCAAACAGTCAATGCCATAGGTGCTCTGGAGAACAAATCTTTTGTATTATAAAGTGTTTAAACCATGGTTAAACAAAGTGATTTTCTGTTGTTGTTCCTTGTTTTTTATTTTTATTTTTGCTTTCCTTTTTTATTGAGAATTTCACATATGTATGTGATGAAATATGATCATATACATTCCCCCATTTACTCCTAAGTCCCCCATATGTCCCTCAACACTTCTCCTCAAAACTTCCTGTCCTCTTCCCCCTTAGTAACCTACTAAGTCCAAACAGTGCTGCATGGGTATGGGGCCATCCAATGGAGTGTGGGAAACTCAATTGGATGTCTGTATCCAGTGTACCAAGGACCACACCCCCAAAGAAGAGTGAATATGCCTTCCCCAGCAACATCAATAGCTCCTTGGTTGTGGGTAGAATCCAGAGATCATCGAACCCATTTGTTGGGGAATTTTGGCTGGCTTGATCTTGTACACAAGGCCCCGTGCAGGTAACCACAGCTGCTGTGAGTTCATGAGTACAATAACTATGTCATGTCCGGAAGATAACATTTCACAGAACTCCTCCCTCTCCTCCAGCTCTCACAGTCTTTCTGCCTCAATTAACCAGTTAATGGTGTTGGTCAAAAGGTTAGCAAACTCGCAGTACAGAACAGACCCTCATTCATCTCTCTTAATACCAGCAGTCTATTTTAGGACTTTAGAAAGCTCCTCTCACCCGCCATCCTACATCCTATGTTTATGACACTTACTCTGCTCCTGCCTGGAATATGCTAGCACAGGCATGAGAGGCAATTAAAATAAAGATAAGGAAAGCATTCTTCTCATCATGAAAGCCTGCCTGATGAGGGAATGGGAATATGCACCCCAACCAGAGGCAGCTAAGGCACAGAATAGCACAGTTCATTGAAAATGTGTAATGCAAAACATACTAAAATACAACCCTTCCTGCTCCTGCAGTAGCTTTAATCTGAGGACTTTGAAGTACTTCCTTTATTTCAATAACATTTTTATGCTGAGATTTCTTGTGGTGACAGATCTTTGCCCCTGGTTGCTCCACTGGACCTCACTTTCAAACACTCGTTATAAAAGTCCCTGTTATGTTACCAAATTCCTTCCTTATGTTTTCAGATTCTCCTTCTTGGAAAATGATACTATTATCCTGAAACATGGTCCTCATTCTTGACCTCTAGTTCCCTCCCTTCCTCATTGCTTCTACCTCCCAGTTCCATTTTCTCTTAAGTGTATTCTTTTGGTCCTTAGGTAGCTTCCTAAAATGCAAATCTTCGAAACGTTTTCTATTCTCTTCTGAATCTATTCTAAGAGTATGTAATACATATTCTCCTGGAGGGCAGCTTTATTCTCATGAGAAGTATTGTGTTGGCCACATCACCTTACTGTTTTCTTTCCAGACTACAATAGTGAAAACGTTTCTGAGATTCCCAGAAGCTAAGATTGTGGAGTGTTAACATAGAAACTTCTGGCGCAATGTATGTGACAACACATACGTTTATTGCATACCTAAAGAAATCCAGGAGTTTCTCTTTGAGAGCTTCACAATTCCCAAATCAGGCAGTATGACAACTGGTAAGTCTGACTGAGCCTTTACAGAGTTCTTCTCACTCATACAACCAGGTCATGATGATGATGATGATGATGATGATGATGATGTGATGGTAATGGTAAGGAAAGTATGGTAGTGATGTTTATGGTGTTAATGGTGATAATGGCAGTGGTAGTGGTGGTGGCAGGGATAACAGTAGTTGTGATGATGATGGTAGTGTTATGTTGGTTATGGTGGTGTTATAGATGATGGTGATAATTGTGGTGGTAGTGGTGGTGATGTTTTTGATGGCAGTGATAGTGGTCATATTGGCTATAATGGTGATATTGATGATGAGGGATAACGGCAGTAATGAGGAAGGTGGTGGTGATGGTGATGGCGATTGTGATGATGGTAATGGTGAACAAGAGCAGTGCACTTTACTGGCATGCTACTCTCCCACACCACTAGTGATCTAATTTGCTAAGTTCATTATAATAACAAATTCCCTATTCAATCCTACTTGTTAAGGGTGACAAGAAGAAAAAAAATCTTTTTGCTCCTTGTCATTTTAACAAGAAGACAAAGTTCTGGGTTTCTTACCTTTAAATAACAAAAAAAAAAAAAAAATCACATGAGCCTCTTCTTCCTTCAAATGTTAGAAATGGCGTTATCCTGACAGCTTTCTCATCACCATGCACTGAGAGCATCTCTAACCAAGCCTGTCAGATCTCAAGCAGTCAGGAGCCTTGCAAACTTGGAGTCCATTCTTCAGTCTTGTGCTGTGCTTTTAAAGGTTTCAGCAAGTGAAGGAGAAGGAAGCCCATGTGGGCGTTCCCTGCTATCAGGACACCCCAGTGGATTCCCTGTCATCATGGTCTGGAAGAGGAAGGCACTGGGCAGTTTTATGTGACTGTGACAAAATACCCAAGACAAACAACATAAAGGAGGAAAGGGTTATTTTTGTTCATGGTTTCAGAAGGTTCAGACCCCGTGGCTTTGGGCTGATGGCAGCGCAGCCCGTCGCTGATAGGGAGTTTAGAAAGGGGCTGTCTATGGTTGCTAATTTTGGTTGTCAATGTGACTGCACCAGGAATGAACTAACCCATAGCTGCTGGACATTCCTGGGGGGGGGGGGTGTTGATCAGATTGCTTGAAGCAGAAAGACCTACCCTGCTGTGGATGATTGATTGATAAATAAAACACTGATTGGCCAGTAACCAGGCAGGAAGTATAGGTGGGACTAACAGAAAGGACAAACAAAAAGGCAGAAAGGAGGATACGCCAGCCTGCTATCCAGGGAGCATGATGAAAGGCAGCAGGATACACGTGGCAACATATAGAGTAACAGAAATGGGCTGAGTATAAGAGTAAGAGCTAGACAATGGTAGGCCTGAGCTAATGGCCAAGCAGTTTAAATAATATAAGCATCTATTTGTTTATTTTATAAGTGGGCTACAGGACTGCTGGGGCTTGGCAGGACCCAGAGAGGAAAACTCTAGCTACACCACCCTAAATCTGGGCAGCACTTCCTGTGGCAGCCCAGATGAAAGGACATGGAAGAAGGACACTGCTTTTTGCCTGGTTGCTCCTACTCCTGTTGACAAGGCCATCTTTCCTGTTGCTGTGATATTCCTTCACTGATTTTATAACAACTCCTTAAGGATCCAAGGTAGCCTGAAGACCAGCAGCTCTCCAGGGATCCTTCAGATCTTCAGTGCCAGATTGGAGCTGCTGGGATACTCTGCCTCTTTACTGAACAGCTATTGCATTCTCTGTCTCTCCAATGTGAGACAACAGTCATCTGGACTACCCAGACCAAGTCTGGTAAGCTACTCTAATAAATCACACACACACACACACACACACACACACACACACACACACACACACTTCATTCTCTTGGTTTGGTTCCTATAGATAACCCTGACTCACAGTGGTTGGGAAGCAGAATAAGAAAACAAAACAAGACAAATGAACAAAGAATGTGAGGAAGGTTCTGGGACACTAACATCCCCTTTCAGGGTAAGTCCCCAAGTCATCTAACTTCCTTCCAATAAGCTCCATCTCTTAAACCTCCCACCATCTCCCAATGGTGCCATGGGCTAGAAAACAAGCCTTCAGCATATGATCTTTCAGGGACACTCCACATCCAAACTATCACAAAGGCTACCATCGGAGGGAACTGAAAGAGACAGCTTTGGAGATGACCCCAGGTCCTTCTTCAGTTGGTTCAGAGACAAGAGGGTACTGTTCCAAAAGTGATTCAGAGGCATCATGGGGATAAAATGAAATTATGAGGTCAAGTAATGTGACTTTCTACTCTGGTTCTATTCAGAAAGGGGGTGTGCACTTTGAGTCCACACCTGCCAAAGATGATGTGCTGTGATCGATGGAGATCGCCTAGAGACACAAGCAGAGACAGGTACCTGTGATGGTTAATACTCATTGCCAACTTGGCAGGATCTAAAATTACCTACAAGACAAATCTCTGGGCAACCTATGTGAGTGTCTAGATTGGGCTAATTGAGGTGGGAAGACCCATCACAAATATGGGTGGTACCTTTCCGTGGCTGGATGTGACAGGGTAGAAAGGCGACAGTGAGCTGTCAGAAGAAGGAAAGACTCCATTGCCCTCCCCCAGGCAGCTCCGAGATGTACAGCTTGCCTGCCTTAGAGTTTTTCTTTTAAATCCAGATTAAAATTGTCCTGTCAGAGTCCATTCTTAGTTCTTTTATTAGTGAGACTAAGAACCCCAACAGGGAACCCTGATTTCTCTGGTAACATCTATACCACTGGGATTGCAAGATGCCTGAGTTTCAGGCATCAGAAGCACATTCTACAAATGCCCACCGGTGTTATACGACCTTGCTGTTATTTGAGTCTTTTATTTAAAAGCTGAAGAGGCTTAAAGAAGCCATTCACCAGACCTTCCTCCAGGTTCATTATTTACAATGGAGCCAAAGGTCCCATGGGATATTTCTATAAGGACGGGCTCCCTCTGTCCAGGAAATCCAGCTCTCATTTATCCATCTAGATCCCATCACAATTGGCTTGACTCTACTTCCCATCACCACTGTGACTGGCTGATTCCCACTCACCACCAGCATAATTTGCTCAGTAACCTCACACCACTACCACGATTGGTTTATTTAAACAAGACCAGCCCACCCACCATTAGGACGGTCTTTAGTTGAAATGCGCTTACCCAACCACCAGACCTAGTTAATCTAATTAGGCTCCACCCTCTCCTAGACTTCTCTGCAGAGACTAGATACCCCCAAACTAGATGCAGTTCAGATACAAAGGAGAAAGCTCCTGGAGATTTTGAAGTGGGAACAAAAGAGTCTGGCTTCAAAGCCTCACATTGCTGGATGCTTTGGGGCTTAAAATTAATCCTCTTCCTCAATCCCTTCATCTGTGGAAAGAGTGTGCTGTGTACCTCACAGGCTGTGGTTGGGGATCAGTGGGTGCATGGAATGCATAACCACGTAACACCAGATGTTGTTCAGAATTTCTCTCACAGAAACAAAATCAGATGTTCCTGTATGCAGCAGTTTTTCAGCTTCAGATTCCTCTGGGATCATTGAAATGCAGATTCTGCATCTCACTCCCAGAAAGCATGACAAAATAGTTATATATTTGACTCTGACTCTCACAGTTAACACAGCCACACCGCATTGCAAGTTGCCTCCAAATGCAACCCACGAGGGAGCTGTTAGTGTCTTGACCACTTGCAAGAAAAACAAACAAACAAACAAAAAAAGCAGTAAAGAGCAGCCGCATCCCTAGCAGAGCAAGTATCAGAAAGACAATCTTACCAGGTGCTTCAAGTATCCAGTGTTTGAGGAGGCGAGGGAGTTGCAGATGTTGAAATTGTGGCATCGTTTTGCAATGCTGATGTGTGGCGGCTGCAGATGGCTAGGACTGTTTTCACTTCTGTCTCTTCTGGTTCTGGTTTTAAGAACAGATAGAAAATAAATTTGCTGAGACATCACGAAGTCAGCTTTGTTGTAAAATTCTTGGACTTGGAGAATCTCCTCCAGACTGATGACTTCATGCCCCTTGAAGCCCTCATAAAGCAAAGATGTTGGACTCGATCCTCAGTATGAAGCACCTGTGTGTAAGTTATGTGTTTAGTGCTAGACAGCATGCAGTCAGCCCTGTGGACCCACACATTCCACATGCTTGGATTTGCTCAATGCATGAACATGTACGTGCATGTACATATATGTGTGTATGCATACAGAAATGTGTAAATATTGTATCTGTACTGACAATATATACAAGCTGTTTTATTATCTGTGTACGAGTTTGTGTGTATGCAGGTATATGTGTATGCAGGCCAGAGGTCAACCTTGGGTGTTGTTTCTTAGGAGCAGGCATCTTTTTTTTTTTTTTTTTTTTTTTTTTTTTTTTTTTTTTTTTTTTTTTTTTTTTTTTTGAGACCAGAGTGTCATTGGGACCTAGGACTTGTCAATCAATTAAGCTATACTAGCTGGTCAGAAAGCCCCACGGATCCTCCCATCCCTGTCTTGCCTGCACCCATGTTGCCATACCCAGCTTTGTGTATGGGTGTTTGGATCCAACTCAGGTTCTCATACTTGCATGGCAAGCCCTTACCATCTAGACCATCTGGCCAGGACCTCAGACTTTTCTTTGTTGTCGTACACTAACAGTACAGGTATCAACTATTTCCACAGTGTTGATGCTGAAATGGTTTGAAGCACACAGGAGGGTGTGCACAACTTCTGTGCTAATGCTATGCCATTCCATACACGCTACTTACACATCACGGACTCTGGGACCCATGGAAGACTTGAAGCTCATCACTGGTAGATCCTGGGGGAAGCACACACTTGCCTCTCTCTGCAGTAGATGGTAATACTTCAGTGGATCTCCTCCCATCCTCTGCTCCTGTGCCCAATCTTTTCCCTCCTATTACCACCTCATGGAAAGTACTGGTGGAAACTGGTTCTCAAGATCCTCTAGGGCAGCTGGGCATGGTGGCTCAGGCTTTTAATCCCAGCTCAGGAGGCAGAGGCAGGTGGATCTCTGTGAGTTCGAGGCCAGTCTGGTCTACAAAGTGAGTTCCAGGACAGCCAGGGCTGTTACACAAGGTACCCTGTCTCAAAAAAAAACAAAAACAAACACACAAAAAATCCAGAAAGATAAAAAACCCCTGGGGTTAAATAATAATCTCTATATTTAAATTGCTATTAAGAATCCCTTGTTGTCTAAGTTTAAAAATTGTGGTAAAATGCACACAACATGACTCTGACCATTTTCATTGTACTTTAGGTGCACAGTCCAGTGGCACTAACTACATTCACATTATTTGGCAGCCATTACCATCATTTGTCTCCAGAACTCTATCATTCCAAGTTGAAAACCAGTACTCATTAAACAATAGCTGTCCGTTCCCTCCTCCCCGAAGTCCTGACTATCTCCATTCTACTCCTGCAGCTCTTCAGCTGATGGCCTTTGAGACCTCATAGCAGAAGACTCATTCAGGGTGTCCTTTTGTGACAGTGTTATGTCACTGATCATGTCCTCGTGATTCCACAGTGAGTCAGAACTGCCTTCCTTCCCAAGGATGACTGATACTACACTGTGAGTGTTTCTGTACTTTCTTACCCACTTGCCCATCCCTGGGCCTTGGGAGCTCTGCCCTGGCCTCTTCTGTCTTCTCAGATCATGCTCGTTTTCTCCTGTCCCCCTGTACATGCCTTAAGGTTGTATAAGAACATGGTGAAGGAAAAGATGCAGTTGTATTTGGCATTTATGTATTTTCAAGAAACTTTAACTGATAGTAGAGGCAGTGGTTCCAGGAAACAAAGAAAGAAACAAAGGCTGTGTGTGAGGAGTCTCTTTGATCTAGAAGAGCCTGAGATCTTTTCAAAAGCCCACACTCAGAGGGTCGGAAGGTATCCATAGCAGAAATGACCTGTGGATTAGCCATCCTTCCTCCACGTTGACAAAATACCCAAAAGAATCAACCTAAGAGGAAGAAAGCTTGATTTTGACTCAGTTTTGGAGGTTTCTATCCATGGTTGCTTGGCTGATTGCTTTGGGCCTGTAGCAAGGCAGCATATCATGGTGTGAATGTGAAGTCAAGGAGAATTTAGGGGAACAAAAGGTGACCATGATCCCAATATCCCTTTCAAGGACATGTCCTCAGTGACAACTTCCTTCCACTAGGTCCCACCTCCTAAAGGTTTCATCACCCCTTAAAAGCACCATGGGCTGGAGCTCAAAGCTTTAGCATATGGAACTTTGAGTGACATTTATCTAAACCACAGCAACATAGGAGAATGAGATGTGGAGTCAGGTGTTGCTAAGTGATACCCCCTCTAAACCAGGCACAGGAGACCTTGACTGAATCAGGAAAGGCCTGGGAGGCTGCAGGAAAGACAGTAGACTTAGCTGGGGCCAGGAGACGGGCATTGCTTCCTTCCCCATCCTAAATCCGGATTGAAGAAACTGAGAACCCCCAACTGCACTGTGGACCCAAGTTTGTTTGTTTTCTTTTACCTTGCTTTCTGAGAACAGTTTGGGAGGACATAAGCCCATCACAGGACCCATGCATGTCCCCTAGAACATAGTTGAAGGAGGAGAATACGGAATGTGGAGGAGCTGCACTGTCAGAATGAGGGAAAGCAGAGAGTCCTCCGTGGACCAATGACTGCATTCTAGGTATGGGATATGTGTGCCTCAGAGATACCAGGAAGAAAAGGTGCCATGGTGGGACTGCCATGCTGTGCATGGCTCAGCAAAAACCACACTGGACAAGTAGTGGTCCCTCCCGCCATTCTTCAGTGTTCTATAAGTCCCCAAAAGGTCACCAAGCCCCAGGGAAACTGGGCAGTTGAGTACCTGAAAAGGTAGGCTTATTCAAATTTATCCTGAATTGACAAGATAGTCGTTGTTTTAAAAGGTAGAAATTATGCTGTTGGAGAAAAGTTAGTTCTCTCTGAGCCATCCCACCCCACCCCCTGCCCCGACCTTGTTTGCAATAATTCAGGGCCTGAGAGACAAAGTGCTTACATTCCATTTGTTTATCTGGATCATGGGGATTCAAACACCTCACCACATTTTCCTGGTGTGGTGTGTGGCCCTAGATTCCATTCTGAGCATCAAAACCCACCTGGTCATTCTTCCCTGCTGTGGGATGGTCTGTATGTCAAATTGCTCTGATTGGTCAATAAATAAAACACTGATTGGCCAGTGGCCACGCAGGAAGTAGGTAGGACAAGGAGAGAGGAGAGTTCTGGGAAGCAGAAGGCTGAGGCAGAGAAACACTGCCAGCCGCTGCCATGAAAAGCTGCATGTGAAGACACCGGTAAGCCACAAGCAATGTGGCAAGGTATAGCTTTATGGAAATGGATTAATTTAAGATATAAGAACAGTTAGCAAGAAGCCTGCCACGGCCATACAGTTTGTAAGCAATATAAGTCTCTGTGTTTACTTGGTTGGGTCTGAGCGGCTGTGGGACTGGCGGGTGACAAAGATTTGTCCTGACTGTGGGCAAGGCAGGAAAACTCTAGCTACACTTCCCATCTTGGGAGTTGTGGAATTCATGAGATGTACAAGGCTGAATGAAGGGTGTGTTTCTTCCAGCATTTACAGTCAGCTAGGACCGCCCAACAAAGTGCCTCTAACAGAAGTCATGGCATGATTCTGTTGCTAGAAGTCTATGATCAGGGTTCCAGCATGCTAGGTTTCCTTTGGGACCTCTCTGTTGGTTTTTAAATTGCATCTCCCCCATGTATCTCAACATGGTCTTCCCCTGTGACTACCTCTGATGTCTATTCTGACGTCAGCATGTCAATTTGGGAGTTCAGGGCTATGGTAGAGACAGAATGTAGCTCAGACTAGGAGTCCTGTGTGAACTAAGGTTATGTGGGAAGTAAATCCTGCCTCAAGTCTAAACTCCTTTGGTTTCTAACAGTAGATCTGATGTTCTCCAAGAGCTGGTTAAAAATTCAGACTCTGAGGCACCACCCCAGGCACACTGAATTGAAATCTGCATTATGCCAGCATCCCTTCGTGACTCATCCATAATTAAAATTTGAGGGGCACCTTGAATTACAAACAACTCTCCCATGCTTAAGCTTGAAGGAATTTTATGATTCCATCCTGGCAAAGCCCGTTGAAATCCAGGCTCACTGAACTCCACCAGGGTGGAGCTGTAATGACGGGAAGCCTCTGATACAGTGAAGTTCAATTCACCTACCAAGCAAACTGCTGCTGTGCCCCAACCACTTACAGCCAGGAAGCTGACAGTTGAGAAGCACATGGGAGGAGCTGAGTGAGTGAACAAAAAATGGTCGTTCAGCACGAGAGAATATAGGCAATGCATGGGACACATGTGCACTCCACACAGCAGAGGCCCAGGCCTCTTACGCAGTGCAGGCTCTCCTTCCTCATCCCTGTATCCTTCTCATCTCTTTCCTACGCCCTATCACCTTCCAGGCAAGTGGTAGGAAATAGGAGCAACAAGCGTGCTGGAATGTGTCTGTTCCGCATGTCTTGCCAGTCTGATATAAACTCCACCAGCATCATGTATGAGAGAAGGTGCTGACTGCCCCAGGCACCCTGCTTCTTTCCACTTCAGGGCCACTTTTTGCCCTGCCGCTGTCTGTAGGATCTCCCCCAGGGAACCCTCAAGACACTTGGACCAAAGAAGGGACTTCCACATGGGCTCTTCATAGATCCCCAGCAACACCCACACCCCTGCCACCTGTGTTCAGGCAAGGGAGCTTCAAACAAGCAGCCTCCAGTTCTACCCAGAAGCAAGGTCTTATTGAGCACGCCGCCAATGTTGATGGGATGAGGACACAGGACAAGGGGACTGCTGAGCCTGGACAAAAGCTCTAGAAACCAAGGCGATGCCCAGGGACCGTGTAGCCACCACAGGAGGAACAGTGTCAGGATGTGTCCAGCCTGGGCACATCTAGTCCTTCCTCTGATTTGGTCAGGTAGTTGTGGCAGAACCAGTTCCATCCCCGGTGGTGCCCTGCAGACACAGTAGCTGTGACAGGAAAAAATCCAACGTGGAGCCTTGAGGCGTAGGAAAGACGATCTGTACAGTACTTGACAAAAGAGGCAAACACCATATGGAACAAGTCACTTAAATATTTGCTTCCAAGCCTCCTGAGGGTGCAGAGTTTATAGGAAGATTCCTTTTTCTTTGATAAAGATTTATTTAATTTTATTTTATATGTATCAGTGTTTTGTCTGCATGTATGTAAGTATACTGCATGTATGCCTAGTACTCATGGAAGTCAGAAGAGGCCTCTGGATCCCCTGAAGCTCCATGGAGTTCTAGATGGTTGTAAGCCACCATGTAAGTGCTGGGAACCAAACTCAGTTCCTCTACAAGAGCAGCAAACACCTTTAATGACCAAGCCATGTCTCCATCCCCCAAAGGTTCTCTTTAATTCCTAAGAAGAGAAGAAGACAGTGTACTTTGATGAATCCGAGTAGAACCCGAGCTGTAATCTGGCCACTCTGCTCCCAGTGTAGAGGCAGAGACATGGTAGCTCTCAGCTGTGTGGACTGTCCTGGCTCAGGCCAAAGAACATCCTCCTCTGAACTGGTACCTCTTTCTTCCTACAGGAAATCAGCAGCACTAATTTCCTTTGCCTCTGAATACGGCCATACTCAATATGTGCTAACATCAGAGCACCTTGAAAATTCCATGTAACACCACCACATCTTCTCCATGCAGTGGCCCTTTCAGTATCTGTGGGGCTTCATTCCAGGACACTCCTCAGATTCAAACAAGTGGAACCCCTTCTGGCATTGGTCTAGTATTTAAGCAAAACAAAACACTCACAGCATGAGGGAGAGTATCCCTTTCTATAGATTTGTTCCCTCATTTATGCCATCACCAGATGTAATAAAGCTCCATTCATAGCTGTCCTTCAGGGGACCAACCTGAGGGACACCTTGGAGAGCAAGATCTGTGGATCAAGTTTTTTTCTATAAAAAGGCATACTGCTCCCCAATAGCCTATGTACACCCTCCCATACACTTTAAATCACCCTGGGATCATTTATAATACATAGCACAATGTCAGTGTTCTGCAGACAGAGGTGTCAAGAATGGCAGGATATGCCCATGCAGCACAGAAGCAGCACTGTCTTCTGGGTGTTTTCAGTCTGTGGCTGGTTAAATCAGTGGATGAAGAGCCCATGAATATGGAGAGCCAACTGTACATTCTGTAAACTATGAAGTCATGGAATAACGAACCCATTTCTGCTGGGTTCACATATGCCCTTCCATGTATTATAGTCATTCATTGGGAAGAAATGTGTGGAAGGGACCAAGCTGCTGAGGAGCGTTGCCAACACTTGGGTGTTGGGTGGAGGAGGAGGAGGAGGAGGAGGAGGGGAAGACTCCAGGGAGAGTGATGCCACCATTGATAAATGCAAGAGAGACTGTTGACGTTATTCCTTGCTTGTTGTTACTGGAAGGATGAGATACTCTATTAGGATGTCTGGACACTTGGAGTCATGGCCTCTCTGAAGCCATGCACATGTGGCACCCATTAGCCTTAGTTTCTTCTTAAGGGAATTAGGATGGTAACCATAACTCTCATCCCATTTGTTACAGAGAAGGTGCAGTAGGTTGTCAGATGTGAAAGGATCGGTACTTTGTAGGGTAAAGGGGCCAGCTAAGGAAAAACACCCTGACCCTGAGACCAGAGCCAGTTCACTGGCCCTGAAACCAGAGCCAAACGATTAAAAAAGGACCAGTAAAAAAAAACAAAAACAAAAACAAACAAACAAAAAAAAAAAAAAAACCACTTTGGCCCTGAAACCAGAGCCAAAGAAACACACTCTGCCCCTGACCAACTCAGCACAAAACTAACCAATCCCTGAGCACAAAATCCAGCCAATCGATGAGCTTGTCCAAACTCAGGGATTGAAATCTGACCAATTCCCACCCTGAAAATCTTCACCCTGGAAACACTCCACCCCTTAGGAACCCTATTTAAGCCCTGGCATAGGGAGAAACTACCCTGGATTCTTCCCTCCCAATAAATCTCTTGAATGAGGCTTGGGTGACCTTCTTTCACCAGAATGGAGCAAAGAAGTAACAACTTTTGCCAGAGCCAGGGTGAGGCAGAGCAGAGCAGAACTGTAACACTTTCGCTGGGAAACTCTCCCCTGCTGTGCAGAGCTGTTTGTTACATTGGGGAAACCTTCCCCTGGAGCAGGGCTGTAACTTTGTGGTACTCCTTGGCTCCCTGACTGCCAAGATGTTTTCCACCCAGATACTTTTCCATCCGGAAACTTTTCCATCCGAGCTGCAAAGCTTACATGCTTGTCACGTGATATGTCCTCCTGGACATTTGTTCCTCTAGAGAATGGCATCTTCAGCCAGTGCAAATTATCAGGTGGCAGTGATGATACCTGCGACACTGTGACCACACTGTGGCTATTTATTCACGGGCCCATCTCAAAATTATGACAGGGGTTTTAGAAGGACTCAGACAAGAGCTACAAAAGGGTAAAAACAATGCCTTATTCAGTCGTGATTGGTACTTAATAAATGTTTGTTGAACATGTGGTTGGATGAATGAATGAGTGAATGAATGAATGAATGAAGACGGTTGCCTCTGAACACCGAGGTTTTTCACAAATTAGGTGTGCATGGAAATGAGAGGGGTCTTTCTTTCATTCGTTCTCTGGTTATTAAACTATTTGTCACCTCTCTGAAGAAGCCCAGGAAGCAGCTTGAGAGGACAGCAGAATCCCACAGACTTAGGTGTTAGGAAAGAATGCCAGGAAGAGGGTGGCTGAGGATTGCTTGATACCGCAAACAGTGTTTTTGATCCAGAAATATCTACAGAAGGACTCACTTTGTAGTTTTAAAGTTGTTTTTATTAGCAAATACAGAAGTTAAAAACACCCACTGTGATATCTACCCTTATGCCAGAAGCCAGGGCTAGAAAATATATAAACATGACTGTGATTGATGCTACTTGATCATATTCAGGCAGTCGACACCCCATCTGCTTGCCCTCCAGCTTAGTAAGTCAGGGAAACTCTTGTAGGCTTTCTTTCCCTACCAAGGACCAAGCAGTTTCTTACCTTCCCTGTGGAATTTCCTTTGTGAAAGGAGTGTGCCCACTTTGTTTAGGTTACTCTATCTCCTGTTAGTTACTACAGTAAAATATCAAAGGATGGGTAACTTAGGAAGAGGTAGAGTTGGCTCACAGTTTGGTACGTCCAGAGGCCTGATGCCTGTATCATCACCATTGAGTTGATAGTTCATGGAAGATGACATTACTATGTTGAACGTGTAAAGGGCAGCTGAATAGCTAGGCCTGTTCTCTTTTCATTTCATTTTTTTTCCCTTTCCTTCTTTTGTTCCTGCACCCCCTTTGAGATCAGGCATTGCTATGTAGCTCAGGCTGGTCTCAAACTTAACTTCTTCCTGCCTCAACCTCCCAAGTGTTGGAATTACAGATGTTCACCACAATACCTGGCGGGCTTGTCCTTTTATTTTTTTACTTTTAAAAAACTGTCTTGTGAAAGTCATCAAATTCGGAGTCCCATGAGAACTGCCTCAAGCTCCTCCAAGGACACAGCACCAATGATAACCTCCATGAAGCCCGACCTCCTGATAGTTCCACACCTTGTCTTCTAATACTGCCACCTGAAGACTTGGGGACAGACCACATCCCAGCCACAGCAATGGGTTTGTTTGTTTGTTTATTTTTATGTTGAGCATTTCAAGTTCCGCATGAGTGGAGAAGATGACCAGAAAGAAGCATGATGAACACAAGCAAGTGAAAACCACCGAGTCACATCTTGTCCTGACAGCACCCGATGCCAATGGCATTAGATCAGCAAATGGCAATTTCTGATAGTGTCTTTGAAAGTGGAGCCAGACTGTCTTCTGATCTGAGCGAGCAGTTGGATTCCCAGCATGTTACTTACAGTTTCCCCTTCTCATTTCCAGGCATCACCAACAGACAGTGACCATGATTCCCCATTAGTCCTTTCTCAGGAGGGGCAGCAGGTGCAGAATTTCTTGGAGAATGATCTGCCTGTTTGTCAACAACGTCAGTTTCTTGAAACCTTTCTTTGTTTCCAAGGGCTATAGCCATCTGCAGTGTCCACTAGCACTTGCTCACATTAAACTATCATCAGAGAGAAGTCCTTGTCTTACCTGAGCAGTAACTGCACATGCAACTTTGTGAAATAGAAATGTTTAAACCTAACGAACTCTGCCCATCTTTTTTTTAGACTTCAAAATTTACTCATCCAGCTTTCATCATCTCAGAGGAAATTTGAAAATTTAGACTCCAGATTCTTGCAATATTGAAAAGCCACAGTGCAAGGGTGGGCATACAAATGTTTAAACACCCCTTTAAAAAGTCTGCTTGGACTTTCCAAAAATAAATTAATTAAAGCTCACATATAGCCTCTCTTCTATAAAGATGAAATGCAGAGGGGAAAAATATGATTCAAATTAATTTAAGCCAAAGAGAAAATTGATGATTTTGTTATCAAGGATAAGATAGAGTTTGCTTCAGGGATAACTGGGTTCAGGATTCAAGCATTCCTGGCTCCCTTCTTTCTTCTCTACTTCTTTCTATATTATAATCCCCTTCTCTTTTACCCTTGGTTGCATTTGAGGAACACTAAGACTGAATCTTAGCTCCTGAGGACTCAGATGCCCACCATCTGCTCAGTGGTAAAATCAGGAAGATTGTTAATAGTATCTGTGACTTTGTTCTTAACAGAATGGGGAAGATATTCTCCCAAAGGAGAACAGTACATGTCTAGTAAAGTACTACTTGCCTGAAGTAGATGATGTCTTTTTTTTTTTTTAAAGATTTATTTATTTATTATATATACAGAAGAAGGGTGCCAGATCTCCTTACAGATGGTTGTGAGCCACCATGTGGTTGCTGGGAATTGAACTCAGGACCTCTGGAAGAGCAGTCAGTGCTCTTAACCTCTGAGCTATCTCTCCAGCCCCTAGATGATGTCTTTTTAGTCTGTGTTTTGATATTGTTGTATCCCAGGGCCCTGGTGATGTGAAAGGACTGCCTCTCCCAGGTCTAGCTATTTCCTGGAGAACACCAACAACTTACCAGCCACTTCACCTTTCATATATAAATGGATAATCCAGAGCGCACACCCCAGTCAACCTCTTTGTCAGACTCTTAGAGATGACTGTAATAGCAAGTGTCAGTTGTCAACTTGACACACTAGGGAAGCGGAAATCTCAACTGAAGAATTAACTTTATCAGACTGGCCTGTGGGCGAGTCTATGGGGCATTTTCTTGATTGATAATGGATGTGAGAGGGGCCAGTCAATTGTGGTGGTACCACCCCTGGACAGGTGGTCCTGGTGACAGGAGAAATCAGGCTGAGCACAGGAGAAGCAAGCCAGTAGGCAGCGTTCCTCCAAGCCTTGTGCTTCGGTTCCTGCCTAGAGTTCCTGCCCTGCCTTCCCTTCATGATGGACTGCAACCGTAAGATAGAATAAAAGCTTTTTTTTTTCCCAGGTCGTTTCTGGTCATAGTGTTTTGTCACAGCAACAGAAAGTCCCTAAGACAATAGTGAAACCCTGTGTAGGAACAACAAAACAAAAACCCATTGCTTCTTAAACATGAACACTATGTGAGATAACATTGAACACCTACTGTGTGTTTAATGCTACCTATTACTAATTCTAGTGGTTTTATCCTCTAAATAAATTTTAACATGACCAAAATAATATGGCCTTATGCCAAGATTTTAATATCACACAGTATAGTGTGCTCTCCTGCTAAAACCAATTAACAAGCTTTAAATGCCACTAAGAAAATAGATGTTCATAATAAAACAAATAAATGACAAAATAATCTTTAAAACCTTACTCATTGATATTATTCTCACACCTTTGAAGCAGGAATGACATTTCTTTTTTTCTTTTCTTTTTCTTTTTTGGTTTTGGTTTTTCAAGATAGGGTTTCTCTGTATAGCCATGGATATCCTGAAACTGCCTCTGTAGATCAGGCTAGCCTTGAACTCACAGAGATCCACCACCTCTGCCTCCTGAGTGCTGGGATTAAAAGCATATATCACCACCATTAAAGGCCAGATATTGCATTTCTAAGAGTGACTTATAACATAAAATCAACCTTGGAAGACATGGACAACTATGACTTCATTAAGATGGGAAAAAGTACAAGAGATCCACCACAAGAGTTAAAAGACGACAACATGCCAAAGCACAGATAATTGTGCACACATATTTCAGACAAAATAATATTCCTAATATGTAAAGTTTTTTAATGTGAGGATAAAATAAGAAAAACAACCCAGAAAAGACTGAAAACATAAGCAGATGGTTCTCAAGGGGAAAAAATTAAGGACAAAAGCAAACAACAAACCCTAGCAGGAGGCTGTGGCAGGATAGTTCTTGGCTGCAAGCGAAGAACATCTACCTAACGTAGATGGAAGTAGTCTGGCTTTACATTCCCACATAGTAAAAATCGGGAACAGGTGGGTAGGAGCCCTGCTGGCTCAACCTCAAAATAACACCACAGGGCTGAGGTGGCAGTGGGGGCGTCTCTTTCTATAAAGTCAGCCTCCTGAATTAGTCATCACTGGATGTAACATCGAGCCATATACTGTTGTCCTTCAGCATGGAATGGGAGAGCTGCCTCCAGGACCCACCTTGAACACCACAATCTGTGGATGCTCAAATCCATCATAGAAAGGGGCATGCTATTTGTACAGAACTTGCGCATTCTCCCATGTGCTTTAAATACCTCTAAAAAGGCTTACCGGACCTGATGCGATGGCAGTGGCCTTGTGAATAGTTGTTATGCTGTGTTGTTTAAGAAAAGCTGGTAGGGAGAATGTGCATATGTCTGGAACCCATGCAGCTTTCCCCTCACAGTTTACGGTGTGTGGTTAGTCGGATTAGATGTGGAACTTGGGAAATGATGTGCTACCTCCAAGACAGAGAACAGCTTATCTTGAGTTTATCTTGGATAAAGAATGGTTGGTTGGGAGTGGTACAGGAACAAAACACAGTTGGGACTGTCCTATAAATCTCAGCAAACTTCTCTTTTAGTTTCATTTATAAGAACTGTGTTCCACTGGGGTGTGTGTGTGGGGGGGGGGTGGCACATGCCTTTAATCCCAGCACTTGGGAGGCAGAGGCAGGCGGTTCTCTGTGAGTTCAAGGCCAGCCTGCTCTACAAAGCGAGTTCCAGGAAAGGCGCAAAGCTACACAGAGAAACCCTGTCTTGAAAAAACAAAAAACAAACAAACAAAAACAAACAAACAAAAAGAACTGTGTTCCATGGGGCTGGAGATGGCTCAGTGGTTAAGAGCATGTACTGCTCTTCCAGGGGGCCTGAGTTTGGTTCCCAGCCCCCTAGTCAGGCAGCTCATAACTGCCTGTCTGTAACCAACCAGCTCCAAGAACTATGGCATCCTGTTCTGAACTCATCGGCACCTGTATACAGTGGCATACATTCACACAGACAGACAGACAGACACACACACACACACACACACACACACACACACACACACACACACACACACATTTTAATCTTAAAAACAAAACAAACAAAGTTCCAAAAACCTGTATTCCTGACTGCTCTAGCTGCTAGAAAGGTTGAGCTATTGAAGACTGAGGAAACAAACAGGGCCTTCCCACATGTGGCTTGGTGCCTAAAGGAAGGACAGTCCATTTCTAAGATTTATTTTCATTTCACTCAATGTGCATATTGTGTATCTACTTGTAGGCCTGTGCACGTGCATAGGTGTAGATCTCCCTGGATCTAGAGTTCCAGGAGAATGTCAGTCTTCTGATGTAGATGCTGGGGGTACTGGTTTTTGATTCTCTGCAAGATCAATATACATTCTTAATGACTGACTGAGTCATTTCTCCAGCCCCAGCAGGGCCAGTCCTAAAGAAGACAGTACTCACAACCTTGAGGAACTTGGGTAAGTCCTGAGTGGTCTGCTTACTGTGTTTCTCATCAGAGCACTTTGTACATTTGAGAGTGGAAAATTCCTCATTCGGAATATTATTTTATAAGCCATGGGGCACTTATATTCCTGACCCATGACCATGAGGGCAAATGCGTTAGTTGGCTTTCCGCTATAACAAAATACCTTTAGGAATCAACTTCAAAAGAGGGAAGGTTTGTTTTGAATCACAAAGGTTCGATTCACTGTGGCTCAGCCTGTTGCTGGGGGGGGGGGGGGGGGGGGGGGCTGTGGTAACAGAATTTCACCACAGTGGAAGGGAAGGAAACTGCTCCCCTCCTGGTGGCTAGGAAGCAAAACAGAGGAAGAGACCAGAGTTCTCAAATCCCCTCTGCTTTTTTTCATGTGTACATTCGTGTATGTATGTGCATCACATGTGTACAGAAGCCCTCCAAGGCCAGCACTTTTACAACATCTATTGGGAGCTTAACCACAGTGATCCATCCATCAGTTCAGTTCCTCGGTACATACCAACAACATGGGAAAAAAGAAATATGTACACAGCAGTCAACGGGTAGATTTGGTGTGAATGCTCATCAGTAGATGAGTTTGGATAGCGCACGGTGGTGTGTGTGTATTGGGGAGTATTATTCAGTTATGAAAAGAAATGAAGTGTTGACCCATTACACAAGATGGGAGAGCCTCAGAACAGCCACATTCTGTGAAAGAAGCCTGACACAAAGGTCATGCACTTGAAATAACTGACCAGGCGTAAACTAATCGTTAGCTTCTGAAGGCCCAAGAAGGGAAGGGACTGTGATTAACTGCTTCAGGAATATGCAATTTTACTTTGGGGAGGGTAAATGATGTAAAATGTTTAATTTTATGTTATGTGAGTTTTAATTGAATTAACAGAATCCACACAGTTTCCTTTGGTCTAGCATGTGCAGTAGAGGGAAGTAGACTCAATGCATTGTGCAAACAAGTGCAAAGATACGTGCACAAAATATCTGTCCTGGCAGTGGTGATGGTGGAAACAGCCAACATTCCTCACATGTTATCAGGGTTTTACTTTAGTTATGTGCTGTCCCTAGAATCATAGGGACCCCACAGAGCTGGAGTGGAATATGACCACAACTTCAAAAAGCAAAGGACACTGGATAAAGGAGAATTGGACTTTGATTTGTCAGCGACCAGGGAAGCTGTGTAAGCATCGCAGCCTTGGTCCATTAGTCCTTAGTGAGAGGTGTAGTACCTGCCAGCGGTCTCTCTTGCATAGCTGTTGTAACAGGGGCAGTTCCTGCTGTGAATGGCTGTGGGACTGCCAAATTCTGCTCTGACTTTCTTTAGAGATACTCTAGGACCTGCACCTGAGCTCAGCACCCTCTTGCTATCCCCTCCCAGTCCCATCCGGGCTTCCTGACTCCCAGATACTCTTGGTGTCTAGTGCCAGCTTCGACTTCCTGACACCGGGCTGGTTTGGTTGAACTGTGCTGGGGGAAGAATTGCTCAGCCCTGCTTGGGGTTTTGGGTGGAGCCATGGCATGATGGACGCTTGGACGGTCACTCTCTCGGACCCCACTGGACAGCCTGTTAAACACTGGAGGTTGTCCCAGAACAAAGAATATTTTTTTTTCCACCAAACAGAACATTTGGCATCAGAGACGAACTCACAGCAGCTGCCTGTTCCATGACACCAGGTACTCAATTATTCACTTTCCCTGGGGAGGAGG
Source organism: Peromyscus leucopus (assembly GCF_004664715.2). Taxonomy (NCBI): domain Eukaryota; kingdom Metazoa; phylum Chordata; class Mammalia; order Rodentia; family Cricetidae; genus Peromyscus; species Peromyscus leucopus. The sequence goes on along the minus strand of NC_051067.1, from coordinate 29,657,710 downwards.
AGATACCACATCTCTCATAAGTGCACGGAATGTTCCAGCTTCCAGGTTGGCTGCGTGTTGTATTAATTATTGCTTAGCATCCTAGCAAAGATCAGATCTGAGGCTGGGAGGAAGGCATGCGACTAAAGAGATATCTGAGGACATAGTGGCACATTTGAGTGTGACTGCTGAAAGCTCTGGGTTGATCCTCAGCAAACCTGGTGTGAACTCTGCTCAGACTCCAAAGTGAACTCACTTCCTCACTAGTAAAAGGTAGGGCAACACTTACCCATGTCAGGACTCTACAAGAGAGCAAAATGAGATACGGGCTGTGAATTTTGTTTGTTTGTTTTTCAAAAAAGAATTTCTCTCCCTCCCCATCATCTCCTCTCCCCTCTTCTCTTTTAGTTTTTTGACACAGGGGTTCTCTGTGTAAGAGCCCTTGGCTGTCCTGGAACTCTCTTTGTCCTGCCTCAGCCTCCTGAGTGCTGAGATTAAAGGCATGTGCCACCACACCTAGCTTGAAACCTTCTTATCTGAAATGCTCTAGACCAAGCATTTTGATTTGAGACTCCTTTACACCCCTAGGCTTTAACACATGTGCATACACATGCTGAGATGTCTTCAGGACAAGTCCATGTCTGTATATCAAATGCATGCCTGTTCTGTTACCAACACAGAGGCAAGGCTAAAGGGCAGACTGTTCCATGTATACCAGAAATGCAGCCAATCAATGCACTTGGTGATAAATAATGTGTCCACAAAACACTCTAGGAACTTAAAACGCTGCTAACACTGGTTATCAGCAGTGAGGACAGATGCCAAAGGGTTTGGGAGTGTCCTAGTGAGCATGGGATGGGCAGTGAACCTTAGTGAGGATGCTGAAGACGCTGTGAGCCTTAGTGAGGAGGAGGAAGATGCTGTAAGCCTCAAAGAGGATAAAGAAGATGCTGTAAAGCTAGTTATAGATGAAATGCACAGCATCATGTGTATATGGAATGCCACTGAAACAAATACTTTAAATGGCTAACATAGCAAACTTCTTATGTTGTGTAATCTTTGCCACAATTTTTTAAAAAAAATCTTCAGAAATGTTACAGTTGAATTTTTGTCTCCATCTATAACCAGGCAACTAAAGATCAGACCAATTTTTGCCTTAGTAATATCTATTAATGCTGAATCCATTTTGTTTTGGACAATGTCTGTTTGAAGACACCAACAGAAAATGAATGCAGTAGAGCTTGAAGGCCAAGGTCCCAGGGGAAAGATGAGGCATTGAGCTAAGCTGACATGTTCTATTTTTCCCCCTGAAGGATAAAGATGGAAGACTCCTAGGACAAGAAACCAAGATGGATTATAGAGCTACAGTGATGAATTTAGTGTTAGTATGGCATTGAATGGAAGAAAGCCCAATAATGGAAGAGAGTAGGAAATTAAAAACTTGCATGCTCTCTCTTGACAGATATAGATAGATAGATAGATAGATAGATAGATAGATAGATAGATAAATAGATAGATAGATTATAAGTACTAACTGACAGCTAGATAGATGGTAGGTGATAAACAGCTGATAGATTAGATAGATAGAAAGATAGATAGATAGATAGATAGATAGATAGATAGATAGATAGATAGATAGATAGACAGATACATACATACATACATACATACATACATACATACATACATACATACAAGTAGATGGAGAGGTGGATAAACACAGAGAAAAGTGTATCTCAGGTCTCTGTACCGCACCCCACACACATCTGCTCCAGATGGATCAGAGTTGTAACCAATGAGAAGAAAACAACACAATCACTGGAAGGTAGTACAGGAGAAAGCTTCATGGTCTTGGAAAAACATTTCTTAAACAGACACAAAGGAAAAAGGCAATTTAGACTGTATTAAAGTGATTTGTGTTCAGCAAAGGACACCATTGAGAGTGAAAAGACAAATCAGAGTGGGAGAACATATTCAAAATGAATGTATGATAAATAACTCATAACTAGAATATATTTAAAAAATCTTATAAAGGGATAAGGAAAAAATGCAATATTTTTAAATTGAGCGAGAGTCTAATAGACATGTTACCAAAGAAGATATCCAACTGGGCAACCAATATAAAAAAAAATATAAATTCAAATTAAAACCACAGTGGCACACTACTGTAATATGTCTACAACAATAATAACAGAAATCGACAGTGTTGTTTTGAACAGAATGCCCAGCAACTGGATGCTCGGATGCTGCTGCTGGGAGCTTTCTGTCAGCTAATTGGGAAAATTATGGTCAACACAATAGTGGAATATTCTAAGTACTCACTTAGACAAAATGCTGCTATCCCTTGTACCAGGTGACAGACAAAATGATGCTATCCCTGCATCAGGTGACATGTTCAAGAACAATTGATTATAGGTGTGCTATTTGCAGCAGCCCCAACCTAGAAGCAACATAGAACTCCATGAAAAGTGGAAACAAATTAGATTCTTTGTTTGCTTTTTGCTTTTGTTTTTTTGAGAAAAGCTTTCTCTGTGTAGCTAGCCCTAGCTGTTCTGGAATTCAGTCTGTAGACCAGGCTGGCCCTGAACTCACAGAGATCCACCTGCCTGCCTCTGCCTTTGGCTGGGAGGTGCGTGCTACTACCTCCCAGCCAAATTAGATACTTATTGTGAACCAGTAAAGGGACACTCTATAGAAGTAAAGAGGAATGGGCTCCCAAAAGCTCAAAAGAGAAAAAAATCCCTGTGTGGTGTGTTTGTCTGTGGGGCATGTCCTGTTTCTTGCTTGAGTCCGATATACTGCAATATTCACTTTGTAAAAGTCCATGGTGCTGCACCCTTTGCATATGTGTGCTTTTCTGTGTGAACACTACACTTCCATAAAAATAGTTTAACTTCATAAATGAGAGCAAATGGTTGTTTAAATACTTCGGTGTTTCCATGGGGAAAAGTGAAAAACTGGATTTCAGTTACTACTACTTTTCCGTGTATGACGGTGAGTGTGCCCTCGGGTATACACCTGTGTAAAAGCCAAAGAGGAAACAGCTCGAAGGCCATGCCATCTGCATTCCTTTCTTTGTTTCTTTCTTTCTTTGTTTCTTTCTTTCTTTGTTTCTTTCTTTGTTTCTTTCTTTCTTTCTTTCTTTCTTTCTTTCTTTCTTTCTTTCTTTCTTTCTCTTTCTTCCTTCCTTCCTTCCTTTCTTTCTTCCTTCTTTCTTTTCTTTCTTTCTTTTTTTTTTTTTTTTGAGACAGGGTCTCTCACAGACCTGGAATTTCCCTATAGTATAGCCATAAAGTAGTCTGTGGCTGGCCAGAAAGACCCAGAGATCCTCCCATTTCTGTCTCCCCAGTGCTGGGGGTCCAGTGCATAGCTTTTCTTTGACATGGCTGCTGGGGTCAGAACTCAAGTCCTCAGACTTTCGGGTAGCCATTGTCCTAACCGAGCTAGCTCCCTGGTCTCTAAGTACTCGTTTTAAAAAGAAGATCTATTTTATCGGTTTTAAATTATGTGTCTCTGTGTGGGTATATACACATAAGCGCAAGTGCCCACAGGGGACAGGAGAGGGTGCCAAAGCCCAGGCAGCTGGGTTACAAGCATTAGTGAGCCTCTGAGCCATCTCTCCAGCCAGAATACTACTTTGCATAACATTGCCTTGATTTTCTGCAGGTGGATTATTACTTATATACTGAAAACTTATTAAACATGCCATTTAAAATTTCATTTTACATCAATCCAGATATGGATACATGAGAAAAAGTGGTTTAAAAAAACCCAACAGTTTCAGCATTGTAACAGTCATGTATGAAAAGCCTGCAATTAGCCTCATCTCCCATGGATGCTTTCAAGGTTGGTAAGAGACAGTAAGTGGTTACTTTTGCCACATTTAAGGAGCTTATTACCAGGGGTCCTAAACCAAAGGAACAGGTCAAACTGAAAGTTACAGAGAAAATAAAAACATATTTCTAAAGGAGAAGATAAGCCTTATCAGGAAGCAGCAGCCTTCTTTAGCTAAGCATTCATATGCAAAGTAAACTAAGCCTCGCCAACCTCACTTTCCCCACCCCTACCCCAGCACCATTAATGGAGGCTAATCCTGTCTCCCTGTTCTAACTTAGAGATGACATCTTCATGTTACCTATTAGTATGTTAATTAGAGACCTAGGATGTCCTGAGGCTTGAAGAGAAATTCCTGTGCAAATCTCTGCCATTTAAGGAACTTCCAAAGGAGAACAAAGAATTTCTTCTACCTCTGTCCCCATTAAAAACCCTGAGATCACCTCCCCTTTTGAAAATGGGGAGTGCTTTTCTGTAAGGTATACAGTCTCCACTCCTTTTTTTTTTTTAAAGTCCAGACATGAATAAAACTATCTACTAATCTCTATTTCAGTAGGACTAGTGGGTGGCAGGACCCCCAGGAACTAGTAACAGGGGCAAGTATGCAGAAAAGGGAGATACAGGATATGTTAACTGACCCTGAATCTTTGGAAAAACCCAATGGGGACTAGCAGGTGAGCACGCAGCATACAACTCAGGTGACTTCCTAAACAGTAGCAATAAACACTGCGTAAAGAACATTGGGTCTACTAGGAAAGGACCTGAATAGACAACTCTCTGTAAAGATCTTCCAACAGCCAAGAAGTGTATGAAAACTTCTTAGCAGTACTAATGACCAGGGAAATGGAAGTCCAACTACCCGTTACCTCATACCTGCTAGGGTGGTATTCCCAGAAATATTAAGAGCTAACCAGGTTTGGTAAAAGTGTGGAGAAAAGCAAACATGTATATACTATAAACAACAATGTAAGATGGTGTATTGCAGAAAAAACTTTGCTGGGTCCTGCAAGTATAATGCATCATCCAACCATATGACTCTGCCATCCCATTTGCTAGGTATGTACTGAAAGGAAAAGAAATGGGCACCTCATGGAAATATTTGTACCCCAAAATTGCATCATTGCTCATAATGGCTACGATATGGAATCAGCAAATGTATATGTTGATGGGTGAATGGACAAATGCATTTTGATGTAAATGTATACATTGGGATGTCACTCAACTTCAAAAAGGAGATGCTACCATTTATAACAATACAGATAAAACTGGAAGACATTATGTTAAGTGAAGTAAGACAGACACAAAAGGAAATTTGAAAAATCTCACCTATATGTGGAATACAAAAATAAATAAATAAAAAAGCATAGAAACAGAAAACGGAACTAGGTTTGCCAGTGAGGAAATGGGAAAATGTAGCTTAGAGAATACCAATGTGAGGCTGGTGAGATTGCTCAGTAGAAGTGCTTACTGCCAGGTCTGCCTATCTGAGTCCAATCCTAGAACCACAGATCTAAGAAGATAACAGACAGCTATAGGGTGTCCTCTGCCTTCCCAGGCTCACTATGGACCTGTCCATCTCCCTCCCCAGAGAAAGCAGCATCCACCATTCTCTGCATGTGACCTCAGTGCTCTCCTTTGGTTGGCTAATAGTGGCAAACATTAGTATCCAGAAAGTTACTGAAAATAATAAAATGTAGTTGGACTTTCCTTTGGGCCACCAACTCACAAAAAATGACACTCAGACTTATTATTATTAATTATGAAAGTTTGGCCTTAGCTTAAGCGTTTTCCCAACTAGCTCTTGTAACTTAAATTAACCTGTTTCTATTCATCTATGTTCTGTCATGTGGCTTGGTTACCTCTCCTCTGTACTGTATATCCAACTGCTTCAGTGTCTTACTGGCATCTCTTCACACGCCTCGATTTTTCTGGAGTTCCTCTCTATTCCTGGAAGTACTGCCTATTCTCTCCTGTCCAGCTATTGGCCATTCAGCTCTTTATTAAATCAATCACAGTAACACATCTTTACACAGTGTAAACAAATATCTGCAACAATAAACTCTAAAGGTTTCCTAAGTCCTCCCTATAATAACACTGCTTAGACTCACATTCATTTAAGAAATGCCTTTTTAGAAAGGAAGGGCTAGCCGTAGAGAGTCTATGGAGATTGGCGTGCAGTTTTGGCTCCCACACTTTCCTGTGGTAGGCTTTACTCAATGGTGCATAGTAAAACAGTAGGAACAACAGGACTTCTCCATAAATAAGCTAATGAGCTCTCTTTAGCTGTGACCCTGAAACCCACTGCATTTGAGAGCAGAACTCTAGCTCTTTATTTTTATTTTTATTTTATTTTTATGAGCATTGGTGTTTTGCTTGCATGTATGTCTGTGTGAAGATGCCATATCCCCTGGAACTGGGGTTATAAACAGATATAAGCTGCCATGTGAGTTCTGGGAATTGAACTTGGGTCCTTTGGAAGAGCAGCCAGTGCTCTTAACCACTAAGCCATCTTTTCAGTCCCCTCCTTTTTTTTTTTTCTTTAAAGTACAAGTTTCTCTTCAGCTCAGCTTCCTCAAAAAGGTGTTGTATTCATCAGCTTCAGTCACTGTGACACGTCTGAGAAAATGCTCTTTAAAGGAGGAGATACTTAATGTTGGCTCTGGTTTCAGTCCATGGTCCATTGGCTCTGTGTGTGGGGTCTGTGATAAGGCAAGGCATCATGATGAGAACATGCAACATAAAATATTCACCTGATTGTAGGAAAAGGAGAGAGAGAGAGACAGAGAGACAGAGAGACAGAGAGACAACATTATTAAGGGCAACTCCCAGGGAGGGACCTCACTTGACTCACCCTAGTTGTCCCACCTCCGAAAAACTTGACCACCTCCCAGCAGCACTGCAGGTCAGCAAAGAAGACTTTGGCCCACAGGTTTTGGGGGACTCGTAAGGTGCAAACTATAGCAAGCATCTGTTGATCCATTCTTTCCTGCACCACCCTTCTTCACTTCTGGGGACTGTGACCTGAGCATCCTAACGGCTAAGCAGCCAGCCAGTGGATTAGTTTATTGCTGTCTATCAGAAAGCACAGGTTATTTAGGGATAGTTCTGAATGATTTGCGTGATCTTTTCAGACCTAAGAGCTGTTCCCATTGCACTGGGACAAAGGAACTGTCCACTCAGCTTTCGAGGGTAGCTAGTTCCTACAGAGACTAAGGCAGTAGCAGGCCCTTGACTTTCAGAAGTGTCATGGCCAGCTGCATGGGCTTCAGGAAGAATGAATGTATGTTTGAATGCAAAGTGCTAGACCTGCGACTAAAATTCACAGTGGAGGAAGGACTGGCCTTTCTTCCTCCACTATTCTATAACTTAGATTGAACAAGGCTAGCTTCTCCAGTCATGTTACAAATTCCCCAAAGACAGAGATTCCAATCCAGCTCTCCTCCCAGCCTGTTCTCCCAGCAACCCTCCAAAGCGCTAGAGCAGAAGTTGGGTCCTCATTTGTGTCTCTACCCTGACTTCATAGAAACTTCCTTGTTTGCTTTTTAAGGATTCTGTGAAAAAAGTTAAAATACAAGTGTGCTTTATGTGCATCTTTATACTGTGCAGTGTCTCTTTTACTTGCAAACATAAAAGCATGGATGAGGAAGTCACAGAAGTGTCACCCTGCCAATCCTGCAGCTAACACTTGCCTGTGTATTTTATTCTTTCCAAAGAGGATTTTTAGCCAGTGTATAAAATAGTAGGTTTCCTTATGACATTTGTATACATTCATGTCACTGTACTTTGGTTATAGTTGCTCCTTTATCACCCTGTCTGATTCTATCAGCCCCATCTTTCTCTCCAAATAGTCATGTGGGGTGTGTGTGTGTGTGTGTGTGTGTGTGTGTGTGTGTGTGTGTGTGATACATTCTACATATGAGGAAGAACATGTGATATTTATTTTTCTTTTATCTCTCCCATTATCCTTTCTTTTTCCCTCTCCCGATTTTAGAACTCTTCCTCCCTACAAATACTCACCCTCTTACTTCATCTTACATATACACATATGCATATATATGTATGTATGTACTTGCAGATGAGAGAAAGCATAATATCTGCGGGTTTGTTTGTTCTATTTTGTTTAGCATGATGATCTTCAGTTCTTTCCATTTGCCTACAAATGTTATGATTTCATTTTTCTCTGCAGCTGAATAAATCTCCATTGAATGTACGTTTATGGGCCTCTAAGATGGTTCTATATCTTGGCTATTATGAACAGCACAACAATAAATGTGGATGTGCAGGCATCTCTGTGGTGCACTGGTTTAGAGTTCTTCAGGTGTAACCCTAGAGAGGTATAGCTGGGTGTGTGGTAGTTGTATTTTTAGTGTTTTCAGGAACCTCCTTACTGAGTTCCATAGAGGCTGCACAGGCTTAATTCTCACCAGGAGTGTGTAAGGAGTACTTGGGCCACGTGTTCTCACTAGCAATTGTTGCCATTTGCTTTCTTGTTAGCCATTCTGACTGCAGTGAGGTGGAATCTCAACGAGGCTTTGATTTTCATTCCCTGATCCCTAAGGATGTTGAACACTCTTTTCAAGTCGTCATTGACTGGTTTGTAGTTCTTCTTGGAAGAACTGTCTAATCAGTTCACTGGTCCATTTGTTGACTGAATGATTTGGTTTCTTGGTGTTGGATTTTTCTGAGTTGCTGATGTATTCTGGATGTTAATTCCCTGTCATACACATTGTTGGTGAAGCCGTTTGCCATTCTGTGGGCTGTCTGTTCACCCTGCTGACTGTTTCTTTTGCTGTGTGGGAACTCTAGAGTTTATGCAGTCCCATGTTTCAATTCCTACAAGTATTTTTCTAAGCTATCAGAATCCTTTCCGGGAAGTCCTTCCCTGTGTCGAGGTTTTGACATGCTTTTCTCTAGCACATTCAAAGCTTTGAACCTTACTTTAAGTCCATTTTGAATTGACTTTTCCGACTGTTTTTCTATCAGTTCTCTCTGCCGTTGGCTTATGATGGAAAAGGAACTCCTGAGAGGGAAAGGAATTGTGCTTACCCTGCTCTGCTTCTCCTGGCTCCTTTCTTCAGTGTTGGAAGTGTCTGGTGGACACAAGGAAGCAGTATAAACAAACAAGAACAGGTGTGGTGGTATTGTATTCTCCAAAATATTGTGCACCCTAATAAATTTATCTGGGGTCAGAGAACAGAACAGTCACTAGATATAGAGGCTAGAAAATGGTGGCACTCACACCTTTAATCCTAGCATTCCAGAGGCAGAAATCCCTCTAGATCTCTGTGAGTTCAAGGCCACATTGGAAATGGCCAGGCATGGTGACACACATCTTTAATCCCAGAAAGCAAGCCTTTAATCCCAGGGAGTGGTGGTAGAAAGCAGAAAGGTATATAAGGTGTGAGGACCAGAAACTAGAAGCATTTGGCTGGTTAAGCATTTGGCTGGTTAATCTTTCAGGTTTCTAGCAGCACAGTTCAGCTGAGAGCCATTCTGGATGAGGACTCAGAGGCCTCTAGTCTGAGGAAACAAGACCAGCTGAGGATCCAGCAAGGTGAGGTAGTTGTGGCTTGTTCTGATTCTCTGATCTTCCAGTTCACCCCAATACCTGGATCAGGTTTGATTTTATTAATAAGAACTTTTAAGATTCCTGCTACAAACAGGCATCTCATGGCTCCTTGGTCGTTCACATCATTGTACCTACAGTTGAATCAAGTTCAAAAGGAATGCTGCCTGTCTGCGCTCCTCAGCGCTCCCACTTCCTGAGCTGTGAGTATGACATGTTTTTATGCCTTGTGCTCACTTCTACTACTGTAAGTTCCATAGGCTGTGGGGCCACTGGGATTTTGTGCTCATGGGGTGTCTGGAGCTTTGTATGCAAATGAGGTGGCAAGGAAGGAAGCTTGCATGTTGCTCAGGTGTGGCTTTCTTATCATATCAGACTTACATAATGCAGATTTAAGGATGAAATTATGAAAAGTTCCAGACAACCACCACAAAGCATCAAAGCAAGTCCAGGTCATCTGGGGGCAGGGCCATCTGCCAGTGTGCAGTTCATATACCTAGTTGAAAATCTAGAACAATTAAAAGGACCAAGGGATCAAATCATCTCTACTCTTCACACCTACAGGGCAGACGATGGATACTTCCTCTTAGAAAATTACCAGCAGCACATTCCCTGGGAGCCAGGACACCCCACCTACCCAACGACACTCCAGGTCTTGAGACCAAGGTAAAGAGAGGTTGTTGCAGGTCTGCAAGGCTGGTGGTCTCAGATATCCATGCTTCCAAAGATTCCTACAAGGCAAGATGTGAAAAATGGAGAAACTCAAGCAGTGTACCTGCAGCTTAGTAAACAACAAGCAAATAAGTAAAATCGTGGTGATCTGTCAAGGGGAGCCTCAGTAAGAGCTAATGGTAGGCATATGCTGAACTCATGTGTCTACCACTGATGGAGCTGTTGGGAAATTTTAAGGATGGCCTCACAAAAAACACTGCAAGTGAAAAGAGACAAACAAAAACCACATGAAAAATCCAAGTTGCAGAAGTCAGGGGATATAACCTTACGTATTTTGATAGAGGACTATGTGGTGTAAAGATTGTGAACAGACTTTTGATTATTCTAGAAAGTACTGAGTCCATTGCTCCCTCCTTCCTGTCTCATACCTCTAGCTGCTCAGCCTTCAGGACCCTATCATTTCTCCAAAGCCGTCAGCTAGCAGCCATGTTCCCGAAACATAAGCCTGTGGAGGACATTTTATATTCAAAAGACGAGAAAGCCCATGGTGGAGAGGGCTTGGAGAGATGGCTCAGGGGTTAAGAGCACTGACTGCTCTCCAGAGGACCCGAGTTCAATTCCCAGCACCCACATGACAGCTCACAACTGTCTGTAACTCCAGTTTCAGGGGACCCCAACACCCATGGCAAAAACACAAATGTACATAAAAAGTAAAATAAAATTTAAAAAAAAAAAAGAGGAGAGAGAACAATGTCAGGGCTGGGAGGTAGCTCAGTGAGTAAGAAAGAGGCCTTGTTCTACAAGTGTAAGGAGTTGAGTTCAAATCCTCAGCACTCGGGTAAAAAGCCAGACATGATTGTGTGTGTGCTTGTAACCCCTGTGCTGTGGGGTCAGAGACTGACCTGCTTTGCTGGCCACCCACCTTGCTCCTGTTCAGGTGGACGACTTTGTCTTGAGGGAAAATTGAGAATGTGATAAATCAGGACACCCAATATCCCTCTCTGACTTCTGAGTGCATGAGTGTGCATACCTGACACAGATGTGCACATACACCACACACACACACACACACACACACACACACTATACACCATATGAGGGGGGAAAAGGACAGGTCTGTCTGTTTTAGGCAGGAAATGGGGGCATTAGATCATAGCAGGAATAAAGGGAAGGGAAATCTGTAGGCTTTATTCTATCAAGAACACAGTTCTCACGATTGTCTATAACTCCAGCTCCAGGGACTCCAACACCATCACACAGGCAAAACACCAAATGCACATGAAATCAAAAATAAATAAATTATATGAAAAGCATGGTTCTCATTCAGATGTGGAATGGCAAGGGTCAATAGTTTTGTTTGGCTCATCCATGAAGAAGTCAGAAAGATGGAGAAGGAAATGGGATGGAGGACATTTGAGAGACGAAAGTTAATACTGCTCACCTGCAAAGCATGTGAGAATAATATTGCTGATCATGCAGACTTTCTCTTGCTCCCAGGGCATTAAGACAACATCCCTTATAAGCAGTGCTTGAAGTCCCTTATTGTCTACTGACTGACAATCTACAGGTTAACTTACAACCTCAGGGCAAGGGAGAGAAGAGCAAAACCAAACGTGGTTCATTCCCTTCTATTCTTAGACGATTGTGGTGATATGTTGTGTAGCCTAATAAACTTGCCTGAAGATCAGAGAAGCAGAACAGCCAGGCACTAGTTCTTACCTCTATGAAATCCTCAGCCTAAAGAGAGTGAGTTACTGTTTCCTCATGCCTTATATACCTTTCTCTGCCCAGATATCACTTCCTGAAATTAAAGGCGTGTGCCACCACTGCCTGCCCTCTATGTCTAATCTAGTGGGTCTGTTCTCTGATCCTCAGGTAAGCTTTATTAAGGTACACAGTATATCACCACAGATGATCACAATCTATTACTGTGAATCAGCCTGTGACTCCCCTGGATGACATTAATTTTTGCCACCATTTTACTTAACTGTCAGATTTTATTTTTTTTTTTTTTTTTTTTTTTTTTTTTTTTTTTTGGTTTTTTCGAGACAGGGTTTCTCTGTGTAGCTTTGCGCCTTTCCTGGAACTCGCTTTGGAGACCAGGCTGGCCTCGAACTCACAGAGATCCGCCTGGCTCTGCCTCCCGAGTGCTGGGATTAAAGGCGTGCGCCACCACCGCCCGGCAACTGTCAGATTTTAAAGAAATTCTTTAACACTGTAAGCACCTGACTTCACCTCTGACCCCTCTTTTGACAGACTGCTGTTCTCTGAGTTGGTACAACTGGTTGGGTTTGCTTTTCCCTATGAAGTGCTGAGAATGGAACCCAGAGCCCTATACATGCCAAGTAAGTACTCTAGTACCGAGTCACATCCCTAGCCCTGGAGTGTTTTTTGTTACCAGAGAAACTTTTTATTATTATGCAAAATAATGGGTTTCATTATGCCATTTTGGTACACGCTTAAAATGCATTTTACTTATATCAATAAATCCCCATTAGGGCTAGAGAGATAGCTCAGCCAGAAGCATGAGGATCTGAGTTCAATCCTGGGCACCCACATGAAATACTGGGTCTGGTGGCACACACCTGCACCTATAATCCAGGACAGGGAACACGGAGGCAGGCAGATCCCTGGAGCTCACTGGCTAGCCAGCCTAGCTTAACCAGCGAGTCCCACCCTCTGGTAAGAGACCCGCACCTCAAAAACAAGTTGAGATATGACACTTGAGGTTGGCCTTTGGATTCTATATGCATGTATGTATCTGTGACACAAACACCCTTGCAAACATACATGCTAATAAGTCCCACATCACCTACTCTGTCCCCGTCCCCTTCCTGCTAGTCTCCTTTCTCCTCTCCTCCCAAATATTTCCCTTCCATTTCTCTCTCTCTCTCTCTCTCTCTCTCTCTCTCTCTCTCTCTCTCTCTCTCTCTCTCTCTCTCTCTCTCACACACACACACACACACACACACACACACATTTAGATTCCTCATACGAGAGAAAACATGATATTTGTTTTTATGAGTCTGGCTTCCTTGCTCAGTTCCACTTCCTGAAAATGAACAACTTTATTCTTCTTAGCCCTGGATTTCATGAGACAGCTCTCACTGAGGAACCCTGGCTGGCCTAGAACCCCTGTGTACCCCCGGGCTTAAACTGAAGACCTTTCTCCCTCGGGCTCCCCTGCACTGCATTAGGAGCAACAGTTGATTAGATGAGTCAGTCTTGGCAGGGCAATGTTCCACATTCCCCCCCCCCCCCCAATAGTTCTTCTGCAACTCTGGGTGAGATTAAACCCCATAGTTTCCTAAGAACACTGTGGATAATTGAAGAATACAATCCAGCCTAGTGTCAAAATTCCAAACTCTCCCCTAACTTAAACTTCTTATTTCTCCCAGCACATTCTGCCCTAGACTTTAAAATCTGCAGTGAGGGGTGGGGAGGGGGGTCTCGGCGGGCTTCTCTCTGCAGTGGGGGCTGGGGAGGGGTCTCAGCAGGCTTCTCTCTTGTCTCTTTCTCAACCTCCTCTAATGCCCACTCCTACCTATGTTGGGCCTTTAAAAAAATTGGTATGGACACATAAGTACATGTTTGTGTGTGTATGCACATGTATGTGGAGGATGGAAGTGGACATCAGGAGTCTTTCTCAAGTGCTTCTCTGTGTGTGTGCGTGTGTGCGTGTGCGTGTGTGCGTGTGTGTGTGTGTGTGTGTGTGTGTCTGTGTGTGTGTGTCTGTGTGTGTGTGTCTCTGTGTGTCTGTGTCGGTGTGTGTGTATGTCTGTGTCTGTGTGTGTGTCTGTGTGTGTGTGTGTCTGTGTGTGTGTGTGTCTGTGTCTGTGTGTGTGTCTGTGTGTGTGTGTGTCTGTGTCTGTGTCTGTGTGTATCTGTGTACATGGGTGCATATTTGTGAGAATGTGAGCATGTGTGGATGCCATGGAACACATGAGGAAATCAGAAGACAACCTTGGTGGTCGGTCCTCATCTTCTACCACGTTTTGAGACAAGGTCTCTGATGTTTTTCTGCTGTCTGCCAGGCTAACTGAACTTGTGAGCGTCCAGGATTTCTCTTGTCTCACCTCCCATCTCACCACAGGAGTGCTGGGGTTAGACAGGTGCTTGTACTAAGTATCTGGCTTTTATGTGGGTTCTGAGAATTCAAACGCAGGTCCTCGTGCTTCTGTGGCAAGCATTTTTATCTGCTGAGCCCTTTTCCCAGCCCTTCACCTTATTTTTTGAGATCGCGTCTCTCACTGAACATAGAGCTTACAGGTTTGGCCAGACAGCTGGCTAAGAAGGCCCAGGCATCCTCCCGTCTCACCCTCTCCCTCTCGAGTGCTAGAATTACAGGCATGTGCACTGCACCTGACTTTTTATGTGGATGTTGGGGATTCAAACTCAGGTACCCAAGCTTGTGCTGCAGGCATTTTACTAACAAAGCCATCTCCCCAGCCCTTATATTGGACTTTATGAGAATAATCACAGAGGGCAATGAGGGGAAATAGCCACAGAAACCCTTGCTGCTTGCCTAGCGCAGTGGCCAGCTGCTGCTGCTTCCCTCTGTCCGTGTGTGGTGGGTTGTCAGTGGCTTTCTCTTATTGGATCACCTGTTCTCCATCTCCCCGCCTCAGGTGCTATTCCTGACAAGTCCCTACAGGACAAAAGACCCCCCACAGGCAGTCATTCATATTCATTAATACGAAATAGAATTGAGAACACAGCTCCTCCTCAGTTGCACCAGCCACATCTCAAGCGCTCACTGCTCTCTCCCGGGAGCTATCTTATTTATTATAAAGACATGACCAATTGCATATTGAAGCTGGTAACAATAAATGGCAGCATGCACACTCCCGTTGCCAGCATGCACACCCCTGATGCCAGCATGTACACTGCTGTTCTGAAAGTGCATGGTCCTAATGAATTAACAAAACACTGCAAAGCATCCTGATTCCTTTTCACCTCAGAGAGAAAGGGACATGGTGGGAAGGGGTCAGTCAGTGCCAACCACCAGAGAGCACATGGAGCCAGCAGCGGGACTCAGGCAGCACCCTGCATGGGATACCCAGGACTACAGAAGTTCTCGTCAAGTGCTGCTGGCCCTGGGAGTTCTCAGTCTCAGCACTGCTGACATTTGGGGCTGGAGATTCCTAGTTCAGGGTTGTCTCGAACACTGGAGAATGTGAAGAAGCACCCTGTCATCTACTGCCAGTTCTCCTTCCCTCAGCTGTACCATCTACCACTGTCACCCAGACAAACTGACAAATGTCCCCTGTGGAGGGAGCTAAGTCTTGCCCAGCTGGAAGTCCCTGCCCTGCATTCCCTTCTGAGGGACCATGCCATGTGTCAGGGCCCCACTCTAATTTGACTCCTTGCTTGAGCCTCAGCCCATGCAGGCAACAGGCAGTTGTGGGGAAGTGAGGGGCTGTCTCCTAAGGGCTGTAGCCACTTCACCTCCTCCTCAGCAGTGGACTGTCCGTCTAGTTTGTAAGATGTGCTTTTTAAAATCTGTTTCCTTTTACCAAGCATTTGGAATCCTTTGCCAAGTCACAATTTACAGCTGAACTTCTGTTAATTAACAGCATTTTACCATTCTAAATATTTAATTTTTAACTATTTATTGTCCTTTTAGAAAATGAGATAAGTATATTATTATCATCATTATTGTTATTGCCTTTCTAGACAGGGTTTCTCTGTGTAGTCCTGGCTGTCCTGGAACTCACTCTGTAGACCAGGCTGGCCTTGAACTCAGAGATTCACCTGCCTCTGCCTTCTGAATGCTGGGATTAAAGGTGTGTGCCACTACTGCCTGACTCTTTGCTTATTTCCTTAGATGAGGTCTCCCTGTTGCCCAGGCTTCCCTCAAATTCCTGGACTCAAGTGACACTTCCACCTCAGTCGTCTAAGGCTGGTACCACAGGAGAGCTCCCCATCATGCCTACCCATTGTTCATCTTTCTTAATTTGTTTGCTGCACACTAGAGTTTTGTTGCTTCAAGGAGGGAAGGTCTTCTTTTTCATTGTGACGATGTATTAGTAAACTGTTGCTTGCATGTAGCACACTGTACTCAAGTGACTTGGGAGAGGCTTTGTCACATGTCATGTGCCTAGTGTCATCGCCCTCTTCATGCAGATCAGAGTCTATGCCAGGTTCCAATCAGAAGCAGCAAACACATGTCCTGTGGCTTCCTTGTGATACACTGAGTAGCTTCAGCTTTGGTGCTGGCTCTCAAATACTCAGGGATCTGCATAACCAAGTCCCTCCCAGAGCCCAGAGGGATTCTGAATACAGCAATTGAGACGTATCCCGTACTTAGCTACCCACTTCCCTATGGTCATACAGCTCCACACCCCTCCCACCCTGCCTACTCCAGGCTCATAGTAGAGTCAAAGTCAAGGGCAGTAGCTCCTAGGGGCTGGGAAGGGAATAGAGGATGGGGACTCTGTGTACAGACTTTCAGATTGTAAAGGTAAGAATTTCTTGGCAAGGATTGCACAGCAACGTGGATATACTTAATATTACTGGACTGTACACTTAAAATGGCTAAGATGTTAGGTTTTATGCTACTACTACTTTAAAAATAGATAATCAAAATGTTTCAAAATAGAAACATTTAAAAGAAAGTTGACAGAAATAAATGTGTACGATAAATGTTTTGGTATGATTTATGATCAGCACAGACATATTTGCAAGAAAATATGATTCACGGCCAGAAGCACCTCAGGTCTCCACCATTTGAGGATGCCACTGGTCTGGAAAATAAACCTGTCTTTAGAAATGAACACATATTTCTTTAGGAGCAACACCACACAGTCTCCCAGGAAGGCTGTGGGCTGGTGGTCACTCTCTCCCTCTGTTTCAGAAAGGAGAGTCCAATACCTTCTGCCCCACCAGGGGCACATTTTAGCAGTGGATGCCTGTCTTTTCCATACTGTGAGATGAGGGAGCATCCCATCTTCCTAGTGTGGCAGTTGCAATGGCCTCCCACACTTCACCTGCCTTCCTAACGTCTCATCAAACAATTGTGGTAATGACTTTGAAACAGAAAGAAAACCCAAGGGTTCAAACTGCTCTTGGACAGGCTGTAAGCATCATACAGAACAAGACATTGCCTCACAAGTTGTCAGTTGTGACGCATGCTGTAAGACCGCTGTCCCTACTACTGCCATTGACACAGTCACTGAGAATATTCCCAGGAAAGCTGAAGGGGTGTTGTCCATGTGGCTCAGGAGAGACACCCTGACAGCAACAGGTTTAGAAACACCCTTCTCAGGAAAAACAATGAGATTAGAAAGGAACACTGTATCCCCTACAATAGAATTCTGAAGACCTGCATCGGGGTTATGTGGACATAACCTGTCATAAGTGAAGGATAATCTGTGTGTGAATAAAGAGACTGAAATTTCAAAGACATGCCACCACACCCTGCAAAACTTAGAGGAACAGTACGACTGAATATGAAATATTCCTACAGACTCCTATGTTTGAATTCTTGGTCTCCAGTTGGCTGTACTGCTTGGGGAGGTTGTAGGACCTTTGAAAGATGTGGCTGGGCTAACAGAAGAGGGTCAATGAGTTCCATTTTCTGCTTCCTGGTGTGGTAACTCTGTGAGGATCCCTGTCACTCTCTACAGCTACTCCTCCATGTTTTCTCTGTTACTATAGACTAACACTATGAACAAAAGTAAATCCCTCTTCCCTTAAGTTACCTCTATTGGCCATTTTATCACACCTATGAGAACAGTAACTGATACAGAAAGTTTGTACCAGAAGTGGGGCTCTCACTTTGAAAAATTTGACTGTGTGGTAATATGCCTTTGGACACGGTTTGCAGTTCCAAAAGGAATGTAGAAGAGTTTGACGTTGTAAACTGGAGAAGACCTAGAGTGTCATAAGTGAAGTTTAGCTGGTCATTCTGTTAGAGGTGCAGGAGAATGTCAGTTGTAATGTTAACAGTAAAGGCCAGGATTATGAGGTTTCTTCAGGTGGGAATAGGAGTTTTTTGGGAACTGAATTAAATATCGTTCATGTTACATTTTGGGAAAGAATTTGGATATGTCCTGCTCTTACACTGACAATCTGAGTGAGGGTAAATTCGAAAAGTAATAGACTGGGGCCAGAGACGGCAAAGGCTTTTATTATGCAGACCTGGTGACCTGAATTCAGTATCTGGAACCCACATAAAGGTGGAAGGAGAGGACTGGCTGGCTCCACAAAGTTCTCCTCTGATTTACACACACACACACACACACACACACACACACACACACTAATAATAATAATAATAAATACAATTTTAAAATTTTAAAAAGGCTGATTTAGTTGGTAACAGAACTTTCAAGACAGCATGGTGTCCAGGCTGTGGCATGGATATTATGTATGGCTTTTAGAGTGCTTTACAGCAAGAATGGACTGAAAAGGCAGCGCAGAAAGATGTGGAAAAGTATGCCTTTGGGGAGCTGTGGAAAATGTTGTGTGCTGATTGGTTTTGCAACATGACACAAACCTAGATATGTCCAGGAAGAACTCATAATTGAGAAAATGCCTCCAAAAGATTGTAATATAGGCCAATCTGTAGTGCATTTTCTTGATTAATGATTGATGTAGGTGAGCTCATTCCCACGGGGGACAGTACCATACATGGGCAAGTGATCCTGAATCATAGAAGAAAGCAGGCTGATCAAGTCATAAAGAGCAAGCCAGTAAGCAGTATTCCTCCACAGCTCTGCTCTCAGTGATGGAGTGTGATCTGATAGTTGTAAGTTGCAAGAAACCTTCTTATGACAATATTGCTTTAGGTCATGGTGTTTTATCCCAGCCACAGAAACCCTAGCTAAGACAGGTTGCTATGGATAAATTAATTAATATGGGAGGGCCTGCCCTACCGTGTGTGGTGCCATCCCTGGGCAGGTGTTCCTGACTTGTGCTGAACAAGCCATGAGAAACAAGCCAGTAAGCGATGTTACTCCATGGTCTCTGCTTCAGTTCCTGCTTACAGGTTCCTGCTTTTAATTCTTATTTAGCTTTCCTCCATGATAAACAGTAACTTGTAGGCTAAACAAACCCCTTCTTCCCCAAGTCGCCTTTGGCCAGTGCTTTTTATTTATTTATCTATTATTTAAATTACACTCATGATATTAATCACATTTGTGGTATTCATAGATTACATTCGCAGTATTCATTCAATTATATATATATATATATGTATGTATATATATTTAATTTTAAATGTCGAATATCATTTCTTGAAGTGGGTAGGAGGTCTTAATTACAGGCTTACAGAACAATGGGAAGATCCCGGAGGGCAGAAGTTCATGACTGATGTTTTACAATCTTGCATCTAAGCTGTTAACGCCCATTATTCAGGATACACAGACAAGGAACTTCCCTTAGGCATTCAGGAGGGTGGAACCTGGCAGGGAATTAGCATTGGGAGGATCTCAAGGTCAAGGTCCGCAAGCAAGGCAACAGTCACCCAAAACGGGGGCCAGGACCCTGCAAGTCCCCCTTTTATTAAAAAAAAATGAGCTTCTGACTTGGGTTGCATAGGACGTCAGCAGGTCACCTTACCCATCATGGAGATGCCTGCCCAGGCCACACAGGTGCTCTGTCTTAGGTTGGTGAGTACCCCCCAGGCATTATCCTTCTCTGAATACTCATTATCATACTGGCTCAATCGTGTATGAGCTGCATGGTTAATTGCTGCCAAAGATCTCAAAGTGGCACTGGGCTTGCAATCTGTGTGTTCAATACAGAAAAGACCAACAGAGGACCTATCTCACCCATAGCCAGTAGGCTAAAGGCAACTGAGCCATTCCCTTCCTTATTGAGCCATACTGTACGTTGGAGTCCTTGTAAGATAGTATCCCAAAAGCAAACTGAAACTTGAGTTTATAAATTTATAATTTTCAAAGCCAATCAAGATGTATATAACTACTGAATTAAATTTATCATGCCCAATAGAATGAAAGATTAACTAACTGTATTAGCTTCTTTTATTGCCAGGGTCTGCACTGTGCTAGCTGTAGTAAGCAATTATAAAATGGTAATTCCAGAAACAGTAGCAACAGTGTGTACCATTGTTATAACAGCAACAGCGGCAGCAGCAATGTCAAATTTTCTTCTGGATTGTGTGGACATCCACTGGCAAGGATACAACTCCAGGAACACGAACCACCAAGGCCCATTTTTCATGATCCGAGTATGACTTTGGCAGCTCTTCTGGAGAATCCAATCTCATGGCTACAGTTCCTAGGCTTACATTAATGCTTGCCAAAGCTGGCCATATTGGGCTCTCAATCTCCATTGGCATCAGAAGGGTAGATTTTTTCATGATGACCCATTAGGTCTCTGTCATGTTGGGCATCAGCAGCAGCCACAGGACGCGTTCAGTGCTTAGGAATCCAAAGAGGAACCTCATTGTCCTGAGGAAAGATGGCCAGTGCTTTATCACAGCAACAGAAAGCTAACCAGGACATCATAAGACTACTCAGACAAAGATTAACACCATCAAATAACAAAACTGCCTAGGAGGCAAAACCCCAACCATCAATGGACTCAGCATGTAAAACTGAAAACACACTTAAAAGACCTTCATTTAAAAAGAGAATGTTACTCAAGTGGTGGCCTCTTTGGGAAAAGATCACCTGGGAAAGCATTTGCATTGGTTCACTTTCTAGCACTTATGGGCTATTCAGCTATAGTCCAAGACTGCCTGGCTCCCTTTCAAGCTCTCAGAACTTGCTCTGTCCCAACGGTCCTGGCTTGGCACGCATGCAGAGAGGAGGAGTTGCAGGGTCATGGGAGCTTGTGCCAAGCTTCCAGAAAAATCCTGCCAGGCTACACAGTCTCTGTCAGGGTCAGACAGATCCCCTTCATAGAGACCCCAAGAGATCAATGCATGAAGCTGTGAAGGTGAAACCTAGGTTCTAGTGGATACCCCGGGATGTCAGAGATAAAAGGAACATGGGACATCTGCCAAGGAAAGCTGTAGACACCAAGTGAAACTGGCTCAAAAGAGAATTCATGTGTGCTTCACATGTCATGGCCAGTCTGTTGGAGTTCAGAGGATGCCACCACATTCCCCTTCATGCTGAACTGAGCTCCAGGGTTTAATGGTTGTTCTTCTGGCTTTCATTCTTGCTTTGGTCAAATCTTTCCTGGCCCCCATTCCTCTCTTTTAGAATGGAAATGTTAACCTGGTGCTGTTGTGTATTAGACAATTCCTTTTTCACCTCACTGGGACTCACAGCTGAGAGACTGAATTCTTAGAAGACACTTTGAACTTTAGAGTTTTCACTAGTGTTAAGACTTGGAGACTCCCTAAATTGGATTTAATGTGACTTTCATTATGAGATGGCAACGAGCCTGTGTGGGCTAGAGGATAGAATAGTGTTGGTTGAATGAATATAAAATATCATCCATAGGCTCATGTATTTGAATATTTGGTCCCCAGCTGATAGTACTGTTTTGGGAAGCTGTGGAACCTTTGGGATATGTGGCCTAGCTGGCAGGACTGTGTCATGGTCATTAGGACTTGAAGACTATATCTGCTTCTGGCTCCAGCATGGGCTCTCTGTTTCCTAGTTCAGCTTCCATGTGAGGTGCTCCATCTCATGCTCCCAATAGCATGAAGCCATTCTACTTTGCCTCCTTACTGATGGACTAAACCATTTGATACCGTGAACCAAAACAAACCCTTCCTCCTTAGTGTCTGGTGCCTTGCCAGGTAAGCAATACATTTTGCTTCTGGCCATCTTTCATGGTGAGTCAATTCTCCACATATGTTCATGAACTCTACCTCAGTAACTCATCTAGAGGTCCTCTGGAAGGAGTCATATTCCTTGAGCTATCAGTCCCCATTCATCAGACACAAGTTACTCATTGACTATGGGTCATTGATCACCTCCACGATGCTGGAAATTAAATTGAGGGTCTCTCAAGTGCTAGTGAAGCCCTCCACCACTGAACTTCACTCTCTATGTATTAATTTTGATTGTACTGCAGAAACTGTGAGGCAGGCTAGGCTAGAGAACAGCAATTCTTTCAACAAACCATCATCGTGGGAGAATTCTGTAGTTGGAATTATGTACACAGAAATGCACAAGGTGCACTTGTAGCTCTTAGCAAGATCAATGAATCCTGGCTTATCCCCCAGCCTACTCCCTGTCTGAGTAGTCTTGTGATGTCCTGGTTAGCTTTCTGTGGCTGTGATAAAACACTGGCCAAAAGTGACTTGGGGAAGAAGGGGTTTGTTTAGCCTACAAGTTACTGTCTATCATGGAGGAAAGCTAAATAAGAATTAAAAGCAGGAACCTGTAAGCAGGAACTGAAGCAGAGACCATGGAGTAACATTGATTACTGGCTTGTTTCTCATGGCTTGCTCAGCCTGCTTTCTTACACCACTCAGGACCACCTGCCCAGGGATGGCACCACACACAATGGGGTGATGGGCCCTCCTACATCAATTAGCAACCAAGAAAATGCCCCACAGACATGCCCGCGGATGAGTCTGACGGAGGCAATTTCTCAATTGAGGCTTCCTCTTCCCAGGTATGTAAAGTTGGCAACTGTGGCATATGAACAGAAACTTGGTGCATTTCCCCACCTAAATGATCCATTGCTAGTTCTGTTTTGAGGCAATTCCACCTCTGCTTACATTGAACTTATGATAACAACAGTCTTCAAGAGGCTAAAAAGAAAGTAAAGTTTCTTTGACTTTAAAAAAAAAAAAAGTACAATTAAACGCACGTTTCCAAGACTACATCTGACCAGACTCCTGGGATATGATGCTACAATGAACCGCATGCTCAGGTTTCTTCTCCTCTTGGCATATGACAGCTGTGGCTGGTCTTACAAAAACTATCAAGCAGTTGCAAAATCTGAGACACATTATCTTATCTCTCGGTCAAAAGAAATCAATTCAGTGCTTGTTGGAGAAACTCCGTTTTATTTGACATCAGGAAGGTGAGTGTTTCAGTCCACACACTTTATTTCCTCCATCAAGGCATGCAGGTAGGAATCCCTGTGGGTGACTTTAAAACTGGTGTTCTCTTCAGGAGGGAGTTGGAGATCTAAGGAAGAAATGCAGGACCTGCAGAGACAAGCCATCCTTCCTCTCATCCTAATGCAGTCGCATGTTTGTGTAGCACAGACAGCTGTTTACACAGATTATATTTACTCAGGGCAGGAGGTCGAGAAGATTCTTTTCCTATCAGACATCTGGAAGTGTATGCAAATTTACCAGTACTGTTTGCAGATCTTGCAGAGGTCGAAAACAAAGATGGCTGGGTCTTTCTGTTCTCCGTTGTTTCACTTGCTCTCTGCCCTTCGCCCTTAGAAGACAGGGACGATCAAGCAGCAGAATTCACCATCATGCCTTCCATCGGAAATCTGAGTACCAAAGACCGATCCAGAAGCTTTCCTGGGATAGGTGGGGGCACAGACTTACATGTGTTTGCATAACTGAACACAGGGTAGGAAAACAGTTAGCAGTAGTAAAAAGTTTCTGGATGTGCAACAACCAAAAATTAGTTCCAAGTCAAACACAAGGAACCCAAGGTGTTTCGGTGGTGCTCACCGTGCTGCATTGTGTGACTTCACGGCACCCTTGGTCCCAAGGGCACAGCATATAGTAAAACTCACTCAGAAGAAGTTGAAGTCACAGAGGTTCCTTCTAATCGATTTTCCCATCTCTCATTCACTCCCATGCAAAGCACACCTATGACACAAATTTTCTCTCGTGAATCATTTCTCCTTAAAAACTAAATTCTTGGTAGTTTTTTTTTAAATTTCTAACTTGAGATTTCAATAATTATTGTAGTATGCTATACTCTGTGTTCTTTAGCTATTTCTTCTGACAAAAACAGCTATGTCCCAACATCATCTCTCCCTCTCCACTGCTCCACATTTCTCCTACAAAGAGGCCTCTCTCTTCTGCTACATACGTCTTGTGAGTCTTATGCCTAGTCAGGGCCCTTGAGTACAGGACCACTGGAAGCCCAAAGGAACTTTCCCACACCAAATCCCTTCCAATCTTTCTAGGCACCATCAGGATTCCTAGTTACATTTCCCAGTTCCCAAAGACCCACCTCACATTAGGATTCCTTTCATGATACATCTATATATTCTAAGAGTCTAAAGGCAAACTTTCTCCTGAGCTCAGTACATTAATAGAGATCGAAGATCACAAGTATTTTAAATCTCCACCCCCCCCAGAGAATCCCCCACCTCAGTCTGGTTCCCCAAAGAACTTTAGGTGTTGATTCGATCAGAGGCACCTGGTTTCAAGCAGCAGAAAACATATCTGTCTGGCACACACTGACCATGATGGACTTTTAGTAACAAGAAGTCCAGAAGTGGATGGCACATCTTAGCTAGCTAGTTTTGTCATAACATCAAAGATTCAGACTCCAATGTCCCAGATTGCCAACCTGTGTGTGTGTCGGGGGGGGGGGGGGGGACGTGTCTTACCCACCTCAATCACATATTCCCCAGATTTCTAAACAAAGAGATCTTCACATATGTTGCCCAGAGTTTGAGCCCCTCCATTTTTGACATATGAGGAAAAACTGTATCCCAATGTGCCTTCCAGCCTATAAGACTTCATTTACACTCTATTGGTCAGAAATGAGTCCCATCCCAGGCCCACAGAGGACACCGGCACACGGCAGTTGTCGTAATTGATTTAGATAAATTTGGACCACTACTCTGGCACATTGTCATCCCAATAATGTCCCCAAGATTGATGATTCTATTAATAAACTAGAAGCGGGGGGATAAGTGGGGGCCCAACCATAGTGCTTTTCAAAATTGCTTTATAAACACAAAAACATGTAAGGGGTCTAACATCCAGCTAGGAGATTTCATTTTCACTGGTTGCTACAGTCTCTCTATAGAAGATTGGGCAGTCAGCGAGATCCTGCCAACCCCACCGAACTTCTGGAGCAGTCTCTGTTCTTTTTATCCCTACTCTTTAATAAGAATTTAAAAAATTAGTGCGCTCATTATTGTTTCTAAAAAGCATTGAGAGTAAGACAATGCTGCTTGGAATTTATTCAATGAAATTAGGGAAGATAATTGGCAGCTAGGATAATTCTAACTTAATGTTATTTGGATAGAGGATCCATTTTCTTGGCCATTCTCATTTGGATGTAACAATGTCCCCAAATTTATGCTGGCTAACTATATTAGCAACTAAGAAAGATCTGTGTAGTCTGTCTTATTCCAAGCCCATGGACCATCGTGTCTGGTACCACGAAAGAGTACAACGAGGAGGAGGAGGCAGTCATGCCAGATCTACTGGATTACTGGGAAGGGAAGGCTTCTGACAGGATATGGGATTCCATGGACTGTGGAGACTGAGCAGAAATTCAGTGAGAGTAAGGAGGAAGGACAGCTAAGGCCATGGAACAGAGCAAAGAGGCACCAAAGCATAAAGAGTGTAGCATATTCAGTGTTCAGGAGCAGCTTAGATATCTAACTTTCCCTTCAAGGGGTAAAAGGAGGGCTATGGAGGACCCCAGTTGGGGTGATATGTGCAGATAATGGACTGTGATTGCTGTGGATATCACTCTATATAAATAAAACACTGATGGCCAGTGACCAGGCAGGAAGTATAGGCGGGACAAAGAGAGAGGAGAATTGGGGAAACAGGAAGAAGGAGGGAGAGACACTGCAGCCACTGCCAGGACAAGCAGCATGTAAAGATGCCGGTAAGCCACCAGCCACGTGGCAAGGTATAGATTTATAAAAATAGGTTAATTTAAGATATAAGAACAGTCAGCAAGAAGCCTGCCACGGCCATACAGTTTATAAGTGATATAAGCGTCTGAGTGATTATTTTATATGTGGATTGTGGGACTGCGAGGTTTGGTGGAACCTGGAGAGAAGCTCTCCAGCAACAAATGGCGCCCAACGGCTCGAGTTTCCACCTTAAACCTGATAATATTTAATAACCAATTCTAAACAGAGCCAAAACCAGGTTCCTGCTTCTTGTCTCATACGGGCAGCTAGACACCACAAAACGCAGGTTTGAACACTGGCGGGTTCCTGGCGTGTGCATTTGACCGGCAGTATGGCGGAAGAGGCGTCTGCCAGCGGCACATTAAGCTGTGTGGTAGATTTAGTCTTTACTAGTATTAAAAAAAAAAAAAGAGGTTTCTTGGCTACATGCTGCTTTGATAAAAGCTTAGACCCACTATTTCTGAAACTTGATGACTCCCAGAGCTGGCGGAAAACGTACCACTGCCATGTTGGGAAGCTGAAGTGGGCGGAGCCAGCAGCCACAGCGCCTTTTCCGTCTTAGAATGGTGCAGTTTAAAGCAATAGGCTCAAGGTAATATAAAAAATAAGCCACATAAAGATGGCTACCACACAGAAAATCTGGATTATGTTGTCTTTGATATTCGTAACTGAAGAAAAACATTTGATTACAAAAGCTGTTGAATTATGCCAAAATGTATATTTTAAAGGTACCTTGACTTCAAAATTTGGATTTAAGGATATGTTGCTTTGGAAAAGAGGTTCTGTTTTTGTTTCCACAGAAAGCCAGAGGCTATGGATTTGTTCCAGATTAAGATACATCAGGTTTCACCAGCCAAGACCCCCTGAAAGACCTCCGATGACACCATGGCCCAGATGATCCAACATCAAGAACGGTTTCAAGGCAACTGGCTCCCACAATACAGCCTCAAGGACTACCCCATAGGCCTAAAATTTTCTTTGCGTTCCCATAAGATACAGCGCCCCCCTCTAGCAGGAAGTAGTAAGAGATGCTATGCCCAAATTCCCAAATATACCAAGCTGGCTTTAGAGGTGGAATTGGCTCACTCCCCCTCTAAACCCAGACATATTGCTTAAAAAAAAATGGTTAAGAGATTCTTGTGTCCCAAATCAGAAGAGCCCTCTGGTGTGGGACAGAGAAAAACCAATATTTTTATTTAAAACAGGTTGATTATAAATGTGATCTCTTTCTAAAAAAAGGGGGGGATATGATATAGATATATAGGAGGATATAGAGATGATAAGATTAAAGGGTAGATTAATGAACTTACTTTTAAAGAACAACTTGTTTAAAATGTTTTACATTGGTATAGATTTTAGTTTATGTTTAAAATGTTTTACATTGGTATAAATTTTAGTTTATTGATACAAACTTAAAGTTAATTTTGTTATACTGTATATATATATGTATATATATATGTATATTCTTGTTTGAGGTATTATGTTTATGTAACTCATTTAAAATTGTAATGGATAATTAAGAAATAGATTAATAATTAGTCATCTATGATAATCATATTTGTAGCCATGTTATTTAAGTCTTCTAGGTATACATAGATATATTTCAGATAGACAGGTAATCTTCAAACACTTCATAGACCTAGAGAATATGGCATTTAAATAACTTAGAATTCTGTTGACGTGAGACACAATTGCTCCTGGCTGCACCAATTGTTCCTGAGAGAATGTTGGGCTTCTAAGACATTTCCATTTGGAAGTTTGTCTTTTTGGCACAAAATGGCCTACTGGGCAAAGAACTGCCCTTGCCTTGACGGCTGACAGTACAAATACAATGCTGTCCTTTCTGGACAAGCCGGACACAAGGAAAGCGACCATTGTACTCTGCCAAGACAGGGTAAGATGGTCTCTCAAAATTCCTGCTTCTGAAAATGGTCTGTCAGATACTCTAGGCCTGTAGCCAATTTGAATGCACCAACAATGCTGAGAAACATTAGGTGACTGTCCAGGCTGCCAGCTGTCTTGGTCTACTCTTGCAAGATTGCCGAAAGTTGCTTACATCCATCTACCATTTCTCAGGTACCATTATGTTTCTTCTCAGGTCTTTGATATGGTTGAAGACTAGATAGTTGTAATTTCCTCAGTTATGATAAAAGATAAGTTAGATATAAAACCTTAAACTCACAAATATAGGATAGATAGGACATCTTCTTTAATATTGTAACTGCAATTCTTGCTTGATAATTGTTTTGTTATATGTAATTTTACTATGTTAAAGTTAAAACCTTCCTTTTTAAAAAAAGAAGAAAAGGGGAAGTGCTGTGATATCACTCTATATAAATAAAACACTGATGGCCAGTGACCAGGCAGGAAGTATAAGCGGGACAAAGAGAGAGGAGAATTGGGGAAACAGGAAGAAGGAGGGAGAGACACTGTAGCCACTGCCAGGACAAGCAGCATGTGAAGACGCCGGTAAGCCACCACCCACGTGGCAAAGTATAGATTTATAAAAATGGGTTGATTTAAGATATAAGGACAGTCAGCAAGAAGCCTGCCACGGCCATACAGTTTGTAAGCAATATAAGTCTCTGTGTTTACTTGGTTGGGTCTGAGCGGCTGTGGGACTGGTGGGTGACAGAGATTTGTCCTGACTGTGGGCAAGGCAGGGAAACTCTAGCTACATATGATGGGCACATAAGTGATTTCTGATAGCTCGGGCGGTTGAGCCTAAGGTCAGGATGACAGACCCTGCCAAGTGTCTTGCTGACGTATCCTCATATGGTGGGAGGCAGAAGGACAAGGAAATGAAGCACACCTTCACTTGCCAGAAGAGAAGAAATGAGTTCTCCATGAACTTTTATAACACCACAAATCCATCCATGATGGCAGAAGATCTCCCCAAAGCACACCTCCAAACTCAGTTGTGTCAGAGATTGCTATCACTATAGGAGGGGCGGGGGGGGGGGATGTTCAAACCAAAGTGTATCCCAGGCTAAACTTTGAATCTCAAAGAACAGGAACAGCCAGGCATTGGTGGCACATGCCTTTAATCCCAGCACTCGAAGGCAGAGGCAGGTGGATCTCTGTGAATTCAAGGCCAGCCTGGTCTACAGAGTGAGATCCAGGAGAGGCACCAAAGCTACACAGAGAAACCCTATGTCGAAAACAACAACAAAAGAGAACAGGAACAATAAAAAGTCTTGAGAAAGGAAGAGATGGTCCAGACCCTCTTGTTTTTCTGAATCTCAAATCTGACCAAGTTTTTACAGGAGCAAGGTTAACATGATTCTGAGTCTCTCAGTTTCCCTCTGTGTGTGACCATCTGAGATCTGAAGAGTTCACTGCACTGTCCACACTGTAGCCTGGTGTATCAATTACTTTTTTTTTTTTAATTACTGTGACAAAATATCTAGTGTTGTGATTGAAACATGAATGCCATCTGTAGACTCATGGGTCTGAACACTTAGTCCCCAGTTGTGAGTGGGCCTTGAAGTGGAGCCTTGCTAAAGGAAATGGATGACTGGGGATGCACTTTGAGGTTTTATAGCCTGTCCCAACTTCCTGCCCTTTCTACTTCCGGTTATGCTAAGATACGAGGAGGTGAGGAGTCACACTGTACAGTGCCCCCAGCATGGAGCTGCCTGCACCTTGCTTTCCCTACATGATTAACTAACTATGTCCTCTTCTTGAAAGGCGAACCAAAATAAATCTTTTTCCCTTAAGTTGCTTCTTGTCGGGTAGTTGACCACAGCCATGAGAACAGTCACTAATGTTCTTAACAAAAACTATCTTAAGGAAGAGAGGTTTTATTTTGGCTCACAGTTTTAAGAGATACAGTCCATCACAGAGGAGACATGGTGGCATGTGGCTCTACGGTGGCCGCAGTGTGCAGCTGGAAGTCATCCTCTCCTTTCATCTTGGCAGAACAAGAAGCAGTGTGTAGGCAAGCAGTGGGGCTAGCGCTCTCTCTCTCGGATTCCCCCACAGTCAACCCACTTCCCCCAGGGAGGCTCTGCCTCCCCAGGATTCTACAACCTACCAAAATGGCAGTATCCACTGGGGACTAAATATCCCCACCTATGAGCCCATGGGAACATTTCACATTCAAACTACAACACCTGTTAAGAACTACTCTGCTTACACTATCATAGCAAATATTGACAATCTGAAGTCAGCCAAAACGTCTTGGATCTTGGAAATCATTTGCTTTCCTGGCTTAATTTGAAAGCAAAACAAAACAAAAAAATCTCAACTGCAAATCTGTTAAACAACATGGCCAGACAGACTCAGGCAGAGTTATGCATAAAATAGTGATTTCTAATCCTTTCCAAATAGCACTTAAAACTGAGTTGGTGAGAGGTTTTGGGCCTACTACTAGATAAATAATATAAAAATGAGGGTTTTTAAAATTTATTATTATTATTATTATTATTATTATTATTATTATTGTTATTGACTGACACTGCTAGACTATTTGTAGAAATACAAACATCTATTGAGAAGTGGATGAGTCATTTTATTTACCTTTGTGGTCCCATAAAGCTGTCACATGCTTTGGATTCTAGGATGGTGAAGCTTCCCTTTAAAGCATTTTTAAAAGGAAAAGAAGCAGCAGATCCCCCGCCTCTGGAACTGCATAGGTCAGAGTCCAAGAAGGAGGAGAAGGGATGCATTGCAGGAGGAATGCCTAGTGTCGTTCTGAACACTCTAGCCATCCCCACTGAAGCCACATCCAAATGGAAGGACTCCTCCTTGTCTGATGAGTCACTGTAACCCAAAAGTCTTAGATTCCACTCTGAGAAAGG
The DNA here is from genome assembly GCF_004664715.2 of Peromyscus leucopus. Lineage (NCBI taxonomy): Eukaryota > Metazoa > Chordata > Mammalia > Rodentia > Cricetidae > Peromyscus > Peromyscus leucopus. Next base: position 29,627,119 of record NC_051067.1, on the reverse strand, counting down.
AGAAACTCACCCTTCCAGTTATGTAACAGACATTCCTTTGAAAGACTGACATTTGTTTCATATCAGTAAAAAAAAAAAAAAAAAAAAAAAAAAGTGCTTATTAAATAATGAAACAAGACTGTTCTTTATATGTATCTATCTCATGTCAGGGGTTGGGCTGAGCTTTTTCTATTCCTTGTCCCACTGAAGGCTTATAGAATCTTATTAATGACATGACCCTACCTTCAATTTATGGGTTGGAAAATATTCCAGGGAGCAGTGTAATAAGTTGTCTAAGTCATACAGCTAATGTGCTGGCATCAGGGTTTGAACTCAGGTCTACTCTGTACATCTGCTTCTTCACAGCATCATTGCACTTTAGATAAAGGCAAGACCCACTGTTTAACTAGCTGGGAAAACACATTTAAAGGAACTAAGTTAGATGGCCTACCTCATAGAACACACATAAAGTTTCTTTCCCTTTGGCATGGGATCCCGTAGAATGTAAGGTTCATTGTCTACCCTGTCTCTGCAGCATTCTAGTCCCCAAAGCATGTCTGACAAAGAAGAACCTTCTAAGAAACTCTGAGACTCTGTCATACCCTAGCGTACTTTAGTTGAATACAAATTGAAGGACCACGCAGTATTTAGCCACCTTTATTCAATTACCAGAATCCACATAGCCACAACTACTAGAGAAGTGCCCCGCTTCAGAGCAAACTCGCAGGAATCCAACGTGTCACACCATCCAGCTGGAATCACCACGGGCAGAAACTGAGAACAGATTGCCCTTCCATGGAGATTTATATCACACAACCAGCTTAGATCAGGCACTGATGGCACCAGTGGATGCTTCAAACGCATAGCAGTGTTTTTCTCTGCTGAGTTTCAACATTTATACACCAAGATGCTCAAAAGACGCAGGACCCTTCAACCTGTCTGAGATCATTATCTGGCCTATAACCTTGCAATAAAACCAAATGGATGGAAGTCAGAAAATAATGACTGCCCCAGACACTGTCATTTCCACCTCCGAACACTGGGTCAGGGATGGTGGGGGAGGCAGAGAAGGAGAGGGTTGGGGGTTTTAAAGGACTTATGAGGGATAAAGGGAGGGAAGGGGAGTTAGGCCACACTGGCCCACACGCCCTGTTGGAGGAGGACACTAGCCTGACTCTCACAACTCTGACTGTGGTCCTCCCACAGGGCTCTTAGCCACCATTTCCTCATTTTACACCCAACTCCCAACTCTGCTGTTCCCAGTGGGATCACACTGGACTGGGCATTTGCTCCTCCTGCATCAGGGAGGTAGGACAGTGGCTGTATCACCCTGGGCAGGACCTTAGAAGTAACAGCTCATAGCCAGTGGGTAGGTCATCCGTAGCCTCCAGTTTTCTTGCCTACATGGGTCCTAGGGACCCAGAAAGCCAATCAAGCTCCACCTCCCTGTTTGGTCCCACTGAAGGTCAGCTTCCTCATATATAAAATGAAGTTATTTAAAACGAGAAACGAGGAAGAAAAAGATCAGTGATCTTAGGCTAGTTGTTAAGCTTCTGTGCCTCAGTTTCACCAACTACGCAATGGGGTCAGTGATGATGCCCTTGTCCAACTCGTGGCACGTCCTAAAGCTACAGACATCAAAGGATCCCATAACTCATAAAACACTAGTGACCGTACAGGCTGGTACTTTCTCCGAGCCCTAGGTGGGAGAGCTCATCTCTCTGACCTTGGTTTCTTTCACCTAAGATGGCATCTTCTACCCCTGCACCCATGTCCTCCACTCAACTCTTAAACTACAGCCAGGTGCTGTGGTGGTTTGAATAGGAATGGCCCCCCGTAGGCTCAAATATTTGAATGATTAGCCATTAGAGAGTGTTGCTACTTGGGAGAGATTGGGAGGTGTGGCCTTGTTGGAGTGGCTGTGGCCTTAATGGAGGGAATATGTCATTGGTGGTGGAATTTGGGGTTTCCGAAGCTCAAGTCAGACCCAATGTCACTCTCTCTTCATGCTGCTTGCTGATCTGGATATAGAGCCCTTAGCTACCTCTCCAGCACCATGCCTGCCTGCATGCTGCCATGCTTCCCGACATGATGATAATGGACTAAACCGCTGAATGTAAGCAAGCCCCAAGTAAATGCTTTCCTTCACGAGTTTCCATGGTCATGGTGTCTTCACAGCAATAGACCATTAACTAAGACAGGTGGAGTTGGTCCTGCAGCAGCCCCAACCTCCTGCACCATCCCTGCCAAAGAACATAATCTATTCATGACATATTTGTCCAGGTTTATGGGAGAGCTTTGGTGCCACAGATTTCTCTGATGGGAAGGTGCTGGGGAGAGGACATTGGCCCTGAGCCCTGGAGGAAGTGAATGAAAGCCATAGGAAACTCCTGAGCACAGAGGATCTGGAGTAGGTATTTGTCTTCTGAGAACTGTGAATATGCAAGCAAGGTAAAGAGGAGATGGATTGGGGATGACAATGGCAGTCCAGATGCCTTTGGCTCCCATGTGGCTGATATTGATTAATTACAGAGCTAATGAAAGAAGGCAAGTGTTAATTCTACTTGGCATACAATGTCAGTAACTCATTGCTGTTTGGTATCTTTTTTAGTGAGCTAGCTTTCCATCACTCTAATGAAATGCTTATAACACTAACTCACAAAGAAAAGGGGGAGTTGGGGGATGTCTCAATGGGTAAGCACTTGCCATGTGTCTTAGTGACTTTTCTATTGCTGTGATAAGACTCCATGATCAAGGCAACCTAGAAAGCATTTAATTTGGGGTTTATGGTTGCAGACAGTGAGAGTCCATGATCATCATGGTGGGGACCATGGCAGCAGGCAGGCAGGCATGACAACGGAGCAGTAGCTGAGTGCTCACATCTTGAGACTGGACCACTAGGCAGAGAGAGCTGACTGGGAATAGCATGAGTCTTTTGAAACATCAAAGCCTATTCCCAGTGACACACTTCCTCCAACAAGTCTACACCTCCTAATCCTTCCCAAATTGTTCTACCAACTGATGACCAAGTAGTCAAATAAATGAGGCTATGAGGGGCATCCCCATCCAAACTACCACACCATGAAAGTATGGGAATATGAGTTTGTATCCCTAGAATCAACATAAATGTGGACAGGGTAGCACACATCTGTAACCTCAGCACTCCCATGGAGAGATATGAGGGAGAGTCAGGTGAATCCCTGGAGACTCACAGGTTGCACCTTGCACACACAGACATGAACAGCAGCAGACCCTCTCTCAAACAAGGTGGAAGATGAAGAGTGGTACTGGAGGTTGTCTCCGACCTCCACACGAAGGCTGTGGGATGCACACTCGGAGAAACCACACCAACTCCATTTTGTCATGGGGGGCATTTAAAGATTCTAGCTAAGTTACGTTTCTATTTATTGTAGCTATACCTGAATTATGTTTCCGTTTACTGTAAAACTTGAGTTTCTGGTTTTTGGAATTGGGCTGCACCCCACACCTGTGAACATAGAAGGGTAGGTAACAAATGTTCCAGGAACTTCTGTAACCATGTTTGCGTTCAAAATTTCCTACCCTGTGGTTTTGCCCTATAAAAGAAGTTTGAATAGTTGGCCCAGGGCTGCTCTCTCCCCCAGTCTTAGGAGGAGACAGCTGCTGGGCTGGCTCTGCTGTGCACAGAATAAAGCTTGCTTTAATTTGTCTGTAATTTGTGGTCAGTGGTCTTTACTCTCATTTGGTGAGATTAACAATGTCTGTACTCACAAACACATATACATGCATACACACATACACACACACACACAAAGAGAGAGAGAAAGACAGACAGAGAGAGAGAGAGAGAGAGAGAGAGAGAGAGAGAGAGAGAGAGAGAGAGAGAGAGAGAGAGAGAATACCACTACCAACAAAAGACAGATTCTACCAACTCTCAGTAGATGTGGGGACCAAGCCCTTGACATATAGACCACTGGAGGGCACGGAATGTCCAAGCTTAGCACAAGTTTTATCATTGAATGTGAGTTGAATTAAAGATGGTTTTATTCTTCCACAGCAATAACCTCCATGATTGCCTTGCCTGTTGGTGCTCTTAACATAACTGTCATCCGAGAGCTGTATGTAACCTCTAGGGAGTTAATAGACCTAGGATACTATCCTCTAACTTTTTTTTTTTTTTAGTTTTTTTGATACAGGGTTTCTCTGTATAGTTTTGGTGCCTGTCCTGGGACTCTCTCTGTAGACTAGGCTGGCCTTGAATTCACAGAGATCTGCCTGCCTCTGCCTCCAGAGTGCTGGGATTAAAGGCGTGTGCCACCACTACCCGGCCTACTGTCCCCTCACTTTTTACATATTTTATTTCTAATTACCCATCCCATAAAATTTCAATACCACATATGCTGCTTATCTGTTTAAATAATAAGAAACACATTGTATAATGTATGTTGTTATGATACTCATATGAGAATCATGCATAATACTCATACATGATATTAAATATGTAATCATAACATATATTCTATAAATAATACAGATATATGCTTAACTGTGTTTTATAGATTAAGGGTTTTTTTGAGGGGCGGGGTGAGACAGGAATTCTCTGTGCATTCTTGACTGTCCTGGAACTCACTCTGTAGACCAGGCTCACTTCACACTCAAGAGATCCATGTGTCTCTGTCTCCTGAGTGCTGGGATAAAGGGTGTGCTCTACTACTCCTGGCAAGATCAAAGACTTTTTACCCTTTAAAATCACATCCTGTCTTGTGAGGGTTGTGGGAGGCAATCCCACTGAGAACGTTTGTCTAGCCAATAACCATCAGCTGCCAACACTTAGGAAAACACAGTGTATGACCTGCTTTGAATGTTACCCGATAAGCGCTCCAATCTGGCAAGTTTCTTGACTCGCTTATCAGTGCTCTTTATGTTGCCTGATGACATCACAGGGGTGAAATCATCTGGACTGGAAAACTGGGTCAGGCAAATAATCTCAGTTTTCAGCAATTTTAAGTTGTAAGAGGGCCATGGGGAGCTAAAGGAGATACTATTGAAAATTAAAGACTTCTTAAAGTGCAGAGAATAAATGTCTGTGGGGTGCTCAACCACAAATGGGACACCTGTGTCACCCTGTCTTAGTTAGGGTTCTTATTGCTGTGAAGAGATACCATGACCATGGCAACTCTTATAAAAGAAACATTTAATTGGGGTGTCTTGCTTACAGTTTCAGAGGTTCCGTCCATTATCATCATGGTGGGAAGCATGGTGGTATGCAGGCAGACATGCTGGAACTGAAAGTACTACATCTTGCAGGCAATAAGAAGTCAACCGACAGTCACACTGAGGGAAGCTTGAACAAAAGAGACCTCAAAGGCCGCCCCACAGTGACTCACTTCCTCCAACAAGGCCACACCTACTCTAACAAAGCCACATCTCCTAATAGTGCCACTCCCTCTGTGGGCCATTTTCTTCCAAACCACCACACACCTCTATTCCCTAGATGATTTCCTAGACTCAGGGATCATCTTGGAAGAGGGAGTGGTAATATTGTAAGAGCCAGAGGTTGAGGAGGACCAGAGTGTCTGGACGGGACAGGACCTCTGCACTCATGACCTCACAGCTGCTGTGGGTGACTACACAAGACCCACACAAGATCAAGCCCATCACCATTCCAGCACGGAGGAGGGAAGGACTCAAGAACCTCCACCCCAACTGAGTTGCAATAGGCAGTTGTTGGCTTTGGCGGGAGGGAGAATCTCTTTAAAAGAGTGTGCTCCTGGTAGGTCCACCATACTCAGTGGATGATTCCACACCCATGACTATATGGGGAGCACAAATTGGACCTAGTGGGGAGAAAAAATAAAACCAAAGAAGGCATGAAGTTGGGAGGAGTAAAATGCTGGGTTAGGGTGGATCTAGGGAGAGTTATGAGGAGGAATTGGGGATGAATGTGATCAAAATATTGTACAATGATGCGCATATAGAAAATTCTCAAAGAATTAGTGAATTGTATTTTTAAAGAAATTGAAAACTTTAGAGAGCCATCATTATCCTCAACCAGTATGCAACTTCAGTGTAGCTATATGTCAGACTTGGTTTAACCAGACTGAAAATAAGCATGAGAAAACCAGGAAGTTCTACTAAGAATATTAATTTTAAGTGCTACAGTGATAGTATTATTTTAATTTCTAGATTATATATTGAAACATTAACAAATACAAATATTATATCTAAGATTAGATCTAGGATTTATTTCAGAATGATTGTGAATTGAAGACACAGGTAGCAATTCAGAAGCAGTCCCACCTTATAGTAAGGCCTGCTCTGAGCAGATCTCTCCTACGATCTCCACGCCTCTCAGAGAACTGAGTAAGTTTGCTCCAAGCATCTTCTGCCTACATTGTGTTGTGTCATAATCTCTGTGAAATCCATCTGTTAGTTCCCTGGGTTCCCTTATTTGCCACTTGCTCAATTTCATGGTTCTGCCCACTCCCTCTGTCTCCTGCAAGTTAAGGACTCTACCTTCTAACCCAAGCACTCTTGGGCCTATAATTTCTAAACATAGAAATTGTACAGAAGAAATTTAGAGAATAGACATTTCCCCCATCTCACTACAGAGGAATTGCGTTAACCAATGATTATGAGTTGCTTGTACTTTGTGAAGGTTATTGAGACATAGTTTCTCATCTCCACTCAGCTTGTGTGCAAACAGTGCGGCTGGGAAAGCAGCTCTATTGGGAGTCTTTGTGGGAAGGAGTTGAGAAGACTCCCCTTGTTGCTGACTCTCCTTTGCTAGTGAGATCTGTCCAGCACAGTGCTTCTCAACCTTCCTAATGCTGTGATCTTTTAATACAGTTCCTCATGTTGTGGGGATCCCCAACCATAAAATTATTTTCATTGTTACTTCATAACTGTAACTTTGCTACTGTTGTGAATCCTAATGTAAATATCTGATATGCAGGATATCTGCTATGTGACCCCTGTAACAGGGTCTTTCAACCACGAAGGGGTTGCGACCACTAGCAATTCACGGGCAGCTCCTTCCCACCAAGCAAGAATCAAGGGACCTCTTTGTATTGTGTAAAGGTGAACACAGCTCCTTGTCTTTAGACCAGCAGGGATAGGACCTCTCTTCACTGTTTATATGGATACTGAAACAGTCTTACAATTTAGCCCAGGCTGATCTCAAGCCCGTGATACTCCTTGCTTCTACCTCTGCAGTGTTGGGATTGCAAACCTGTGTCATCTTATTGAGTTTGCCATACGGAAGAATGAGAAAGCAAGCTCAGTCAGGAGTGCTGTCTGATTTGTAGGCTCTATACAAGTTGTCTGTGCTGTCTCTGACTTAGACCCGCAACAGCATGGGACATCACATGGATGCCGTACTTGAGGAGCCAGGCAGGCTTGTCTTGCCAGACCTACCTGGTTACACTTGATCCCTTTCTCTCATGTAGCTTGCTGGAATCCTCTCCTCCCTACTATCACCAAATTCAATGTGAGGGTGGCCTGCTTCCAATCCTAAAAAGAATTTGTGATAGGACCTTCCCTCCTTCCCTGGCTCCATTCCCAGTCCTCATTCCCTTTATCCTAACAAGTGCTTTAATTCCTATAGAGAAAGTGTCAACATTGCCCCACGTTGGCCAAGTAGCAAGCGTGGTGAGAGGTAACCAATTACCATCACATAACTAGTCTGAGCCAGCCTGTCAGGGAGGTCAGAGGCTGGAGCATAGGGAGACCATGCTAGGTTACTGTTTCTGCAGTCTATTTCTCTGACAAGAATGGACGGTAGTCATTAAGATCAAAAGGGGTTGTTGGCAGGGAAGCAGGAAGCAAAGCAGAGAAGCCCTCAGTCCAGCTGCAAGCCGTCTATAATGGCCACCTTCCGGCACAGTTAAGCTTTGGGGAGGAACAGTGGAACCTGGACAGAAGGGAAGAACCGGAACTGCAGGGCCAGGAGAGGCCATGATGGAGTGCAGGAATCCAGAGAGCTACCAGGAAACAACGTACTTCTTCCAGCTTCCCACACACAACCGAACACTATAAAGACTGAAGCTGCAGAGACCAGTGTCTTCCTGTCTCCCCTCCCCAGCACATATCAAAAGGAGCCTGCTGGAGTTGAAGGTTCTGAGAACATCTTTCAACTCAATGGAGCAATGAACTCCGCAAGCATTCTTTTCTATTTCTGATTTTCTGTTACTTACTTTCCACTTCTGCATATGTCTCACGATGACTTTGCATTTGTGTATTGCTGTCAGGATGTAGGCCTGTGTGTTTCCCCACATAGCATACTCTGTGGCTTTCTTCATTATTCACTTTGCCCACAGATCATGCACCCTGCCTCTTGTACCTATATCTTTTCCTATTTCTTTCATCCTCGTCCCCTTCTCTTTTTCTTAATTATAACCACATTTTAATAATCTTTCAAATCTGTGGACTGAGAACAACCTGACCGTCCCCTCTCAGCCTGACTTTACCTACCTTGATTTTTCTTCTCAATGTCTTTAATACTTACACCCTTCCTTGCTTGCTCTAATTCCCTCCCAATCATAATCTTGCTAACTTCCTATGATCCTTGGCTGTTTATCCTCCAACGATCATTGTATACAAAGGAGCCCTGTGTTAATTGATTAGTGCAGCATTTGAATAGTGGTACTAGTTAGCCCTGTGGTTGCTATCACAGTTAATAGCCTATCAAGAAATCATACAGAATTTATATCAGGTACCCCAAGTTCCTGAACTGAGGAAATATTATCTGAAATATACACTCAATTCCACCACATCCAAGTCCAACTTGAACACTGCAAATACTTCAACTGAAAAAAAATTAGCTAATAAAAAATAAGCCACAATGAAACAAGACCAGATGCATATATCCCAATGTAGTAACACAAGAAACACAAGACAACACAACTCCTCTAGTAACTATTTACCCTACAGCAATGCCATCTAGTAAATATGAATTAGATGAAATTCCAGACAGAGAGCTGAAATAGTGATTAGAAGTATATTCAAATGCACAAACAATTTGCTGAATGAAATAAGAAAGAAGATATATAATATGAAAGAGGAATTTAAAACATAAATAGAAATGGTAAGGAAAAACCATTTTGAGATGTTCAACATTAAAAAAATAATCTATAAAGTAATTCTGTCAGCAATAGAATGGATCAAAGAGAGGACAGAATATCTGAACTTGAAATGCAGGCAAAGGAAATAGAACAATCCAACAAGGACAGAGATAAACCTTAAAGTACCAGCCTAAACACAGGAAGCATTTAGAACACCAGAGGAGGGGGAGAGTGGGCTTCATGGGTGACCTTGCCCTCTGATGTTGCTAGGCAACATCAGTACAACTTAGGGAATTGACTACAGCTCAAGGTGGGAGATTTGATTTTTAATTTATTTTTAATGTTTATTTAATTTTTTTCATGTGTATGTCGAAATGTCTGTCTATGCACACACATGTGGGTAACTACGGAGGCCAGAAGAGGGTGTCGGATCCTATGGATCTGAGTTACAGGCAGTTGTGAGCTACTAAGACAGGTGGTGGAAAGGGATCTCTGGTCCTCTGTGAAAAAGTGCTCTTACCTACTGAGCCATCCCTCCAGCTTTAAGACAGCCCTTTAAGATATGTTAAACTCCTTTCTTTCCAGTTTTGAGTGTAGCAACCCAGGGCTAATGCAGTTGGCAAATGCCATTTGCATTGCAATGGACACTGGTCAGAGAGAGCTGCAAGGGACCAGCTGTCCCAGGTAGACTGGTAGGAGGACCTCTCCTTGGTTGTTTGGAGGACAGAACAATCCCTGAAAGTGGGGATATTGTCACCAGCTGCCATTTAGTATCCATAAGGAGTCAAACCCATTTTGGTTGTCAGACCCACAGAGAGGACTGCAGAAGAGAGATGGGAGAGAACATGGCTCTTAGTGACATGTGGCCCCTGACAACCCTGAAGTCAGCTTCTCGAACTTGGAGCGTGCTGGCTGAGGAATTGTCATGTCTTTAGCTTGTCTATTATTTGCAACTGAAAGCATCCTGATTGACACAGGGAGTCAGCAGGTGCTGTACAGGGTCGGTGATGGGGCAAATAGCCCAGACACAGAGGCAGCCTGTGAGGACCGCCTGTCCTTGGAAAATGCATGCAGAGGTGGAGTCGGCCTGGGGAATTTGGGGCTGGTCTCGCAGTGCCTCAGAGTCCAAGGTTGTAGAAAAGAGCAGCACAAAGGGAACCTTAGGGAACCTCTGAAGAGCCAGTAGGCTGCTGCTGCTGTGTTCTGTGCGCCTCTGGAGCACCACGGAAGTGTCAACTCTAGGTGACACAATCCAGTGTGGGAGGTGGAGGGTGGGGATACTTGCAAGAACTAAGAATACATTTCTTAAGGCTTGCCACGGGTCAGGTGCCATGGTGAGTGCTTCGCACACATTATGTCACTTTTAGTCACCATTAAACACAAAGCAACAGAACAAGCTCATGGTCATAAGTTATAGTTGCTTCAGCTTTCAGTGGGGAGGGCATTTTGAGTTTAAGCAGACCTAGGTCAGTATTCAAACATTCATCCATGTTAGTCACTATGTGAATGGACTTAAGAATACAATCACAAATCCAATCACCACTCATTATAAAATCAATCAGAAAAGTAGGAATTAAATTAATGTCCTCACTAATAAAGGCTTTGCAAAAACAAAAGAAGTCCAACAAATAGATCATTTGTTCACATTATACATAATGATCAAAGACTAGATGTTTTTTTTTGTCCAAACAAGACAAGAATGTATGATCTTATATCTCCTACTCAACATTGTTCTGGACTACTGAATAAGGCAGGAAAGTAAAATTAAAGGCATCTAAAGAAGAAAAGAGGAATAAAGTTGTTCTGTTTTCAGGTGATTTGACTGTCTACATAGGAAACCCCAAGTAGTCCATAGAAAAGCTACTAGAACTAATCAGTGAGATGAGCATGGCCACAGAATGCAGTATCTAAACATAAAACAAATAGCTGTTTCTATATACAAGCATTGGATGATTGGAAATAGAAGTTAAAGTTCATAGTAGGAAAGAAATGGAGAGTAGGAATCAGGCAGGCATTGCAGCCATTGACTGCCATGTCCTGTCACATCTGCCTCCAGCATTTCTAGACTCATTGCCAGTGGGAGGTTAGCTATATTTAGGGTCTCATGGGCTCACAGGGCACATTGTTGAACCCAAGAGTCACAGACCCAAGGAAACAGAACTGGATTACAGATCTCTGTGAGAGAGATTATCCATATTTTCCCCTTTATAGGGATTGAGTTGGGGCTGGAACAAGACAGAGACTGAAATGTAGGAAGCAGGGACTGGCAGTTTTGTTATAAAGAGAGCATTTTTAGTAGAAACTGCACTAATCTCACCTTATCCATCATTACCATTTCCATTTCTGTTACTAGGCTCTGGAAATAATACACACAATGAAACAATTCACTATTTTAAAGCAAACACTGGTGTTTTTAGAGTTTACCCACCTAGGATAAGGAGAAATTTTGTTGTTTATCCAAGTTGCTCAAACTCATTTATGAAATCACCTTCCAGGATGAAGGAATCCTACTGCCTCAAAAGAACTTCCTGGGCAACTAGTGCCTGCAGCTCTGGTTCAGAATAAGGGAGTCTGGGAAATCTCCGAGTAAAGAACGGAAACGAGTGAAGACAGAGATGCCCATGATGAAAGGACTGGACAGAACACGAGTCATCTAGCCATGTATCAATCCTTGGGCAGAGCACAGGAATAGACAACATGCTTGGTAAGAAGATGACACTCCACCTTTCCAGAAGCTGGACATTCATCTAGACCTACAGGCGAACAATGCACAACACACAGAGATAGGCTTTCCAAAATGACAGTGACATCAATGTCCAGTGTCAGAGTAGAGTGTAAGTGAAGGAAGGGGAAATTTAACGGAGCCGCTTAGACATGCCCAGCGCCAGACTCAGTCCTCAACTGGCTTAATAAGCTCCAGGGTGCTTAGTGTGCTGATCTGTGAGTCCTCAGATTCATGATCACCTTTTCTCTTTGGCCCCAGGCATCAGGCCTCACCCCTGATTCTGAGCTTCTCAGCATTCTGTGTCATTTGGAAAGAAATAGGAATGTGAGAAGATGGAAGACATGAGATCTTCCTCCTCTTGACTTCAAGCATCTTCTCAAAATGCCTTCTTTTATGGCTCCATGAATTAATCCAAAGACTAGATAAGTCATAAAGGAATAGGTTGATTAGGCTAACAGTTCTGGAGATTCGAGATCATAGTGCAACATGTGCTTAACTCCAATGAGGGGCTCTGGCTCCTCCCAAACACAAATACAGTGAACGGCATCATGGTGAGAACATGCTCGAATGGGAGAGATGATGTGACCAGACAGGACAACACAGTGGTTCAGAGGCTAAGATCACTCTTTTATATCAATTCACTCAGTAAGAACTAACCAAGTCCCACAAGAACCATACTAATGCCTACTAAGTACTGTCACAACCCAATTACCTATCACCAGGGTCTAGCTTTTAAATATTCCACCACTTCAATAGCATCACCATGAAGACCGAGGACCCAAAACAGGGGTCTTTAAGGTTACGTTCAAACCATAGCATTCTCCTTCCCAGAAAGTCTCATTATGTATCTAGCTCTTGACGCTCTTGACTCCTAACATCTTCCGTGTGTGTGTGTGTGTGTGTGTGTGTGTGTGTGTGTGTGTGTGTGTGTGTGTAGATAAGGCTTACAGTGGCTTCCTGCTGGTAGGATCCTCCCCATCCTCTGTATGGCTCCTCAGCTGCCCATCATTTGCGTAATTGCAGTGAATCCCTTTGATGTAAGCATTTGCAGTCACGTGTTCTGTGTTGGTTTGTCATTGATAGATACTCTTACAAAGTGTGTGACAATCTGGAGTCTTTTCCTTAGTTGCTGCTATTACACGGTCTTTCTCGGTATCTATGGAGGATTGTTCCAGGACCCTGAAGATGGTGAAAATGGTGTGCGCTTAGATATGTTACCTGAACTGGTATAACATTTGCATATAACCTGTGCATGTATACTTTAATTCATCTAAAAATACCATGTAAAAAGGTGTTATGGTGACAAGGAAAGGCTCTATGTGATCTCTTGGTTCTCTATGCTGAACACCCAGAGGTGGAGGCCAAATGGATCACTTACCCACTAATTGCCTGAGAAATAGCCAGTCCATACCAGTTTTCACAGGTGAGAAAACTGACTTTAAACACATTTGTCTAAGTGAAGCCGGAATTTATAAGAAATCTTTCTGACCCCTGGAGTGTGTCTGCTTTCAACACTATTATACACATAGTCTGTTGTATCCACTGTCTTAATCTGCATGGCATGGGGTATTTCCTGCAGCTTTTAGTGAAATACAATAATGCATGCTGTTACCTCCGTTAGAATTTCAGAGGGACATGAGTGACATCGCATAAGAATCTACACAGAATACTAGATCCTGGACAGGATTTCAATTATCTGCCAAGAGTTATTTTTTTCTGTCAAAACATTTGCTACTCTGGTTTCAGAATCACAGTGGGTAGATTCTTCACACTCTGGCAATGTAATGAGACTCTCCTCCGTAGGCTCTGCAGAAGTGCCTCCCTGTGCAGCCAGACATTACCCTTGTCATCTGGGCTTTTAAGTGTCAGTTATAGACAGAGACTAGAGCTAAAGCTCAACTAAGTCTTTCCTAAGAGCTGGAGTTTCCCACCTTGGTTTTAAATTTTTATTGAGGATCTGGAGAGAGGGTTCAGAGGTCAAGAGCATGAACTGTTCTTGCAGAGTGACCAAATTCTGTTCCCGGCAGCTCTCAACTGCCTGGACCTCCAGCTCCAGTAGATCCCACACCTTCTTCTGGAGTCTGTGGGTATCTGCACACACATGTCTGTATACACACACACATACCACACACACACACACACACACACATCATCATCATCAAAAATAAATAGTTTTAAACAAATTAATTGATATTGACAAGTTACAGTTGTATGTATTTGTAAGATACAAAGTGACGTTGTGGTATACACATAAATGTAGAATAACTGACGTAAGTTAATTAGCATATACAGCCCCTCAATATGTCCATTCTCTACCCCACCTGACTAAAACATTGCTGAATTTCTCCCACAAAGACTAAAACTTGAAGTGCAGCAGAACTCAGAATCCAGGATGCCCAGCATGGCACATTATCCCCATGTTCCTAGACACTAAGGAATGCATGGGAGTTCATTATGGAAATGATGGTTTAAAAAAAAATGGTTGGGGATAAAGCTCCGTGGTAAAGTGCTTGCCTAGTAGGAGTGAGGTCCTGAGTTATATTCCTACAATCATAAAAAAAAACAACTAAGAAAACTATTTTTATTTGATTTGTTTCATTTAAAAACTTTTAATTATGTAAGTTTATGTCCTCCTTAAGACTGGTAAGACACATAGATGTTATTTAGACCAGTCTTCAACTTCATCCTCTTTTCTGAGAACTTCTCTTATCTGGCTAAGATTTGGGTCCTTACTCTTGTGGTAAAAAAGCTTTACTGAGATACAATTGATGCACATTTTATAAAGGGTATTATTTAGTAAGTGAGCATATCCACCAGAAACTTAGGGAAGGGTATTGGAAAAGTTTACTTGTGAGTTTTGGATTTTATTCATTTCTTCTCTTTATATATATATATATATATAACAAAGCACTGATATATATATATACATACATGTATATATATATCAGTGCTTTGTTTTTTATAATCACAAAGTTGTGCACTTATCACTGTGTAATTCAAGTGCATTTCCTTGTCCCAGGAGAAGTCTGTGCTCTCTGAGAGTCTCATAATTGCTCTCCATTCCCCCACTCCCCTCTCCAGCCTCTGGTAATTTGGTAATTGCTACTCTACTTTTTAATCTCTGTAGATTTGCTTATTCTGGATAGCTCATATTCATGAGATCATATAATACATGGATTTTTGTGTCTGTTGTGCTCTTCACATAATTATTTTGGATTCATCTGTTGTAGCAACTACTAATCCAGTTACATGTCACACAGATACATTCTAAGAAATGCACCATTGGGTAATTCTATCATTGTGCAAACATTGTACAGTATATTTATGAAAACTGAGAAGATGAGGTTGCAAGAAATTTTTTTTTTCTATCAATGATAGTTAGTGCTCCAAGGGTCAATATTCCATGAGCTTCTCCCATCTTGTGACATGGCTATTTGCCCAATTCCTATACATTCTTGAGACTTTCTATCACACCCTTCCCCTTCATGCCAATTAACCAATCATGTCAGATTGTGAGGTCAAACTCCCACCAATGGGTTGAAACACAGTCACTACCTGCATTAGGGATAAGAAACAGGGCATTTTGGCCATGTATGCTTGCTAGACTGGTTTGGATTCTGGGGTATCCTTTTTACAAAAAGAAATTGCCTTGCTAGCTACTTTCACTTTGTGCATTTCCTTGTGTGACACCGAGATCATTTTCATCCAACAGAGTGACATATATACCTGGGCTGTACAGCATACAGCTTATTCTATTATGGCTCTGATGGGCAACAAAACACAAGACTAAATCAAGCAGGAGAGCCAATGATGCAATCGAGAGACTAGGAAGATATGGCATGCAGGGTACTACGGCAGAATGTCATACTTGAAACATTTCTGATGTAAATAGAATGAGTATACTCTGAATTAACTATAAAAAGTATGCCATAGTAAATAAGCAAAAAAGGGGCATTGACATTTATTATTATGAAGTTCTATGTACTATCTCTCTCTCTGTGTGTGTGCGTGTGTGTGTATATGCTGTACTTCATAGAACTGATGGTACAGCACATGTGTTGATGCCAGCATCTCTAGACATGCAATGATGCACGGTTTTACATTACCGTGGATCATCGCTAACCAATATGTTTTTTTTTTTTTTTCCAGTTCCGTCAGTGTGATCTTATGGAATTATGTGTGTGGTCTATCCTTGACCATTGTTACCTGGCAGTGACTGCCCTTCATATTATTAAATATGAACAAATCAAATTCTGTCCATCCAGTAATGGACTTGGGTATCTGATGTGTCGATTATGAAGACTGCTAAAGACAACATAACTGGTGACAGTTTTCAGCGTGGTATTGAATGGCACTGGTAAGAGCCAGCATTCTTGTCCTGTTCCTGACCTTAGGGAGAAAACTTTCAACCTCTGGCCATTAAGTAAGATACGATAGTGGCTTGAACCGAAGTACCAGCAATGGTTGTTGGTTGGAGAACAATTTCCTCTCACTTGGATGTTTCATCCAGGAGGGGCCAGGATGGGGAGGCTCATGAGACTCAGGATGTAAACAAATGTCATATGTTTGGGAAAACTGAAACCTAAACAATTAGTGTGGGCCCCTCCCCAAGGTTCCAGAAGAGATGAACAATTGCTAGAGGAGGAGACTGACCAGCTGGGCTGCCTGAGGAAGTGGAGCTACCAAGAGGAGACTCGAGATTCCTGCAAACAGTGCAGAGAGCTTCAGGGTTGCAGCTTTCATGAGTCCTCATGCATGCAGGGGTGCACCTCTGGTGATGCAGCTGTCTTTGAGTTATCCTGGTTTTTTGTTGTTGTTGTTGTTGTTTGTTTGTTTGTTTTCCGAGACAGGATTTCTCTGTGTAGTTTTGGTGCCTGTCCTGGATCTTGCTCTGTAGACCAGGCTGGCCCTGAACTCACAAAGATCCACTTGGTTCTGCTTCCCAAGTGCTGGGATCAAAGGCCTGTGCCACCACTGCCTGACTATCCTGCCTTTTGTAAGTAACTTCTCATCCATATTCCTGTAAGGAACCTCAATAAATGCATTGGTTCACCAAATTGGACTTTGGTGTTGGTGTAATGTTTATTTTGATCTGTGGCTTTCTATCTTCCCTTTATGGAGGGTATCCTGTCTCTCCAGGAAAAGTCTCTCACAACAATGGTGAGAAGCAGTCAGAGTCTGGATGTATTTTGAGATTAGATATGAGGGAATAGATGAGATATATGTGCAAAGAGATTGTCATCCAGACTGACACCAAGATTCTAACCTGAGAGCTGGAATGAGGGAATACCTGTCACTGAGATGTGGAATGTGAATAGAGTAAGCTTAGAATTAGAGGAATGTCAACAATCCAAAAATTACTGTGTCATTTTGGGGTAGACATTGCTCATTATTGATCAATTATTCATCACCTCCTTCCCCCTAGACAGTTCTTGATCTACTTAGTGAAGTGTGATCCTAATTAGTCTTATCAATAAAAACCAGGAGTCAGATATCAGAATAAAAGCTGAAAGATCAGAGAAGCAGAGCAGCAGCCACCAGAGAGTTCTTACCTCTCCTAATCCTTGGACCCAAAAGGACTGACCGAGATCCTATCTCCACCACCCTTATATTCCTGTCTCCACCTTCCAATTGTGCTGGGATTAAAGGTGTGAGACTCCCAAGTGCTAGGACCAAAGGTGTGTGCCACCATCCAGCTTCTAGTAGTGGCCAGCTCCACCCTCTGATCTCCAGGCAAACTTTATTTGTCAGAAAACAAAATATCACACAACAACTCAGTATAGCTGAAATTTATTTAATGCTCAATAAAAACAAAACAACAGTACTTTTACTTTCTAATCTTTCTTGCAGCAAGGATTCAGAATTCTGGCCAACGGGAACTCTCTTGGGAATCCCCAGGACTGTTTGTGCTTTGCTGATAGAAGTACTTCCTTTTATCCCTTTGAAACCAGAGAGGCAACCATGATAACAAAAACTCCTCACATAGGATGACAATGAAGGAGAGAGGTTGGAAGTTCTCAGAAGAACGTGAAGTATTGACCAGCTTTGACCTGTTTTCTTAGGTCTCCTTGTCAACTTATTGTTTTTTTTAACAAAAGGAAAAGTAAACGCAGAGAAGAGAAAAAGAAAATGCCTCAATTTGGCTAATTGGGTTTCATTGCAATTGGCCAAACACAATCTGTAGTAATACACCAGCTTCCTCTGAGTCATTAATTGAATTAATGGGAAGCCACACAGCAGAGGCCAGCTCTCTTTAGATAAATCTATGCTGTTTGGCTATAAAATTCACCAACCATCTTACTACTTAGCCCTCAAGGTCCACTGTGTCTACCTAGATGGTCTGAGAAGATTTGTCTTCTAGAAATTCCAATCTACTCTGCCTATGGCCCTCTTCTGCTCTCTCAGATTAGTAATGCCATTCCAACAGTCTGCAGGGAGCCCCACATCCCTTGTGGCACACACATATGATTGTATGCAAAACACCCATTCCCATAAAACTGAAATAAAACAGTCTTTTGGTTTATTAAACCTACCCTCCCCAAAAGAGTTTCATGTGGCACACATATGATTGTACACAAAACACCCATTCCCATAAAACTGAAATAAACCAATCTTTTGGTTTATTAAAACTCCAACCCCCAAAAGAGTTCCACATGGCATGTGATCCACTCCCTCTTGCGAAGTCCTTGTTTTTCTTCTTGAGTACCACCTTTTTTTCATTACACTGTACCTATCTGGGCTCAAAAATGCCCCCAGATTTGTGTGTGTGTGTGTGTGTGTGTGTGTGTGTGTGTGTGTGTTTTCTCCTTCCCTGCTTATCTGGATGATGTTTATTGTGGCATTGTATGGGCATTGGAAAAGTGTCCTTATTTTCTAATAAAGGGGGGTGGGTGGACCTAACCACAGTTTCAAAGATGTCAGTCCACAAAGGAGCACTTTAACCATCAGGAAACAAAGCTACCAAGATACAGCTGTAGTTTCCTTGGTTACCTCACATCCTATTCTTTGTCTATTGGGTCAAGATGAACCTAACTGCTGAAGGGGTAGTTATAAAGGGCACCGTCTCGTTCTTGCATGTGTCTGCCTCGCTACTTATGGTAACAATGCTCTCCACTATTTCTGTTATGTTCTTACTTTTTTTAAACAGTGCAGATGCATCCTGCTTGGCTGGGCCTCCTGACCCTCGTACACATTTAGTAAAACTAAGGCATGAATATTGGTGCATTAGTACTAACTGTACACCAGGCCATTCAGGTCTCATCATTTATTTCCCCCTTGCCATTTCAAGATCCAGCCTAGAATCCCACATTGCATTTAAACTTCATGCATGTTTAATTTCATTTTTCAGGGTATCTTTAACTTTTTCCCTCCTTTCTTATCAAAATTATTAGGCTCGAACTAGAAAATTCTCTCTAGGAGCTGGAGAGATAGTCGGCAGTTAAGAATGGGCCCCCAACTGGATCAGGCCCTCTGAATAGGTGAGACAGTTGATTGGCTTGATCTGTTTGGGAGGCATCTAGGCAGTGGTACCAGGTCCTGGGCTCATTGCATGAGTTAGCTGTTTGAAACCTGGGACGTATGCAGAGACGCTTGGCTCAATCTGGGAGAAGGGGACTGGACCTGCCTGGACTGAGTCTATCAGTTTGATCTCAGTCCTTGGGGGAGGCCTTGCTCTGGAAGAGATGGGAATGGGGGGTGTGCTGGGGGGAAGGGGAGGGGGCAGGAAGGGGGAGAACAAGGGAATCTGTGGCTGTTATGTAGAACTGAATAGTATTATAAAATAAAATAATAATAATAAAAAGAAAAAAATGTATTCTTCTTTTGTAGAAGACTTGAGTTCAGATCCCAGTACCCGCACTGGATGATTTAAAACTACCTATAACTACAGCTCCGGAGATTCTGAAATCCTCTTCTGGCCACTGAGGACACTGCATTAACATTGCACAGAACCACACAAAGACATATACATGATTTAAATAAATAAGAAGAAAACATTTTTAAAGAAAGGTCTGTGGTGGTATTGTGTTCCCCAAAATATTGTGTACTCTAATAAATTTATCTGGGGTCAGAGAACAGACAGCCACTAGATACAAAGGCTAGAAAATGGTGGCACTCACACCTTTAATCCTAGCATTCCAGAGATAGAAATCCCTCTGGATCTCTGTGAGTTCAAGGCCACAATGGAAATAGCCAAGCATAGTGACACACCTTTAATCCCAGAAAGCCAGCCTTTAATCCCAGGGAGTGGTGGTAGAAAGCAGGAAGATATATAAGGCGTGAGGACGAGAAACTAGAGGCATTTGGCTGGTTAAGCATTTGGCTGGTTAAGCATTCAGGCTTTTGAGCAGTAATTCAGCTGAGACCCATTCCGGATGAGGACTCAGAGGCCTCCAGTCTGAGGAGACAAGACCAGCTGAGGAATTGGCAAGGTGAGATAGCTGTGGCTTGTTCTGTCTCTCTGATCTACCAGCATTGACCCCAATAACTGGCCTCGGGTTTGACTTTTTTAATAAGAACCTTTAAGATTCCTGCTACAAAGGTCTCTCTGTTTCCCTGTTGTTTGGTTTAGTTTATAAGGAAACCAAGTTTTTCTTTAAATAGCTTCTCTTTAAAGAGCCTATCCCACTGGATGGGGGCAGAAATCTACCTGTTAGGATCTGGGGCGGTCAGCTCCTGGTTGTCCCTGGACTCAGCAAACACGCAGCAAAGTGTTCATTTCACGGTGTTCTTTGCAGCCATATTTCACCCCTGCTCCACCTATTGGCCTGAAGGAAGTCTTAAGTGAGAGTCTCCGAGATTTCACTTCATCTTATGTCTAAAAGTATTTGCTTTTGAACAGAACATCTGACAGGTGCTAGGATGCTTGGCCTGAAGTCAAGAGTGGGGCCTGGGGATCCAGCCAATGCCCCAGGCACAGTGCTCTAGGGGATCTGAAAAGAGATGAAACTACATTGGATGTCACATTGCATCTTTGTGGGATTGAGAGAAAAACAACAAAAACTAACCCCATGAAGTCAATGGACCTTTAACAGAGTTAAAAGGTAAATGAAATAGCGATGAATACAGGGAGCTTATCTCCATCAGGGTGTGTGTGTGTGTGTGTGTGTGTGTGTGTGTGTGTGTGTGTGTGTGTGTTTACTGAGGATTGTCCTTAGGACCTTGTACATGATATAACATCAGACTTATTTTTACATTTTATTTTTTGAGACCAGGCTGGCTTGCTCTCTCTCTCTCTCTCTCTCTCTCTCTCTCTCTCTCTCTCTCACACACACACACACACACACACACACCCTCCCTTTCCTTCCTTCCTTCTTTCATCTTTCCTTCATGCATGCATGCCACGGTATACATGTGGTGATCAGAGGGCAACTTGCAGAAGTCAGTTCTCTACTTCTACCATGTGGGTTCCAGGGATTAAACCTGGTCATCAGGCTTGGCAACAGGTACCTTGCTAGTCCTGGCCTTGAAGTTTTTATTCTCCTTTTTTAATCTCCCAAGAAGCTTTGATTACAGGTGTACCATCAGGCCCAACACATATTATATACAACGCTAAAGATATATTCAAATGTTATAAATATATTACTTTATTATATGTAATAAATTGTATTAAATATATTTATGAGGCTGGAGAGATGGCTTAGTGGTTAAGAGCCCTTATTGCTCTTACAGAGGACCTGGATTCAATTCCCAACACCCACATGATGGTTCACAGCCATCTATAACTCCAGTTCCAGGGGATCTGAAGCCCTCTTCTGACCTCTGTGGGCATCAGACAAACACATGGTACATATACATTCACACAGGCAAAGCATTTATACACAGAAGATAAAATAAATCTAAAATTTTTTAATCTATTTACATGCATTGTAAACCTTATATTTTTATACAATCTATTTGAACACTCAGATGTCAAATTATTGCTGACATGGACATTTAGGTGATATTTTTTAAATTCCCCAAAAAGAGAGATATTTGACAAGGACTTGGAGTTTTCCAACAAATAATGCAACCAACAAATCCTCCTTGTTTTTACTGGAAGAACTATATGTCAAGTCGGCCACAGATCATGATAATTTAGCAGGTAAGATTCCAAAATCTGCTATTGGAAAATGTGAAGTTTGTGTGTTTATTGTAATGGCGCTTTACTGTCTTTGGTGCCACAAGTGTTGCTCATCAAATTATAACATTTGACATTCATTAAGTACATATTATGTCCTAAATACTGGGTGCTGGGCTAAGTCAGTTAATATCACTTTAGCTGAGTCAGTTAATATTGTTCTCAAAACCCCAAGATTGAGCTTATAACAGCTTTGCAGATTACAAAACTAAAGTTTAGGGTGTCCATTTATCCAAGTTATTTGTTAGTAAATGAATGATTTTACCAATAACAAGAAGAGGTGCTACAATCCTTACTTTTTGGTTGTTGTTATGACTAAATACTGACCAAAAGTAATATATGGGAGGGAGGATTTGTTTTGGCTTAAGGATTGAGAGGCTCCAGTCCATCATGGCAGGGAAGGCTTGGGACTGAAGTGGCTTGGTACATGGCACAATCAGGAGGCAGAGAAAGTCTCGGGCCCCTACTCAGCTGGAGTTCTCATTTTTCCCTCTATTTACTCCATTAAGAATCCTAGCCCAAGCAGTGATGCTGTCCACATCCAAGGTAGATCTTCTGCCCCACAGCTAATCCTCTCAGAAACACTCTCACCGAAACACCCAAAGGTACACTTCACTGATGCCCTAGGATTCCTGAATCCAACTTTGTTGACAAACTTACCTAGTAAGCTAAAATCTGAAAGAATAAAAAAAGAATACAATAATCCCTTGGTATTTGGGGGGGAGGGTACTTCTAGAATCTTCATTGAGCACCAAAACTACTTGAATATATCTCTAATACAAAGTGGTATAGTTGCTTCAATAAACTATGCCTATCCTGTATACATGAACCATTTCTGACTTATGAGATCCAATACAATGAAATGTGTGAATAGTTGTCATAATGTACTGTTTAGGGAGTAATACAAGAAGAGCCTGTACAAGTTCAGTAAAGATTCAGTTTGATTTAGAATGTTTTTATCTGATGTTCATTGAATCTGCAGATGTGGGAAGCTGCAGATTCAGACAATCAATTATATTGAGAGAAAGAAATATTTCAATGAAACACAGAGGGGAAATTGCACACTTTTAATTTGTACTATTTTTAGTCTAGTGACAGCCTTTATTTCTTCTTCCTTCTAGAGAGAAGATGGGGGTATAGAGATCCCTGATGAGGTGACAGGACTCTGAGGCTTTGAGGTCACTCTGGACACTGCCTCTAACACAAGCACCTGGGAGGGGTAGTCCACACCTGAGGTCCATCTGCCGGGAAGATCTCGCAGCTGAGCGTTTTTGTGTTTACGCAGCTGAGCAGCCCCATTTTGTCTGAAGCACAACGCAAGCTCTTTGCATGAAGAGGGAGATTGGCAAGTAATTCTCCATTTCATCAGAAACTGAGCACTTAAACATGAGTCTGAACTAATTATTCCTCTGCAAAAACGCATCTTTTTGTTGATGCTTTTGAAGTTTTTACGAGTAACAGTGGCATCATTTGAAAATGGTTTGTCCCCACCATAACTCATGCTGGGGCCTTCTGCCTTGTCAGTTGTCAGTATGTGGAGTGGGAGGTGTTTGATTTATGGAGATGGCATCACCGTGAATAGATTGCTTCCATCTTGGGAGTGGGTGAGTCCTCCCTCTCCTGGGACTGCATTAGTCACCTTGACAAGGTCGCTCTGAAGCTCCATTATTCTGAGGATTTGTCTCCACGAGTGCCTGCTCCCTCCACTTCTCATGCCTCAGGCTTCACAGATGCTCAGAAGATACAGCTGTCCCATCTTGGATCCTCCACCTTCAAAACTGTGACCAAAATGAAACTTTTCTATGTGAATTGCCTAGTCAGAACGTAAGAGCCAGGCGACAAAGAGGAGGGCTATGGCATACTGTCTTTTGGCCATGACATGCCCACTGTACTCACGAACCCACAGTACGGTGCATGCACAAAGCCTGCACAAGACTGCTCCCATCAACATTCAGTGATGGATGAGGAAGAGACTCATGGGACCTGATCCCTGTTGTCTCCACTTCTCTTTGGGAGGCATGGGTGAACAGGCCTCCACCAAGCACTGCTTCTGTGGTGTACTGAGCCACCACAGACTGGAGTACCAGTACTAGTGATCATGGACTGAGATTTCAGAAACCCTAAGCCAAAGTAAACATTCTTCCTTCTAAGCTGACCACCTCAGGTATTTACTGTGACCGTGACAATTGACTGGAAATCTGATCTTGGTAATTTATTTTTACTTTAATGGACACAATCATTTTCCTCAAAGTCTATTGTAATCTGTTCAGCTATCCAGCCATTGGTACCCTGCCTGACCCCTGCCCCAGTAACCATTGACCTTTCAGCACTATCAGCTAGTTTGCCTGATCTGAAACTCTATTCAGATGAACTTAGTAATATTTTTGTCTGAATTCTTTCACTCAGCACAGTTATTTTAAGATTCTCCCATGTTGTGTGCATTAATAATGCATTCCCTTTTATTAAACATTAAGAAACAAAGGCAAATGGGCAATTAGATGACGCAGAGATCCCACTCTGAAAAGTTCCTGACAGAGCCTGATAGATGCTCAGGGGAATCAGTCACATGGACTGTGTTTTCTGCTCTCACTGGATCAGAGTCTACAATGACAGGCAAGCCAGCCACTCAGGCATGGTTAGTGAGCATGTGCCATGTGCCAGCATGGCAAGGCCAAGTCAAAACTCAAGGAGACATAAGCCTGGTGAGAGAGAAATCCCAGCCTTAGTGGGAGCCAAGGGGATCTCCCAAACAAAGTGAACATTACGTTACTTGCTGCCTAACAAATCACCCCTCCCCATCCCAAACATCAGCAACTTAATAAATAAGAGCATGTCTTATCTCCTGCTCTCTGTGTGTTGGGATCCTAAAGTAGTTCAGTTATGAGGTAGTTCTGGCTCAGTGTTGCTTAGGAAGCTGAAGGCAAACAGATGGCCAGATGGCAGATCTGCTGCCAAGCTCACTTGGACCACAGCTGGAATCTTCAGGTCCTCACAGACTGTTGGACAGTGACTTTATTGTACTGTCACATGAAGAGTCTCCATGATGCACAGCCAGCTTTTCATGGAGTGTGAACTAAGAGATTGAAGCCACAGGCTTTTAATAACCTAACACTGGAAGGGATGTCCAATTGTCAGCACTGGTCATAAAGAACCCCAATAGAAATGAACAAGGGGGCAGCATGCAGTGTGGGTACCAGGATGGGGCTGTCTTCGAGGATAGCTAACAGAAGAATTGACTATGAGCACATGTGCCACTCAGTCATACCACATGATTCAGGTGTTTTCTATATGAATGGAAGCTTCATGTGACTAAATCTGCCAGGATCCTTTAAACTATCACAATGGCTTTTACTATGACACATTGCAGATAAGAGACAGGGCGAATATAGTCACCGTACATCACATTCACCCCCTTTTGCTTATTTGCATGTCGTAGATTTGTTCCACTAAGGCAGCTGCCTGGTTACCATGGCAACAGCTCAGAGGTAAATTTCCCTCAAGCACAAAGGCAATGGGAAGAGTAAAATTAAAGAGACTTGAAACAAAGAACAAAAAAATTATCTTTGTTTGCCCAAATGAACCTGATAAATTTTAAATTATTCAATAAGATTGAGAGAGAGAGAGAGAGAGAGAGAGAGAGAGAGAGAGAGAGAGAGACCCACCAAAGATGCTATGGATGGCTAAAACATTATGTATAGCTTTATTTCGAAGAAATACAATAGAAATGTTTTTAGAACTTTCAATCTTGACAGAAAATACTTTTAAACACCCACAGAATATTATCATGCAGAAATCTGAATGTGCAGCTGGATGGGGTAGGTGGGGAATGCAGGAGTGGAAGGGGTGGGGGTGGAGCTTGGGATGAGGAGATACAAGAAGGAGTTGGTCCCAGATTAGCTGTCCACAATTCATTGGGTCCACTGTTGGATTACTGTGCACTGAGACTTCAGGTAAGTCAGGGCCACTCAGAGTCACAGCTACTTGCTCTTGCTCTTTTCTCCGAAGCAGCTTTGACAATGCCAACCTGGTATTTTGAGGCTCTCAAATGGAAGACAACATGCCCTGAAAGACATCACTGACCTCTGAGTAGCACTCTGTGCTTGTACATCTGTACTGAAAGAAAGAACAAGGATGGAATTGTCCATGGAAAACCAATTCATTGCGAAGTCATCTTGCCATGCATGAGTACTTGACAGTTTCAGCAAATCTACCCAGAAACTTCTTCCACGTGCCAGCATAAGGCTTTCCTGGGGCAACTGATTCTCTTTCTCCCTCCAAACAAAGTTCTGTTATTAAGTAAGAAAGAAGATTGTAGTGGTAATACAAACCTGTAACTCCAGTACTTGGAAGGTTAAGGCAGGGGGATCATGATTTTGAGGCTAGCCTGGAGTATATAGCAACTTAGATCCCACCTCAGAAAAACAAAACAAACAAACTAAAACAATTAACTGTGTCTCACATGCTCATAAACTTTCTGCTATCACCAAGAGCCTGTTGATTCCCATAGTATTTTTGTCCCTTCTTGTTTTGTGTACTTTGAAAGTTGTTTTAAAAGTATGGGAGCATTGCCCAATTCTTTTTATGAGGCCACAGTTACCCTGATACATAAACCCAACAAAGAAAGAGAACTACAGACCAATTTCCCTTCTGAACATAGATGCAAAAATTCTCAATAAAATACTTACAAACCAAACTCAAGAACACATTTAAAGGATCATCAAGGAGGCTTCATCCCAGAGAAGTACTTAACAAAGTAGTCAACATCATTAGTTATAAGGGAAATGCAAATCAAACTACTTTGAGATTTCATCTTACACCAGTTAGAATGACTAAAATCAATAAAACAAGTGACAGCTCATGCTGGCAAAGATGTGGGGGAAGGGGAATGCCTATTCAGTGCTGGGGGGAGGACAAACTTGTAGAGCCACTGTGGAATTCAGTGTAGATGTTCCTCAGGAAATGGGAAGTAGTTCTACCTCAAGCTATACCATATACCCAAAAGACATTTCATCTTGCTACAGAGACACTTGCTCAACAATGTTTATTTCTGCTCTATTCCTAACAGCCAGAATGGAAACAGCCTAGATGTCTGTCAATGGATGAATGGTTAAGGAAAATATGGTACATTTACATGATAGAATATTACTTAGTCATTAAAAAAATGAAATTCACAAGTAAATGGGTGGAGCTAGAAAAAAATCATACAGTATATATTTGTTTATATGTGGATATGAGCTGTTAAATCTTCTATAAACAAGCTCCAATCTATGTAACTACAGAGGTTAGGTATAGAGTAAAGAAAGGGGGAGAGATGGATCTACCTAAGAAGGGGAAATAGATCAGATAGTTAGGGATGGACAAGAATGGGGACAGGAATTGGAGGATCAAACAGAGAGGGAAGAGAGGTGAAGGAGGGAATATGGGGGGGAAACAGCTAAAACTAAGATCTATTTGGGCAGAAGGGGGAAAAGAGCCCCAACTGAACATCTCTTGTCACCAAATGAAGCTTCCAGTGCTGGGAATGAATTGTATCTAACCAAGCTGTTGGCCAAAGAGGCCCTATAGGATCCCCCAAATGACCCAGGCTATTGCCAAGGCTATTGGTTGCTCACTACAAATTGATGTTAAGGCTCTGTTGCTGAAGAGACCTATACAACTCAGTGACTTGAGCTAGTGCCTACCTAGAGCCTTTACCTGTACTGACTATTGTTCATGGTACTGGAAGGTATTCTGCATACTGCCAAAGGAGAAAGGTAAACATCAATCCAGCTACAAACTCTTCAATCTACAGTGATGACCTGCCTGCAAGATGTGCTAGTGTAATAGTGGCACAAAGTTTGTGGGACTCACCAGCCAATACTGATTGGACTTAAGGTCCACTGCATGATGAAACTAATCACTGACACTGCTCGGGTGGCCAAGAACATGAGACCAGATAGGCCAGGGACCTAGGGGAAAGCCAAATGCTACTACTCTGCTAAAGGAATATAGCTATGAAATGACTCAATAACATTCTGCTATACTCACAGATTAGTGCCTTTCCTCCTGCAGTAGATGGGAACAAATACAGAGACCCTCAGGCAGACAATGGGCAGAGAGCAATAGACCTTGGAACACTCAGTCCTAAATGTGATGTTGCCATCAAATCCTTCCCTTCAGGGCTCTGGGAACCCCAAGGAAGAGGAGGCAACAATATTGTAAGAGACAGAGAGGATGAAGAACACCAAGGAAACAAGGCCTTTAAACACAGCAAGATGCACATATGAACTCACAGAGACTGTGGCAACATGCATAGGGGCCTGCACGGGTCTGCACCATGTGGGGTCCCAGTGTTCAGAGCAATAGACACAAGCTCCCATCTCTAACACCAATGCTATTTCCAATAGATAACCATCCACAAATGAAAACTTAGTTCTATCCAATGGGGTCTCTCTGGGGATACAATCCATTCTCAAGGTGAGCCCCCTTGCCCAACAGTAGATAACCAACACAAAACAAACTCAGTGGTCTCTTTGGAGGTTCTTTGTCCCATAATGTTTTGTTGGAGCTTTTTTTTTTAACCTTACAGGTCCTTTGTATATATATTATGGCTTCCAATGTTGTGTTTTTATGGGATTCCTGTGTACAAACATGTGTGTCTCTGTGTCCATATGTGTTTCTTTGCTTTTTCTTTGACTCTTTTTCTTCTTTGATTGTTTTACCCGGTTCTGGTTTGTATGCTTTGTTTTATGTTATTTTATTATTATTCTGGAGATGTCTGTTTTCTAACAAGAGACAGAAAGCGTGCAGATTTGTGTAAGAGGAGAAGTTGGGGAGGATCTTGGAGGAGGTGGGGGAGGGGAAGCCATAATCAGAATACATTCATTTGAAAAAGATATATTTTCAATAAAAGAAAAAATAGAGGGGAAATAGAGAAAACACAAAAGCATACAAATCCACTACTTCTTGCCCGAGTGTTTCGTTTATTACTAATTACTCATTTTTCATCCTATTAACGCTCTTCTTATGTTCAATTTTTTTCCTAACAGTAGTGTTCACATATCACCTTTCTCTTAGCTAATTTGCATGCTCTCAGTGTGTTTCTTACAATTAATTGATTAATTGATCATGTTTTGTTTTTAAAGTGTGTGTGTGTGTGTGTGTGTGTGTGTGTGTGTGTGTGTGTGTGTAGGAGAGTGCTCATGTTTGTGTGTAAATGCAGGCATACACTTGCCATGGAGCACATGTGGAGGCGAGAGGACAGCTTGAGGTATTGATCCTTACCTCCCAGCTCGCTTGCTGCTGCTGTATTTGCAGGCTAGCCAGCCCGTGAACTTGCCGGGGTTTTCCTGTCCCTTCAACCATAGGCATATTGGGATTACATATGCTCACACACTCATGGGACTGCACCAGGCTTTTACATGGGTTCTGAACTTAAGTCCTCAGTCTTGAATGGCAAACACTTCACCCACTGAGTTCTCTAGTCCCAGCTTTAAAACCAACAAGCACACACACACAAACTTCAATTATTTCTGTCTTGAAGTGTATTAGTTTAATCCATTTACATTTATCAAATTAGAGATGTAGACTCACTTTCCCATCTTCTATGTTTCATGTTTACCATGAACATTTTCTAAAGTTATTAACCAAGCTTCTATTTGGGTGGGCTGGGCCACCAGGGCAGAACAGAGAGGCCTTCCACTAACCTCATGGGGATTCTCTGACAGTCACAGCCCAGAATGGTCGTTCTTGCAAGTGATCTGCAAGCAGCCAGCCTCACCTGTTAGAGTCGCCTGGTCCCTTGGTCATTCCCTGACTGTGACTCCTGACTAGCTGGAAGCAACCTCCAAAGAAACAGAAAGGAAAGACAGAAGGGGTTGCAGTTTTCTTCCATCTACAGATTGATGATGACTTGTTCTTGTCTTTTCTTTTAAGAACTGGGGGGTTAGTGTTGTTTTGCATTTAAATAAAAAACCTGTTGGATCCTTCTATGAAATACACATAAACCATGGGGGCTGGAGAGATGCTCCAGAGCTAACAGCCAATTCTCTGCCTTGCCAGCTGATCCTCCTTCCCCCTCCAAAGATGCATACATCACATTTTCTCCCCAGGGAGTTTCCTAGGTGATTCCGTCATGCTTCAAACTCTTATATCTTATAGTCTTTCCACTCTACTGAGCTTCCTCTCACTTACCCACTGGGAGGATAAATAGTGTTAAAATATCATGCACTTTCAGGTTTGAGATGTCTAACTTCTGACTCTGCCACTTACTGGCTGTGTGTATTTAAGCAAGTGGTGAATCCTTCTGAGCCACAAACACCCCAGGTCAAACTGGCAGACGAGGTCAATGGGAGAGGCCTTGACCCAAGGGGAATTACTGGAGAGTGGACAGGAGAGTAAATAACCAAGCCACATGAAAATCTGTTCAAAGTCCGGCACAGCTCAACTAACCCCTTATAGCAAAGGCACAGAGCAGTTCACTGTGTGCGGGACTCCAGTCTCAAAGACAGTGTTCTTGGATAGCCGCTTCCCCTTCAAGACAATGCTGAGAAGAATGCCGAGCTCTGTGAGGTAGATCCCAGAACACACTCTTCCACACAGTAACCAATAAACACATGCATGTAGCTTCCAGACCTGCCCACAAGTGTCCCCTTTGAAAGATGCCACACAGAAAAGAGGAAGGAAGACACTAACAGACTTTTGCAAGAAAGCATCAAGGGTAAAGCACTCGTCTACCATATTCTTTTTTCTAAACCTCAGTTTTGAGCTACCTATCCACAGCACCATAGATCTCATACAGGATGAGGATGATGTGGTGGTTTGAATAAGAATGGCCCCATACGCTCATATGCTTGAATACTTAATGATCCCGGAGTGGCACTATTTTGCTGCAGGTCGCAGGAATATATCATAAGAACTCAGCTGGTTATGGCAAAGTCAATACCTGGAGGGATCAAGGAATTCCTCCAGAGGAAGCCAAATTCAAAGGACCTTTTGGTGTTATTTGACTTGTTATTTATCAGCTGTCTTCTGTTATGAAAATTATGTGTGTCTTCATAGTTTTCCCAATTGACTTTTCCCTAAGAAGGGCTAACAATGTGGACTGATCACTCTCTGAACATACACACTCCAGGTATTTGGAGAACAGCCTCAGGAAAGGCTTCCTTGGAATCAGATATCTCCCTTAGCCACTTTCAAGGACTAGAAGTAATAACAAGTCTCCTGATTTAAGGTAAATTCCACAAGGAGACACCGCCTAGGTCAGGTGGACCTTAAGCAATAGCTTTACACAATTTAGCTCAGACCCTCCTTCTTACAGCCTTACTAACTTTATAGACCTCTAAGTCCTTACCTAACCACTTCTAGGAATATTTAGATAACCTTCTGCGCTAACAGCTATGCTCAGCCCGAACCCCAATTCAAGCCTCCCTGTGAATATCATCATTGGCAGCATCTGGCCAGGTCCATCCCCAGATGGAGGAAAGTACCTTATCAGAGATACCTCTGTACTCTCTAAGAACAGATTTAAGCATCCAGGCTACCTGTTCAATAAGGCCTGGCGAATGTGCCAATTAAGCTTAACTTCCTCCTTTCCCAAATCTTACCTCTAGTTCCAGATCTCCCTTTAACTATCACAAGAAGCATCTAGCTGTACACAGGTTGCCTAGCGACCGAGCACACTTTCCCCCACCCTGCAGAAAAATCGCAGATAGCTTGGACAGATAGGAGCCACAGGAAAAAAGAAGGCAGTTTTATTTTCTCCCATTGACCTAGAAACTTATAGATTCTTAACATTTTCTACCAATCATGTTTAAGACTATAGTTGAGCACATAAGAGCCCTCTTCTTAGCCATTACCCAAATTTAGCCTTTAGTTAATTTATTTCCCCATTAGTCACTTCCCTTTTGGGTTGCAAATGATAATTAACAATTACTGCCTCTCTATGTGAGTCTTCTCACCCCTCCATTTGACCCTGGAAGCCTGGCTTTGCACTGCCAAGGGATTACTGCTTGTAAGTGCATATATAGCGGGGCTTCCAGGGCACAAAAAGAAACAGAGAAGAGAAAAGAGAATGGAAGAACTAGATGGGTAAGAAATTGAGAGGAACAAACTGAGATGGGGAAGAACTAGATTGAAGAGCTAGAAGAGAGTACTAGAGGAATGAGATGGAAGCCAGATGGGAAAGAACAAGATGAAGAAGAAACAGATGAGAGAGGAGATGGGAGAAGAGATGATATGGGAAAGAGCAAGATGGATGAGAACCTAGAAGGGGCAGAACTAAGATGAGGGAACTAAGATAGAACCTAGAGGGGACCTCAGATAAATGTAGAGAAAAATCAGACAAAAAAGGAGTTAAATATGAGAGCAGAATATAAGCCTGCAACTGACACAGAATAATAAAGTATATGGACTAAGGAGTTTCATGTACATAGATTCATTTCTTTTCATCAAAGATTAATTATCAGCTGGTTGTAGATTCTTCCTGGACCCTGGGAGGGGACTATAGAGGGGCTGGACCCCCATAGTCCCCAATACTACTTGAAAAGATTAAAAGGATTAGGAGGTGTGGCTTTGTTGGAATGAATGTGGCCTTATTGGAGGAAGCCTTTTGCTGGAGGTGGGCTTTGAGGTTTCAAAAGCTCATGACAGATCCAGTCTCTCTCTCTCTCTCTCTCTCTCTCTCTCTCTCTCTCTCTCTCTCACTCTCAGCTTACAGATCAGGACGTGGTTCTCAGCTACTGCTCCAGCATCTGCCTGTGTACTGCCATGCTCCCCACCATGATGACAATGAACTAAACCTCTGAAACTGTAAGCAAGCCCTCAGTTAAATACGATCTCTTATAATAATTGTCTTGGGCAATTGTATAGGGACTATGACAGATGACCACAAGGTTGCTATCGCTGTTACCCAAACACTGGAGACACACTGAGAGACGGAGTACAGCTGTGATCTGATGATATACAATGACAGTAGAAAGCACCAGGGCCGTTACAAGGCAGACAGAGGCACTGTACATCAGGTAACCTAGAAGTCTGTCTCTCCAGGCCAGCTTATCCTCACCATCAGCTTCAGAGGGCTCACTTGACTCCATGCACTACGGCAGAGCAGAATGGCTGCAAGAGTGTGTGGCAGAAGAAAGCTGCTTCTACCTCACAGCAGACAGGAAGTGGTGGCTGCGACTCTTTTTCTGTTATTTAGCTCTATTTCCCCCCTTTTTATGGGATCAAGTTTCCTTTATCCCTATTATTTATAACCTTTTTAGTTGAATATTTCGTCATTGTTCTTTTTCTGTTGTTAGCACATTTACATGTATTGGTAATTTGTATTTTAAATGGAGATCTGTAAGGAAGCCCAATAAACTCATTGGTTTCTCAGAGCAAACTTGGGTGGAATTGTTCCTCAGTTTGTCACTGGGATCCTGGGAGGAGGACTTTGCTTTATGGCTCCCAGTGGGAAGGAATTTTAGCAACAGCATCTCTTACAAGTATGCTTGCTTTAATTTTCCTCTCCAGCTAATTAGTTCCCTCTTTAGCTGTATCTAAGCTATGGTTCAGCCCATAGATTATTGTTTGTGACCACAGTTTCCATAGGAAAGGCTGAGAATCTGGATTGTTCAGTCCATGATGCTGGATGTCTCTGCAATCCTAATCTGGTGCTGGAATCCTGGAGGATTTCTGAAGAGCTGCTGGTCTTCAATCTGCATTGAAATCCTGAGGAAGTTGGATTTAATCCCAGGCACAGTAACAGGATAGATGAGCCTGCCATCGTGAGTGAGGACAAGCAGGCATCCTTTTTATGTTGGCTGCAACCAGGTGTGGCCCAGATGTAAGGTGGGTCTTCTTGATTCAAACAATCTGATTAAGAAAATCCCTGAAGGGAGTACCTAGCAGTTTTGGTTTTAACTGATTCTTGATGTAGTTAAGTTAACAACCTAATATTCCCCTCTGAGTTCATCTCTAGCGGGAATTACTCTAATGAGGGTTCCATATTTATCCTCGGTTGTCAAGGGCTTTCTGAAGTCATCTTCCCCATTGCTTCAGAAACTCTCCCAGAACTAGACTAGTTTTCTATTAAAGATTCTGGCCCTGCACAAGTGCTGTTGAAAATTCTGACCGCACATCAACACTCAGTAGAAGTTGTGGCATCCCATTTCTCACAACTGATTTTATTTCTGCCCACAGCCCAGGACTGACTGGGTGGGTTGTAAGTCATACAGATTTTCCTGGTGTCAATTCAATACATAGCACTATTCCTATGGCTCCAGAATTCATGGGAAAACCTCCTCATCACAGATGTTCCTAAAACTTTGACCTTCATCCCTAACATTACAATCCTGGTCCCTAGACAATATTTCTAGTCTAGTTCCCTTTATGTGGTATATTATTTTTACTTTCAGGTTTACATTTTTTAAGGATAAACTTAGGGAGCTGGAAGAATGGCTTCCTGCTGTACTTTATTCTGCTCTCACTGGTTTGAATTGTAAGGGAGATGTTCTTCCTCAGAACTCAGGTTTACCCAGACTGGCTTCTGACATCACAAGAGGGAGTTCAAGTCTTGTCCAGTTACATGGTAGTGCTGCAGCTGTTGGCAGACTGGTGAGGAGTGGGGCAGAAATGAATTTGAGAGGGAAACAAAAATGTTATATTATGTCATTTTTCTCATTCTCTTCATCATTGTGTTATGAGTGTGACTTTAGGGCCAGATAGCTACCCAACAGTTTTTGAGAAAACCACGAAAATGTTTTACATTTTATGTTCTTCAAAATGTATCAGATACCTGCATGATAAGCTTTAATTCTATGATACTGTAACTCTAAACTCTTAAAAGAATCTAACAAAAATGGCTGGATACATATTTAACCATTATGACAGGAAGCTAAATTGCTGGTCAGGATGGAGAGGCAACATGGTTGTTATTATATAGTAATGTTTAAAAGACTTACAAATTAGTAAAAGAGAAAAGGAAGGATTAATTTTATGGTGTGTAAAATATAGGAGGCATCAATATGGACCTATGAATTTTTAATATAAAGATGATAGATAGATAGATAGATAGATAGATAGATAGATAGATAGGTGAGTTGTATATACATTGTTTAATATACATACACTTATTTCCTCGTCTGTTTAAAGGGTCTTTCAGGCAATGAAGTCTGAGTATCAACAAACACAACTAAGGCCCAGCTCTTGGCATTCAAACACCACTTTCCAACTAGAAGAGCCCAAAGCTTATAAAGAAGTGGTTGATTCCAGGGCAAGGGCAGAAAAAAATGTAATATAAAGTGTCCAAAGCCTCCTCAAGAGCCAAAAGCAAAGAAGTGCAAAAAGGATCAGATGTTTGCAAACACCAGGGATGCCATCATGGAGTAACCAGTGGCCAAGACGGAAGCAATTCAACCAAAAAAATAAATAACCACAGTATTGAGTTGTATCCCAGAGAACAAAGTCAGAATTTATGAGTCCATACTGATAGATACACAACTGAGTGAATACATGTTCCATATTCTCCATGAGAAAATATCCATATTCAACAAAAATATCGGACAGAAAAGAGATAACATTTCCTTCCTTATAGAAGCATTCCAACTTGTAAATATTGCAAGAATTAGGGAATTAGAAGACCACTTTATCCCCAGGGCAAGTGATGCACCATGATTCATTGATGGATGCTAGCTTAGCACTGGGCGGGGGAGGATAGCCATATAGTCTCAATGTATCTTCCCCCCAATTGCAATCACAAACAATAATAGGGACATTTGAATGCTGAAAGCTGGTAGACACACATCACCTTCACCAAGCAGCCAAAGGGAACATTAGCAATAATACCTAGTGACAGCAGGATCTCTGTTATGATGCACAGGGCCTCTATGAGGTCCTTTCCCCAAATACATAACCTCAACGTAGTTAACAAGAAAACTTTGGACAAACTTGTACTGAGGAGATAGCCTACAAAAGTAACTAGTTAATACTCTTCAAAAGTGCCATGATGGGCCACAGATAGCTCACTGGGTAAAGGCACTTGCTACTAAGCCAAATAACCTGAGTTTGATCCTGGGGATCCCTATGGTGGGAGGAGAGAACCAACTCCAGCATGTGTCCTCTGACTTCCACATGTGAACCCTGGTACATATTCACCCCAACACAGATAAATAAATAACTGCAAGAAAATGTGCTAAGGTCATGAAAGACACACAAGGACTAAAGAACATCAGACATGGTGGAAATGAGGGAGGTGAGTGCTAGAATTGTATGAACTCTGTACTGGGAAGACAGTATGCCTATGGAGGCTGAGGGGAATAGGAATATAGACTGCAGTGCAGGACCATGTTGTAGCAGGCTTATCCCTGCACCAGAGTTTTTATTAGTGGACTTAGTACACAGAGATTTGGCGGGGGTGTGGGGGTTGGGGAGTGGGGTGGAGACTTGGGTGAGGCTACACAGGAATGCCCTGAACTGGGGAACAGCAGTGAGAAGGAACCCAGAGAAAGACACTGACAATGAGAGAGGGAGCCATGTGACTGACAAGACTCACTGTGGGCACTAAAATGTAGCCTTATGTGATGCCCCTGCGAGTCTCATAACCTCCGGTGGGCTAGACAGGTAGACAGGAAGCAGGCAGGGAGAGAAGAGCATAAGAGTATAAAGAAACAGGGGTACCTAGGAAGGCTAGGTGATTTGGAAAAGATCTTCCAGGAAAGGATATACGTTGAGCAGGTAGGATTAAATGCATTAGTAATCACTAAATTGTAGAGAACAATTCTGAGTTTTTAAAGCAATGATATTTTAGTGTGCAAATCTTTAAAGTTTTACTCTAAATTGGATATTACTTTTTTCATTTGACACCATGAAAATATTTATGATTTTTTATTGTCCTACATTCTGAGGGGGTTATTTGGTTAAGTAACAAAGAAGCACAATTAATCTAAAGCACTGGGAGCCAATTATTTTCATGGACAACAATGCCTCCTTAAACAAGATCTTTCTCCATCCACCTGGTAATGACTTACAGAACAAGGGGTAAAATGAAAAAGATTGGGTAACTTCACACATTAGTTTTTACAATGCTTCAGCTGTTAAGAAAAAAAGAAATAGCATAGACCATAAGCCTGCACAGAAAGGAAGTTTTGCTGGCCATTACTTAGTCACGAAAAAGCTTTTGCTTTATACATAATAATTCATTGGTTCACTAGGAGAGTCACAGAATCATATGAAAGGAAAGTAAAAACAAGTTGAATCTTGTCTTCACACCCGCAGCCAGTTGGGTGGAACCTGACACAGAATCCCACCCACCCTGCTTTCCAGACAATCCTCTGAGCCAGGCCCTTTAATCCCACTGAAATCCTAGAGACCTCCTCTCCTCCAGGTAAGATGAGAGCACTCATCAATAGCAGGCCCACCTCAGCAAAGATTGGATCCTGCTCATACAGTAGATGAAAATGTCTATAAAGAACAATCAAGGAAATCAAAAGCAAGAAACCCTCCCAATTCACCGACATGGCTTGTCTTTTACAATGAAGTTAAGCAGCCTGTGGACCATGAGCTGCAGACAGGCTCCCATGACTTAGACAATGTGGAGTCTGTTGCATAACCCCTCCCAGCCCCTTCTCCAAGGCAGAATTTAAGCAGCTTCGGCAATGTGCCCAGTATTGGGGGCAGCAGCCATTAGGGTAACCAGATGGTTGTGTTTGTTCACTAGAAATGTTGAATAAGAATTTCTAGGTGGAAAGTCTTCAGTGCCTCTCAGTCCTGAACAATTCAAGGAGCTTCTGGACCTTTCCAGAAGCCAGTCTTGATTGTTCCTTCTAGCAGGGAGCAGATCAGAAGGTGAGATGGAAGAAAAGCAGGAACTATAAAGGAGAGCAGCGCTGAGCCAAGAAATGTGTTTAGGGAAAGAGTGGCTGGCCCCGGTGTGGAACTGAGGGGGAGAATAACATCCAGGTCATGTTGGGAAGCGTGCCTTGACGTTTACTATGCAAAATTCTCCTCTATGTCACACTAACAGAACAGTGACTAACACAGAGAGGCGGTGCAGCAAACCAGTTGTCACCATTGCATTGATTGACCAGAATGGTGAGTCTTTGTTTCAAGTACAGGGCACAAAGCTTCAAAAATCCTTGCAATTCCCCGAGGAGAGGAGTGTGTTGTGGGATATTTGATCACACTGTGAACTCCAAGATCGTGTTAATCAAATAAAATCCATCTTGAATCAAGAGGCAGAGTCAGCAACTACTTGATAGGAAGCAGCCATAGAGAGTAAGAGGGAGTCTGGAAAACAGATAGATAAATGCACAGGAAGTAGTGAGGTGGGACTTTCTCCTCACTAAACCATCAGATGTTTTAGACAGGCAAAGTAACACAGCTTCACAGAGTTAAACAAATGCAACATAAAAGAATGCAACACATCTTTGCATCATTAAGCAAATGTTTCACAGCATAAACAAATGTAACACATCTTGAAATAATATTCCACAACACCAAATATGAGTGACTCCAAGAACACAGATTTAAGTTACTCAGAATGACATGTTTTACCATGGAAAAAGTCTCTGCAGAGACCCACCCTCCTGTACAGGTGTCGGGGGCTCCTTTATTATACTATTGGTTTCAGAATTGGAGGAACCAGAGATGTCCTAATCTAAATGATGCATCCTGAGAAATTTACTGATTGGTCATGAGAATGTTAGACAAAAATATACAAAAGATGAGGTGGTTGACTAAAAGGCATAAGAGAGCCTAAGGTAACTTTGGCTGTAGACCTGCAATATCTCATCTGTCAACAGTCATGATGATCTAGTCAACTAAGGTCAAGCTATGTTCATGATCACCACTGTAGA
The DNA here is from genome assembly GCF_004664715.2 of Peromyscus leucopus. Lineage (NCBI taxonomy): Eukaryota > Metazoa > Chordata > Mammalia > Rodentia > Cricetidae > Peromyscus > Peromyscus leucopus. Next base: position 29,588,443 of record NC_051067.1, on the reverse strand, counting down.
TGCAACTTCTCCAGAGGCTTCAGTTCACAGGCAAACCGCCCTAATGAAGGTTCTTGGGAAGCTAAGAAACATATTTCATCTTAGATCCATGGATACATATGACTTCCTTATTTTCCATTTCTTGTCTCACATTTCATGTTGTTTCTTAATCTATTCACTTCTACTCACTACTACTTACCCATCCAGACCCAGCTTAAACCAACCTTCCCTGTAAAAAGCATGAGGTTCTCTGCTCACAGATACTACTAGGGAAATACTAGGGAAACCAGGAATGTTTAAAATGTGTGGTTGTCTCTTCAATGGAAGAAAATATAGCTGTTTTCCATCCAGACATTTGGGGGTGGATGTAGTTAATGGATCTGTGCTATCTGTAGGGCCAGGCCACTCCTGACTCCCATGGACTTTTATGTTTATCTCGTCATTGCCCCTAGACCTTTATCTTGAGTGTTGTTTCTGAGTCAATAGAATCAGTCTTTATGGAAGAGGCTATATGTACTCTTTAAAGAGTTTCAATGTAAACATGTCTTAAACTTTGTTATATACATGAGATTGAGTTAATTATCATCAGGGAACTCCCAAAATTGTGCTGTGCTTAAATATGCCTAAATTAAACTGCCCAGTGTCAGACACTTGAAGTTTAAACCAACATCATCTACAGAGTGATGTTGGACTGGACTTCCTTCTTGCCTCATGCAGATCGTTATTCTGTTGGTCCTGGTATTTGCAGCGACCTCCACACTTTCCTATACCTCTCCCTGCCTGACTTGAACCTAAGGTTCTCAGCCTGGCCTTCACTGTGTGCTTGGCCCATTTGGTACCTATGGCTTGTGGTTCTTTTGTTGATGTGTCTGTTTTATCCAAAGGATAAACAAGTTAGATCACGTGCCATCCCTCACACACCTTAATAAGCACAGTCACAGTGGTGCACTGGGCTGAAATGTGCTGACATCATCATTTGTATGGGGTCTAATCAGGAACCCACTCCATCACTTACCTCCTTTAATCCACACAATAAATCTATGGGGTGAGTATTTTGTTATGATTCCTACTTGAGAGGCAAGGCAACCCAGTCCAGGAGATGGTAACTAACATGAACAGGCTTCCACTGCTGGTAAAGCAGAAACTTTCTTACTAGAGGAATCTAAATAAGTAGCACTAAATAAGGGACTCTGCAATGGTAAGCATAGATAACTCTTCTCTCCTTACCCTATGGCAGTCTTCTCGGCAATGAAAGATACATGAAAACAGTTTTCTGGGTCTGTTCCCAGAAACCCAGATGCACAAGTAAATGGGACATCACGAGTACAGGGATAAGGATACTGGCTGGACATGCTGAGCTTTGTCAGTGGTTATGGAAATAAAACCAGACTGAGTACAGTCTTTGAGGCAAGAGTTTGAAGGAAAGTTTGAATTGAAGGAAAGAGGATGGAGGAACAAAGAATAAACAACGACCAAGGGAGATTCAGGCTGCCTAGCTGCAGAGGAAGTTGCTGGTATCTCATCAGTGCCTTGGAGGGCCATGAAACTTGTTAATCAGGAGGGGAAATTTCTCCTCGTGGTTTAAGGCGACTTTCCTATGTAAGGTATATTTGGTGGACACATTCCATGTTACCATCAGAAGAAAGAAGCCTAGAGGCTGACAAACTGTGTGGATTAAGAACACGAGAACTTATGGTGTCCTGCCCCATAAGCATCTCTATTTTTATAATGCAATGGGGGTAGGGAGATAGGGATGGATCTGGAAGGAGTTACGGAGGAAAGCAGGGGGTGGGGGGTGGAGTGTGGTCAAAATGCATTGTATAAAATTCTTAAAGAATTAATAAAATATTTTATCCAATATGATAATAATATAACAACAAAGGATAGATGTTAATGCTGGAGCCCCACCACACACACACACACACACACACACACACACACACACACACACACACACACACATAGCACCTTTGTGCAAAGCAGGAAAATGTGTTATCTGAAAATGCCCTGAAGGGACAAACAGAGCTTGTGAAGCAGCCAACCCCAGGCCCTGAAAGAGCTAGGCTAGGGCAGGAACTGGGAATCAGCTGGGTATGAGTTAAAAAGCTGAAAGCTACCTAACGCTGAGCATTCAAGTTTACCAGAACATTCTCCTCATCAGAAAGTGAAAAAGAAAAAAGATGATGTGACATTGCCTAATTCACAAGATCAGTATAAAGAATGAAATGAGTAAGGGTTTGTAAAACCCTTGGCACAGAGCAGTCTTCAACATGGGTTGTTTTCAGTGGGGTGATCCTGAGAACTCAACAAGTGCAGAGTGAACGTGAGTGTGAATTGTTCAGCCAGGGTCTTCTCCGGGCTGGACGTAGTACTGTCGCTGTCTAGGGGTCTTGATCGGGCTCATTTCTCTGCCAGTTATCTTGAACACAGCAGACAGAAGCAGACAGAACCAGCATTTAAGAAAGGTGTTTATTGGGGGTGAAAAAAACATAAAATTGCAACAGACATACAGAGAAAGACCCTTGGCAGAGCAGAGGCAGAAATCCAGTCTCTTCTCGAGGGTGAGGTTTTCTAAGTCTCTGAAGGGTATTCATACTCTAATTTGGGGTTGGTCGATTTGAAGAAAGACCGCATGTCTGATTGGTTGAAAACTGCTATGCAATAAGTCCTGGTCGGCACTAACCTTGTTGAGCCAGTGTGTCGGCAGGGGGGCCTACTTGAAGGAGGAGGAAAAAGAAAAAAATCATACAAAGTCTTTGTTTTAAAGAGCCAGGCTTCTGTCTCGGATCTGTAGCGGAGGAAGAAGCCGGCCATCTTGGAAGTTCATCATCTTTATTACCTAGTCACGGACCTCATGTTATAATTTTAAAAATGGTGAGCGAGAGCAGACAGACACACCATGCAGCCGGGCTCATGGAGGCTCTCATTGGAAGGGTGGGGGAGAAGGAAGAGACGCAGAGGACAGTGGCCTCTGGAGACAGTAGCTGAGGAGAGAAGGAAAAGGAGAAGCAGCAGCAGCAGGCTTCTTAAAGCGGCTTTAGCACATGTGCACAGGGATTATGCAGCGTAGGACTTAGCAGCTGGACAGGTACTTCCCTGAGTGTTAGCAAGAGCATGCGCACAGGAATGAGGCAGCCTGCCAGGTCCCCAAGGGGCGGGCCAGGTAATGCCTGCGTGTTAAACCCTCTCCCTCTCTGTCTGTCTACCAGGGAATCTAACTCCTAGTCCCTCAGTTCCAAAGGTACCCACTAGTGCACAAGCCCGCTTCCCCCTAGTCCTCTACTGCCCACCAGGTTTGGGGGGCGGGGTGCTCACCACGGAGTGAGCTGGGCTGCACTTCTGTATTTAAAGGTGGGGGTCAAGAGCATCTCTGGCCCTGCCTCCAAGCCCCCTCTTGGCTCCAGCCCAGGACAAGATCCTCTTCTCTGAGTCTTCTGAGTTTAAAAGAGAGTTTTCAAAAATATGTATGTTTGAGTTAGAGTGTGCATGTGTGCATATATGTGTGTCTGTGAGCAAATGTCTGTGTCTGAGTTTGCGTTTATATGTGTGATGACACTTCAGTCTGTGTATATCTGCATGTGAGCATGTAGAGCTGTGTGCCCACCTGTAAGTATAGCTCTGAAGGGGAGTGTATATCCATGTGTGTCTGTATGTGTGTATCTGTGTGACTGCATGAGTATCTATCTATATGTATGTGTACATGAATGTGTATGTGTGTCTGCATGAGTGTGTATCTGTGTGATTGCATGTGAATATGTCTGTATGTGAATGTGTCTGCTTGTATGTGTCTGCATATGCTGCAGCTCATTGCCACTGCTTGGCACCAACAAGGAGGACTTTTAGCCTGGAGGGGGGATCCAAATTCAGATTTCGAAGTCTAGATTTATTGACTTCATATCACTATTATACCATAAGCCACAAAATCCCAAGTCAATCTTATGTATATGTTGAGGAATATCATTTTAATTGGGCAAAGATGTCTTACATTTGTTTACGCTGCGGGATATTACTTTAACTGTGTAAAGGTGAGTTACCTTTGTTTATGCTGCATTTGTGTAATGATGTAAGGATGTGTTGCATTTGTTTCACCTGGCCTGCCTAAGGCACCTGATTGGTTTAATAAACAGCTTAATGGCCAATGGCTAGGCAGAGAAAGGCTCAGCGGGACTGGCAGGCAGGAAGAGAGGAGAGAATGAGGAGGAGAGGGACATGCCCAGGGCAAGAAGCCAGGCAGCTGCCAGCCAAACACATGAAGCTGTGAAAGTAAGCTATAAAGAAGGAAAGAAAAGTAAAGAGCCCTGAGGCAAAAGGTAGATAAAGAGGGACAAATTAATTTAAGTTAAAAGAGCTAGCCAGAAATGAGCTAAGTTAAGGCTGAGCATTCAAAACTAATGAGAAGTCATGATTTTGGAGCTGGTTGGTAGCCCCACCCCCACCCCAAAAAGGCCTGGTACATGTATATGTTCTATATAATATGCACACAACATATGAACTATGAATGCATTGTATGCTTATCTAATTGCTGCTAGAATCAGCAAGAAAGTAAAAACACAGGAGCACGCTCTCTAGGGGAGTCTGATTGCATCATTACAGAGGCTATGTGAGTGTGACAAGTTCAGGGTGTGGCGTGGGAGTGGATGTCTGAGTGCAGCTGGTCAGCATCTGCTGGGGGCCAGGAGGACGGAGCTAAAACATCCCAATTAGACCATCTGTGAGTAAGTAGGCACGGTGAAAAGACAGCTACTGAGAGCTTTAGAGGATCAGTAGTTATGTGAAGGGGCAGAGCCTGAAATCTGAAGATACTGATGTTCACCCTGGGAGCTGGAGCTGAAAGGTCACGTGCTCCTTATCTGCTATAGCAATGAGCCATCTCCCTGGAAAGTGGGGCTTCCTAGAGAATGAGGGCTTTGCTCGGATGAGTATGTGAAGATGGACAGGGTAAGGCAGAGATGGCCCTAAGAGGCTTATTTGGTGTCCTGGTGCTGTATCACTGTGGTCCACATTTGTCTAGAGGCTGGGCTCCCTCTCCTGATTCTGCCAATTTCTGATTTCACAAACTCCATGCTAAGATGAGAATTTTTGCTAAAGATGTGTGCTGTGCCTGCCAATGAGTATGTTTCACTGTGATGATCAAGACAAGACATGGAAGAATTCTCAGGAGGATTACAGTCAATCTGAGAGCAGCACATTCTGGCTCCAGGCACTGTTCCCAGGAGACAGGGCCTGGTGACATCTCTCATCCTGGTGCAGAAGGCACTACAGGATTCCTGCCCACACCCACAGAGAGTTCAGCCCCGGGCTTTATGTGCAAGTGGGGGCTGAGGGAGCCTTTCTGTCTTTAGGGAGACAGCAGGCTTTGCCTCTTGTGTTCACCGTGGCTCGTCTCACTGATTAAACCCACCAGCTGCACGTGTAACTGCTCCACGTGGATAATTAATCCAGCCCGTGAGGATAACCGGGGCTCCGCAGAGACCTAGAGTTGAGAATTCCTATTGTCCTCTGGTCTTTTCACACTGTGTGAGGAAGGGACCAAGAATTCTTTGACAAAGGAGAGTGACAGAGAAGAAGCCCCTGGTCCCTGGAGGCAATCCCACTGGGAGCTTGCTGAGGCAAGGCCACCTGCCACTCACCTGTCTGCTAAAAACCATAGTGTCACCTCCTCATTTCACAGGGCAGACTGAGGGCAGGCACTTCCTGGAGTCTCTGGTGTTCTGGGTTCCAGCTGCTGAAAAATCAACCTAAGTTCCAGATGTTCACTGCTTGTAAGGGGAGTGAAATTCACTAGGGCTTTAATAATAAGGTGAGCACCGGTTGGAAAGAGAAGAGCTACTGTGCACCAGCTCTGGGCGAGGCAGTCACATTTGCGATTTCTTTTAGCTGGTTCCTGAAAATTGTGGGAAGACGACCGTAAACCAAAGTGTGCAGCCTGCTGGACCAATCCTTGCCTCAAGTTATCTGTTTATGCTCTTCTCTCTCTTGGGCTGCTATTCACTAAAGAGCCCCCAACTCCCTCCACATTCCAGTTTAATGACCCTCATTCAGGAAAGTCCCCGAGAGTCCTAGCTACCCTGGGATTCTCTATGGTCCATCTATCTGAACACATGTTCCACTTGTAACCAAGTGCTGCACAGGATGTCATTCTGGCTACAGTGTAAGTTCTCTCAGGGTTGGGTCTACATCTGTCTTTCTGTGTAAGCCCAGGATCCATGCAGAGTAGCTGCCCTGTATGACTGAATACAAGTCAGAATGCACTTGAAGGCCACACCACCTAGGCTACAAAGAACTTTGATATTATGGCTACAGCACTAAGCTATCACTATCCACCTGAAAATTTCCACAAGCTGCAGGAAGGAAGAAGCAGAAATAGCTCTTCCTTTGATTTTTCTTGTTTTGGGATAGGGTCTCATGTTGCCCAGGCTAGCCTCAGACTTACTTCCAAGGCTGGTTATAACCTTCTGGTCCTCCTGCCTCCTTCTCTCTGCCGAGATTACAGATGTGTGCCCTATACCTTACTTCTAAGAGTGAAGGCTTCTTGGAAAGGGAAATGGCTCAGTCAGTAAAGACGCTATTGTGCAAGCATGGGGACCTGAGTTCAGATCTCCAGCACCCATGCAAAAAGCTGAGTATGGTGGCACATAACTCCAGGGCTGGGGAGGGGAGGGGGAAACCAGCAGATCCTTGGAGCTCATTTATCAGCCCTTAGTCAGAGTAACCTAGTCCAAGGTATAGTGAGAGACTCTCAAAAATGAGGTGTATGGTATTTGAGAAAGACACTCATTTTTGACCTCTGTACTCCACATGCATGATCACACATGTATGCACATTGTACACAAACACATACAAATACCACACACACTCACACAAGAAAGAAAGAAAGAAAGAAAGAAAGAAAGAAAGAAAGAAAGAAAGAAAGAAAGGAGGGAGGGAGGGAGGGAGGGAGGGAGGAAGGAAGAGAAGGGAGAGATGAATAGAGGGAGGGAAGGAAGGAGAGGGGAGGACAGGCGAGCACAAGCAAGCTTTATAACAGACTTGTTATTGTCAGGTCCAATCAACAGGAAATTGGTGTTTAAGTCCACTTAGTTCTGAGGCAAACCTTGACAAGTCATCAGAGTTTTGCTATGATGACTCAGCGTCTCTCTTCCACATACTGTTTCAGAGTCGCTATGACTGGGCCTTGGTTCTCATGGTGACTCATTCTTCAGTCTTCCTGCTGCTGCAGGCTGAGCCCTGAAATTGCTGCAGCCAGAGCCTGCTGAGGTTTGAATGTGAGATGTCTCCCACAGGCTCATGTGTTTGAAAGCTTGATCCCCAGCAGATAGCATGGTTTGGGGAGCCTAGTGAGACATTCAGGACCTGAAGGAAATGGGCCCAAGCTTTTTTTTTTTTTTTTAAATTCATTAAGATTGAGGAGTCTCAGCTGCATGCTCCCCATGACCCTGAGCTCTGCCATACTTTCTCCATGATGAACTATACACTCCAAAACCATGAGCCAAAAATCCTTCTTCCCTTAGGATGTTTCTGTCAGATGCTTTATCAAGGCCATGAGGAGATAACTAATACAGAGCCTCCTACCTGTGGTTTGAGATTTTTTTGACTTTGGACCAAGAAGGAGTCAGAGTTCTTCATACTAAAGTCAGGCTTTGGTGCTTGAAGGTAAATTAGCAATATGATGGCAGGTTTCATGGAAGTAAAGAGAAGCTGAGGACCTTCAGTGGTTATGCATATGAGCATGTAAATGTGGGCAGGACACTCTCTCAGGGCCTGATCCCCAGAGAAGATCTGCTGGGTGGATGGACAGACAGGTCCCACAGCTAATATGTAACACGAATTGCTAAACAGTTTTCTAAAAAAAAAAAAAAACCAGAGCCAGATATTGGGGTGAAAGCTGAAAGATCAGAGAAGCAGAACAAGCCAGCCACAACATTACCTCTACAAAATCCTCAGCCTCAAGAGAGTGAGTTCCTGTTTTCTTATGCCTTGTATACCTTGTAATCCCTGACATGACTTCCTGGGATTAAAGGCATGTGTGCTTCCCAGTATTGGAATTAAAGGTGTGTGCCACCACTGCCTGGCTCTGTTTCCAGTATGGCCTTGAATTAACAGAGATCCATATGGATCTCTACCTCCCAGAGTGCTAGGATTAAAGGTGTGTGCCACCACTGCCTGACCTCCATGTCTAATTTAGTGGCTGGCTCTGTCTGCTGATCCCCAGGTAAGTTTATTAGGGTACACAATATATCACCACACTAGTACTTACCAAACAGGCTGTAGTTCAACACATGATGAAGGGCATTCTTCCCAGGAGGGAGGACAGTGATGAACGAAGGGCACTGTCTCCTATCTGATGTCTCCTACCCCACTCTCTGCTTGTTAGTTGAGTACACCCTCAGACCCCTGCTAAGTATTTCCATGGGAACCGCCCACAGAAACCCAAGAAAAGCCATCCTGGAGTTAGACCAGTGACCATCCCAGCTGCTAATTTGATAACAAGACCTGGGAGTCTTGGGGAGAGCAAGTCTACTCCAACCTCAGAAATGAATAGGGTTTGGACCCATCTACTTAGCTTCCCTCTGGAACCAGTACTACATGTACAAACTAAATTATTCTGACCCTCCCTAGACTCAATTAGAAATATAAATGTGTATTTTTAGCCATGAACAGCTTGCTTCACTTTTAGGGAAACAAATATAAGCTGTTCCAGACCAAACTCTTAGCAGCAATTGAAAAATAAGAATCTAATAACAGAATCTGTCCCTTACCAGCCACATTTTCTAGACAAAGCAAAGAGCTTTTCATATTTTCCTTCATTTAATTCTCATTTTAATGCTGGTAAGTAGTGATTTTTATCTCTATTTACAAGTGAGGCAACTGAGATCATTATGACCAACTCAGAGAGGTCCTGTGAGGAGGTCAAAGTTACAGGGCTGTGATATAAGGGCAAATGTTTATAGACTGTTGTTAGGGATTATGTTGGTTTAGTAAGTCAACCATTATGAATTCTCCTCCAATAACCATGATTTCATTAGCACTAAGTCCAATTGGAGAGATGCTGTTTACTGCCAAGGTGTGCCTTACATAAAGAACTACAGGCAATGGAGTAAAGCTTGGAGAGGGAGAGGTGGTCCTCCTCTGGGAAGAGCACATCAATTGGTTGTCCAGTACCAAACAGTCAGCCCTAAAAACATAAATACAGGTAACATTATATAGACAGGTTATTCATATATATTTAGGAAAATATATGAATATGTAAATACATATATGCATACAATAAACAGTTCATGAATAATGAGGCCATGAATTTGAAGGACAGCAGGGAAGGGGTATATGGGGGGGATCATTGGAGGGAGGAAAAGAAAGGGAGAAATGTTGTAATTAAATTAATTTCAAATAAAACAAAGTTACAGGGCTGTTTAGTAGCGTAACCAGCATGTGAACCCAGGTCAGTCTGAACACTATAGACTCATGATTTATCATAACAATAGTGATGCTTACTAATACAATAAAAGAAGAGTGTGCTAACAACTACTTCACTCTTGAGGTATGATGAAAGTTATTAACAGTGAGTAACAAGAGAAGAACCTGGAATCCATCCAAGTTATGTTAACAGTGAAAGACAATAAAGTGATGAGCTATGGTTTCCAAGAGCAGCCTGGAACTGTATAAGAAGGGGAAAAGCTAAGCCTGAGAAAGGGTGGGGTATCAGCTTGCCATTTCACCTAGACCAACATCATCTGGATCCTATTCAAAGTCAGTGTTTCCAGTTGATTATCTAGGAGATTATAAGTCTAGTCAATCCTGCTGCATGTTTATAAGTTTATAAAATTTAAAGATGCTCAAGTGAATTCATCTCCCAAACAGGCTTCTACTTGACTGTGGACTCTGGTGGTGGGTGGGGTGGGGAGTTTACAGCAGCCTGGGCAGCAGAACACATGGGACAGTAAATCTACTGCAGATCAGTAACACCACCGACATGCAGTGTCTTGGATAGTGGATGGCACAGCCATTAGTTCTGTGGTCCCCTGGGTTGGAGAGGACTGCCAATCTCAGTGTGGATTAGGTGGGAAGAGTGTGTGAGGAAGGAGTCTCTATGTACAAGTGTATTTTCAAGGGTCTCACCTTGTCAGATACCTGGCCGTTCCAGCAAATCCAGACTTAAGGCCAGCCTCCCCACTGGGCCAAGATGCCAAGAACTAGGTCTTTCGGGCACCCAGCTCACAGTCCATCTGCCAAAGCCTGGGACTGCCACCTGTAGACCAAGCTGGGATTTTCCAAATCTCAAGGGCTCTCATCATCCTCTGGTATTCCTTTAGTAGATGAGCCAGACCTGGAGCGCACAAGCAGGGAAACCCATTGCTACTCTTTTGTATTTTCTTTGTAGGAAGAAAAGACATTATTCCTGGTGTGTGTTATAGGGGTCAGGGGTTGCAAGTTCCCCCAGAGACTACGGAGTATCAAGTTGAACTGGATTATTAGAGAAAACAAGAATTCCTGGGAGGTCTGAAGGTATTGTAGGAAAAAGCGCTGTTTCAGCCACTACAATATACTTCTTCCACACGTGGCTGTTCAGCCATTCTCTCACACAAGATACCATTTCCAAGGGCTTGAAATGGAATTGGGTGGGGTGAACATGATTCCTGAGTCTCTGATCCGACTTCATCAAGGCTAAGCATTACTGACGAGTTCTGAGGCTTTCATTCTGTTCTTTATCTGGATGCCAGTCACATTCCAGAAAAGGTCAGCTCTACAAGAAGCTTGCTTCTAAGCCCAATCAAATCTGAGCCTGGAGTGTGGGCCAGACACAAGGCAAAAGCTATGAAGCCTATGGAGCTCAGCTCTACAGCCAGTGATGGGTTAACCGTGCATGTTCTCTGTGTGTGGACTGCCTTGGTCAGGCTAATCAGAGAATGAAATCATGGGGGATGTTCTCTACAATAGCTAAAGAGACTCTCCAGATGACCTTTTAGCACACCCCTTGCTAACCTTTTACTTTCAGTAGAAGCTTCTTATTCTTCTCCTTCCCCGTCTCTCCCCTTTCCCTTCCCCCTCTTCGAGCTATGTTGCTATGCAGTTTTGAACACGCTACCTCTGCCTTTAGAGGGCAGAGACAGCATCTTACACATCCCTGAACAGAGTCCTTTCATAGTGTTTGGGACTTTATAATAAAAGTCCTTTCCTTTCTCCTCCTCTTTCCAGTCCCTGTGGAGGGAAAAAGACATCTTCATCTGTGGTGTAGCCACTGGAAAGTTGCCCATGCTCCTGTAATGAACCCTAATAAAACTCAAGTGGCTCACAAAGCCAGCAAGCCAACAAACCAGGGCAATTTGTCTGCCATCTGCCCTTGGTTCCCCTCCTGGTAGTTTGGTATGAATGGTTGTAAAACCAGCAAGCTCTCTTAACTCATCACCGTGTTCTGCTACTGATACAGCTGTCTTTTCATTAGGAGTGTTTCTATTCGAGAAAGTTCCCACTTGTTTTAAAAGACAAACTTAAATTTATACTAGGAACTGGTTGGAAATAGCTTCATACTGAAGGGTTTAAACTAATTATGCTAAGATTCAAAGTATCATTTTATCAGTGTATCATGTCTGCTGAACATTAATTGTTCGAAATCTATCTTGATTTGAAAATAACTTCTCTTAATATTTCATACAAATTAAGTAAGTTTGGCTTAATTGTATTATTTCACTGGATTTTTTTTCATTGCAAGTATGCCTATAATCAGCCATGAAATATTTCAGATGATTCCAGGGATGCCACTTTGAGAATCACTGATCTCATTTTTTTTTTTTGAAAGTTTCTTGTTGTGGATATTGCTCTGTATAAATAAAATGCTGATTGGCCAGTAGCCAAGCAGGAAGTATAGGCAGGACAACCAGAGAAGAGAATTCTGGGAACAGGAAGGCTGAGGCAGAGAGACACCACCAGCCACCGCCATGAGAAGATGTTAAGATACTGGTAAGCCATGAGCCATGTAGCAAACTTATAGGTTAATAGAAATGGGTTAATTTAAGATATAAGAACAGTTAGCAAGAAGCCTGCCATGGCCATACAGTTTATAAATAATATAAGCATCTGTGTGTTTATTTTATAAGTGGGCTTCGGGACTGCTGGGGCTTGGCAGGACCCTGAGAGAAAAACTCAAGCTATAGTTTCTCCTTCCAATAAAGCTGATTTTCATCTCCAGAAATTTCACATGTTACATTAATGTAGCACCAGAAAATTTCATTTCTTACTGCAAGTCTTTGTTTACTAAGAATAAGACAAAATCATTCTATTCCTCTTGAGTGGCAGAACTACCCCTCCCCCCAAATTTAATCTTTCCTAAAATAAGCACTACCTATTCCTTCAACTGTTCCCCGCTCCCCTCAGCCCTTTCATCATCTGGCAGCCATTCTGTCACTCCAGTTCATGCTTCTTTACTGTGTGACACTTCAAATGTAACATAATAAAGAATGTTGGTCAATAAGCAAGAGGGCCTTTGGAGCATGACTAGTCATGGGGGCTCGGGCTTCATGAGTGGGATTGGTTCTCTTACGAGAGGCTGGAGGGAGCCTCTTTGCTCCTTCTGCTGTGTGGAGACACATAGGAGGTAATGGATGCTCAGTAGACTCAGATCTACTTGCTTCTTCATCCTGGACTTTCTGGTCTCCACAATTGTGAATAATGAGTTTCTGTTATTCACAAATGACCCAGCTTAAGGCACTTTGTTTTATCATCCCAAAATAGACTGACAATAATCTCCCTATTTCCAGCCTTACCCCCTCAAATCTTTTCTCTACCTCAAACCAAGAATGATCCTTTTTTAAAAAAAAAGATTTATTTATTTATTTATTTATTTATTTATTTATTTATTTATGCATATAGTGTTCTGTCTGCATGTATGCCTGCAGGCCAGAGGAGGCTACCATGTGATTGCTGGGAATTGAACTCAGGACCTCTGGAAGAACAGCCAGTGCTCTCAACCTCTGAGCCATCTCTCCAGCCCTCCAAGAATGATCCTTACACACAACCTATCTGTGCTCAAAACCCTACAATTTCTATCTCATTCAAAATAAAGCTAGTCTATAATGGTTCCAAGGGCCTCAAGGCCCTCAAAGGACCCAGTCCCCTACCACCTCCTAGTATTTGTTCAAATTTCACTTTCCCAGGTGAACCTATGTGGTAGCCACATTTCAAACTGTACCCACACTACCTTCACATTCTCTATCCTCGTGCGTGTGTCTATTGTATCCTCATCTGCTGGAAATGAGCGTCACTGTTCATTGGTACACTCCTAGTGCTGGAACAGCCCGTGTCCTTGCAGGCAACACCTTGTACCTATCTTTTCAATTAATAGTATGTGCAGACATGGATAATATTCTGAAGTATGTGGTTACTGATTTTCAGGTTTTAATTAAAGGAGAAAGGGAACAGGAAGTTTTATGAGGAAATTATAAGAAAGGAAAAGTGTAGCCTAGCCAAATAAACAGATGTCAGTAAAAAGAATGAAGCAGCTCTACTAAGAATATGCATCCAAATCATGAAGTGCAAGATGCAGGTGCATGAACGGGAACGCTAGCTTTCAACAAAATTATACGCTTTTCGGGTGTTACCCAGGAAACTGGCGATGACAGCTGTTCCTACATGAGGAAAGTGAGTGGCTAGGAAGCGAGGGTGAGCAGGAACTAGCATTTCAATGGGCAACACTTCACTCTTGACTGTTGTACCATGTGCAAACAATATCCATTAATTTAAAATTTAAAATAAAATCCCAAGAAAGGAGCAGCATCCATCATTAGCAAATCCAAAATGAACACTCAGTTGATTAGGAATGAGTTGCATATTCTTTGAATAGGAAGACTTTGTCCCAATACATGAGTGTAACACCATCTGAACATACTCGAACATCTAGGAAAGAAGTGACTCCAGGCTGGCAAGATGGCTCCACAGATGAACGTGCTTGCTGATGACTTGAGTTCGATCCCTGGGACCCACATGGTGACAGGAGAGAATAGACTCCTGCAAATTGTCCTCCGACTTCCACAAGCATGCACACACACTAAATAAATATATGTATAAAAAAAAAAGTAACTCAGGAAGGGCAGTCACCACAGTGAGTCGCAAGGCAAAGCTGTTCAGTGCCATCAAACACCAGCTTGATCAATCTAACTACATTGGCTACTCCATCCACAGGACATGGTTAGAGCATGAAACATGTCCCCCTCCACTCCCATAGACACACCTCATGGAGAAGCATCTTTCTGATGATCAAGGGTGCTCCAGGACAAGGAAGAGGGTCCTCTCTCCAAACCCCTTTTATGACCATTTCGGTCACATCTGTCTAAGATGTGACATAGATGGGGAGAAGCTGGAGTTCGCCTTCCCATTGGTGACACCACCCCTGTGTCTCTTCATTTGCCTCACAGCTTCCAATGAATTCATTGCTTATCTACACCAAATTTTCACTCACTCATAGGGAAGTGAAGAATAGTTAACTTTAAAACAACTTATTCCCTTATACAGTACATGCCACAGAGTATGTGTGGAGAGCAGAGATACTCAGGCTTGGGTTCTCATCTGCCACCTTGTGGGATCCAGGGATCCAATTCAGGTCGTAAAGCCTGTGCACAAGGGCTTCTATACACTGAGCCATCTCGATGGACCAACTTTCCTATACTACCAAGTTACTGGATCTTGAGGATAAGAAATGTCTTCCAGGAAAATCCCAAAACCTTGGTACCAATGATGTTTTCAGTGGTATAGATGTAATTAATTCTCTCTATTCAAATTCCTGTAGCTTTTACATCAATTTGATGATTCCTCCTTGTAGTAAGTAGGTAAATGCACTGGCCATCCAATAAGTGTTCTGATTTCTGAGACATCCATTATGCATTTGGACATCTGCCTCAACATATTCTCATAGGAGCCAGGCATGGTGGTGCACAGGAGGCAGAACCAGGCAGATCTCTGTGAGTTGCAGGACAGGTAGGGCTGTTAACAGAGAAACTCTGTCTCAAAAAAACCCAAACCCCAAAACAAAAACTAACAACCTCCCCCCCACCCCGAAAAGGTAGTCTAATATGTGTGTATCCACATGAGATTGGCATTCATATTTACCATCTGTAAGGCTGTCGGCAACCCCTGTGGCAATCTGACCATTCTTTGTCACCTTCCACTATTCTGTTTACCTTACCCACAAAATAGGAGCAACTAACAGAAAATCTAACTTCACCTAGAAGTCTGGAAAATTTAAACATGTCTAAAGGATCATGGACTCTTATTAGCTAAACCCTTGAACAATTTGGTATGATTTTGGCGCCAGGGTTTCAAGTTCCCAATGCAGTGTTTAGGGATGGGGCTCTGAGGGGATGATTGGATTATATGGGTGCTAATTCACCTAATTGATGAATTACTCCATTGATAGATTCAAAATTGAGTGGACACTGGGAAGTGGTGGAAAGTGTGAAAAGTGGGTCTGGCTGGAGAAAGTGGGCCATCTTTGAAGGGTGTCTCATGTCCTGGCCTCTCTGTATCTGCGTCTCGGGTGCTGATGAGGTGAATACCACCACAAGCTGGCCACTATGATGCTCCCTCTCACCATGCACATGCCCAAAAGCAAAAGTTGAAATCCTGATAGCGGAAATCTTTCCCCCTTGTTTGTGCTGGGTGTTTGTCAAAGTGGCACAGATGACTAACACATCACACAGACTTTTGAGTTAGAGGTAAAATTCAGCAAGCATGAGCAAGTTGCTTCTGGATGTGCCTATATAGCAAAAGCTTCCAGACTTATTTACTGATCACAAATGACAAGTAATGTACTTACAGAGGATCCCTAGCTGCCACTTTAGAAGTGTATGCTGCCTGTTTACTATTTGCATAACATCATTAGATGGGCTGAGAATGATGGCATGCACCTGTAATTTCAGTCCTTATGAATTTGAGTCAAGAGGACTGTGAATTAGAGGCCAGTCTGGGCTATATAGAGAAGAAACCCATTTCAAAACCCAAAGGGCTGGAGATATACTCAGTGGTAGACTACACACCTAATGTGCAAGTCCCTGGATCCAATCCCCAGTAGTGAAAAGTATCACATAGATGTGATGGTTACACTAGAAACTAAGCAATGTTTTTGAGGGTCAGGGTGGGAACAAAAATGCTAAATACCTCTTTATTCTAACTTTTGTACCATGAGAATGCATCACCCACTGAAATAAGCAAAAGCAGCTACATGGAACCCTGTGCCTTGTGTAAAGTGCAGGGTTTATCATGAGGCATGCAGACATGCTACACTTTGGGTTTTCTTGGTACCCCTAAATGGGGTAAAACCAGATGCCCATAGACTAAGTTTCTTAAAGTCAGATGTGTGATAACTACATTTTCTAAAATCTCTATTTGATGTTATGGCACCTTGGGGACACATTGACTTGGACTTTCACCCAAGGGTTAGCTAGTTCTTAGAGATCCACAATAAGGACTCACCTGCAAACCCCCCAATCCAGACCCACACCCCCAGCCACCTCCTTTACCGGCTTCCATATTCTGGGACACTATCCACATGTCCTAGTGAGCCTGGGCCCAGATACCAAACAACTAGTAGGGATGATTCTGCCCCTGAAAGCATTAAATTAAATTCTACATTGGTCCCTTCCCCTGTGTCCTACCTGGTCCTCCCCTCAGAAGCCACACTGAAGTCTCTTTCTTGCTAGGTGTACTGCTGGGGCTTTCTTATATAGTGATCATGACATGTGCCCTTCCACTGGGGATCTGCAAGAATAACAAACTATCCCTTGAGTGGCTGTCACCTCCTGATCTATTGGCCTAACCATGCCAACATAATAATATATCTACATTTAAAAATAGAATAAGAGTCTAATGCTGGGCTGCAAGAGGTACGTTAGCCATATAGATATGGGACAACAACAACAAAATCATTACTGGAAATGTGACAGAATGCCTTCTTAAGTGAAAGTCAAGAAAGTCACCTCTCTCCAGGAGGACAAGGTAAGGATACATGGCTCAGGGTAAGGTGGCCACCAACACCCTACAAGAATGTCTGCCAAGTACTCTCTAGGTGAGAATTGCATTCTTATGATGAACCCACGGTCCACTGAATGAATGACTGGGGGTAAGTGTGTGCACATGCCTGGTCTACAAGGAGGACATGTACTACAAAGTGTGTGAATTCTGTGTGTAGTGACCAGAGGACACTTCTGGTGTGTTGAGGATCATATTTTGTATTTTTTTACTTTATGTAAGTCTCACAGGAGAAAACGAGCATTATTTACAAAAAGGGAAGGATCCTTTAGCCTGTGAATAGCGTGTGCCAAAGGTGCTTTTCCAGCTGAGTAGACTTAAATGATTTTATTGGTCAAAGTCTTTAATTGCACACTACTTAGGAGATGCTTATACATTGTGGATGGGACCCAGAAGAGCAGTCAGTACACAAACTCAAGTAAAAAGGGGGCTTCCCAGATCAGGGTGGTCCTCTGCCTAGATCAGGGATGAAAGATGTGGTCACCCACGAAACAAAGGGAGAAGCAGATCTCTAGAGGAAGGGATGGCAGGTGTGTGCAACTTCTCTTGAACCTGCCCCTCTGTTCATTCTCAGAACTGACCATTTAGAGGCTGCAAGTCCAGTTGGTCAAGTTTCCTGTTCTTGTTTTATGCCCACACTCACAACTGGGATCTTTCACCTAACAAGTCAGACTTTTTCTCTCTATTGGAAACTAATATATCTGACCATAGCAGCCATACTAAGCAACAGCGATGTCTTCCTGTGTGCCAGACAAACTCTTTGTCCACCATAGACCTGTGACTCTATACGCCCGAAGAAGATGCTGAGTGTCAGAAACCTCACCATCACACTGTAAGGAATATCCATCTGCAATCCCAGCACTCAGGAGTCTGAGGAAGGAAGATTTTTGAATTCATGCCAGCCAAAACTTTTCTCAAAACAAAACAAAGAACCCTATTCACTTATACTTCACTTTTTCTCTTTCTGGGGTGGGAGTAATAAAACAGAGTTGAGACAGAGTCTTGTATATCATAGGGTGTCATTGAATTCCATCTATAGCCAAAGATGACCTTGAACTGGTCCTCCTGCTTCTATTTCCCTAGAGTGGAGATTAAAGACATGTGCTACCATGCCTGGTTCTATGTGGTGCTGGGGACTGAACCCAGGGCTTTGTACATGGTAAGCCAGCATTCTACCAAGTGAGCATCAGCCTCCAGCCTTTCTGGTTCTTTGCAATGTGGAAACATGAAGAACTGGCTTGGAAGTGCACAGTTTCCCCACAAAAAGACAGAGAATGGGCTGTTTTGATAGGACACCAAACACAAAGATATTTAGCCTGTATTTTAGAGGCCACATTGAACAATTCTATAGGAAAAGAAAATGATACTTCCTCAGGGGGGGAGTCTGAAAGAGGCTGTGGAACCAAACTCACGTGTGACAGAGAAGTAGTCTGAGCCAGTAGTTTGAGCAGAAGAGACAAAGTCCCTGGCCAAGGGCAGGTTTGAGGAGCATGTCTGTAGAGTGTGTTCAGTGAGGATGACCCAGCCATTAAACGTTGAAAGATGGATTGGAATTAATTGAACACATTGGGTTTTGTTTGGTTTTGCTTTTGTTTGAGACAGCGTCTCACGATGTAGACTGAACTGGCCTTGAATTACAAAGATCCCCATGTCTCAGTCCCCTCCACCCCCCCAGTGCTGGGATTAAAGGTGTGCACACATGGGTGTTAATTGCTAAGGGAAACTTTCTTTTTGTATTGATCTTATTTTGACAGTAAGACAACAAAGATAACTGGTCGACCCCCGCCAGTCCCTCAGTAGCATATATGAAAAGCAGGATGCATTAGGCTGAACACAGTTGGAAGGCAAAATTCACGGAAATACCATTTGTATTGTAGCTGGGTCACCAGAGACGCTTCCTGTGACTGCCAAAGAGGAAAGCAGAGAAGGGGGAACCCTTAAGTCAAAATGAAAGCAAACCCAAGCTGTTTGATCAGTATCTGGTTTGGATAGATCACTCCCTGGGGTGAGAACACATTTCCTAAATACTAGTGTGTCAGGAAGAGTGCTCGGGTCAGGTCTCAGGGTAGAGGTGGGGTGGGGGTGGCCGTCAGCCTTTACCTTCTTTCTTATCCCTAAGCAAGGAACAAAATGAACCACATCTTTTTACACAAACATCCCTGCTAGTCAAAGTAGAGCAATAGATTTTATTTAATTAAAATAGATTAAAAACAGACTGTGTAAAAGAATTAGAATTTTCAATAATTTACTATTATTTACATTAGCAAATGCTGGTCGTTAGTAGACACAGTGAGGAGACGAGCTGGCAGGACCCAGACTTTCCTGTGGTCCAAGCCGTAAGCTTCCCTTCCTCCCCATCCCTTCCTTTCTGATTCATCATGGCAATTGTGCCATTGAGTGCACCAGGGGAGGAGCTTCGAGCACCCGAGATGGTAACAGCATCACAGTCAGGCAGAAGAGCTGACCGGTGCTGGCAGAGAGGAGGGAACTCTTTTCTCTGGAGGAAAACTTCACACTGGGTTCATACACACAGGACTCTGAATGCTTTCCCCTCCCTGAAGCCAGCACTTCCCTCCAGGCTTGACATTGTGTAAACACTCCTTCCAGCTGACCCCCAAACCCCATTTCCAGGGAGGAGATGTAAAGCAAGAAACAAAAGCCACACATCTCAGGGAAGCCCTGAGTCACTTACTCTCCCCTGCCCTTGTGGTCCAGACCTTGGTGACTCATCAAAAATCCTCTTGAAATGTGCCTTTGACACATGAGAGAAATGTGGGGAGTCAGAGCCGTGTGACCAAGCGGAACGCTCCCTTCGAGTAGGCAGTGAGAACAAGAGGAAGCATGGCCCGCAGGAACAGTGCGTCCCGGGAGAAGAGGCAGGCTAGCGGGGCTGAGTGCTGGTGGAAGACCCCTCAGAGCTGCAGGGCACGTGGCCTCCTGTTGCTGGCGTCAGCCTGTGGACAGCAAGAGCCCCTGTGCTTCTGCTTTCAGGATTTCTAGGCCTGGTGAATCTCAGGGCCCGGGAGGCCCAGGCTGAGCAGCAGCTTTGGCCCGTGGGGGCCACACAGTGGACAGCATGAGGACATGCAGTCAAGGACCAACTGAGGCAGAGAAGGCCTGATGGAGTGGCTCAGTCCAAGATGTCTGTCTCAAACGGAACCAGGTGGTAATAGGACAAGTTGGTGACATAAGCTGCTGGGTCATCACCATCCTCCAGCTCCGGAGAGAACTCGCCGCCATTCTCAAACCTGGAAGAGACGACAGAGGTGACCTCAGCTAGAGGGAAAAGGACGAGAGGCGGGACAAGGGGCAGCCAGTGCAGTGTAAGGATATGGAGAGATCCAGGCTCTGTGGAAGGGGTCGAGGGATGTCAATGAGATGAGGTCCTTCCCAGGCATGGGGCAGACACATGGGAAGAACCGTGAATATACAAACTGGGTAAAATGGGTGGCGCTGCGCAGGAAGGGCTTCTGAGCTTTGGTGCCTCTGCAACTTCCTGCCTCTGTCTCAGCAGGGCAGTGGGGCCTTCATCCTTCCTGTATTTGTAGTGATATTCTGGCTCCTGTTCTGTGCCAGGCTCTGTATCAGCTTGGAGAGCAGCAGGGCAGGTAGAGGGCATGTTTCCTCAGGGAACAGGAGCTTGCCAGGACACCAGAGAGGCACACTGCAGGATGCTCCCTACAGTCATGGAGGGAGGCTCTACCTGGTGGCCAAGCCTGGTTTGAACCAGTCTGATTCAGGCTCAGAAGGATGAAAACGGCGTGGATGTGGGACGCTTACACAGTGTGTGCACAGGACCAGTGCGTGCACAGGACCATCGTGAACTTCCCACCACCTGAACTGCCTTCATCACCTCCCCTCAGACCGAAGGATGTCCTGAACATAGGAGGAACGATGGGAAGCTGGAAGAAGAACGGCCAAAGGCCTCAGGACCAGCACTGCTAGGGGGCCCGCTGACCCTCCTGCCCCTTCTCCATCAGGCATACCGATCCCCAAATGCTCACTCACTGGTGCCCACGTTCCTTCTGGGTCAAATTTGGATGCTGTCTGCAGAGACTCCACTGCATGACAGCCCCTACTCACAGCCCAGGGCCACATGGTAAGCATCAAGTGCCACCAGCCTTCCGGTCTCTGAGTGTTCAACAGCCTACTTCTAAGGGACTGAAGCACGTTCTGGAGACAGTTACCGGGAATACTGAAGAACCTCACAGAGGGCATGATGTTGGAAGCTTGCATGAGAATGTGGTGAGAAGCTGTGTTGACAGAATAATCCTAGCCTCTAGGCATGCCTGGCCAAGACACCGCTGGATACTGCTCCCACCACAAGCAGTTTCTTGGGGACCTGTGGCCGGCAGAGATGGCATTCTGGTGCACACTGAATGAGTGTTAATGGAAAAAAAGTCCTTCAGCTTTGTGTGAGGAGGTACTAGCCAGAGACTGTCGTTGTAGAGGAGTCAGCTGGAGACCTTTTCACACCACCACCTGCTACAGGGCCTAGGTCTGCCTCCACCGCATTCCCAGGGACCCCTTTCTGTCCTCAGGAACACCCAGCAACAAAGCCAGACTTCCTGTCACCCTGTCGGAGGACTCTGCTACCCAGGTAATTCACCAAGGAGCTGACCTGCAGGAGCTAAGCATGCAAGCAGCTGTTCCTCCAGGCCTCTAGGTGGCAGGCTCTCTCCAGCACGTCCTGGTCAGAAGTCCCATTGCAGAGGTGGGAGACTGCAGGCAACAGTGGCCTTTGGCTGTCCAGCCCTCAGTAATCCATGCTCCTCTCTAGAATAAGGTTCTAATGGAGCACTCATAAACTTGTGAGACCACCTGTGTGTCACAGCTCCAGTCCAGGAAGTGTAGAGTAATATAGGTCCTGGATCCGGAACCAGAAGTTTGGGTTTCACACCTCAGAGCCAACACAAACTAGATCCTAGAGCTTTGCAACTTCTTCAGAACT
Organism: Peromyscus leucopus; assembly: GCF_004664715.2. NCBI lineage: Eukaryota > Metazoa > Chordata > Mammalia > Rodentia > Cricetidae > Peromyscus > Peromyscus leucopus. The sequence continues at coordinate 29,566,500 of NC_051067.1, read as the reverse complement.
CCCCTCACATCTAGTGATTGGGTGACGATGAGGCCTCTCCCTACATCCATTAACCAAACTCTCACAAGCTTTTAAAATAGGAACCCCTAAACTGGCAGCGTCTGCTGCTGGGTGCCTCGGGCCATGTCCTTTCCTTCTTATAGAGTACTGCACAAGCCACCAGCTTCTAACCCCACATAAGAAGCTGTGTACTCACAGATGCTCTGTGGAATCCGCATCCAGGAGCTGGTCCTTCCCGTTGGGTATGCTGTGGTCAATGACTATTGTTTCTGTGTTTGCCAAACAAAATCCATTGGACCTCATGATTTCTGGAAACCAAAGCCATAAGATAAGTATTCAGCGCCTGAGGTCTGGAACTTCAGGATTTCTCACAGACTGACTGCTCTCAGCCTTGAGCAGCCCAGAGCAGCTTTCTTTCCGCAGTGGGCAGTTGTTAATGCAAACTCATAGTTGATCACAGTGCTGGGAATAAGTGATGCTAAGTGCTCAGCCCCAAACGGGACATCTCTAGCACCCCGTCCAAGGCTCAGGGACCATTGTGGACGAGGAGACAGAAAGAATGTAAGAGCTGGAGGATGGTGAGGAGGGCTATGAGATGCTGTCTTCTGGACTTGACCCAGCTGTTGCACCCAGGAATTCACAACAACAGTGGTTACCTGCACAAGACTGGATCCATAAGCACAGATGTGGGTACTTTAGAAAAATCAACACACAAAAGCGGCTTCCTGTGTCTACACTGGCTCTTAGGTTCCAGGGGCTCTCGCATGGCTGGAAGGGCTGAAATGGAGGGTTGGTGGCAGTCACTAGGCTGGAGGTTTAGACTGCAGTTTCAGGGCCTTGGGACTCCTCTCCTCCATGGGACACCGTCAAGATTGTATTTGAGAATCTCCAAAAAATTTACCTAACTCCAGTATCCCATGATGTCCTGAACTCTATCATGGCAAGCAAGTATCCATTTAGCTACAGACACCCTCTTTAAACAGTAAAATTTAACCAATGTTCAAATCCCTAATGCAAAACAGGGCAGTGTTTCTAGAATCTGCACCCATCCTCCATCTAGGCTTTATGTCATCTTCAGATCATGGATAACACCTGATATAGCGTAAATGATAAGTAAATCATTATTATAATGATCACGGATAACACCTGATACAATGTAAATGATATGTAAATCATTATTATAATGATGAGGAGAAAGTGCTGCACTTGATCAGTAGACATAGTACTTTCCCCCAGTATTTTGGCCTGTGCTTGATTGAATCCACAGATTCTGGACTACAGATACTGTGTGAGAACCCAGGATGGCTTGGCTCTCTCTCTCTGTTTTTAATCTACTGCAGCCTTGACATTTCAGAAGGGGCTGCGTTTCTCTTTCTTTCCTCAGGAGCTCAGCACCCTAAGGTGCCATCTTGGCCTTGGGATCTTCCCTTTTCTGTGAACCTCGCTCATCTCCAGTCCTTGGCTCTTAGGCGGCTGAGCTCCATTTTCAGGATCACCTCTGTTAGTCTTCGCAAGCCAGGCTCTCACCCTAAAAGACACGCTTAACGCATACCCCAGATGATGGGTTTGTTTAGTTCACAGGATCTCATCCTCACTTTAGGGATGCAGCTGACTTGAGTCCCTCCTCTCCTCCTGGCACACAGAGCCAACAAGAGCATCTCTCCTCATCTTAAGGGTTACGGACATCAGAGGCCTTTGTGGCTAAAGGATTCTCTTAGTCCTCTCCCCACTTGACCATGGTCTAACTTATTCCTAAGTATAAAATTTGTTTTTTCATGATGAGATTGTTACTTCCTCTTTATTTTTAACCTTTCTAGGCATTTGGTGCTCCATTCTGTGAATTTTTCTCCATATGCAGAGAATTGGGGAACTACCCAGAAAGGAATAAAGAAAAATAGATTTCCTTTTCCCTCTCACAAAAACGATTATTCCTCAGTTTGCTAAGTATTACTGAAATGCATGTCCGGCTTCCTGGAGAAGGGATCAGCCTGTGTCACGGCTCTGCAGTACTTCTCAGTCAGTCACACACCAGCTTTCGGCTTCCTCCCTGCCTTCCCTGCCCTTCCCCCTGGGGCTGGACTCTACAAACCACTAAGGAGTGGGTCTGGGGACTCGGGTCAGCTACACTTCTTTGTACAAAGAACAAAAGGAAGATGCTTAGCTAGTGATCTGTCAGACCGACAATCACGGAACCCCACACAAGTTCCGATTCCCTCGCCTCCCCGCTCAAAGGGTGTGGCAGCAGAGAGCCTCTCTCTTTATTGTTCTCATTAACTCTGACCCAAATCTGTCTGTCTGAGGAAGTGCAGGCAGCCCCAGTGCAGCCTCCACACCGCTAACTGACAGCCTAGGTCTCCTTCTCCCACCGCTTTGCCGAGGGAATCTGGGGTGGGGGAGGACCCTGGGAGTTCAAACAGATGTCACTGATGCAAGTCACTTCTGCACAAACTCCTGGAGCTACTGGCATGCCTAATTTTTGCTCAGTGCGAATTGTGGAGTCTGGGATGTGGAATTTATGCTGGTCCCTCCTGAATTGATTTGGAACAAGTCACTCGTCAGATGTCTATGACAAAGAGCCTTTGGGCGCATAAATGAGATTGAAAGTTCCCAAAGCCAGTTGGGCCCTGAGGTCAATAAGTAGATTGGTCTCCAGTCCCTTAAAGTTCCAGCCTGAGGTCACAAAGGAACCCTGCTCAAATTGCCTGTGTTTCCCAAAAGATGACCCCCAAAAAGCTCTTGGTCCCTCTTGGATCACGATCCTCACCCTCATCACTCTGAGCACACACACAGCTGGACCTGTAAACCTTTAATGCAGCCATTCCAAGCTGGCTTGGAGAGGGATGGCTGGGTCACTGGGAAACACTGGGACATAAAAAGCAGGTATCTTAACAGGCTCAACACCTAGCCAGACACACACGGCTCTCCTCTACCTCTGCTCGCTAAAGCTAGAGCAAAGATTCTGTCACAGTTTATATTTTTTATTTCTTCTATCCACTTAAAAACAATGTCTTAAGAGGAGCTGTGACTTAAAGACCTCAGAGGAATTATCTAAAACTTACAACAAAGAAAGTCTAAGTGTAGCCTGTATGTAACTGCAGAGGTCAGGGGTTTAAAATGGCCGCTTTGCTAATAGTTGCTCAGTGGCGCCCTCCCCAGGCGCCATCCACACACTGAGCAACACCAGCTTGAATGTGAAGGCCCGGGGATCAGTCTTCACAGGAGGGTGGAGCTGTGGTCTGAATTGAAAGGTCCCTCAAAGGCCTGTGTGTTTGAACACTCTGTCCCCAGCTGGTTGCGCTGTTCTGGAAGGTTGGGAAACCTTTGGGAGGTGAGCCTGGCTGGAGAAAGTGAGCCACGAGGGGTGGCCATGAGTAAAGAAAAATTACAGGGCCTGCGCCTATTTTCAAACAAACTTAAGATATGGATTTCATGCATGTCAGTTCACAACCCACAGCAAAAAAATCACTAGCTAGTTCAATTTTTTTAAGGCCCATCCCTAACTCTAGAAACAGTTCATTTTCAAGTTAAACCCCACCCACCCCTACGAAAGGATCAAACTCAAGGCCTCAAATATGCTAGGCAGTGGTTCTGCCTCTGAGGCACACCTCAGACCTCAAGATACTTTTATATTCCTATTTTGTAATGATTAATTTATAGTGAATTTTAGAATTACAGGTACCCATGAAGCCATGAGGACGTAGACAGGGGTCCGACATACCCCACAGCAGCTCCCTAAGTCAACACTTCATACAGTTAGGGTCCCCATCACTTCCAGGGAATCTCAAGGGGACAGTGCCACTAAGTGTAGAGGCCCTTCAGTGGGGTTTCACCAGCATCCTACTAATGGCCCTTTCTTCTGCTGCAGATCCGATCCAGGACTCCTCGTTGTACCGAGCTAAGTGACTCCAAGGGCTCCTGGGCTTTCCTTGTTTCTCATGATTTGTAAAGAATTCAGGTGAGCTGCTTTACAGCTCTTCCTGGAGCTGGAGTCCCAGGTGGTTAGGACTAGGTGACGTGACATTGGGAGGAGTCCCACAGGGCCTGTTGAGTACCCCACTGTGGAAATATGGGGTGTGCCTGTGTGCATGTGTATACTGCACAATATCCATAGGCCCACTGTCCAATATCCATTAACAAATATCTTAGAGGATAAGGCCTATATACTGTGCAAGCCCTGCTTCCCTTGAACTCCCACCCACTGCTTAGCTTATCTCCATCAACGGATGTTTTTCAGAACATCTTCCAATCCATGTGCATGGTGCTGGAATGGTGGTTTTCCTAATTTGTAACTGTGGCAGCGTCTACATGTACCTTATGCCACCACCCCTCAGTTCACCAATTCTCCAATTCCATTTCTGCAGGTCTTTAGTCAGCCATGGAAGCATTCACAGTATAGCCTTCCTCCCTTCTAAGTCCTCCCTGGCATTAGATTTTCAGTTTATTCCAGCAACAGAACAAAAGCACAAACAATATGCTTTTATTAACTGGCTGTCTATCCCTGTATAGTAAAAATTAAGGCTAAGATTGAATAGATACTGAATTAAAGAACACACACGCACACGCACACGCATGCACACACAAAATGTATTTCCTTTCAAACCTTGAATGGGAACAACCCACGTTTGTGGCTGAACTCTATTGGTCCTAGTAGCCATAACTAGGTGGAGCTGAGACCTCTGTTTCCTTGTGCTGCATAGATGTGGTCTCACTGCAGAACACTTAAGATTTGTGCTCTCTTATGTTTAATAAACATTTAAATCAACACAGGAAAGGAATGCTTATGTCTGAGTGGTTATCCTTGATGAGGCCCCAGAATATCGACAAGATTGTTCAGCACAACCAGTGCCTGGTGCCATCTGGTGGAGCCCTCAGCACCTACAGCCTCAACATTCAAAGAGAATAGTCTGGACACTCAGGGCCCAGGCTTGGTAAATCACCATCCCAAGAGAGGGCGGAGTTCTGTGCCAACTCCATAGCATCCACCATCTCCCCACATGACAGACTGCATGAAGAAACCCCTTAAGAGAAGGGAAGAAGGATCAGTGTAGATCTTGGCCATCAACATCTGTTTCCTAAATGGACAGAATCGATGAGAATGGCAGTGTTTGCCTTGGTGACCCTTGAGGGTCACAGCTCAAACCATGACCAGAGTCGAGTGGAGGAGACCCAGGGTGTGGAGAGGATGTGACAAGATCAAAATTCATCCACCATTCAGACTTTAATCTATCTGAGATGACAAGAAAGTTGGGCTTTATTCTGCGGGTGAGGCTTTGAGAAAAGCAATGACCATCAGGAGTCAGTTTGGGGTCCTCATGTCAGCACATGGGGTGAACTCTGGAGAAAGAGAGAGGCAACGGGGAAGGTCATGTGTATGGGTTCCTGGGAAGCCAGAACTCCTCAGACTCTGGGCCTCCTTCCGAGAGCCACACGCCCAGAAACATACTAGTGAATAAGGGCACTGAGACCGGAAAGCCTGAGGTGCCCACAAGGGACCAGTTTCCCCAAGAAGATGCCTGTGCTTCTGAGCAAAGAGCATCATTAGAAATCAGTGGTTGCAGGGAGGGGGGATCGGACTTAGGAGATAGATGCTCTTAATCAGCAGTTAAGAGCAATTGCTGCTCTTGCAGATGATCTGGTTTGATTCCCAGCCTCCACATGGTGGCTCATAAACTACCCATAATCCCAGTTCCAAGGGATGGGATTCAATGCCCTATTCTTGCCTCCATAAGTACCTCATGCATGTGGTGCATAGACATACATGTACCCAAAACATTCATACATATAAAAAATAAATAAATCTTTAAAAAAAAAGAAATCAGTGTGGAAGTCTCTGCAGCTTATTGAAAGTGTCTGCTCCCTCAGTGAAGAGGGAGGTACATCCTAAGTGGAGCTGACAGAATGCTGCTCCCTGTATACACGCCAGTTCATATCCATGCTCTCAGTTCATATCTATGCTCTCAGTTCATATCTATGCTCTCAGTTCATATCCACGCTCTCAGTTCATATCCATGCTCTCAGTTCATATCCATGCACTCAGTTCATATCCATGCTCTCAGTTCATATCCATGCTCTCAGTTCATATCCATGCTCTCAGTTCATATCCATGCTCTCAGTTCATATCCATGCACTCAGTTCATATCCATGCTCTCAGTTCATATCCATGCACTCAGTTCATATCCATGCTCAGTTCATATCCATGCTCTCAGTTCATATCCATGCTCTCAGTTCATATCCATGCTCTCAGATCATATCCATGCCCTCAGTTCATATCCACGCTCTCAGTTCATATCCATGCTCTCTGTTCATATCCATGCTCTCAGTTCATATCCACGCTCTCAGTTCATATCCATGCCCTCAGTTCATATCCCCGCTCTCAGTTCATATCCATGCTCTCTGTTCATATCCATGCCCTCAGTTCATATCCACACTCTCAGTTCATATCCATGCTCTCTGTTCATATCCATGCTCTCAGTTCATATCCACACTCTCAGTTCATATCCATACCCTCAGTTCATATCCACGCTCTCAGTTCATATCCATGCCCTCAGTTCATATCCATGCTCTCTGTTCATATCCACGCTCTCAGTTCATATCCACGCTCTCAGTTCATATCCATGCCCTCAGTTCATATCCATGCTCTCAGTTCATATCCATGCTCTCAGTTCATATCCATGCTCTCAGATCATATCCATGCCCTCAGTTCATATCCACGCTCTCAGTTCATATCCATGCTCTCTGTTCATATCCATGCTCTCAGTTCATATCCACGCTCTCAGTTCATATCCATGCCCTCAGTTCATATCCCCGCTCTCAGTTCATATCCATGCTCTCTGTTCATATCCATGCCCTCAGTTCATATCCACACTCTCAGTTCATATCCATGCTCTCTGTTCATATCCATGCTCTCAGTTCATATCCACGCTCTCAGTTCATATCCATACCCTCAGTTCATATCCACGCTCTCAGTTCATATCCATGCCCTCAGTTCATATCCATGCTCTCAGTTCATATCCACGCTCTCAGTTCATTAGGAAGCTCTGGCTTCAGAGAGGTCTGGTTGTTTGACAGCCAAAATAGGAGGGCTGGGAACAGCCAAGGGCAGAGCCTCAGGAGTGGGGGAAACCTGTAGAAGAGTTCCAAACACTTCCCTGAGGAAGGAGGCTAGTCCCCAGACTGCGGCCTCACGTAGCAACGACCCCACACCACATGCGCACACATGCATACACCATACCTTGCACAGACTTTTGGCTGCAGGCCATTCACAAAGGCCCTTCTTGTCAGCCAGGGTTCTATGCCAGGCTGGCCCCAAACCAGCCCCTGGCCAGCTCTTTCCATTCAGGTCCACCAGTGCCTAAGGAGCAAATTCCCAATCCCCCTGCCCCATTTCTTCCTACTTGTTGACCCTCCCATCCCTGGTCTTCTCTGATGCAACAGCTTGCTTTGCAGTGTGTTTGGAGCCAGGCATAACATCTCACATGGTCTGGTGTCTCAAAGAGCACAAGACAGACAAGATTCCTGCCTCTGTAGGCCTGGATGCTGCACCTCTGTCATGAGCAAAGGCCACCAGGGAGTTCTCATACAGCAGCAAGGACCTGCCTGTCACCAGTCCTTGCAAAAATACATAAAAACTGACTTAAAGCCCCATGTGGCATCTGCATTCACCCCTTTAATTCCTCCCCATTATTTCAGCCTTACAAGATAAACATGCACCACGTGGTCATTACATTCTGATATGATCATTACATGATAAAATAAGGCAAGACAGGGGACAGGGGACTCCTCCAGGGCAGCTCCTGAAACTCATCTGTCTGCTGAACCGCGGTGCCTCCGGGTCATCTTGAAGCAGGGTTCCACCCCTTTAAGGATTCTGCTGTTCTCTTTCCCATTTGCCCCAAACAATGAAATAATGCAACACACAGGCCTGGGACTCAGTGCATGGTTCCCACTCAGACTCAAGAGCAGCTTTCCCATGTGCCAGGTAGGGGATCAGAGCCCCATCTGACAACCAGTGAAACTTTAGAGCCAGTGGTGAACTCGGTAGGATGAGGGTTCACAGACATCAACCCAGACAAACAGCCTCACTCCTTACAATCAGCTACAAAGAAGGTTCTAGAGGCCAGGTCCCAGTTACCCAGAGGTCCCTAGGCCTGCACATTGTCCACTCTCCTTTAAGATAATCCAGGAAGCTTCCGGACACTGAACAGCCCCGCCGGACCACCCACCCTGTGCACTCAGAGTCACATCTAGGAGACCTCTCCCACCCCAGGTCCTAGACCCACCCACCCAGCTCACCCGTGCACACAACTGGGATTGCCACCCCTGTGTGGCATGGACACAAGAGCACCATCACTCTGCCCTGGCAGTCTTCCCTCCTTCCCTCACCTCCCACGGATGACTCCTCCTCCATCAGCTTCTCACCGAATGCCCTCTGCTCCTCCCAAGAGGCTGAGCCCACCCACGGAAATACCACACTTGCAGCCACCCCAGCCACGGAGAACAGCGCTCCCACGCCTTCACTGCAGCTCTTACCTGATATTTTGACAGGACTTTGAAAGCTGGGTTGAATTTTATGGACATTATCATTTTTTAACACCTGATCCAGAGGCGATCTCTCAAAGAAGGTGAGCACCACCTCAGACCTAGAATACTGGGGATAAACAGAGTAATTACTGGAGATGCAAAGCTCTCCACAGTAGGTCCCATGTGCGTGATGGGGTGGTGCTTGTGCACAGAGGTAACCCCAACGGATATGAAGCTCAGAAGGCAGTCCCGGGCCTGTGCAGGGGCTGGTTGATGACCTATGATGCCCAGTAACTGGATCACTGCAGTTTCTTTGTTTACAAGTGTAATGGGCAAGGCCTCTGGCTAGGGTGGGTGGCCCTGTGGAATGCTTTGCACACGGCTGGCATTTCACACCCGGCTCCCTCCTTTGCTATCGGCACGGTTGCTTCTACCTCAGCCATTTGCCAGAGGGGAAAACAGAACCTTTAAGAGCTAAGGCGTCCTGCCTGGCCCTCCGGGTTCTTAGTTCTCCACATCAAGCTCACAGACTCAGGGTGTGAGTTCCAGGGAGACGGAACTGAACACCGTGGCTGCCAATGATGCTGACATTGCCCTTGGCTTCCTGGTGCCTGTTCTAAACTTAAGAAGAGCAGGTTCTGAGGCGAGGGAAGAAAGCAAAGGCCACCACTTCTGTAGAAGCCCCGTGCCCTCCTGCTTCACACCTCATGACTCGAGGGAACCTAGCAGAGCCCACAGAAGCCTTCCTTCCCTTGATTGTCGGCCGGGATGTCTAGTGGGAATGAGACGCTGAGTGGGATACGGAGCGGTCTGCGAGCCTGGGTGGTGACGGGCCACTCTGGCCTCCCCGCCCCACGGCGACGTCTCACTCACCTTACAGGGCATGCTGATGACAGTCTCCAGTAGCTTCTCGACCTCATTGAGCCTGGTCTCTGTGTCGTGTGCTTCCTTGATGGCAAGCAGTCCTAGAAGAGAGGCAGGAGTGGCCAGGTCAGACAGGCGAGCAGCCTGTGATGAAACAAGTGACCGATAGCAACAGGTGTCCCGTGATGAGGACACCGCCCCATGCTCTCTTCCACAGCAGACTGTCCTGTTCCTAAGGTCAATACGTCTCAGTGTCTCTCATGGACGTTTGAGACCACAGACAGAACCAGACCCCAAAAGATAAAACTTCTTCCTCCGTAATTCAACCCACATCCTGGACCATGGCCGTGGCTGTTGCTCTTGCAGTCTGAAGTGAGATGGGAAGGCTACCATGAATTTCATCTCCACAGTTTCACAGTCAATGCTCCCCACAGCAGGTCTTAGGCGCCTCTGCCTGCAGTTGTGGGGTGTGTTCTTGGTTTTGGGCTCCTTATTCAGGTGAGACTATTCGCCTCTCCTCTTGAAGAGGGCTTTGTGGCTTCTCTGTGCATGCCCCAGTGGTGGCCAGCATCACCGCTCTCCCACTTTAGGACCAGCGTTAAGCAAAATGGGGACTATAGGACCCTGAGGTACCAGGACAGCTGCTAATGACTGGTGTGTGTGTGTGGGGGGGTTATATACAGCATGGAGACAGACGTGAGACAAAGGAACCATTCTCATCTCAGGGGAGTCAGGGCAGGGCGGCTTAGCAACTCATCCTGCTGCTCAGAATGGCAGGCAATTTGAAACTTAGGAACTCTTTGTTTTGAGAACTTTTGGCCTCAGAGAACAGACAAGCAAGCGTGAGATAAGGGAGACTTAGTACTCACTCTGTCTTGTGGGTGTCTGGTGCTAACCTGTGAGGTCCCAGGTTACCCCTCCCCCTGCGAAGCACACTGGTGATGTATGACTTTGCTGCAACCAATGTCACACATCCAAAAATGATAGTGGAATGAGGGCACAGGTGGATGGTCCCCTGCAGTGGGACATTCTGGGGCCCATGCCACTAACATCTGGACACAGCCAGAGCTTAGCCAGAGACCCCCTCGGTTGCCATCAGTAAGATAACTGCCCAAGGGGTGGGTGGCCCAGGACCCACCAGCCCTGATGACACAGACAAGGTCCCACTCTGCCAGTGACAGCTGCCCGGACCACAAGGTCTGTGTAAACGGAGCCCATATTTAGACAAGTCATCTAAATGCAATGTTCAGAAGGGAAAAAGATCCCAGAGAAAGCCCTTGTGGGCATGAGTCATGGCCCTCTCCAGGAACCCAGGCATCGGTGCTCGTTATGGGTACCACAGAGTGGTCAGCACAGGCTCTGACTGGCTGTTGGGCTGTGCAGTATTTTATTTTTAAAACCTTATGGCTCAAGGACATACTTGGGAGATGTGGGGTTTTCTCTGTCTCCCATGAGCAATACGGACGCAAGAATTCCCACTTCAGCCTCTCCCAACAGCTTTCAAGGGACAGAATTCAGACTCCTGTGTACACTAGCTTTGTCCACAACTCTGTATGACCAAAATGGCACAATCCCCGTGATCTGCAGCACAACCCCAGAGACCTAGATCCCAGAACTATGGTCGGTCCCTGAAAGTTTCTTTCAGGTTCTGGTTTGGTTTTGTTCACAAAAGGCAAAGTGTTGAGGTTTAGGTAAGTGATCAAAATTTCTAAAAACAACCTGATTAGGAAACACCAGAACACATAGTTCCTGGGAGCTCCTACCAGAGTCCCCAAATGTAATGAGAGGGCATTTCTGAAAGGCTAGCCTAGGCTATCCCTAATGTCTACACCAGTGTCTCCTTCACCTGACCTCCTGGCATGCAAGTACCCCTGCTTGCTGATAGTGTTTTCTGATCCCATCCCTCTCACCCTCCCTCCCTCCCTCCCTCCCTCCCTCCCTCCCTCCCTCCCTCCTCAGCCATACAGGCCATGATGGCCAGCCATGGGATGTGCAAAATCCAGAGGTGACAGAGTGGGTTGTGACTGTTCCTCTGGAAACCTGAGGCTTCATATACACCCACTCAAGCACAACACCCTGAACATCACCAGAGGAAGAGACTGGGTCACCTCTCTTCCCAAGTCCCATCTCAACCTGTCTGTTGAAGAAAAAGAAAAGAAAAACAGAAAACACCAGGGTGTCAGAGTTCCTGAATGCCTCTGCCCAAAGTTCTGAGCTCCTCAAAGAGAGAAATAGAGAGTCATCCGTGGCATGATGGCGTTTGGGGGCACAGCGGGGCTTGTGTGACAGTGGTCCTGTAAGAGATGTCACCTAGAAACAGCACAGCTGGCTCGGTTGGTGTAAATGCACTCAGGATGTCCACACAGTGACAGAAATCAAAGACTCCTTTCCCAAAGCATCACTGTCATTAAGAGGGTGTGGCTGTGTGTACACATGAGGATGAGGATGCAGGACTTTTCTCTGCACTAGGTCACTTTGAACATCCTTCCTTGCCACAGAGTAGTATGCAGAGGACAGCGCCAGGTCTGAATTCCTTGGAAAGTTATTCATAAAGAGAAAAAAATCACATAACAATCCCACAGACAGCTGCTTTCTTCAAAGAAGCAAAGCCACCCTCCGGTTTCCGAGAACTACAATCCTAGACAGGAGTCCATCCCACTGACACAGCAACTACTTTTATTCTCTGAAAGCATGGTTCATAGGAGACCACACTCCTGTACAGCCAGTGTACAGCCGGTCTACACCACTTCCAGGTGGAAGCATCCGCCTGAATTCTCAACGAAGGAGTCTTGATTCTGGCTCATTAGCGGTGATGGCAAAGCCCTGGTTCTATCTTTGTTTCTCTTGTTGACTTTACAACTGCCAATGAAGAGGTAAAGACACTCTGCTCTAGACCAGTGCAATGCTTTAAATGAGAATGTCCCCAGATGGGCTCAGATGTTTGAACACTCGGGCCCCAGTTGGTGACACTGGGGAGGTTTAGTAGGTGTGGCCTTGTTGGAGGAAGTATGTCACAAGAGGCAGGCTTTGAGAGTTTAAAAACCCACACTAGCCAGGCAGCAGTGGTGCACGTCTAGCACTCAGAAGGCAAAACCAGGTAGATCTCTGTGAGTTCAAGGTCAGCCTGGTCTACTGAGCAAGATCCAGGACAGGCACCAAAACTACACAGAGAAACCCTGTCTCAAAAAACAAATAAACAAACAAAAAAAGACAAAAACAACAACAACAAAAACAAACACACACACACAATTTCTAGTTCTCACTCTTCTTGCTTATGGTTCAAACTGTGAGCTGCATGTCCACCGCTTGCTGCCACGCTGCCCCAGCTGGTTTGGACTCTGGAGCTATCTAAGCCCACAAAATCTCCTCCTTCTATGAGTTGCCTTGGTCACTGTTTTATCACAGCAAGAGGAAATCATCTAATGCAATCAGTCTTTCAGGGCCGCCAGATTTCACAAGGAAAATATAGAACCTAGTGAACCGAGAATTTCAGATAAATGAGGAGGAACACCATAGTAAAGGCTGCTCTCCTGAAAACACTCTTTGCTGTTTGTCTCGTGTTCAACACGAACTTCATGCCCTGCACTCTGTCTTTGCTATGACCCATTTTCCAGGCTGCAGTAGAGAAAAGCAAGGGTACCCTTCCGGCCTCTAGAAACAGCATCGGCACATTGGCCCTGTTGGATGTGACCCCAGCCCACCTTACCAGTTCCATGCCCTGCCATTTCTCACAGCTCTGGGACAACACTGAGAAACAGGCCCCGCTGGCCAGCAAGTCTCCAGTGCCCACAGTGCAGCCTCTGGCACAGTCAGGGGCACAGTGGCATTCTTCAAGTTCGGTTGCATCTGCTTCCTTGAACCAATCTTTATGCTTCGGAATGAAAGAAGCCAAGTGGTGTTCTTTGGAAATGAAAGCGGGCTTGTGACTCGAACAGGGAGAGACACCCAAATGGGGAAGGGAAGCCTGTGGGATGCTCACACGCAAGCTCAGAAATGACAGGCGCTTCTCTCGGAGGCTGTGAGGTAGAGGTGTTTTCATTCAGCAGTTAGTTCCCCATGCTGGCTCCTTGGTAACCATGAAGTGGGCAGTCTAAGTAGGCTTTCTTAAGGTGCCACATCCTGTCTCCAAGAACCACCCTCACCCGAGTGACAAGGAACACTGGCCTTTTAACCAGGTGGTACAACAGCTTTGCAAAATGGTGCATGCCTCTGTGTTTGAGGAGGCTTTCCTAAGAGCAATACAACCCGATGACCATTGCTGCATTTACAGCCCCAAGGCCAAGGAGCACAGCCTCAAGAAGCAGGAAAGAGCCACCATTCAGCATGCCGGCCCTTACCCTCATCAGCCCCAGGCCAGCAAAGATGAGTCACCACCAGCCACCTGGCTTTTGACAGCCCCAAGCCCCAAAGCTCACAGTGCCCTTCCCTTGGGGTCCTGGACATCATTTCCCTTCAATCATTTAAAAAAATCTATCAAAAATATTTTAAGATGATGAAATCACACACACACACACACATGCACACGCACACGCACATGCACATGCACACGCACACGCACGCACGCACCACACTCCTCCCTCTGCTCTGGGGCCCTAATGCAGAAAATGAAATAAATTTTCCTCTGGAAACTTCTAATTGTTTCACACTCCTGAGGCTTCTTAGTTTCACAGCTGGCGGGATCCCCAAATATCTGCCACCTCTGTAGTAATGATATCAGATTCTCCAAGCATCTCTGTGAAAGGCGGAGTTCTGAGAGTGGTCTTCACGAGGCCTCTGTTTTCATTTTCAGGGAAAGGTGACAGGAGCCATGGTCTAAGTGGCATGGCCACCAGCACAGTGCACTATTTGCTCACATTTGCATATTTTCCTCTTGCACCTGCTCAGTGTTTTCCTTCGAGTTTAAGTCAGTTGGCTCTTAAAAGCTCAGGCTGGCTTTTCCAAATGTCACTTGTGTATACAATTTCAACTTTACTTTTTAATGTACTTAAATACAATAGCTCTAGAGTACCTGATGCTTCTGAGTTTTATACTCCAAGTATCATTGGTGGTTTAAGAAAAGTCAGCCTGGAGCAGCCCAGGGGACCTTTCTCCCTAAAAGGCTTTATTTAGCCTTGCAAGAAAAAAAACAGAGAATTTGTTTGTGCTTAACTGATTTCATCAAAAGCAAACACCTGCTTCATTCCTGGAACCAAAAATGAATGAAGCAAACATAAACAACTGTGACTTCCAAATCATGTCTAACATGGTTTTGCTATCTCAGATTGTAATGATCAATACTGCAGGTGGACAAGATAGTTGTGAATGTGAACAGATGCATTCAAAAAATAGAGCTTCATTGAGAGGCTGTAGTTCTATAACTGGCCAGCAGGGGGTGACAACACACCGCATAAGCCTAAGGATTTCACTCACAAACTCACAGATGTGACAATTGCCCACTCTTCAACACGGGGAAGAATGTGACCCAGGTTTCATAATCCCGGAAAATGTTCTGATTTCTGAAAAAGTAATTATTCACATAACCTCAACTTCTAAAATTTACCAACACATACTTTGTGACACAAGAATTTATCCAAGTTTAGCACATGCAGTTAAAAGCTTGAAAAATTAACAATATGATATATAAATTTCAGCAAGCCAAATACATAAATATTCAGGGACTAAATGTCAGCCTGGCTGTGCATGGTGGTGCATTACTTTAACCCTAACATTCAGGAAGCAGACCCCAACCCCAAGAGGTGTGGCTTTCTCTCTAAGGGGCTTTAGCCTCACAAGAACAGAACAGTTTGTGGCTATTTTATAATTGACTGCTTTTGGCAAAAGTAAACACCTTTATTCCCAGACCCAAAACTGAACAAAGCAAGCATAAACAAATTAGTTTCCTGATATCTCTGAAGCCTGAGTCTGAGGTCCCATGTTTCTGTTAAACGGAGCTTGGTCTCCACACACGTGACAACTGCCCCAGGCTTTCTCTGCAGAAGTCTTGGGCTGGGTGGGGGATGGGGTGAGGTGAGGAATTCTGGTCATAAAGGCAAGACGCGGCCAAGGTCAAGAGAAGACTGCATTAAGGATGTCCACGGCCCACAGCACCTGCCTCTCTTGAGAGGAAAGACGCTTTCTGACTCTCCACAAAGGACAGCCCTGGGGGAAACTTTCTGTTGGAGGCATTTTCAAATGCGGCCCGATAACAAACTGCACTGAAATGGCTTTTTGTCCATTAACAAATGTGCCCATCAAAACACTGCACACAAAGTGCAGGGCTCTCGGAAGTATCCATTCATGAGCTGCAGGAGAGCTAGACACAATCTCAGAGCTGGCGGATCCTAAAAGGCTGAATACACAGATATTTTGGAGACAACAACCTTAAATTAAAAAAACAAAACAAAACAAAACAAAAACACTCAATAATTTCTAAGTATCTAGTTTCTTTCTCCTTCCCTCCTTCTGCCTCACTAGGGATAGAACCCGGGGCCTTAAATACAGGAACCCCAGCCTCTAAACAGGTAGTCATCGCCACTCAAAAAGCAGAGCCTAAGAAATAATCAGCTCCTAATTCTGTGTGAAGCGGGTGCTACAGTGGTTCTCAAGCCCTGGAAGACATCAGTGCAATTGCACAATATAAGCACGTGGCACCCACATGCACAAGCGTGTGTTGACACAGGGAAGAACAGTACTCCACACTAAGCGGTCACTGGAACCCTATCACAGGCCAGAGGACTCTGGCTGGGGGGTTTGCCCCTCCCTTCTGTCCGACTGATCTGGGCACAGCCAGGCTTACAGGGACCACAGAGATGGAGGAGAGGAGTGATGTCCCATCCAGGGACCCTAGGTGGAGGTGTCCCTCCACACCTCTCCCAGGATGAGAAGCTGGACTGGGAACAGAAGAGGAAGAAGCAGAAGAGGTGGAGGCAGAAAGAAACTTCCCTGGACCCCACAGGAGGAAGCTGCTCTTCCTTTGCTTCCAGGCTTCCAGCTTCCTGCTTCCAGTTTCCTGCTCTCAGAGTGCAGGGTGGGGGGTTGGGGATAGGGAGGGTGGGGGAGTTGGGGGATGGGGGAGCCTCCTAAAGGGACCAAGCGGTTTTCTCAGTGGGGGAAAAAGGCAGCTGAATCAAACTTTCTGATTTTTCCTGTTTTCTTAATCCCTCCTCTCTGTTCATTATTCTCCCCAATCTAAAGCAAAATTCCCTCCCTAAAACTCAGTTTTCAGAAGCCATTCACAAGTCAGGCATGGTGGCACATGCCTGTAATTCCAGCCCTTAGAAAGCTGGGGCAGGAAGATATTAAAGGCAGATATTGAGGGCAGCCTGGGCTACAAGTGAGACCCTATCTTAACAAAACAAACAGAAAACTCATTCACTGGGTCATTCCTTTCCCCCTGTGCTGGAAATGAATCCTAAAGCTGCCTTCACGCTAGGCATGTGCTCTACTGGTGAGTTACCCTACCCCTCCGGCCCCTGCCAGTCTGCCTTAAATAAGAGGCACACAGGATACCTACCCATTTTTACCTCTCACACAGGAAGGGCAGGCACACTGTCTCAAGTTCACAAACCAGAGGTCAGGGGACGGTGTGGCCGAAACTGTGGCAGGAGCCCTGCCTCTCCTAGACATTTGTACTGGCTACCAGACGGCTGGGAGGCATTCAGTAGCCAAACACCGTTAGCAGGGTCTAGGCCCAAGGACAACACAGAGCATGCACCTACTCACCCTAGCAGGAGCAGGCCTGAAGGTGAACAGATGTAGAGGGTAAGGGAGGGACAGAGGGAGGAAGGCAGTATGGAGGCCCACAAGAGGCCCCGAGGCTGGGGGAGGGGGCATGTGGAGTGGTAAGAGCTGAGGCAGAAAGACAGACAAGCTTAAGGAGACCACAGCTTCCCAGGCAGGTTCCGACCGCAAGCACCCCACATGCTTGGCAACTCTGTTTCTTGGAATGACGCACACACTGGCCCCGGATTCCCTCAGTCACTCAAGTCTGACCCACACTAAGCAATAAATACTAGTTTGGGAACCCATGAAACCATAGGCCCAATCAAGCCCCACTGTGGTACATGGTACACTCTCTCTCTTAGCCAGGGCAGGGAGTCGCTGGGAGGGTGGGATCACACCAACAAAGGCCACTGTTAGAAGCATGAGTAGGTGGATCAGCTTCGTAGGACACTGGTCTTGTTGGGTACCAGGCCTCCCCACATTCTCCTGCCTAGAGGCCTTTTATTGGGGTTACTGGGATTACTCAGGGCATAGGATAGACAGGTTGAGAAAGCCAGCAACTCCAAGTGTCTAGTTGGGTGCTCAGCACTCTGTGGCTATTACTCAGTAGGACCCATCACCTTGCTACACAGATGCTCTAATTGTTATTATAGCAAGAATGAGCCACCAGCAAGGAGAGAAGGGGACAGGGGAGGGTGGTTTGGGAGGCAAATTAGAAGAAAATATGGATATGGACTGTCACCGCGAAACCTATTACTTTGTATGTTAATTGGAAGAGGAGCAGGAGGAGGAGGGCAGAAATACCAAGCCGTGAGGATCAAGCAACTTGGCTGAAAGCCACAGGCCAGCAGCTGGGTGAGAGCACACAAGACAGCCCCGGCTGTCTGGGAGCAGATGCAGTGTCCTCCTATGGTGACCTGGCTGTGTCCCCGGCTTTGCCGCCCAATCTCCCAGGCCCCCGATGTTCTCACACAGGAAGCAGCAAAGGTAATGGCGGGAATAAGGGACACCGTGTGACCAAGTCCCGTCCACTCGCCTCCTTTCTCCGTTCTGTCCAAGTGCTACAACATGTTTTCCTCCTCAGCAAAAGGTAAGGAGACTTCGGTTCTCCAAACCAACGGGAAAAGGAATTTGCATGAATCAGTTACAAGAAAGATGTGGCTTGTGACCATCATCACTCAAGCTGGGGGTGGGATGAAGACAGGCACCAGCCCTCGATGTCATCAGGACAGCTAACAGCACATGAGCACACATTCCAGAGACCTGGCCTCATTCGGGAGATGCTGCAGCGGCCCGGAAGGAACAGAGCACAGGACCGTGGCCACTCTGCCCCGTCATCCCACCAGCAGGGACAAAAGTCACATCAAGGGGCTCTCAGGGGCTTCTCTAGACGGGGAAGTGACCAAACACAACCTTTTAAGTGATGGCGACTAAAATTAGCCAGTGGACGCATAGCGTGACCCAAAGCTACCAAAGGCAAACATTAATAGCATTAAAGGGGGGATGGGAGTGTAGCTCAGAGGTAGAGTGGATGCGTAGAATGCACAAAACCTCAAGTTCAACCCCCAGAACACAAAATACAAAAACACCCCAACTGTGGTCCTTTCTGTGGACTGGCACTGCCAACACGACAGTACATGCCTTCAATCTACTGCTGCCAGCCTGCTGCTGGCCCAGGGGAAAGTGCCAAGGCCTGGACTTTCACCTTTGAAGACGCTCAAGCAAAACACAGGCTGCCTTGTGCCTCCCTGCCAGCTCCTTGCACCCTCCCAAGTTCAAGCCCACGCACCTCATTTGCAGCAAGCTGAGCTCTGTGGAGAGGTACCACAGGCCTCGTTCCTTTATTCTCTCTGTATCGCTGTCCACACGTACTGTGGCTACTCTTATTTCCAACTGTGCACAGTGCATGAATGGATTTCCTGTCACTTCTGGAAAGTGTCTGCCAAAACAGACAGCAGAGAAACATCAGGAGGGGTGGGGGTACCTGCGGGCTCACAGCGAGGCCCAGTGGAGAAGAAGAGGCAAGTATCTCCTTCAGCATTTCACGGGGAGAAGCTGTGATGTACGTGCAAGGTGCCGGACCGGCTGTGTGAGCTCTAACTAGTTCCACCTACCATTGGGCAAGGCAACCAGGAGTCATGGTTATCCAAGGCATAGTACAAGATCTACAGCATGAAATCAGGAAGGAACCAAGGACAGTCAAGAAGTCATTTATGGGAAAAGAAGAGTCGCCAGGTGGTGGCACAGTCCTTTAATTCCAGCACTCTGGGAGGAAGAGGCAGGTAGATCTCTGTGAGTTCAAGGTCAGCCTGGTCTACATAGTGAACACTGTCTTAGAAAAAGACAAAAACAAAGAAGAAAAAGATGAAGGAAAGAAAGAAAAAGAAAAAGAAGTCCAGGATGTCAGAGTGGAGCCTGGTGTGGGCAGCAGGACGTGGATCTGGGAACAAATACAAAACAAGGAAGAGAG
The DNA here is from genome assembly GCF_004664715.2 of Peromyscus leucopus. Lineage (NCBI taxonomy): Eukaryota > Metazoa > Chordata > Mammalia > Rodentia > Cricetidae > Peromyscus > Peromyscus leucopus. Next base: position 29,546,945 of record NC_051067.1, on the reverse strand, counting down.
GAGGGGTAGGCATCCCAGGACAGGGTGGGTCAGGGGTCCTATACTCGGTGAGTGAGTCAGAGATGCCCAAATCCCCTGAGAAGTAAAAGTGCCCAGGTAGGATGGCAGGATGACCCCGGGGAAGCTCCCTAGGGGGATGGGGCTGCAGCAAAGGTCAAGGGCAGCATCCCACCACCCCTAACATCAAAGGCCAGGCAGAGGTGGCAGCCCCATGTCCTGCTTTGCTGTCCAGACCCATGCGTAGCACGCTCACGATAAAAGTCAAGTCGGTTGGTGCCTCTGAATGGCAGTTGGTCCATCCATTAGGCACCATTCTCCTTGTTTGGTGGCAACATCAAACTTCTCCCTGACATCCAGGTGAAGACAACATGATGGGGAACTGGGGCAGACCTGGGGAATGGAGCAAATGTCTGGGACGTGGGAGTCAGGTGCTGTGTCAGTGTCCAGCCTTTCCTGGTACCATCCCAGCTGTGGCTCTCAAGTCTAGGAAGAGCCCGTGTCCTGAGCACTGAAGATGCTTATCGCTGGTGATGAAATTGAATATAGCAAGGACAGGAACACCATGCACAGGTTCCCATGACAAATTCTGCTGCTAAATGCCAGGTTCCAGGCTGGCACCCTCAGCCAGCACCTCCCACTCCATAATCGCCTGAGGTGGCCTCACTGTGGCACAGGGCACCTGTGCCAGAATTCTGGGCTTGTGCTGTGTGCCACACACCGACCTCTAGACTCCCAATGCATCCATGGCTCTCTTCCAGGCCAATCAACGTCCATCCCCTTCTCACACCTGCTTCATTACACCTGGTCCCAGAAGCCCTCCAGCAGCCCCGCCTCCACGTTCTCCCTTGTTCTAGCCCATCTTTCTCAGTGCATCAGCTTGAGCTCAACTCAGATCAAATCAATTCCCTGGCTCAGAGCCCTCAGTGATGATGGAGACCATGACTGACCACCATCTGCCTCTCTCCAGTTCCCTCACCACACTCTCCACAGCAGCCACAGTGATCTCTTGATTGCTTGGTGATCAAGCAATGATTTATTAATGCATGCCTCCTAACCAAAATATGCGAATCGAAAGGATAGGTCACAAGGCTTTAGTTGCTCACTCACGTCATTGTCCCCTGCACGGTGCCTGGCAGCCAATATGTGACCACAAAATAAATGTAAACCCAAAAATGTAGTTACCAAGGATTCAAGCTCACCTGGCCACTTTGAAATAGAATCTGTAGTTGCAGAGGTAACCAGGCAGGCTCTGACGTCACAGATCGGCAATGGGTGCTACTAAAAAGAGAATCAAAATACTCCAAGAACCTCAAATGGTCACCAGGAAAAATCTGCATGTGTCTGCTTTAAAAGGCAGGCCTTATGTAATGGGACACAAAGTGAGAGGTCTCACTCACAAATGTGAACCAGTAGGTAATACACACCACAGAGGACTTGAACACAAGACACAGCCCGGGGATGAGACCAGAAAAGTAAGAGGGGGACACCTTGACAAGCCAAACAGCATGTCCACAGGAAGCAGCTACCCACCCCCCAGGGTTGGAGGGTAACACAGCAAGAGGTGGCTATTTCAGCCCTAGGTCAAAGCTGCCCACCTACTGTAGTGTCTGGAGAGAAGCCTGGTTCCATGAAGAAACGATACAGGGAGGAAGCCATGGTCCTGAGATCAGCACTATACGAGCTCATCGAAACAGAAGGCCAGGAAGGTAAGGGAGTGAGCACTGTGCCTCCCCCTCATGCAGTGGCACCATTCCCCTGCCCGTGTGTCACCAGGCCACATAAAAAGCCTATGGACGTCCACCAAGCGTAACACCACAGAGGGAGAAAAAAGTCCGATCCTCCGCATCTAAAATCTCTCTCATGGCAATTCTGGAGGAACCAAAGCTAAGGGCCTGGCACCTCTTCAACTGCATGAAGATTCAGAACTGCAAAGTAGAACCCTGCCTGGCCTGCTGTGTGTCAGGAGCTCAGCCTGCCAGGAGCAGTTCGGAGACACATTTCCCTGGGAAGCTCTTCTAATGAACCGAGAACACAAACCTAACCCAGCCCAGAAATTTAATAAATACTTGAGAATCTGACCGACTGGGATTAAAATGCCAGCACTACACACAGCTGCATACCTTTCCTGTCTGAAGTTTGAAAAATCCAGACCAATGTTTTTGATGCAAATAACACATTTGCACGGAAATGAAGTAGAATCTTCTTTCGTGTTATGATGAGGTATTTTACTTGGTGTATGACCTCCCTGGACATGAAGGGATCAAAGAAAGGAAAGGAGCCTTCCTGGCTTTGTGAAACAAAGCTCGGGAAGAACCAAGCAGAGAAAGGAGAGTCAGAACAGATCATGATTCATGGTCACCCCTCTACTGCTCCCTGGATTCATCTTCATTACGTCTAGGGGGTACTAGCTGGACCCTCATAAGAGGCTCCCATCAGATAGGAATGGGCCACTGGTGATGGACGGTTCTAATAGCTACATAGCGGGCTGTCGGAAAGTCCTTTCCCTATGACCACTGGGACTCACCCCCGCTGCCCCTGCCACTCCATCTCCACATTCTCACCCCTGCTTCTGCATTCTCCCACTCTTTAGATGCTTGGAAGCAGCTCTCGTCCACTGCAGCACCTGGGACATGATTCCAGGAGTTTGTATAGATGCAAACGAGGCCAGGTGAGCAGGGCATGATGATTTCCTCCCGTCTGCCCCAGGGAAGCTCTTTTTTCACCTGTGGCTCCACACTGAGGCCACACCCCTTCCCACACCCTCGGCACCAGCAACGCTGGCCAGAAGAGGCGGGTGCTGGCAGTAAACAGGTGGCATTTACAGAGTTACTGTCACCAGATGCGACCAGGCATTTCACGCCTCACAAAAGCCCACAGGTAATAGGTATGCTCATAGATGGAGACCCGGTTCCAGTTTGCCTGAGGTACCAGCTGAGATCTGAGACCGACTCAGAGGAACAGCCCGGAAGTTCAACTCGTTTATGGCCTGCCTTGTTCCAGAAGAAGCCACGGAGTAAACCACTGACCCTTTGTTATGCTTTCCTGGTCAGACATTCATTTGTTAAATTAAAAATACAACAAATAGCAAATTTAAAACAAAAAAAAAAAAGAAGAAAAAGAAAAGAAAAGAAACAGGTCCAATCTTGAAATAGTGCTCAGCCACCAGGAGGGGCTGGGATGGAGATCTAAAGCAGGCTTGTCACTCAGGGCCTCCACACTCACTGGCTTTGGGAGTCTGTCCAAATGATGTGTCTGCCAGGGGATGTGTCATGAGAATGGAGCTAATTATCCACATAATCCACACACGGGTGGGGCCTATCACCAGGGGGAATGGAGGTTATCTCAGACCCTAGCCAGACAGGCGGCCAAGGAGATAGGTACTGGCTAACCTGAGTAACTTCGCCCCAAGCTGCCCCAAGATTGTTGCTTGGAGGACTCTGAAGAAAGAAGGGCTTGGATCCCTGGGTCTCAGAGTCCCGGGAGGCCACACACTGATGGGAAGTCTACTCAGAAGCTCCTGTCCCCAGCTAAACGCCCCACACCTCACTCTTCCCGGTCTCAACCAAGGCCTCTCTCCGGCTTCCTCTGCTCTTCCAGTCCCTTTGCTGGCGTAGGAAAGGGGAAGCCACCGCTGTTTGAGAAAACAAGAATCACAGCCAACCAGGACCGTCACAAGGGCAGGGAGGAGGCGGCCATGGCTAATCAAATCCGAATGCGGACCCAGCTCAGGGGTGGGGACCCTGGGTTGGCTCGACAGATGCAGGCGGGGCGGTCCCCTCCTAGGAGAGGTGGAAAAGATTGCTGCGTGGCACTTCACGCTCAGGCTCAGCTGTCCTGGGGCAGAATAGGCACGGGGCCTCTCCCAGGCAGGACCCCGGCAGCGAGCGTACTGGATGCAATCCCCCAGTTCCGACACCCTATAACTCGAGCCGCCACTGGTCCTCCATAGCGGGGTAGGCGGCTGGAACCCAGTAGCTGTCAGCCCCCGGGTGTCGCCTTGCAAAGCTCTGCTTTCTTTCAGAAGCGACTCATTCTTTGGGACAGTCAGGCGAGAGTCCTGCCGACCTCGTCGCCTTCCCCACCCATCTCATTTATCCTCCAGGATTGTGTGCCCCAGGCTCCATGCCGACTCCCAGTCCTTCCTGAACCACGGCTGGGTGCCCTTCTTCAGGGAACCCGGGGTCTAGATGTCAGGTGCCGAACCGTAGAGGGAAGAAACAGTCTCAGTTTAAGTAACTCTTCCCGCTGACTTCATTGCACTTGGACGCGCGCGATCTCGTCGCTCTGTTCCTCCCACAGCCCGCAGCCCCCGGCGCCCCGCAGCCCCGGTGCCCCGCAGCCCCCAGTCCTGCAGCCCCGCACCTTGCCGCAGCGGCGCGCGCGTCAGCTCGGGCCGGTCCTCGGGGAAGGCGTCACGGAGGCGCTTGCACAGGCGACCCAGGTCCGCGAAGCTGCGGTGCAGGTAGAGCACGCTGCGGTCCGACCACTCGGTACGGATCTCGAAGAACTCCTCCTCGTCGCCACGCCGGCTGACGATGAGCCTGCGGATCCCGTTCACCCAGCAGCCGCGCACGAACATGTTCACGAGCGACGTGCCCTCAAACACCGCCGAGGCCATGCCGCGGGCCGCGCATGCCCCTGCCGCCGGGGGCGCCCTCGGCCCCCAACCCGGGGTCCGCCTGGGCAAGAGTGGTTCCGGACAGGGGCGATCAGGGGTCCTTCTTTAGGACGCGGTCGAGCCCAGCAACGGCGGTTAAGCGTCTGCGTGGGGCGAGGCTGGTACCCCACGGATATGCCCGGGCTCCGTACACACTCTGGGGCGGCTGCGTGCGGTCCGCGCTCTGGGCGGCGCCGCCAGGAGTCTGTCCCGCCGCGCAAGCCGCGGCTTTATAAGGCACTTCCCATCGCGGGCGGCGCGGGCGTCTACGTCGAGTCCGGGCTGCGGCGCCTCCCTCCCGCCTCCCGCTGACCCGCCGCGGGCCCCGCCGAGGGCTGTCCTGGAGCTCTGCTTTCCCAGTCTGCCGGCTGCTGAGCAAGGCTGGCCCTGCGCTCTCCCGGCGCGCAGGGAGACTTTCTATTCTTTCCTACTGTCGATCCTCGGGATTCTCCAGCCCGGAGTTGAGCGCTCTGCCCGCCTGGCGCAGGCATGGGATCGGCTGGAGTCTGGAGTCCCCGTGCGGCGCTGCATGGGGCGGGGACGCGGTCCCATAGAGCGCGGGAATCGAGGCCGAGGGCCTGGTGCTGGTCCCCGCTTTGCCCTCGACCTCTCCGGCCTGGGCCTGGCCTGGGCCGGGACTCAGGCAGGCCCGCCCCGTGTCCCATCGGTTACCGGCGTCTCCGCCCCGGGTCCTCCCGCGCATTCCGGTCGTGCCTTAGCCTGGCGGAGGCCCGGGACGCAGCGGGACAAACCGACCACAAGGCGAGACCGTGTAGTTGTTAGAGGAGGAGCTCCCAGGAGGTCGACGAACCACCCCAAGGGTTGTCCTCCAAAAGGGCATGTGGGACAAAATTGTAGGGGACAGGGTCTTCCGGGAGATAGTGACTCGGGAGGAGCTTAGGAAATCCAGTTGGTAGGGCTGCCCACCGAGATTGCATGCACCGTGCATGTCTTAGACTGCTCCCAATAGTGTCTAGCGTTAAGAATTTTAAGTGGGTTCCAGACATACTCTTTTGCCCACAACAGGGGAGAGAGACTGAGCCTTTACACGTTTCTAGAAAGTCGCGGAAGCCCAATGTGGAGCAGAGACATTGGAAGCTGACAATTGGTCTTCCTTCTCTGGACTTCATTTGACCCTGGCTTCCGTTCCCCCCACCCCGGGTGTGTGTGTGTGTGTAGGTGGCAGTTGTCACTGCAGAAACCTGCTGGGCAAAGGAGTGCCTGCCCTCTTAATAACTTCTTAATAGTTCCCTCCTATTAGCCAAAAAGTCCTGCTGAGGCACTCCGCGATGCTAGCCCCCACTCCTCGCTGGACCCGGGTCCCTTCTGAAGCTGTCTACTCCCTCATCATGGGGTCCATTCTTCAAGGTACCCCATCTTTAGGGGAGGGTTTACTGGGAACAATCAGGTCTTCAGTTCCCTGCTGCCCAAGTGGCCTAGCTTAGTGAGGCTGGCCTGCACTTTGAGCCTGGCATTCCTGAGCGCTGAAGAAAGTGTTTTCATATTAATAGTGTTTCCTTAAAGAGACCTGGATGTAAGGAAACTAGATGGCAGAACAAAAACAGTCACCATCTGAAAGTCACTGGTTAGAATTTATAATCTTTTATGCCCTGCAGAACATTAACCATTTCTGTCATGTGGAGGCCCACAAAGGGTTCCTAGTGAGATCTGAGCTTGCTTTACCCAGCAAGGCTGCATTAGAGGATTGCTTGACCATATGTGTGGTTACCAGGTGATTGGAAGGGTCTGCACTTGGCTGTGCTGGGGGAGGTCTTTTGCTCCACCCCTTGGTATTCCTATAAAAGGCCCTTTTGAAGAGACAAAAGGGGCTGGTGGATGAGGATCCAGGCCCTCCCGAGGCTATCCTGTGTTTCTCTGTTTCTCTCTCCTCTGTCTTTCTATCTAAATACTTCTCAGTCCTCCCTCCTCAAGAATACCCTGGGGGAAAAAGTGGGAGCAGACCTCCCACAGAGCAATGAGTAGGCCCACACACACATACACACTGTCAGGGTTTCTCTCTGTAGTCCTGGCTGTCCTAGAACTTCATTTTAGTACTTAAAGAAAAAGAAAAAGACTATGGGTCTGGAGTAGTGGCTCACATATGTAATTCAAGTATCCCAGGCTGGTCTCCTATACACACACACACACACACACACACACACACACACCTCAGAAAAAGAATAAACATCAAGTAACTTCATGCCAATTCTTTTTGAGATAAAGTCTCACTTTGTAGCCCAGGCTGATTCAAACTACTGATCTCCCTTAGTCTCCAGGAGGTTGGAGATATTCGCCACTCCCAGATGGTCTTTGGATCAACTTTTTCATATTTCAAATTTTCCCACTGATTAATGAGAGGACTGTGTTTTGGCATATACACATTCCACAGAAACATTTGGAACACGTATTTTTAACCTTTAAAAATCAGATGAATTTGACAAGAACGAATGTGTTTGCTTCTAAGGGACAGCATGAACTTTTAGAGACTGACACTAATGTTTCCATTGAAAGAAGCCCTTTGGAAGGCAAGCTAGCAGGACTTGCTAAAACTAAAACTATTTATAAATTATGGCCCAACATCTCCCTCCAGGGAGCATGTTTCCCAGTTCTAGAAAAAAAAAAAATGCCTCTGTGTGCTCACTGAGAGATGTACCAAGCGACTGTGGTTGCACTGTTTGCTAAGGTGAGAAGTGATAACGTAGATATTCATCCCAAGGGGGAATGACTAAGCCACAGGCATGTGAGTGCAGGGGCCTCCTATATGGCTGCACAAGTGAACCAGCTCCGACTCTGAATGCTCCAAAACCGACTTGCCTGGCAAGATGTGCCTAGTGCAACAGTGGTCTCATGGATGTGGGAGCATGCGAGGCCTGCTCTATTGTAGGGATTTCACGACTGGTCAAAAGCCCATTACTGGGGAGATCACAGGCCCTAGGAAAAGTGATAATTGCATCACTTAAGGGTCATGTTGGCAAACTGCTTTCTAAATAATATGCCCACACCTATAGATCCGTGTTGCTCTCAACTTTAGTTAGGAAAGTTTCTTTCTGCAATGGGTAATGGATAATGCAGACTCATAACTGGCCTAAGTGTGGAGTAGAACTGACTGTGTTTAGCTGTGGATGCATCATCTACATCTACCCTCACCTAAGGCTCAGAGAACATCACAGAAAGGGGAGCCGAAAGAATATGTCGGTAGGTGGAGAGGAGCCATGAAATGCTGGCTGCTGGGCGTTACATGGCTGCTGCACACATCAGCTCACAGGGTCTGTGGTTACTGGCACGTGTGCAATGCTTGGAACCAAAGGTGGTTCTGATTTTGGAGTCTTTCATATTTTCAGATATGCACATAGACATTACCAGGCTGAACATCCCTAATCTGAGATCCACAATGCACCAAAACCTGGAACTTATTGAAAAGCATCTCAAATTCAGTTGAGAATTTAAAGCCAGAATTCAAAAGCCTTTCACAACTATTAAGGGACAACAACAGGGTATGTGGTGACAATTGCAAACACCTTTGAGGACCTGCGTTACATAAATGTCAGTAATAGATACACGGGACATGGAGTGGTTTCGGGTTATAAGTCAAGCCGATTGGCTGATTCGGTGCTGGAAGCCACATAATAGAATGTGAAAACGGAGAGCAAACAGGAGCTCTCTGGGTCACCTGCTCCACATCCAAGCCCGGTTTACAATTACTGAGTTCTATCCAAGGCGGAACATTGCTCACAGGTAAGAGCTTGGGGAACCAGATACTTCATTCCGATCCATAGGAGTAAATAGTGGCCTTGTACACAAGTCTGCATGAAATTCAAAGCCTGTGTTTTGGGACGGGTGCTTGGATATTCAGTTTAATTTCTTCTGTGATTGTTTTACTTTTATTTCCTTTTTTTTCCCCTTCAACTTTTCCCTTTCTCCTTTAGCTTTCAGAATTAAGAGAAAGAAAACACAAAGGTTTGGTAGCCTTTCCCCCAGCTAACCCTGAGTGACCCATGTGTTTGGCAACAGGACCATACAAATAGTGCCGAATAAGACTGAGTGCTCAGTCCAGAGCAGAGAGTGAGGATGAGCCAGAATATGCTGCCCAGGGACACTTGGGATCCCGTAGTGCCATCCTTTATAAACATCCACATCAGCCCCTCTCTCCACCCCATCTTCCCAATATTCACAGTTGGAGCAGCAGGCTGCCTGATTTCATCCCTTGCTTGTGGAGTTCGGAGGCTTTTGCCTCACTGGCTGCTCTGCCCAGCAGTCTTACAGCAATGGGACCTCAGAGCTGCAAACAGGCTTCAGGAACACCGACAGGTGTGGGTCTCAGCAGCCTAAGGGCGCAAGGAGGAAGTCTGTACTCCTTGGCATAGGAGGAAGCTGGGGTAGGGGTCACCAAGGCAGAGCCCCAAACCAAGAATCTGAGGACCTACTTAACACAGACTATCCTCATCAGCCAGAATACTGGCCTTCCTTCACTATCCCAGAACACCAAGTGTCTTCACACCCTGGACCACACTTAGAGCTGGCAGGCTCTCACTGTGGAATGGCCTTCCTGTGGTGCCTAAACTATAGGTTCCTACTCGGTCTTTCCACCAGCGCTTCTCAAACTCAGTGGGCCTGTGGATTTCCCAGGACCTCAGTACAAATTGTGGTGTAGCGTGTCTGGATGGAGCTTGAGCTTCTGCACTGCTGGTGAGGACCTAGAGTTTACTGGTCATCTGTAAGCTTCTCTGTGTAAGTAGCATGGCTGGCCATGGTACAGCCACACTCAGTCGAGAAGATGTCAGGAGACGCTGTCCTGTAGCTCTGCAGGGTCCGCATGGTCACGGTCGTATGACGTGGTCATCAGACTTGTCTGGCTAAAATGGAATCCTTACAGGGCAAGGGCTTGCTTCAACCACATCGTTCATGTCTGTATGACCAGTTTCACAGGGCCTGTCACCTGGCAAATGCCCACTGACTACCTGCTGAGTGAGTGAGCCAATAGTGTGAAGAACTGGATGAGATAGACAGTCTGGCCTTTGCCTAGAAACTGGCCTTCTTCCCCTTCCAGGAATGGGACACTGGGAAAAATTTCACAACCCATTGTCAGCCCTATGTATTGAACCACCTTGCAAAAGTACAATGTTCATGGTCACTGTCCCTCCAGAGTGGAGTCTTTAGAGTGTGAGGTTTTCCTTTATGTGACGGTAGCATCTTCTAAATGTAGCACAAAGCCAGGTAACTGCCAAGTAATTTCAAAGTTCATCTGAGCGAATTCTTTGCTCTCAGTGATCACTTTTGTTTTTCTCCTTTGCAGATGGTGAACTCACAGTGCGGCCACTGTCTATCTCTGCTGCTCACTTTACTCAATTTTCCATCATTGTAACAAAAAAGCTCAGGATAAGACAACTTAAAAGGGAGACGGTGTGTTTTTGACTTTTGACAGTCCATGGCCACTTAGTCCTGTTGCTTTGGGCCTATGGAGAGGCCACACATTGAGGTGAAAGCATACAGCAAAGATCTGCTCACTTTGGCAGCCAGCAGGCCAAGAGGCAAAGGAAGGGGCTGAGGGTCCCAGTAATCCTTCAAGAGCATGACTCCAATGACCCAGCTCCCCCCACCAGGCTCCACCTCCTAAGGGTTCTAACCACTTCATAGTAGTGCTACAATCTGGTGGCCAAACATTTACTATATGGGACTTTGGGGGACACTTAAGATCCAAACCATGAAAACCACAAAGTGAGGATGGGCTACAAATGACCCCTGGGACCTCGGACCTCCCCAGTATGACTTTTCCATGAACTCTGTCCTTGAATCTATGTTTGCTATTTCATCTCAGCCTTGCCACTCACAACATGAGGCAATCCCACGGCCTTTCTTGACTGTCTCGTATCTGCCACTCACACCCACCTGGACACTGTTCTGTCTGCCCCCTTTCCTGAGGACGGAAGTAGCTGCTCATGGCCTAGGTAAAAGATTTCACCTTTGGCTGCCTTAGAGGTGTTAGCATAAATTTAATAGATTATTTTTATTTATATGTGGTACAATAAAGCAGATTTAAAATTATGGTTGGCCAGAAGTGGTAGCGCACCTCTTTGATTCCAACATTCAGGAGACAGAAGCAAGGGGAACCTCTGTGAGTTCTAGGTCAGCCAGGGCTACATAGTGAGACTTTATTTTTTAAAAAAAATTATGATCAAGAAAAATTAAAATTTTCTGTGAAAATTAGATATAAAATCAAAGAAGTAAAGTTCTCATGATTGCAATTTGAACTGGAGACATTGGTATGAGACAATGTTTTGCATTTCTCCTTCTATCATCACAGCCACTCCACTGGACTCTGAGAAAATTTGTTTTATTAGGAGCCCTTCTCATGCCCCATGTTAATTAGTTTTTTATTTTTGTTTTTTTGTCTACTTGACACAAGCTAGAGTCATTTGGGAAAAGGGAACTTAACTTGCAACTGGCCTGTGGGCAAGTCTATGAGTCTTTTCCTTGATTACTGGTCGATGGGCAAGGGTCCAGCCCACTGTATGTGGTGCTACCCCGGGGTTGGACTGGATGAGGAAAGCAAGCTGAGCAAGCCATGAGGAACAAGTCAGTAAGCAGCATTCTCCCACGTCTCTCCTTCAGCTCCTGCTCTGTCTCTTCACAGTGGATCATTACTGTAAGCTGATATCAGCTCTGCCCCAAGGAGCCTTTGGTTATGGTGTTTATCACAGCAACAGAAAGCAAACTAAGACATTCCCAACAATGCTCAGATCCCTTCAACCAAATGGTATAGTGTGAGCACAGAATGTATGCAATCCTCCCATATTCCTTAAATTATGTCCAGATGACTTATAATACAGATACAATGTAATGTTTAAATAATTACACATACTGAATTACCAAAAAAAAAAAAAGTCTGTAAATATTCAATATAAACACTATTTTTCTCCTCTGTGGTTGGTTAAATCCATGCATATGGAGTTCGGGCTGTATAATCTGGCTTTGTCCATCATGATGGTCTGTACATAAATCACCACATTTGAACACTGACATTCCTAACAATTCTAAAGAAAACTCAAGATCATGTGAAACTAGCCGAACTTGGTAGCTCAAGCCAATAATTCCAGCTACTCAGGAGACTCAGGCAGGAAGGTTGAAAGTTCAAGGCTTACCTGAGCTGGAGTGAGTTGGCCACCAGTATGGACAACTTTGAAAGACCCTATGTCGATGCAGAAAGTGAACAAGCAGGTGAGAATACACAGCTCAAGAATGAAGTGTTGACTGGCATGCAAGAGGCCCGAGGTCCAAGATTGTGTGAGACTGTATGCAGCCACGAGGAACCCCATTGGGAAGGCTTGGTGTTTTACACTTTTTCTAATATTTAACCTGTGAAATCATTCAGCAAACAGCCCGTGGTCAGGAAGTGTTGGTACCCCCCCCCCCCCCTCTATCCTATCCCTCACTGGCAGGAGCACACGAGTGTTATCTTTGGGGTTCATGTTTCTTAGCTGGTGGAAGCGCCTACTTGACCCACTTTCCATGAGCTGCCAGAGCTTGTCGTGAGCAGGTGAACTGGTAATTCTGTCTGTGGAAACTGTAGGGAAAATAAGGAAAGTCTAAGGGTCAAACTGGAAATGTTTATGGATCAACACTGTGACTGGGAACAGTGACGTCATGCTGGTTCGTCATATTGATACCAGGACTGCCTGTGTTTTGTATGGTTAGATAAATTCAGATATTACCCTTCCTGCTAGGATTCGGCATTTCCTTATAGTGCTAAAGTCACCAAGCCTGAATGTCATTCTTACTTGTTTTGAGCTAAGGCAGTACCTCATTAAACAGTAAAATTTGTGTAAAACAAGTAATATGACTTTAAAATTTTTACCACATAAGTTGATAGAAGTATAGAGTCACGGATATATAAACATATAAACATAACAGAGATATAGAGACATGGATATATAAACAAAAACATACAAAAACAGATGTGTTTTATTCCCCCAGAGGATTCATGATAACTTGCTCACACTGATGTATAATAAAACATGCATAAATTAGGATGTGAGGCTCAGGAAAATGTAGAAAGAAAAGGAGCTGAGGAAAATTGGTATACAGATAAGTAGTCCACAGAAGTTTATTCGCTTGGTTATTGTGGATGTGCAGAGGCTTCTCTCCAGTGGCTTCCTGTGTCAGAAGAAAATTCTAAAACCTTAGCCTGGCTTCCAGACTTCTGCATGGCCCATGCTCATCACCCTGTTACTTTGTCAGCCCTGTCCTTCATCCCATTTCCTGACACTCTTGTGGTGGGGTTCAGCCGTTCCTCAGGGATGGTACTGTTCCCTAGGTCCTCAGCTGCAGTTCCTCCAGAATGGTACTGTTCCCTAGGTCCTCAGCTGCTGTTCCTCGGGGATATTAGTGCTCCCTAGGTCCTCAGCTGCTGTTCCTCCAGAATGGTACTGCTCCCTAGGTCCTCAGTTGCCTCCCTCCCCTAATGCAGGTGAAATCTAGCACCTCTTCAGAATGTCACCCTTGAGTGCCTCCCAGGACAGGTCCGCTCTTGCCCATCACTTGCCTGTACTGAGTAACCTTGCCTGTTTTCTGCTGTTGTAACAAAGTATCTAAGACTGGCTACTTTATAAAGACCAAAAGGCTATTTCTTAGCGTTGAGGAGGTTGGAAGTTATGGCTGGCAACAGGGCTTTGGAACCCTGGGAAATATGTTTAATATAAATAGAATATTAGATGATATTTTATAACTTGTGTTTATTTTCCTAAGCATACTTATTGTGCTTTGTAATATAAGTGTCCTTTTTGGTGTTATATGCTGAAGCTATGGTTTAAAAAATTCTGCCTTTAAACAGCTCTACAATCGCTACACATATAATAATACATACAACCATATAAGCATAACACATGTCGACAGACAGCAAATTTATGAAAGTAGTGAATTTATTTAGCAAAATGTTAGAAACTGTCAAATCTAAGAGAACCCATTCAAACTCTTGTAAGACTGCCCCCAGTCTCTCATTTTTTCTGACTAAATGAAAATTTTCACAAGAAAAGGCTGGAGAGGGAAAAGAACATACTTCCACTTCTTACAATATCCAGATAACCCAAACATGGCTTCAAACAGGTGCATTATACATCAAAAGGAAGAGAAGGAAAAAGTTAAGCCTCCTGGCTTCTGAACCTGTATTTCTCCTGATATTCTCACGAGTCGTTGCATTCCAGAGAGCGAGAATCTGCCCTATGGTCCTCTCTGGGCCAGAACCTCTGTGAACACTCTGTGGGCACTAGTAGGGTGACCACCTCTACCCAGATAACCTGATGAGCCCCCTAAGAATCCAGGTCTAAGACCAGTGCTAGAATCTTCCTTTCCTAAGAAAATAAACACGAAAGGCTCGGGTTCCGTAAACTCAGGAGTGGCCTGAGCTTTTATGAAGCACATTTAAATTGTCCTCAAACTAGTGACTACTCATAGATTCAAGGGTGGAGAAAGAAGATCAACATTATCTTGTAAGTAATACAAGTTCACAGAGTTATGAGCTTGTGACATAACTTCACAGAGGACTCACACAGCGTGTGAGACAGCCTTGGAGTGTTCACTCACACAGAGTATTTATGGCATGTGTGAGAAGCTTCACAGAGTGTTTGTGGATTATGTGAGACAATTTCCTAGAGCATCCATAGAGTATGTACAACAGCTTCCTGAAGTTACCCAAAAGGTAAAAATGATGTGGTTGCTGTATTAAAGCTTCCTTAGTCCTGGGAATGCAAAGCTCAAGGCACACCAGTCTTATCATAAAGGCCCAAGAGCCTTCGGCAAATTGAGTCTAGAATATTGCTTTTTATACCTAAATCCCCCAAGGAGGTTTTCAACTAGGCATTCACAGAATCATCCCATGGCCACTGAAAAGGAAGATGATAGTCATTTGACTGTAGTGAGCATCCACTGTAAGATAATGCCGGCCCCATGGGGCAGCAATAGTGTTCGGAGTGCATTATTTCTCTTGTATAGCATGGACGTCTTAGTTATTTTTCTGCTACTGTGATAAAAATACCATGACAAAAAGCAGTTTATGGAAGAAAGAGTTTGTTTTAGGCTTATGTTTCCAGAGGGTTTCCAGAGGGCTAAGAGTCCATCAAGGAGGCAGGGCAGCAAGTGGCAGGCGTGGTGGCCGGAGCAGGAAGCTGAGAGATCACATCTTCCGCCATGAGCATGAGGCAGGGAGACCAAACTGGAAATAGGGTGAGATGATAAACCCTCAAAGCCGGCCCTCAGTGACATACTTCCTCCAGCAAGGTCCTTAACATATTCCCGAACAGCAACCCACAGGGGACCAAGTATTCAAACAGCTGAAGCTATGGGCGACAGTTTCTCACTGAGACCATAATGGACTTTCTAGACTAGCACCAGTAAACGTTTTTTTTCTACAAAAGATGATAGACGTCCTTCACGGTTGTTTAAGGAGTTGTATTGGAGTATTTGGCACGATGCTTCCTTTTTCGGTAGCTGCTTATATGTGTATGTCCCACATCATGCTGTCTGTGTGCAGTTTGAAGGGTAAAGGTCTGACCTCTATACTACAGAACAGAGGTCATAGGCTAAGATTTTTAAAAATATGTAAGTAAATATTTAATGAGGAGAAACCACTGAACATTTAATTTTGATCAACAACTGAAAAAAAAACTAAGAATAACTAGGGCACTCATTCTCTCCTTATTAACAAAAACTTAATTGCTGGTAATGCTTACATTAGACCTCTGAATGAGAAATGTGGGTGTGTATGTACATGTGTGTGGTTTGTATGTGTACATATGTGCATGTGTGTGTGCAAGTGTGAATATTTGTTGCATGTGTTTTATGTGCATATGTGCCTGTGTGTGTGTGTGTGTGCGCGCGCGCGCGCACATGCCTGTGACTAGGAAAAGTTTGTGCCCTATGGCGTCTATTGCCACCACTCTCTTGCCCCACCACCAAGCGTACAGTCTAGCAAATCAATGTTAGTTCTGGTGGCCACAGTTTAGGAGCTAAGCAGCTGCGGGCTGCTCTTCGTTAATAACCTATTTTAAACTGTCATCACTTGGACTCTAATTATACTTCTTCTAGAACCACACTCTAAGTTCAACATCAGCAAATCCCTGTCTAAGAGTAAGTTAGATTGTTTTCTTGGCTCGCCAGTGCTCTGCTTCTGAACGGCAGACAAAACAAGAGCTGCCTTGGAGGGTCCACAGGCCTTCCCACCACATCAGAAGGTGGTTTGACCCACAATCAGTTGAAATAGCCGGTAGACCCAGCGTGGTCAAGTGGGCCTGTGTTAGCCAACAACCAGGACTCCCGTGCTCTCCTCTGTGTCTCACTCATAACCACACCTGTGTGTAGTTTAAGCTCTGTCTCGTCTTCAGAAGCCTTTATGTAATTTTATCCTTGATGATAATAGCTCTTGGTGATTAATTTTCCTCCAGTTTCAGGGCAACAAGTTCTAACATGCAGTCAGTATATTTCACTCGAGAAAAAGTGGAATCGAGGTGAGTGTTTTTCAAATGAATTAATCTCAATGATTAGGAAGCCCACGTTCGAAGAAATGTAATTCTTCTAAGAACATAACTGCACAGAATGTTACAACTGCCCTGGTGCCTGCCGGGGACTGATAACAAGATGTCTTGAGGAGACCAACCTTCTGTAAAATGACAGTTCTTCCCTAGAGCCTGTGCACAGACACACCTTTCCCTTCATTCTTCTTATTTTATTTTACAGGAATCGAACCCAGAACCGTGTGCATGCTGCACAAATACTCTACCACTGAGCTACATTCCCTGTCCGTTTCCGTTGGGACAGAGTCTTTGTTATGTTGCCCAGGCTGGCAGGCCAGCTTTGGTCTTGCTATCCCCTCTCTTAGCCTCTTATAGCTCAGTGCCATCACCATGCTCAGTCCCTGCCCCACCCCCCACCCCACCACACACACCCCTATGTAATGCAAATTACCTCTAAAGGACTTGTAACACCATATAAATAGTTACCATGCTATATTGTTTACAATAAGATGGTTGGTTGGTTGGTTGGTTGGTTGGTTGGTTGGTTGGTTGGTGGTATTTTTGATCTGTGGTTGCTTGGTTGAATCAGGGATGTGGAACTGGTAGATAGGAAGGGTGCGCTGTGTCTGTCTGTATCTACTTCATTCCAAGAAGGGTTAGAAGCAGCTGCCAAACGAAGGATTGACTTGTAGCTAAGGATACTGTGCAGACTCTGAGCACACCTGATTGATTTTACTTTCCTGTCACTGTTGCTGTTCAGGTCAGTTCATGACGTGTAAGAGATGAGGATGAGTGACAGGCCAGGGAAAATGACACCAATTCTGGGAGTGTCCTCGTTCAAACTGCATGTGTGCACAGGAAAGCAAACAGGACTATTGATGTTCTCTTGGCTGTTCCTTACAAACATAGCGTGAACACATTTTACCACGGTGGTAATAACCATTTCGATGTTGTTGTATCTTCTCAAAGCCACCCCCCCTTCTGCATCAGAAAGTAATTATTCTTCCACAGGTGGATTTTTCCTATTCGCTGTATTGATTCTGAGCTGTGTGAGCCAGTCTGAGGTTTCAAAGCAATCATACTTCTAGGATCACTCATGTCGACGGAAGGACACGGTTCTCTTGGTTTGGGTGGGAAGATGGGGTGCGGGTGTGGCGAGCATTCTTCTTCTCTCTTCGGACTTGGTTCTTCAATGGAACAAGATGGCCGGAAACCAAGACTTTAAAAAGGTTTCTGTGTAACACGGTGTGAACAGCACATGTCCTAGGGAAGTGAAACTCCCAAATGCCACTGTGATTTTATTGGTGATTTTGAGAGAAGTTGCTTTTTTTTTTTTAATTTTCCAGTTTAATGATTTTAAATTCAAATGTAAAACCCAGGTCTACAGATCTGTTTCCCAATATTAGGCAAATTTCACATGTATAAAAATGTTTGTCTAATTAATCTTTCTCAAATATGTATTCATCCAGAATGATTTTTCTGCTCTCTAAAGTCTCTTTGTCCATGCGTCTTTCTCAACCTTCACTACTGTTTAGTTTTTCACTCAGCATGCTTTCATTGCCGCTGGCACAGCATAAGGTGCAGCACCCAGGTTAGTGGAGAAATCTTCAGTGACGTTGGCTGTGTCTTAATAAAAGATAAGCCATCAAGAGCCCTGGGGAGGAACAAGGTGATCGATTGTTTTCAAGTCTGGATTGTTTTAGCTTCTGTGATTTGGATCCAGACCATCCCCCAAAGGCCCATGTAACAGAGTCTTGTTTCCCAGCGTGGCGCTGTTGGGAGTGCCCTAGTTAGCTTTCTGTTGCTGAGATGAACACCATAACCAAAAGCAACTTGGTAAGGAAATGGCTTGTTTTAGCTCACAGTTGTAGTCCATCATTAAGGAAAGGCAGGAACCTGGAGGCAGGAAGTGATGCCGAAGCCTCATCTCGCTGCTTGCTCCCATGGCTTTCTCAACCCCAGGACCACCAGTTCAAGGGTAGCATCACCCACAGTGGGCTGGACCCTCCCACATCAATTATTAATCAAGAAAATGCCCCCCCCAGACTTGCCTACAAGCCAGTGTGATGAAGATATCTTCTCCATTGAGGATACCTCTTCCCAGATGGCTCTAGCTTGTGTCAAGTTGACAAAAAAGCCAGTCAGCACAGAGGTGGACATGTAAAAAGGTGAGTCATAGTGGAAAGTATTCAGGTCATTGGAGATGCGCTTTCTAGGGGGATTGCAGGACCCTGATGTTTATCTCCCCCTCAATCTTTGAGCATTTTTGCTCCACCATACGTGCTGCCTCACCACATGCTCAAACCAACAGTCATGGTTCGAAAGCTCCCAAACTGTGAGCATTCATAAGGTAATGGCCGCCAGTATTTGTGATAGCAATGCGAAGCTGCCTAACACATGAGCCTGGGAGAACACGAATTTCCTAGGTCCCAGATACTACAGGCATAGAAAGATGAAATTCTAGAAGCTGGTTGTCTGGCATCTCCAATAAGTTCATATATCAGATTTTAGTTCCAGCGTGGCTGCATTTTCAAAGTCAAAGAAGATTGTAGTGTAGCAGGAACAATAGTCCCCACAGCCCCAAATGTAATCAAAGTGAGCTCTTCGGAACACAGACATGCTGCACATGCTTTCTATAGGATGCTTCCTGGAAAGCAAGGCTAGGATTCTCCCCAGGTGGCATACTAGGCATTTCTAAAAGTTTTATAGTTTTATATTTTCATTTTATGGTTATGATGGTGCTGGGGATTAGACTGAACTGGGGTCCCCGCACACATGGAGCACACACTGTAGCACTGAACTCTACCCCTAGGTAGACAATTTATTTCTACCCCTATTACCACATCCACTTCAAAAGTCACGTTCAGACTGAATGTCCAATTCAAGGCTCATTGCATCTACTGCTTTTCTAATGCATTTTAAATGGCATATTGGATTCATCAAGGGAGATCTCTCCAGTCCTCCCTTCTTATAAAATTCACTTACTGATTCCTTGTCCTGGATTTCAGTCATTCTGTACCCTATAACGAAAAAAGCCATCAAGAGAAGAAGCTACAGATGTATTTGAGTATCCTAAACTTCCAATTACATTCCTCTGATAAAGAGTATTATCATTGAGTTGCATACTTCTGCTGTCCAAGTTTCTGCTGAAATATGCTAATCATAAATATGCTAATCACAAGTGTGCTAACCATTCTAAGCAGTTCAGAGCATTGTGCCTGCAAGGAAGGTAGAGATATAAAAACACAATCAACTCGAACAATATGGTGAGAGAGAGCATGCCTAACCACAACAGACAAAGAAGAAAATCGCTGGTTCATTCTTCCCTCCTTTGCTTGTGATGGCTGCAGCTAGGTTGCACCTCAGAGCCTCCGTGCTCAGCTGCTTGGTGGGTTCAGCCCTTTGTATTCTGCAAAGCCACCCAGAACGGGGGGGGGGTCCTCTCAAGGGGGCAATTCCAAACTATTTTCTCTCAGGAAAAGAGAACTCTAAAGATTGCTTGTTATGAATACATACTCACTATATTTGCATAACAGCTACCTGGTGGTCCTGGGAGCCCATTCTCAGCTTCCCGAAGGGTACAGGAAGGCATTTTAATATGTATTTTATTCTATGCAATGGCTGAGGCTTGAGCCTCTAATCTCATTACCAGCCTGTGTGCTTCCAGTGAGTTATTCCTCTGTCTTCAGAATTGTACTTCCAGTTTGTAAGCTCAGCTAACAATTATGTTTTCATTGCTGAAAGATGTTAAATAGAAGAATGCTTTTGGTGAGAATTAAATAAAAAATCACAGCAGGGCTTAACAGGGGCTGGTGTTATAAAACTCCTCTTTGGAGCATTCATTCATCTTTCCTCAGACAACCTCACAGAAACTATTAAGCCGGCATCCACGAGCCCCATTCACTGGATGTTCAACTTGACTGTGCCAAAGAAAAGAAATGTTCAGGGTTGGAGATAGTGCTCAATTACAGAAGCACCCTCGGAGTGAGGTGGCAGGGAATATGGAAACAGCCCGCTTCAGCCTGGCCAGGACCACCAGTTCCTAGCATCTCTTGAGTTTTGCCACCATGGTAAGACCAGTTGATTTGTCTGAATGTCTAATACCTTTTCCACACAGGAGACAGATCCGAGGTATGGAACTGCATCTGTCTCATCGGGTATGAATTAGCCCATGTAAAACTTTTCATTTATCCTTGAGAGCCTTCCAGGTCTTCTGCCTTGGTGCACTTTCTAGGACCTTATAGGGTGGGGCCTAACTAAGACACCAGCAAAGAAGCAAGAATTTCAACACAATTAACAACTGCTCAGGGCACCTCTCCCTTCCTAGCTGTAAGCCTGTAGTACTTTTAGTAATCACACCAAAATGTCTATTTAAAAGAAAAGGACATATCCTAAGCTGCTTGGACAACTATAATGACTCCTGATTTGAATGAGAAAAAGTTCCTTGATACCTCCTTATCAGATTATAATTCCACCTATAGTATCTCAGGAATCCCCTCATTTAACTCTCCTACCAAAGACAAAGAGAAAAAAAAAGGTTTTAACAATCTTTTGAGATGTAACTTGAAAGCCACCAAATTGGTACTTATAGTTAATATCAACACAATTCATGTGACTGTCCTCCAAGGAGCCCATTCCCACACTTGAGTCTTATTCTCTGAGACTCTCTGTTCATGCTCTTAGATGTGTCTTGCCTTCTTCAAGATGCCTCTTTTTCCTCTACATTAAAATATCTTTAATAAAATCTATAACTCGACTTCATTACTCCAGTTAGTCCTAAACTTCTCTTCAATGTTGAAGCCACAAATCCCAGTCTGACTAAAGGTCCCTATACTCCTTTGGCTGCTGAGGGTGACAATGTAGAGCTGTGTCTCTGTCCCCTCTCTGCTAACAATTCCATCTGCTGAGTCCCTCATGGCCAAACAGAAGCCAGAGTGATACTCTCAAACCTCTAGAACTGTGAGCTAAATAAACTTCCTTACCACATATCCAGACTCAGGTATTTGGTTGTAGGAACAGAAAGCAGGATAATAATTCAAGTTAGGGAAAATAAGTGATTTCAAACCATGAACCCCTCTATATAAAGCACTGACCAAATGTCATCTCGATTTTACTATTCTACTTTAGAATATCAAAGGATATTTTGCAAACTGTTTCTAATGTAATATTAGCAGTGATCATGATTTGATGCAGTTCTATGTTTCTTTTTCAATGGCTAGTGCTACCCAGTATTTTAATGTGAAAAGGTATAATTTATTGACAAAACAATGTTAGAATGTCCTATCACATTTTGTTGGGTCTTGGGAAGCAAGGATTAAAATAGTTCCTGATGGACCATGTTCATGATATGGAAAAATGAGCAGAGACTTGGTGTCTTTATTTTTTCATGTTTGTTACAAAATGATAAGAGAAAATATCTCTTTTATAAAAAATGGAAAAGCAGTCAGATAGTACTACTTTCTCATTTACACAAGGGTGGTGAGGTATGGGAGACTCAATGTCCTCTAAGAATTTTTACTCAGTGGATGTAATCAGTAAAAATGTTGATGCTTATTTGAAGATTATCTTACATTTTAAACACTTTTGTTTAAGTGCCAGTATTCCAAATGCCTTGCTTACGTAGCTGATAGCCTATTCTGGGTATGAATTAAAACACACAAATAGAAGATTAAGAATAATGAGAGAGTTGATCAGTGGTGGAGCACTTGGCTGTCACGCACAAAGGCCCTGGGTTTAACCTCACCCCAACTGATTCTACTGAAAAAATAATAACCCAATTGTGGTAGCAACCATGATTCCAGCTTTAAGGCTGAGGCAAAAGAAACTTTAGTCCCATAGTAGCCTAGGCTATACAGTAAGAACATGTACTTTAAAACAGAAAAACATGAAACTGTGGGCTGTCAGAGACAGAATCTGGACCTTGTCCACTGAGGGCCGCAGGACTCACTCCAGGACACTTAGGAGTCACAAGATCTTAGAAGGCCATCTTGAAATAATAGTTGTGTTTATTCATTATCTCAAAATGAACATAGAAGCTGTCACCATGAGAATTTCAGTGACAGAAACTATTTGGAACCATCTCAAGACTGGCAGGGTCCCCATCACAAAGAACCAGACATATCTCAGGCTTTGTGGGTCTGAGGCAGGACAGAAAGAAAACACTGGGAAAAGACTCCCTACCCTGAAGTCTTGTTGAAGTGTCTCCTGGCAGCAGAGAATCAAGGACCTCAGCACTGTTACTAACACTGCTGTGAGGGTTGTTGACACAGACACATTTCTTTTATAAAGAAATATTCTCAAACAAGAATGTTAAAATAGGTCTGGTACAGTGCATGCCTAGCAAGTCCAAGGCCTTGGGTTCAGCCTCAGTTCCTGGTTGGGGGACAAAGTCACAAAAAGGATCAAAGAAAGTTAAAATAGCAGTAAGGCAGGCTTCAGGCCTGCCTGTGTGTAACTCAGGCCAGGGCTTCTCTTCCCTTCTGTATATTTTCTGGAAATCTTACAATCAAGACTCTGCTAATGGTGGAAATGACCCACTGTCCTGTCTTCCCACGATCTAGAGGGGTGCTCTGTTGTGTTTTCTGAGACAGAGTTTTTCTGTGTGACCTTGGCTGTGCAGGAACTCACCTGTTTGTAGAGCAGGCTGGCCTGGAACTCACAGGGATCTGCCTGCTTGTGCCTCCTGAGTGCTGGGATTAAAGGAATGCACCACCACCCCTGGCCTTAGAGTTTTATTGAGTCAATTGCCATCCCCTTAGGCACTACCCTGTCATTTTATTCAAAGTCCTTAGCAATCTTTCAGAATTCTCCATATGACTATTGTAAAGACAATCAAGAAAGACTTTCTGGGAAGTCCACACCCATGTCTTATTTTATTCCCAAGTGCTTCTCCTCCTCTTAACCTTTGTTTTAAAAATCTGTTTAAAATGGCTAGTCAGTGGTGGTGCATGACTTTAATTCCAGGCCTTAGGAGACAAAGACAGGCAGATCTCTGTGAGTTCAAGGCCAGCCTGGTCTACATAGGGAGTTCCAGGACAGACAGGACTACAAAGAGAAAACAAAAACAACAACAACAGAAATCTGTTTAAAATATTTCCAACTCTGTTTTCAAAAGACTCTCTCTGATTTTTTCCCTTCTCTCTCTCTCTCTCTCTCTCTCTCTCTCTCTCTCTCTCTCTCTCTCTCTCTCTCTCTCTGTGTGTGTGTGTGTGTGTGAGTGTGTGTTTATGTGTGCGTGAGCCACCTTGTTTTGTGAGACAGGATCTCTCACTGGCCTGGGACTTGTCAAGCAGGCTCAGCTGTCTGGCCAAGGAGCTCAAGGATTTCCGGTTTGCTTTTGCTCAGTGCTTGGCTGATAGCCTGTACCATCACACTTGGCTTTTTCACACAGGTGCTGGGGAGCAAACTCAAGTCCGAATATTCACACTGCTTGCCTGGCACGCACATTACCTACTGAGCTATCTCCCCAGACCCATGATCATGAAATTCTTTTCTGCAGCATGGCCAAGGACCTTGTTTTGCATATATAGAGATCCCTAAAACATTAATGACATTCCTCAGGCTGTTACTGACAGCAAGGAGCTGTCTCTACTCCTGTCTCCACTGGTAATGATTCTCAGTTCTGATCACACACCAGAGTCACCTGAAGAACTTTTAAAAAATGATACTCAGGTCCTACCCCAGACGATTGAACCAGAGTGTTTGGTGGAGGCTCTATTAAGACGGAGCCCCGCCCCCCAGGTGACAAGTAGTAGTGGTGAGAAGTAAGCTACAAACAAGCAAAGAGATGAATCCTAGATGTGAAGACAAGCTTGGTAGAGGAAGACATTCTAGAAGTCAACTGGGCCTTTCTCAGATGTCAAATTCCATCACGGGTCCCTGGCAATCTCCCAGGCCTGCCCCAACACAATTTCTTTGAATACACAGTGTTATGGGTTGGCTTAAGGACTCCACACATACCCCAAATCATTTTGCTAAAAGTTTTTGGAAATTTCACCTGCAAGTTACTTTTAATAACTAGCTGCAAATGCAGCCTTAAGAAAACTCACACTGAGTCACTGAACATCACTATCTACCATGGTCCTGTCTTCCCCTCTTCTAGGATAAGGCTCTAGATCTTTCCTCAGTGTAGAGGACACAGTGGGTGGAGTCTGCTCACACCCTGTACTGACCACTGAATGTACACAGATGGAAAGAAATGACTCTTGCCTCCAAGAGTCTTCAAGTAGTTCTAGACCTGGAAATGGAGTTCAATGGCCAAGAAGAGAGCCATGATAGACAGGGTGAGAATAAGTAGATCAACATCTCATTCATATAGGCAAGTCACCTACCACCTCTCTAAGAGAATAAAGCAGAGAACCTGCATTTGTACGAGTCCCCTTCTTCATGAACACAGCTCTGTGTGTGTGTGTGTGTGTGTGTGTGTGTGTGTGTGTGTGTGTGAGTATGTGTGTATTTTTACTGTTTTCCTTAAAACAGATAAACAGAAACAGGAAATACAGTTCTGGAAAGTTCTTTTCACTACAAATAAAAATTGTGCCATCTTTGGAACAGGGGGCTGGTGGAGACATACATAGATAAGTACATTGGTGTTAACCATGAGAGGACATGCATGCCATTCTGGGGGTGGTTAAACAGTGTTATTTTGAATATAATAAGGAAGTGTGTGTATGTAGTATTTGCACTAGATATGTGTGTCTTGCATATGTATATGTGTACTTTGGCTGATGTGTGTTGAAAGTATATATGCAGTGGGTATGTGTGTATTACATGTGTGTTGGTACATGTACTGGGTGCATACAAATGTGTTGCTGATACATTATATGTTGGATATGTATATATGTTTGATATGTATCTAGCATATAAGTGTTTAAGGTGTAATTGAGGCATTTATTAAGTATGTATATGTTGAATGTGTATGTGTGTTGGGCATGCATGTGAGTTGAATGGAGGAACATGTTGGGCATGTGTGTGGGATGGGTTTACAGTCTGAGTGTGTATGTGTTAAGTGTGAATGTCTGCTGAGTGTGTCTATTGTATATGCATGTTGAATATGTACATGTTGAATTTTTATGCCTGTCAGATGCATCTGTTGAATATGCATGTTGAGGGTGGGTTGATTATATGTATATGTCTGCTGAGTGTATGTATGTATCTGTTTGGAGTGAATGTTGAATGTATATATGTATGTATATATGTGTATGTATGTATGTATACATACATACATATATATGCCTGATGGGTATCCATACTGAGTGTGCATGTATATGAATGTATAACTTCTGGGTATGCATATTGACTGTGTGTGTCTATTAGATATGTTTTGGGAATTCACATATTGGGCGTGTGTTTACACACATCTTTGTGGTAAGAATGGGCACAACAGAGACAGACCTATGGTCATTATTGAGGATCCCTGGAAGTGTGTGCAGGGCTACTGTTGGGAACAGTTTTGGCTGGATAGGAAAGTAGGTAGTGCTATGAACTCCAGCAGCACAGGAAGAAACAGAGGGGGGCATGAGGAGAACATAGCCAAGGGGCTGCACTAACTGCAAGTCTGGAAGATGGTTCTTTCCACCAGGGTGGTGCCTTTCACCCAGGCACAGAGTTCTGGGAGACACTGGGTGGAAGACTGGCTTTTGGTTCAATTGAGTTTGAGTCTGTGAAGTTTTTTGCTTATAGGAACTTGAAACTCGAGACTTAATTTAATTCTATTTATATAATATACCACAGAAATGCTAGTTAAAATGTTGTCTGAGAGGATAGAAGAATGAAAGATTACAGTGGCAGAAAGGGTTGACAATATGGAGCAGCATCCAGACTGAGGCCCTTGGTGAAGGGTTTCTCCCAGATCTGTGCAAGCTCTGGCAATTGAGGCAAGCCCATGGGAACTGCACAGCGTGGGTCTTTCTTGACTTGCTGTGCACGCTGCAGCAGCCGATGGCTGTGGCTTCTTTGCCTGGGTCAGGGTGGTCGAGGGGGAGGTCTGCTAAACCAGGCACCCCTCTAATGAAATCCCACTCCTCGCAGTGGCCCCTTTGTTCCGTGCACAGAATTCCTGAGAGAGCTTTTTGTGTCTGCTCTTTTTTGGCTCCAAATAAATAGATCCCTAAGTGACAAGTGGCAGCAGAGCAGGAAGAAATGGTTTCTGACTCCCACAGCCCCCCTTGCCGTGGGCTAGGCAAGAAAGCTGCTCTTCTGTTGTTTTCTTTTTCCCATCCTTAACTGTAATTTTCCTGCAACAGCTTGAATTCCCTTCCAGGAAAATAAAATGTGATGAAATCAGCAAGGATGTGTACGGACATGCATGGCTGAGTGTGTGCCAGGCATAAGCTCATCTATAAGGCCGCCTACTTGGGATGAAAATACAGTCCCTTCCTGACCAAAAAAGCAATGTATGTTTAAGTTAAGCTAGTTCAGCTGGCAAGAAGATCATTTCAGTTTCCCCTCCTTTGCCCATGATTGAAATCCATGTGTACTCCCCAAACCATGCTCATATTAATTTATTATTTCATATGTTTGGATATGTGAGTCTCATAAAATGTGTTGCTTTATTTTAGTCAGCCCAAGGAACTTTACCTCTTAGACTTCCTATAGCTTCAGACATCAATAGCCCTGCACTGCCAAAGTTAGTGAGATTTGGACAATCCATCAGCAAAAGCCCCAGAAATGCAATCTCTCATGGACCATGACATCAATCACTAGAGTGACTGTAATCCCCTCCCCCTCCCAGCAATGGGGCACAGAACACTGGTTCCCCAGCCTCCTATCATTTCCACCATTTAAAAATTAGTATGAAAGTCACTATCAAAGTATCTGACAAATTGCACTGACTCATGTCCTAATTAATCCTGTAAATGACTTGCTCTTCTCTGCTTCAACCTGCACATCCAAGCCAGCCTGAAGTCACCCTGGCATCTACATCTGAAGTAAAACCTCAGACGTTTCCTTTCCTTGGGACATGAGTAGCCATCTTTCCTGCCCTGGTGTGGAAAAATACCCAAACTTTGGTCCAGAGAAAATGGTGCACATGACTCATGCCCCACCTCTTTCAGTCTGCTCAGTGGGGACAGTGGCCTGTCTCTTGGTTTGGCACATGTACTCTTTCCACAGCGTATGTTTGTGTGACTCCAGGTCACGTGGCAGAGCATGCTGGGGGGGTGTCAAGTAGAAAGTTTCCCAATGCTCTTACTTCTCAATTGTCCCAGATTCAAGAACGCTGTTTGCCCAGAAGCCTGTGCCCACCACTTTCCTCCTACTACCTGGCTGTGTTACCCTTCCTCAGGACAATGAAAGCTCCTGCAGGGTCCCCATGGATACACAGTTTAGAAAGGGCCTGGAGGCTCAGGCCAGCTTGCCCTTGCTGGGTGAGCCAGATGGAGCCTTTCCTCTTCAGTGTGCTCTTACCCAAAACTAACCACACAGTGCAGCTCTGTAACGAAATACAAGCACCAACGGCACAGTGATGTTTTGACCAAAGGAGGCCATATATAGGGCCCCATATGATTACAATAGAGCTGAAAATTTCTTTTCATTTGGTGACATTGTAGCTTTCATCATAGCAAAATAACACATTACTCGTGGGTTAGTGGTGAAGCTGGTATCTACACATCTGCCATGCTGCCAGTATAGTATTCATATACTATATCTAGTTATACAGTAGAGTATAACACGTACAATTAAGCATGGTTCACAGTACCTGATAACAATAACAACCAGCTATGGTACTGGTTTTCGTATTCACTATGCTTTACTTTGTATTATTATTGTGTCTTTTAAAAAATGGTTGTAAAACAGCCTGCTGAGTGACACACACAACCGCCTCATCCATCCTGTTTCTATTGCATGTGTTGATTGCATGGTAGCCATGGTGAGCGACAGCCCTGGAAATCCAGGTCTTTGTAAGTCCACATAGCAGAAGACCTACTAACACAGTATTTTCAGTGCGTCCCTGTGATTGTGTGACACTGGCACAGCACTGGCTGAGATCGGGTTGACTGTTTTCTGAAGTGCTGGAACGGGATGCCGAGCAGAGTGTCTGTTGTGAGAGCACACTCTACGCAGTAGGTTCACAGGGGTGCTATCGATTCTGGGAATCACTTTCTCATTTTCTGTTTCTGTGAGTTTGGTGTCACCAGGGCCATCACAAGTGAATCTACGTGGTGATATTTTATCTGTGCTCTAAGAAATAAAGCTTGCCTGGAGATCAGAGGTCAAAGCCAGCCACTATATCAAAACATAGAGGTCAGACGGTGGTAGCACACGCCCTTAATCCTAGCGTCCTGGAAGCAGAGATTCATCCGGATCTCTGTGAGTTCAAGGCCACACTGGGCACAGAGCCAGGCATAGTGGCCTTTAATCCCAGCACTAATTAACCATAGAGGTCTGGAGGTCTGTACATACAGACAGGAATTGATAGAGCTGGGCAGAAAGAGGAAGTGATGTAGTGGGCAGAGAGAGGAAGTGAGATGGCAGGGCACAGAAAGGTATATAAGGCTTGAGTATACAGGAAGTAGCTCCCTTGGGCTGAGGATTTCCTAGTGGTAAGAACTTGTGGCTGACTTGTTCTATTCCTCTGATCTTTCAGCTTTCACCCCAATATCTGGCTCTGAGTTTTTTATTAATAAGACTGTTTAGCAATTCATGCTGCAAATCTACAATATTGTCCTTTTATGTCTAGTTTATTCTGATTGTGTACATTTTCAAGCCTTGTATCACTTACTTTTCATTGATGTGATAAAACATCATGACCAAAATAGACTAATGGAGGAAAAAGTCTATTTTGGCTGATGGTTCTAGAGAGTAAGGGTCTGTCACTGGGGCAGATACGGCAGCAAGCAGCTGAGAGATCCCATGCCCAACCACACACAGAAAGCAGAGAGAGTGAACTGGAAGTGGGATGAGGCTATAAACTCTCAGATCCACTCCCTAATGATGTACTTCCTCCACTCAGGCTCCATGCTCCAAAAGTTCCATAAAGTCCCCAAGCACCACCAAACAGGGCCAAGTCTTAAAATCTGCAGGCCTCCGGGGGACATTGCTCACTCAAATCACGACCAGCCTCATCCACACTGCAGCACATGTCAGAATTTCCTTTTATCTTATGAAGAGAACACACTCTGTTCATCCATTTTATCTGTCAGTGGAGATGCAGATGCCTCCATGTTCTGGCTGTTGTGAATAACGTTGTGTGTGAGTATCTGTTCAAGTCCCTGTGTTCAATTCTTTTGAACATGTACTTAGAAGTGATATTACTGATCATATTGCTATTTTTTTTAATTTTTGAGGAAACTCCATGCTGTTTCACATATAGCTGTGCTGTGTTACACTCCTACTTTGCACAAGAATACTGATTTTTCCAAGTCTTCATCTACACTCATTTTTATAGTAGCCACACTAACGAGAGTGGAATGGTAATTAAATGTGATTTTTATTTATATTTTCCTAATACTTATTGTAGAAATTTTAAAAAAAAGAAACTCTTTTTATTTATTTTTTTTTCTGGCGTATAGGGGATTGAACCTGGGGCACTGTGCATGCTGAGTATACGCTCCACTGAGATCCAAATGTTTTTAAAATTTTCAAATACAAGGGAAAGTTGACAGAGTAACATGAAAAACACTACATTCAGTGGTTGCTAATGAACTGAACACAAGTTACAAAGGCCATGACATATTGTCCCTGAATACTGGAGACCTCATACTGCTTCAGCTCATCGTGGAGGACATGGAAAGTAACACAAGAGCAGGATAGCCAGAGAGCTTGCTTGAGTAACAAAGCCAGGCATGAGGTAACGGAGTAACCAGGAAATGAATCCGTTCCTCTACAAAAGGCCCTGATAGGGAATGAGTGTAAAACGTCTCTCCCAAACTCATGTATTCAAACACTTGGTCCCTAACCAGTGGTTCTGTTTTGGAAGGTTGTGGCACCGTTTGGCAGGCTCTATCTCTGCTTCCCGAGTCACCAAGATGTAACAACTTGTGCTCCAAGCTCCCACCTGCATATTGCTACAGAGCCATATTGCTTGCCTTCCCTACCATGGTGGACTAACTCTCCTTCATTTGTGAGCCACAATGAAATGCTGCTACGTTAAATTGCTCTGTCAGATATGTGGTCACAGTTATATAAAAGTAATACAGGCTCCACTTTTTATGCCTGTGTGTGTGTGTGTGTGTGTGTGTGTGTGTGTGTGTGTGTGTGTGCAGGCCAGGGGTCAACACTGGGTATCTTTCTCTAATGGTTTTCACTTTATTTATTTATTTTTTTTTAACGTATCTTGCCTACAGTTCATTCACAAAAAGAGCACAGGACACCAACCATCTGCAGACAGCACAGAGGATCACACTAATTCATCCATTTTCACCTTGGCAGATAAAGGTGTCAGGGACTGAGTACTTCTGGGAGCCAGAGCTGTTGCTAACACTGGTGCAGGAGCTAAAGCCTCAACCTCGGTTTGGGCCTCAGGCTTTGGCTGGCAGAGCTTGAGGCCTTTAGCCATAGAGCCATGCACTGACTCCCAAGCTTGGGTGGGTGAGGAAAGCCTTTGGCATCCTGGGCTTAGCTCCCTTAACCTTCACAAGGGCCTAGATGGCCTCTGCATATGTACTCATTGTTTCCACATTGTTTGCCTGTGTCTTCTTCAGGCCTTTATGTTGTGCTTGGCAAAAAAAACATGCTCCTCAGGAATAAGGCATGACCCCCGCCCCTTAGGAGATTCATATCTTTCTGACTGGAGTTTCTTGATGCCACTTCTGGGCCATTTTCAGGGCTGGTTGCGTGTGGTATGGTTCTTGGACTTTGCCATGTCTACACAGTAATCCACAGCTCCGGAAGCACCTAGGACCCAAAGTATTTTTTAATTTTTTTTGAGACAATGTCTTGCACTGAAACCAGATGCAGTGGTTTGAATCGGAAGGGCCCCCACAGGCTCGTCTATATGAATGCTTGGTCACCAGGGAGTGGCACTACTTGAGAGGGATCAGGAGGTGTGGCCTTGCTGGAGGAAGTGTGTCACTGGGGGTGGGCTTTGGGAATTCAGAAGCCCAAGCCAGTCCCAGTGTCTCCCTCTTCCTGTTGTCTGAGGATCCTGAGGTAGAACTTTCATCTCCCTCGCCAGCGCCATGTCTGCCTGTGTGCCACCATGCTTCCTGCATGATGATAAGGGACTAAACCTCTGAAACTGTAAGCCAGCCCCAATTAAATTCATTCCTTTATAAGAGTTACCATAGTCAGCCGGGTGGTGGTGGCATACGCCTTTAATCTCAGCACTCTGGAGGCAGAACCAGTCGGATCTCTGTGAGTTCAAGGTCAGCCTGGTCTACAGAGAGAGATCCAGGACAGGAACCAAAACTACATAGAGAAACCCTGTCTCGAAAAAAAGCAAAAAAAAAAAAAAAAAAAAAAAAAAAAAAAGTTACCATGGTCGTGGTGTCCCCTCACAGCAATAGAACACTGACTCAAACACTGGAGTTCACCAGTTGATAGACTAGCTGGCCAGCAAGCCCAGGATTCCTCTTTTCTATACCTCCCAGTACTAGAATTACAGGCATTCATTATGCTTGGTTTTTTTTCCTGTGTCTTCTGGAAATTTGAACGCAGGTCTGTGCGCTTGTGCAGCGAGTGTTATACCCATTGTGCCATCTCTCCATTCCATAGGTCCTACTTCTTAATATTATTTGATATCCAGACAGATCAAACCATAGTCAACCATAACAGAGCATGCTGGGAGACCTGGTGGTCTGCTAGCGAGAGCAAAGAAGAGGGGACTGAAGCCGTATGTAGGCTTCCCACCAGGGTGACTATGAGGATCCAGGGGTACTATTCTCCCACAGGGACCAAAGGCAGGAGACACAGGCTAGGGAAGAAAATAACGGTGAATCCTGTGGCAAGTGGAGATTTTGAGATCTCTAGGTGCACTGGGGCTAGTCTGCACCCAGAACATTGTTTGTAGCTCTGTGACTTAGGAGATGTATCGGGACTCTGAATGTAGCACAGAGCCTCAGGGACATAGAGGTCCAATGGATGGTATTTCTGTAGATTTAAGGTTCTCAACGACACATGAAGGGTGGACACAGCATCCCTGGGGGAGGGAGGAGGGAGGCCCCTAACTTGGTCACTTTTGCCAAGATTTATCATGGGAAGGAGTATAATATAATAAAAAGAGAAGACAGTTATTAAGTTCATACATATGTGCCCTGTACCATGCCCAGAAAGCTCCATTAATGATCCAATTTATCTCTAAGACATGGCAATATTGTTAATACCCTAACTCTACAATGAGAAATTTGAGGCATAGGAATCAAAGCCAAACTCCATACAGAAAATAAGTAGTTAAAACTTATTCTTTAATTCCCCAGTTGTATTGACGATCCCTAAGAACATTCCTTCAGGGAAATGTTCCTGTGAGAACACCCCTAATAGGTTTCCTGTACCCCGATAATAGGCTTCTCCACTGATGCAGTAAGCCAGATCAAGCTGAATTAAAAAGTAAAAGACCAGGTTTATTCTGAACAAAGCAACTCCCAGGTGACTCCTCCAGCCCCCAGAGATCAAGGTACAGGAAGGGGCAGGGGAAAAAAAATCACATGGCACTTCTAAGGCAGGGCGCTTATGTACCCTATAGGTGCAGGGATGATGACATGTCCTTCACAAGCTGGGTTTGTCCCCAGTTATAATGCTTTAGGCAGGGATTGGGCTGCTGACAACTTCAGGGGAGGAGACACCAGCCACCAATAATGCGAAACTGGGCTTTTTGACGGCCCTTCTCCGTTGTTGGAGATTCTCTGAGAGGGTGGGTTTGGAGAGAGAATTGGGGCCTCCCAGAGCCAGCTGGAGGTTCCAGCCCAACAACCCGACCAGAGGTTCTCTGGGTGGCTGTTTGTACCCCTCTCTCTTTAAACCTACTGTACATTTGCATGCCTGGCTGATATCTCCAACTTGTTTTAAGAGCCAAGCCATTCACTCACTCTATAGAAAATCACAGAATTTATTAACGTATAATTCATTTAAGGATGTTTACTCTGCATTTTTTTTTTTTTTTTTTTTTTTTTTTTTTTTTTACAGAATGGGGTGATCTGGACCCAGTATCTTGTGAGCACTGG
The DNA here is from genome assembly GCF_004664715.2 of Peromyscus leucopus. NCBI lineage: Eukaryota > Metazoa > Chordata > Mammalia > Rodentia > Cricetidae > Peromyscus > Peromyscus leucopus. Next base: position 29,513,688 of record NC_051067.1, on the reverse strand, counting down.
TAAGAAACATTTTCTCACAGGTGAACAACTCTCAGGAACAGCCCATGCTGGCACAGATGCATACAGGAAGGACTCCAACATCAGGCTTTTGCTGCAAACTATTTCCTGAGCTCTGTTGGGATGTGATGGCTCATCCTCTAAGAGACAGCCCACAAAGGTGTACAGCAGAAGTGGGGGTAGTCTTTGTATGGCATGGTACAGAGTGTCACAATGATACTGCAGGGCCTGAGAAGGGGAATGGACCCATGACAAAAGTGTCAGGGATGCTGGGTGCGCCTTGCTCTGACCAAGGCAAGGCATGTAATTGTAGTGGGTAGCCATTCCATCGTTTTGCTAAAGGAGATAGCATGGTGCCGTACCAGAAAGGGGCTGGGTCTCTGCAAATGACAGTTTTCCCCAAATTGAAACATTCCCTCCAAGAGGGAGGGTTGCTTATGAGACCCAGGAGGAAAACCTGAAGGATACCTGAAACCTGCAAGATTCTTGAAGGCTCTTCCGCTGCCTTCCAGAAATAGTAAACAACTGTTGGAGGAGGAGACTCTGACCGGCCAAACTGCTGAGAAGAGATCTCTTGGAGCTGTGCAGTGGCCTGTAAGTTGTGCAGAGAGCACCAGAGATGCAGCTTTGGGGACTGTCACTTGTGTGGTGCTGATGCTGCCTTTGAATCAGCCCTGCTTCTGTAAGTCACTCCTCACCACACTCCTGTGGGGAACCCCAATAAAAACCCAATGATTCATAAGTTGGACTTTGATGCTATCATTACTTTGGTCTGTTGCAGGTCGGGGACAAATCAAAATGCACAGACCAGATGCACCACCTACACACAACTGTAGATGTGTGTAGGTGGTGCATCTCCCCAGAAAAAGTCTCTCACACAGCAGTCTCTAAACAACCGCCATTGTCCAGAGTAGACCCAGAATGTGTCTGTAGTCCCAGTTTGGACAAGACAGCCCATGGCCATCTCTCTTTCTGGCCCAGTGGAGTGCCTCATACTAATTTCATAGGAAATAAAATACTGACTTTCTGACCAAAGCCTCTAGGCACTTTCATCCCCAGACTTGGAAAATAACAGGCCAGATAAGTCTCCCCAGGTGAACACACCCATGTCCTCACTTTGCGCTAATTATGCCGCCAGCTGGAAATCTCAAACATGCAGTCTGTGGACATGTAGAGGAACAAAGCCACATTCCAAAAATAAGCACAGGTCAAATTTGTGAGTGAGACTTCACGGTTGAGCAAGCTTAGTTAGAGGCTTCACAGCCTCTCATTTTAGTGGCCCAAAGTTGCATCCGAGTGGCCCTCAGATCAGAACGTTTGCAGACAAGGAAGACACTGGGCTGAAGAAGGCAGCTAAGCTATGTCCCACCAATGGCAGAGAAATGTCTTCACTCTGCATCCTTGAGTGTGTGTGTGTGTGTGTGTGTGTGTGTTTGTGTGTGTGTGTGTGTGTGTGTGTGTGTGTGTGTGTGTGTGTTACTGGGAATGGAACCCAGGGTCTCAAGCATGAGGTGTACAAAACCTAGCCACTGAGCTACATGCCCAGCCCTGCATGGCTGTTTTCAGAGACTGGGCTGTAGGTTCCGGATTTGAACCCCGCCAACACGTCCCAGGGATTCGCTCTAAGGAGCAGGTCTGCGTAGTGCTGCGATGTCACGCTACTGTCCTGTGCCAAAGTCAGAAGCTCTGCACAAAAAAGAATTCTCTTCAAAAACATTTTAAAGCCTCAGGAGGCCCCTCCTTCAGTGCTTCCCCTCAGCAGATCTGAGGGCTGCAGCATCTGCTGTGTGCCTCCCCTCCCCCTCCCACCCCTCAGGAAATTTCAAAAGGAGTCCATCTGGTGTTTAGCGTCGTCTTTATGTTGGCTCTTTATATAAACAAGCTCTGTGATGCAATTAAGGGTTAGGCTTTCTGACCACGTGATTCATCCTGACTTCACAGTCCCCTCTCCTTTCTGGATTGATGACATCTAGTATTTCCATGTCCCCTAGAGCAGTGGTTCTCAACCTTCCAAAGGCTGCAACCCTTCAGTTCGGTTAGTTCTTCAAGTTGTAGTGACCCCCAACCATAAAATTATGTCGTTGCTACTTCAAAACTATAATTTCACTGCTGTTATGAATTATATTGTAAATGTCTGATCCGTGACCCCCTGTGAAAGGGTCATGACCCACGGGTTGACAACAGCTGTCCTTAGCACCTGAGCTCTTACTCTGTGTGACTGAGCCTGGCTCTGAGGACAGATTGTGAAAGTCACAAGGGAACTAGCTTAGGAAAATATGAATCAGCCGGTGGTGAAGTTTCTGTTTGGTAAAGTCCTCACAGTTATCTGCCTCACAGCTAGGAGACTAGGTCTAAACTGCCAAGGTGGTCTCATTTGAAAACAAGACTTTCTTAGCTGAGCGAGGGATGCAGACTGCTTTGCTTGTCATTCTGAGAACCAGTGATTTTTTTCCATATTAGTGTGCTGTGATTAGGCATATTCTGGTGACCAGATCTATGTTTTCAAACTGGCCATAGACTAAAATCACCTGGAGGCTTTCTGAGACCCAATGGGCATGTCCAGGCAGGGGTACTTTTATAGCTTTCCATGTGGTTCCGATGAGCAGCATGTTGTGAACCCCAGCTTTGGGGACGGTGCCTCTCAAACTTGTATGTGCTCAGATCGCCCACAATGCTGCCTAACTGGGGATCCTGTCTCTCCAGGTTCAGGACGGGGATTAGGTTACCGCATGTCTGTCACACTCTAGGTGATGCTGCTGGCCAAGGGCCACACTCTGAGTAGCAAGGCTACACGTTTGTAGCACAGCATGATAAGCTGTGGCCCACAGGCCAGCTGCTTCAGAGTGTTCCTGGGACATTATGAGAGTTACTCGTCATTATCAACTTAACTGGACTTAGAATCACCTAAGGGTGCCCACCATAATGGTGCTCACCTGTAATTCCAGTACCCAGGAGAAGGAGAGAGAAGTTTGAGACTAGTCCAGGCTATACAGAGAGGTTGTACCTCAAACCCCAAAGACTGAGGATGGAGCTCAGCCATAGGGCAAGGCCCTGAGTCGTATGCCCAGCAACCCACTTCCCCAAGTCACCCCAGAAATTGGCATCACATGGTAAGGGCATTTCCAGAGAGGATTAACTGAGAAGAGAACCGACCCTGAATATTACGAACACATTCCCATGGGGTCTTCAATAGCACGGTTGACACAATGAAAAATAGAAACGACCATAGTGGCCAATTCTGCCTGTAACATTTATGGGGCCTCAGAGAAGAGCACTGAAGTCCACAGACCATCCTCTACATGTTTATTTACAACTTACCTGTCAAACTGAAAAAAAAAGGTCCTTAACTTCCTGACTTTAAAATATACTTACATGGAGACACAATCCTGTAATCCTAGCACTTGGGAGGTGCGGGGAGGGGGGGGGCTAAGGAGTTGAAGGGCATCTTTAGTTACATGGATGAGTTGAAGACCAGTCTAAGCTACACCAGACCCTGTCTCAAGAAACAAAAGAGAAAGGAATAATCATAGACTAGCCTGAAGACCAAGTTCAAATTCAGTGTTTCTGGCCACTTAGGGGTCAATGGCATATATATATGAACCAGAGAAGGGCAAGCTGGCTGTTGGCCCCCATCCTGGTCTCTCTCCTCACTCTATAGAGGAATGGAGTCTTGTTAATAGATACAGGCCCCCTACTTGTCTGCTCGTGTAGTAGCCACAACCCATGAACAACTACCTGTCTTCATCCCATGGCCTAGGGATTTGATCACCTGGAGGACTGACCCCAGAGAATCCACCCACATTGACCACCAAGTGAGACCACAACTGTTTGGGCAGGAAATTTTGGATCCAAGTTACCTGGAATATGATCCAGTGCTGTGGATATCGCTCTATATAAATAAAACACTGGCCAGTGACCAGACAGGAAGTATAGGCGGGACAAGGAGAGAGGATAATTGGGGAAACAGGAAGAAGGGGGGAGACACTGCAGCCACCGCCAGGACAAGCAACATGTAAAGACGCCGCTAAGTCACCAGCCACATGGCAAGGTATAGATTTATAGAAATGGGTTAATTTAAGATATAAGAACAGTTAGCAAGAAGCCTGCCATGGTCATACAGTTTATAAGTAATATAAGCGTCGAAGTGATTATTTTATATGTGGATTGTGGGACTGCGGGACTTGGTGGAACCTGGAGAGAAGCCCTCCAGCAACAATCCAGAGAAAGATGGATGGACTTCAGAGAGTTCAATTCTCTCCCCAGCAAGTGTTGGGGATATACTGTGACCTATGGGCCTGGGGTCAGGGCAGACACCCTTCTCCAGGCAGAACTGCACTGCCAACAGCATTTATACAGGTTGCCACCCACGCTAGACACTGCTCTCGGGGCTTCCATTCACAATCCTTTCTACATCACGGGCTCTGCAACGAACTTGCACCACCCAAAGCAAGTGGCTGGAGAGCCAGGATTCTGTTTGGAGGTCTAGTGCAGAACCCACAGTCCCGTCCCGTACCCCCCCCCCGCTCCCCACTGTTGAGTTTACTGCTTCTCATAAAAGGCAGGAAGCCTGGATCAGATCATCTCCTGATCCCACTTCCTTCCCCATGATGTTTCTCAGCTGTGCCAGCAGGGCGGGTCCCAGTGTAGCCAACTGTAGAAGGAGAAGGTGGTCCCCACACTCTCAGGCTCAAAGCCTGATACCCATGACTGTGTGTGTGACTTTCAAGTTGCACTTTCCATAAGACATGCCCCAGAGTTAACAGGTGTTTCAGACATCCCCCACCCAGCTGTTATTACCACAGGTAAGAGTCTTTGTTGAAATTTTCTCCTCTGGTGAGCAGATGTATTGAAAGAGTCCTTCCAGGAAGACCTTTCTCGGGTTCTGATGAAAATTACGTGTTCACTCCTGCCCTTGGTAAATGAAGATATGGAGTAATATATTCCTTTAGATATGCTCCCAATTCTGTTTCTAGATTTGTCCATGATAAAGTAAGTATCTTATCAAAATAATACTTAGATAAAGGAGTCTTTTCCAGCGCTGAGGAACTCGGCTGTATGGAAACTTCAGCCAGGGCTGTGATCTAGTGTTTAATCCAACTCAGCAGGGCTGGCTCAGGAGCAGATAGGACCATTAGGATCCTTTTCTCTGCAGTATGGGCCAGCTTGGGAACTATGGCAAAGGAAGGAGGGGAAAGCCAGCCTGTTTGACCAATAGTACGTCTGCAGATTCCCCTCTCAGTGTCTCAGCTTCGGACATACAGGGAATATTTTGCCTGAATCAAATCTGTAAAGCAGTTCACATCCCTGGAGTTATTCTCTTGGACCAATTTAACAAGCAAGGGCTGAAAGTAATCAGGCCGGGATTGTGGTGCAGTTGTGGCATGGAGGCAAGTTCTAAAAACTGGCCCGAGCAGGAACGACTTCAGTGTGTGTGCTTCTCTGTTGACAATGGCAAGAGTATTCTACTTTTCAGTTCACACTCACACACTCTGGAAGAGTTGGCTTCATTATTTTTGCTTGTTCACATACTCATGCGTGCTATGACTAACCTTAGGAATGTTGAGAAAGTTTTCTGAGGTTGGAGGTGGTAGCACGTGCCTGTCAGCCTAGCACTGGGAGGCAGGGGCAGGGGGATGGAAACTTCAAGGGAAGATGGCCTGTATACTGAGCTTCCTTTGCTCAAATAAACCCTTAAACAAGGAAGTGGGTAACTCGTCTTATGATGTGGGAAAGACTGTGTTCCTCCTATGGGGTATTTTATGTCAGCTTCCACTCAAGTTAGAGACCAACTTGCTCATTTTCCACAGTTCAATCTTAATCTCATTTTTTTTTTTTTTGCCCTTAGAAATACTGCTCAAGCTGGACAGTGGTGGTGCACGCCTTTAATTCCAGCATTCAGGAGGCAGAGGCAGGTGGATCTCTGTGAGTTCAAGGCCAGCCTCGTCTACAGAGTGAGTTCCAGGACAGCCAGAACTGTTTCACAGAGAAACTCTGTCTCAAAAAAACAAAAAGAACAAAAAAGAAGGAGGAAGAGAAGGAGAAGGAGGAAAGAAAGGAAGGAAGGAGGGAAGGAAGAAAGAAAGAAAGAAAGAAAGAAAGAAAGGAAGGAAGGAAGGAAGGAAGGAAGGAAGGAAGGAAGGAAGGAAGGAAGGAAGGAAGGAAGAGACAGACTGCTCAATGACAGTTTAGAGCCCTTTGTCAATGTGGCTATCAGAGAATGAATGACCTGATTACTCGGCCTATGAGCTCCCAAGTCATGAGTTCTAGTCCTGTTTGTACCATTTCCTAACCTCCATCAATTAGAGACCCTGCCCTGTGTGCCTTGTCCAACTGTGAAGCCCAGCAGGTATCTCCCTGAGGACCACTCCAATCAACATACTGGGTAAGGGGGGTAATGAGAAGCAGCAACACATGGTTCCTGCTCTTACAGAAACCCAAAAGGGAAATGGCCAACTGTGGCCCATTATATGAGCAAAAGAGTCTCTCTGCATGAAGAGGTACTATTGCTTGCCATCCATGGTATAGCTATAACGTAGGAGGAAACAACGTCCCCAAATGTCAGTCTAGAATGCTCAGAGGCTGAATCAGCCAGGTTTGTACAGTCAGAGGAAGACAGTTTCACTGAGCATCAAGGAAAAAGCCAAAGTTCATCTGATGGCAGCTTCTAGGATTGTAGACATGGTGCCTAAGCAGACATGGGCTTTAAGGATCGAGCAGGCAAAAAGGAAATCCATTTGGTTAAGGTTTTCTCAAATTGTGTTCCCAGTCTTTTGGAATGTATTCATAAGTATAGCACACAGCAGAGTAAGTTGGGGCTCAGTGAGTTGGGGGCATGCTGTACATTACATGCCCTTGAAATTCCTTATCTGTAGTAACATGTTTAGAGGAAATGGTACACCTACCTACAAGGCATTTTAGAACCCCACTTTATAATACTTGGCTGAGAAATATCTTACACAGGGCAGGTTTGGGAAATGCTGATGCTAAGTGTCACAGCAAACATCCTAGGTGAACACAAGAAGAAGGTAAAGGATTGGAGAAGGCTAGAGATGTATTAATAGTTCATTAACAGGACATTTGCCCAGTAGGTGTAAGGCCTTGGGGTGAGTCCCCAGCACTGCAAAAACAATAACAACAAGGGAATGTAAGCTTGTTGGAGCTCTAGTCAAAAGAAACATAACCACCCACAGCACAGGACTTAAAGACCCAGTAAATCAAAATCCAAATGTCTGTGGCCATTGAGTTGTTTCTTACAGCTCATGTAGAGTCCATGCCAATCCCCCAGCATACTATGAGCAGAGGCTTTAATAACTCACCTGAGCATTTCTCACTCAGAGTTAGTATTTTATTTTAGAGGTAGATTTGGATCCATTGTCTCTGCTTTACTGATTTGGGTGAGTCATGTGACCTTCCCAAACACACACTTCCTTCATTTAGCTTAAATAAAGATAAAACCTAGTCTACTCCCACCTAAGATGTGCTTAACAAATTGTTAATCTGTGTTAAAATGTTTACTATCATCATGGATTTTACTGCAAAAAAACAAAAAAACAAAAACAAACAAACAAACAAAAAAAGCCAAAATGCTACAGCAATATCCTGAGGATGAGGGAAAATACCTGGAAGGCAGTCTGCCTTGGGTGTGGTGCATAATAGGTCTTTTGAAAATGAATGTCCTCAATGGCCAACAAAGTGATACTAAAAATACCTGGGACAGCTTTATGCTATAGGAGCCTATAGCATTCTTAAATGAAGTTCCTCATTGCTTAAGGCCACTGTAGGGTTCAGAGGGAGACTTTATTCCGTGCTTCAGAATCTTGTACAGTAAGAAAAGAATGACCTAAAGTAGGTTTCATAGTTTCCAGAGCTACTTCCTCCTTAGCCCTGGACAGGAGACTGTGGACATCAGCTGAGTCCCACGGAAAGCTGAAGTGGCATTATTGTCACTGTGGTTGTGACCCACAGTGGAGCCCAGGATAGTCCCTCCTCTGCTAGGACTGGCTGTGGTCAGGACTAATGTCACCCAAACATCTCACTTCCTTTATCCAGTTTTTCTTTTTACCCGAGTGCGTATGTAACTAGAAAGAGAAACTTGAAAAAAAAAAAACCAAAAAACAAAAAAACAGGGAGAAGTGGTATTTACTTTATAAGCATTTCTGCTGTGAGAGAATTGAGTCATCTGCCCACCATCTTTCCATCTGTCTATATGTCCATCCATTTATCTGTCCACCAACAACATGTCCATTTATTGGGCACCTATAATGGACTAAGCTATGTCTTTGTTCTCAGAGATCTTGGAGTCTAGATGGGTGTCTTAGCCTCCAAGCCACTTGACAGACTGCTCACACACAGCTTCTCATACCTTTTGCCTCCATCTGCCAAGTGAAGTGCTAGGTCTGAACCCCTCTAGGATTTCAGAGCTATCTCTGCCTTCAGACCCAGGTAAAATCCTTCAGAGTTGCCATTCAGTGGCATATGTGAAGATGTGGGTGTCTCAAGGAGTATATTTTGATTTCATAAAGCCCAAAACCTCTAAAGATACAGTTGCTACAAAACGATGAAAATACCCAGGGCTTCTAGTCAGTCCCTATGTGAGGGAAATCATAAGAAGGACACAGTGGTCCCTGAAGTAGTCCCAGAGTAGAGTGTGGCAAGCAAAAAAATTTCTGGAAGCCAGAGAAGGGGGTGAGGCATGTGCAGATGGCAAAGCATGACTGGATATGTAGGTATCATGCTTAAAGGGCAACTATTTCTTTTTAGCTCTGTTACACAGAACTTCATCTGGGAACTTAATAAGAGGCAACATCTCATGCACTAGACAATCAGTTGTGTCCCAACTTCTCCAAAAGCTATGGCCATGTATTCTGTCTGGACCCTTCAGATAAGAGAATAAAAAGTCTTAAGTGACTCTACACTTCACCAGCTACGTTTCCTGAATTTACCAACATAGGAATAATACTAACACTAAAATTGTAATAATAACAATAAAGAAGACAAGAATTAGTGGGTAAGAGCTTAGTTTTTTGTTGTTTTTTTTTTTTGTTTTTTTAGAATGAGGCAGATATGTATTTGTATCTAGTTTCTAGAATTTACAAATAATTTGACTTTATGCTAGGTGGAATGGTGCCCATTTGTAATCCCAGCACTTCAGAAGGCTGAGGCAGGAGGGTTTTTTAATTTCTAGGCAAACTTAGATTGCATAGTAAAGCCCTATCTCCATAAAAAACAAAAATATCTACCATAAACAACCAAAAATAATATGGAAATATGGACCTAGGAAAGTTATTTGAATTCTTTAGGCTTTAGTTTTCTCATCTGACAGATGGAAAAATAGTAGTTATCTTGGTATCAATGCGAAGATGAATTGTGTAACAACATGGCGACCAGAAGGCTGGAAGCACTCAGTAGAGTTAGCTGCTGTTATTAACCACACTGACTAACTCACAAAATGGTTGTCACTCATGGAACGTAAACAATAGCATGTATACTTAGGTGTTTTATAAAGTTTACTGTATTGTGCTCCTTATTATTAGTTGTTGTAAATAGCTGTGGCTGTAATGAGAGCTTGCTATTAATAAGTTTCTTTGTAATTATATGCTCTAAGAAGGACCAAATTAATAAGTTATTTCTTATCCTACAACACATAGACTAACCTGAATATTGTTGTGTGTCAGGAGCAAAATACACTGTGAGTGACGTAAGAGCAGGAAGCAGTATGGAGAAGCAGAAGTTTTTGGACCTTTCCACAACTGCTTTTCTACTGTAGGACAGTCTTTCTATATGCTGTGAATATGTGTTGCTCCCATTGGTTAATAAATAAAGCTGCTTTGGCCTATAGTAAGGCAGGATAAGAGACAGGCAGGTAATACAAACCGAGAGACAGGGAGAAGAAGGGCGGAATCAGGGAGACATCATCCAACTGCCCAAGGAACAAGATGCAGCAGACTGATAATGCCACGGCCACATGACAAAATATAGATTAATAGAAATGGGTTAATTTAAGATGCCAGAGCTAGCTAGCAATAAGTCTGAGCCATAGACCAAATAGTTTGTAATTAATATTAAGCCTCTGACTAATTATTCAGGTATCGGTGGGTGGGAGAGGTTTGTCTGTCTATATTACTTTATCTGCTATTGGTTAACAATGAACATTTATTCTGAGCCAAAGACTCATGCTGGAAAATGTGATCAAGAAACAACCTGGACATCAGGCTGGTGTGTAGGAAACATCACAGATGTTTCAGGCCTCAGTTGTCCTCACTGGAACAAGGTTGGTGTGCCCAGCTCTCTAAACACAGACTGAACTGCTTTGCAAAGAAGTGAGTAATTCATGGAACAGTTTCTCCAGGCTGTGTATGGGAGATGACGATACTTCCTTCATGGAAGACATCTCTAGCTGATAATCTTTTCTGCTGATTCCCAGACAGACCTTCACAATCCTTCCCAACAAGACACGTGTTTGAAATACTGAAACAATGGCATTTGTTTGTTTACGTGGGATGAAATCCAAAGATAATTCCACTTCACATGAGGTTAGTGTTCACTAAGCATTTCCTTAGGGGATGGTAGTGGCACACCCGTCTGTTTCCTACTTACCAGCTATTCACCTAGCTCCCTCTTAATTGGAGAGTCTACGTAATACTTCCATTCCCCTGCCTCTTGTGCGGGTACAGCGATCACATATTCTAGCTCTGGCCAAGGGAACATAAAGAAATGTTTCCCATGTGACCCCTGGTGATGATTTTCTTTTTCCTGGTAAAAGAGATGGGTAGAGAGAAGCACAGCTGTTACAGCTGGGCCTTGCTTATGTGGGGGATGTAATCTCTGACATCACCTACGATTTTATTTTGAAACAGAGTTGCTATTTATTAAGAAAAAGCTTTATGTGGAGTCAAGCATAGACGTTAAGAGGGAGTGGGACACTTAGGAAAGGGAAGTGCCCACCTAAGACATGGCTGTGAGCTTCCATCTTGTAACTACAAACATGGAACATTAAAGGCAAAAGGCGGCACCTATGGACGGTGGTACAGGGAGGCAGACCAAGTCTATTTCTTTGTTGATATTCATGGTTGATAAACTTACCAAAATTGAAACCACCCACTTTTGGACTTCTCGTTTATGGGAAAGGAAGTGCTTCTTCTGGAAGCCCCTTTCCGTTGGATGTTCTGTGACTTGCCACCAAATCACCCCTGTGTCCAAATCCTTTCCCCGTATTTACGGTATCTCCACCTTAAGTGGCAGAACACAGCCCGATGACCATTGCTGGGAAAGCCCAGACTCCCAAGAATGTTACCGAGGCTCTCCCAAGCATACGCACCCATGCCAAACTTGGAGTCAGACGCCAGTGTGTATAGAAGCAGCTGGTGCAGAACCCATGCTAGTGAAGGAGGCGGGGGTGACATGCAGCTTCCACAGAGAACAGTGGCAGTGATTCTACTTGCCGCTGCATGTGGAGTCTAGAGTCGCCCCAAGTCAACAGTACGGCTGGAGGTGGCCGTGCCATGATCCAGCAGCGATGGCATTATTGAGAGTAGTTGGCAGAGAAAGGTCCCTGAGTGTACAACCTCCAAGCCAGGACTTTTTGAGCTCCTCAGTGTCCTTTAAACCAATTTCTACTTCATTAAACTAGCAAAATTGTCTTCTGTTTGTCTTATATTGTTTGTGTTGCTATAACAAAATGTCTGAGATGAGGTCATTTATGAAGTACAGCAACTTATTTCCTGCAGTTCTTAGAGGCTGCAGACTCCAAGAGTACTGACGAGATCAATTACCTGGTAAAAGCTACATCCTCCAGAGCAGAGGGATGCTGTGTGCTGACTGGGCAGAAAGACAGGAGAGCTCCTTAGAGGGATGCTGTGTACTGACTGGGCAGAAAGACAGGAGAGATCCTTAACTGAATGCATCACAGTGCCTCTTCTATATGGGCCTAGATCCCCATCACCGTGTGGACCTCTTAAGGCCCCTGCCTCATGGCTCCACCTCTTACCCAATTACACTGGCCACACCTGAAAGCTGAAAAGGACACATTGAACCATAGCACTGCTGCTTCCTGACTGACACAGTAACCAACATCCAACGGCAGCGTGGACAGGGCTGGCTAAAAGAAGCCCATGGTTAGCACACCACTCGCTGTCTTCTGGGTGTCTGGGCAGTTACAGCAGCTAAGACCTGATGTGAAGACATCAGAACATTTCTTCCCCTTGTGTTCATCTGATTTCTGTCGAGTGAAACTCAATTACATGGAAACCTCCGAGATCAGACATGAACCAGTCTTTTCTCCTTCCTGGAAGGAAACCAGAGCTTAGCTCGTCCTTTGTGGCTGCTCAGAATGCCCACAGTGACCTAGTTACCATAGCTAAAGGCTTCCTTTTCAAAACACACACAGAGCCAGCCAATTCAGAGTGCTCTCCAGCCATCCTGTGATTCTTTCCTGCTTCCATAGACACCAGCTCTATTGTAAGCATCATGTATTACTGCCTTCCTCCTTTACATCAGCTTGTGAGGTTCCTGAGGCCTTGTTGTGGGGCCATCAGAATAGTTCAGTAGCAGTTGTCTCTCTCCTGATTCTGCTCCTAGCCTTCTGATAGGTGAGGCTATAAGTGAAGCCTGGAGTCACAGGCTGAAGTGATGTGAAGGGAGCCCCAGAACCACACTTCCCTATTCTGGCTCCTTATGCTCTTTGGGCCTCAGTGGTAGATGAGATGCCTGATAGGGATCCTTTAGGCACCTGTGGTCTCTAAAGTTAGGCCTCAGATCTTAGTTTCCTGTTGCCCTTCTTACTCAGCTTTTTGCTTTTCTAGTTTATCTATAATAATATCAACCACCTTTAAAGAACACAATCAGTGTAACACGCTAGATGCTCTCTGATGTTTAACTCAATCCTCTTGTCTCCTTTGGAATGTTGGTTTTCTTTTACCTCATTTTCTATTGCTGTAAACTGAATGCCATGGATAATAATGAAATATAGGTTTTGGGGGGATAGAGAGATGGCTTAGCATTAAGAGCTCTTGCTGCTTCTGCAAACAACACACACACACACACACACACACACACACACACACGCACATCTGAAGAGAGAGATACAAATACACATAATTAAAAATAATAAAAATTAAAAAGTATATAGATTTTTCTGTAGTTCTGGAGGCTAGAATCCAAGAACATGGTGCCAGCATCTACTGAACATCTAGCTTGTGGCTTGGCAGAGGCCAGTGGATGGTGAGGCTGAGACACTGCAAGTGTGCCACAGAGAGCTCATCAGTATCACAAAGCTGCTGCAGAAGACAGCCGTCGATTCACTGACACACAAGGGGAAAGCTGAGAACCGAATCATCTCTTAAGAGGCTCACCCATCCTGTCTCCTAACATCTCGCTATAACAATTGACTCTCCTCAGGGGTTTTGGGGGGCCATTTAAACAGTAGCAACTCCTGTTTCCTAGACAACAAAGCAGGTGCAGAGTGGTTTGACTTCTCACCCCATGGTTCCTGAGAAAAATTGACATTACAAGAGAGTTAGTCAGTGGTGTGCCAGGAAACCTTGAACATCAACCTCCCTGGGCCTGAAGTCCCAATTCTCATCACTTGTCTATTTCCCTTGTATAAGCACTTCCCTTCTCTGATACGAAATCACCAGTGAGAAGTCACTGTGAAGAAATGATATACTTGCCTTTTATAGGCTGGTAAAAGCTGCTCCCACATCCACAGTTTGCAGATGGGTGTATTAGGGGTCTAGCCCCAAACCCAGTTTGCCTGTTTAGTGTTTGGTTCTGAGACACAGTTTGTTAAAAGCAGTGTTGGGCTGAGGTTTGGCTCAGTGAGAGAGTTTTTGCCTAACATGCCTTAAGCCCCAGGCGTTACTCCCAACCATTCATAAAAAGACAGGAAATAGGGGGACGGGGATATGTTGGAAGTTTTATGAATGTGCCAGTGGATAATTTACCTAGTTCTTATTGGGACTCGGAGGTTCCATCGGTTGTAGCTGTACCCACCCAGTATTTGATGTCTGTGCTTCATGCTAGTCCCTGTGGGCACATATACTGTCTGTATCAAGCGACATGTGACAGAGGTAAGCTGGGTAGCTCGTGGCAACCCTTCTTTATGAAAGCAAGCCTTAAAGCAAAGCCTGTTGGCTGTGATTTAGAATAATAAGGTAAGGACTTCCTTCCAAGAATGAGTAGCCCCACAACCATGCAAAGTATGTCTGACCAAAACACCAAGTTTAATGGTGTGATTTTTTTTTTATGCCAGCTACTAGGCCTTCTGAGGTCTGAGATGCTCTTGTTTCAACACAAAACAAAATACTGCTTGTTTAAGCCATAAATGGATTTAGTGCATGTAACACTATCAATGTTTTAAAATGCCAATAATACCAGGTGTTTGTGTCTCCATTTCTCAAACTGTGCATAGAACAATAAGTGAATAAGGGATTGTGGCATTAAGAAACAACATGTATTTCTAATTTTTAGTAAATCTCAAAGGAGTACAGACTCTTTTATCTTAAGTTAATGAGTTCGGAAGCAGTAGTTGGCAGATTTATTATGGAATGATATCATAGGTGTGCATGCGTAGGCTGGGGCCTCATTCATTCTTTCAACAAACTTTTATTGACTGTCTCTTAGGTGCCAGACACCCTGTATGGTCCTGAGGGTATAAAAAAGATTAAAATACGAGCCAAGAATTGGGAATGAAGTAGTTGAAAAATGCTATCCAAGGCTGGCAAACCACAGCCTCAGGCCCCAGACCAGCCTGAACCCTGGGTTATGGACCAAAGCCACACTGTTTATGTTAATGTTTGAACTGGGTTGATACAAGCAAGTGGAATAGAGCTTGTACACCCACAAAGCCTACACATTTCTGCAGCAAATGCTTTTTAATAAATACAAGGTATACTCTCTAAAACAATGGTAAAATACAGTATAGTAAATACATAAAGCAGCAACACAGTCATTTATTATCATTCTCAAGTACCAGGCTCTGCCCATAATTAATTATACGTGCTGTGCTTTCTGACTGGTGTCACCACGACGCATGAATAATGGGTGGTGCTCTGTAAGGATGTCTACGATATCACTTGGCTATGGGAGTTGTCAGCATCATTATAATCTTATGGGGCCACCATCATAGATGTGGTCTATCATTGACCGAAATGCTACCCTTTGGTATCTGACTGCACTTACCTTCTGGACCTGAAGAAGAATTTGCCACACTCTAGTCTAGGGAGATGGTGTAGGCTCACTCTGAGATGCCAATGGGAATAAAGACAAGGAGACAGCTGGATGAAATTTAGGAAATGGAATCTATGGGACAGGGATAGGGCCTTGAAATGTGGTAGGAGGGAGGGTAACACCCAGAGTGCAGAAACTGCTTTCAGGCCATCTTCTTCCTCTACTGTAGGCCTTGAATTAACAGTTCACCCAAGATATCTTGGGACCCCAAACATGCATTATATTTTTCCTCCCCCTAAAACCCTTATATTCAGGCAATATTTTTTCATGTCTCAAAAGAACCTCTTTTTTGACTCAGTAATTTACTGGAATATTGTCAATTGCTTTATTTAATGCTGCCATGGGAAGCAAAAGGAGACCAATCAATCACAGAGGACAGAGTGGTATTGAACTTGGAAAGTTAAAAAATCTATAAAAATGTTTTCATAATCATGATTATCAGCCAGGCACAAAGAAGCCTTGTCTTGAAAAACAAAACAAAACAAAAAATCATGATCCTCAGTAGACTTAGCTAAAATAAGCCTCTATCAGATAATTTAATCGTTAGTCGATAAAATTTTAGTAAAGCAGAAGGTGAGGCATTTGTCAAGAAATCTTTGCTTCATCTCTTTATCTTATTAGAGAATTAATGATAGGCCAGAAGCACCCACATGTGAAGCTATAACCTGCGCCAGAAGCACCCATGTGTGAAGCCATGGGCTGGGTCTAGAAGCACCTGTGTGTGAAGCCATAGGCTGGAGTCTGGACCTAGGTCTCTTTGGCTTTTGCCCAGAAACAGAGCTTGAGACAAATAGACCAAGGATCATCTGAGAATTATGATACCCATTATGGAGTCTAGGCCTCCTGGCATTCCTGCCCTTTCTCTATTTGGTTTTTGAGAACAATTAGCTGCCTATTCTCTGCATAAGCTAGGTTGAGTTGGGTTGTAGGCCCAGGCTGAAAAATACTGAGTGATCAAATGAGTTCTAAGGAAGCAGAGGACAGGGAGTTGCTTCTTTGAGCTGGACTTCAGAGGGCTGGGAAGACTGGAGGGTCTCTGCAGACAGGCGGGAAAGACCTACCATACAGCAAGTGTGACTCTCGAAGGCAAGGCATATGGTTCTGGAGACCCCAGTGCTTACATGATTAGATGTAGAGTCGGGGGGGGAGGGGCTGAATGGAAGAAGAAAGAAAACCAAGCAATCATCAGGGAGGAGGCACCAGTATTTATGATGTGCTCTGAATGCAGGTGAGATGATCCTGAGGTCTGAGCTGTGGCACCCAATTACCCTCCAGCTGGGGGCAGTGTGGGGGCCGCACTGCAGGGAGGGGGGAATGCCACATTCAGCTGGCTTCTCTCTCATTACTCTCTGCTCTCTTCTTGGCCTCTCTGTAATTAGGTTCACTTACCTGTTCCTGATTGCCAGTGTGGTGACAAGAGGTTTGGGCGGAATGAGCTGGTTGACATATCTACCCTTGAAGTCTAGTATTTTGGTTGGGTTTTCATTTGCCTGTGGCTGCTGTGAAAGATGTTAAAAATATATGCTCTGGGTTTGGCCCTGGGCATACAGAAGCTAAACAAGCGTGTGTGTGTGTGTGTGTGTGTGTGTGTGTGTGTGTGTGTGTGTGTGTGCGTGTGCGCGCGCGCTTGCATGTGTGCTGTTCACAAATGAATGCAGTTAGCTTTTAAGAGAGAGATCTCAGATTTCTAGCAGAAATTGACTCTTGATTTTCATCAAGATTTCATATAAGAAGTGGTATATATTTTGTGTATTGTGCACAGTGATGTGTTTCATAAAGACCTTCTCTTTCAAGCGTGTCATCTTTGTCCTCCACACCCTGCGCTCCTTCCGTTCTCTTCCTGCTAGTCCCTCCCTTCCCCAGACAGCCTCACTTCTGCTTTCTTGTCATGTCTATACAAATTATTTTATGTGCCTGGATAAAATCTAGGTGCTGCAAAAGGAGAGAAAACATGTAACACTTGTCTGAGCCTGGTGTATTTTGATTAATACGTTAATCTCAGGTTGCATCTCTTTTCTAGTAAACAAAATTATTTCATTCTTCTTTGCAGCTGAATAAAACCCCACTGTTTCATATACCACACTTTCTTCACCCATCAAGGGCATCCATCCGGGCTGTTTTTGTAACTTGGCTGTTGTGAGTAGCACTACAATAAATACGGATATGAAAGTGTCTCTGTACTGTATTGACTTAGAGTCCTTCAGGGACATGCGGCAGTGGTAAGGCTGGATCATATGGTAATTCTATTTTAAGCCTTCTGAGAACCCTCCACACTGGTTTACATAGTGGCTGGACTGAATTACATTCCCACCAGCAGTGTACACCAATTACCTTTTCCTGAATCCTCACCAACATTTGATGGCTGTGCTGAAATGATATCGTAATGTCATTTTAATGTGCCTTTCTCTGATGGCTAAGGGTTTTTCCCATGGGGGGAGGGCAGCTATTTGAATTAATGGGGACACATTATTATCTTGTTAGGTAGCATATTTTCTAACATCTTTTATCCTTCCTGAGACTTGCCATTTGGGGATAAGGCACCACTGATGTCCTGAGCACGTTGTGTCCTAAACACAGATGGACACGTCACTGTCTTAACAATAATGAGGTGTTGGCAGTTTCATTGGCCACCATTTACTGCTGATTCCCTCGACAGGCAAACACAGCATCCTCATTTGATTTCCTGTTGCTGTGATAAAACACTAATCGAAAGCAACTTAGGGGAGGAAAAGCTTTATTTGGCTTCCAAGTTAGTCAGTCTGTGAGGGAGCCAAGGCAGGGAGGGACTCAAGGCAGAAATGAAGCAGAGATTAATGAGGAACTCTGCTTACTGGCTTGCTTCCTCCTCAAGGATGGTGCCACCCACTAGGGGCTGGGCCCTCCTATATCAATTACCAATTAAGAAAATGTGTCACAGACATGCCCATAGGGCAATCTGATGAAGACAATACCTCACATGTGTTTCCCAGTATTACATGTTTTCTTTCACATGCAGATCCTAACTTTTAATACATATATTCATACATATTCTTATTTAATAAATTTATAATACTGTATTTAATGCATATATCTGTGAGTAGGAATGTTGGTGTGAGTATGGGTATGTCCAGTGGAACAGGGTAGAAAGTGTAATTTTACTCTGTTGCCCACTGCAGACTAAGATATTTCCCCTAATCTTTTAGGGACCTTGTCTTAGGTCAAATCAGGACTCATGGCTTTGGTGTTAAAAAAAAATAATAATAAGATGAGCCAGTATGACAGATTTGGAGATTTTTGGGGAGAGGGAGGATTTTTATTGTTGTTCTGTGTTTTAAGAATTTTAAAAGTATGTATGTGAGTGTTTTGCCTGAATATTTCTCTGTGTACCATGTGCATGCTTGGTGCTCATAGAGGGCAGAAGGGGTGTCAGATCCCCTAGAACTGGAGTTATACATGGTTATGAGCTACCATGTGGGTGCTGTGGATCAAACTTGGGTTGTCTGGAAGAGCAGCCAGTGCTCTTAACTGATGATCCATCTCTCTGCCCCCTATTGAAAGTATTTTAATATAAGCTTAAGCATGAGGAATAAGAATGAAAGAAAGGTAGGAATAAAGGAAAGAGAAGGGGGAAAGGAGAAAGAATGGGATGGAGAGAGAGAAAGAGAGAGGGGAAGAGAGAGAGAGAGAGAGAGAGAGAGAGAGAGAGAGAGAGAGAGAGAGAGAGATCTCCAGGGGCTTGGATACAGGTATCTCTAAGAAATAAGTGTATTTGTAAAGTCATTATCTTTACAAGAGAGTTACACAGGCTCTTGTTGGGGTTTGGAGATATTATTCTCAAAAGGTTGTTAAGAAGTCTAAGTGGGATCACTGAGTGGTTCCTGAAGTACCTGACAGGATTACACTATCCATTCATCTGCTGATAGACATCTAGCAATAAACGTATCTCTCTGTGGGTGTATGCCCAGGAATGGTATAGCTGTTATATGATACTCCTAATTTTAATTTTCTGAGAAACTTTTGTGCTGATATGACATAATTGCTATGCCTGTTTACCCTCACACCAGTAGTGTGAGTAAGGTTTCCTTCTCTCCCATATCTTTGCTAGTATGTGTTATTATTTGCTTTCTTGACAACAGACATTCTGACTGAGATGAATATCAAAGTAGTTTTAATTTTCATTTTCTTGATAGTTAAAGAAGTTGAACACTTAAACAAATACTTGCTGGTATCTTAGTTTGGTTTCTATTGTTGTGATAAACACTATGACTAAAATCAGCTTGGGGAGAAAAGGGTTTATTTCACCTTACACTTTGAGATAACTGTGCATCACTGAAGGAAGCCAAGAAAGGAACTCAAGCAAGAAAGGAACCTGGAGACAGGAACTGAAACAGAGACCATGGAGGAACTTGCTCCTCATGGCTTTTTGTCTTATACAACTCAGGATCACCTGCCCAGAGGTGGTACCACCTATTGTGGGCTGGGCCCTCCCATATCAATGATTAATTTAAAAAATGCCCCAAAGACTTGCCTACTGGCCAATTGATGTTCCCTCTTCCCAGATGACTCTAGCTTATGTCAAGTGGACAAAAAACCAAAACCAACTAACCAAACAAAAACAACAAGCACAATTAGCCTATTGTATGTTTCTCTTGAGAACTGTCTGCTCATTTTATCCCATTTGTTGACCACAGTTGTGGGATTTGTTGTTTGGTTTTTGCAGTTCTTTGTATGTTCTAGATATTAACCTCCCTGTCTATAGTACAGCCAACAGATTTTTCTCCCCTTCTAGAGGCTATTCATTCTGCGAATTCTTTCCTTTGCTGTAGAGGAGCTTTCTAATTTCACACCATCCTGTTTATTAATTCTTAAGGAGGCTATTTCCTATGCCATGGGAGCCCTGTTCAGAAAGTTCTAGCATATGCCTATATCCCAAAGTGTTTTTCTCTGAGAGTTTCAGTGTCTCAGGTTTTAAGTTAAGATCTTAGATCTTTGAATTGATTTTTGTGCAGGGTAAAAGATGGAGTAGGGTTTTTTACTCTTAATTTTGGTTCTTTTCTCTCTGTACAACCATACTAAAAAAAAAACAGTTCTGAGAATCTATTTATTTATTTAGCTAGCTAGCAAGTTAGTTAGTTAGTTAGTTAGTTAGCTATCTACTTACTTAACATACCAGACAGAGGAATTTGTGCAGCTCCCTCCCCTGGACCCAACAAAGAGGGGGACACCTAACACTGTGATGGCAATGGTCCTTACTCACCTGTCATCTGACTACATGGTAGGTATATAAATATATCAAGGGGCTGGCGGGTGAAGAACTTCTGATTGTCCCAGGGGCTTCAGCTCAGCTCAGCCCCCACTGACTAACATGGGCAGTCAAATTGCCATCTGTGCATTCACCCAGTTTTCTGTCCCTTGGCTCTCCTCACATCTCTATCAGCTTTCTGTAAGATAGACAGACAGACAGATAGATTGATAGATAGATAGAGATAGTTGTGTGATATTTTCATCACATTCTGATGCTCCAGAGACTGCCAATAAAATTTACTTTGAATCAGAGGGCGGAGCTAGCTACTAACTGACCAAAGTTAACCATAGAGGTTCTGGAGAACTGAGGATAGATAGAGAAACACAGGATTAGTATGTCAGGGCTTAGAGGGGGTCTCAGCCTTGTTGGATTGAAGAACAAGAGAGAAAGAGGAGAGAGAGAGAGAGAGAGAGAGAGAGAGAGAGAGAGAGAGAGACCACTGGTCACTTCTTTGCCACTTCTCCAATCACTCAGGTTTTTACCCTAATATCTGACTCCCGAGTTTTTATTGATAAAGAATAATAGATTAGATAGATAGATAGATAGATAGATAGATAGATAGATAGATAGATAGATAGATAGATGGATAGGATTATTGTGATATGTGATCTGAGAGCTAATAATAGTAATTACAATGGAAATAAAACAGCCTGTATGTTGGGGTTACTTGCAGTTTGCAGCCAAGGAAACTGTAGCATGTGAATTTGGTACTATTCACCAAATTCTGACATTGTGAAGGATGTGAACATATTCTTTGTGTTTTTGACAGTGTATTCATGGCACCATCTAACAGCAGGATAATAAAGTCTGTATCTTGGAGTGATACAGTCTATGTTCTACAGTCATATGTCATATGTCAAAATTTTTAGAGCTGTACACTTAAAATTGGCTGAGATTATTAATCTGTCACAATAAACTTTTTAAAAGTGTATTTATTATTTGAAATGAAAATGAAATGAGAACAGAAAAAAAATATCATTAGATGATTAGAACCACGCACAACATTGAGATATATTCTTTTGTTATTGGTAATCAAATTGAGGTTACACTTCCATGTAGTAGTTTTCTAAAACTTAAATATTAAGATCTTAGAAACATTTCATCATATGAATGTAGCAAAAGTTACACAATCAATCATCTACTTTTAGAGCAGTGGTTCTCAACCTTCCTAATGCTGTAACCCTTTAATATAGTTCCTCATGTTGTAGTGACCTCAACCATAAAATTATTTTCATTGCTACTTCATAACTGTAATTTTGCTACTGTTATAAACCATAATGTAAACATTTGTGTTTTCCAATGGTCTTAGGTGACCTTTGTGAAAGGGTCATTTGACCCCCAAAGGGGTTGCGACCCACATATTGAGAACTAATATTTTTGAGGGAACTCAATTCCTTTTTATTCTTTCCCGAAGCCTCTACTGTATTAGTGCCCATAAAATTATGTATAGACCGTGCTATTTCCTAATAATGTATATTATGAAAGGATGTGGACTGTTTCAGGACTTCTGACACAAACTGAGTTCTGTATTTAAGTGAGTGTATGTGGGATCGGGGATACAGTTGCTACAGCACACATGTGGAGATCAGATGTGGTGATATATTGTATACCCCAATAAAGCTTGCCTAAAGATCAAAGGACAGAGCCAGCCACTAGATTAGACATGGAGGCCAGACAGGGGTGGCACACACCCTTAATCCTATCACTCAGGAGGCAGAGATCTGTCTGGATCTCTGTGAGTTCAAGGCCATACTGGGCTACATGAATTAAACAGCCAGGCAGTGGTGGCTCACACACTTAATCCCAGGACTTGGCTCTCATGCCTTTGCTTGGGAAGCATAAATGCCTTTAATCCCAGAAAGTGATGTCTGGGCAGAGAAAGATGTATAAGGAAATAGGAACTCACTCTCTTGAGGCTGAGGGATTTCGTAGAGGTAAGGCTGTTCTGCTTCTCTGGACTTTCAGCTTTCACCCTGATATCTGGCTCTGGGTTTTTTATTATAAGACCTTTTAAGATTTGTGTTACAATCAGAGGAAAATTTGGGGGGTTGGTTCTCTTCTCTCACTTTATATAGGGTCCAAGCTAGAACTCAGGTAACTAGATTGGTAAGGTAAGCACCTTTACCAGCTGAGGCCTAGTGCCATATTTTTTATTATCCTTCCAGGCAATAAATTATCACTTAGGAGATGGCTCTGCACAATGCACATTCTGATCAAGTTCATCATGAGAGCGAGATGAAAAGCAGGGCTCATAGGCAGAAAAAATGTCACACACTTGACCCAAATAGGACAAAACCAAGTCTTTTTGACCCTCCTGACTTCTTGGTAGGGGATGGACCCTGTAACATGTATACTTCATGTTATGTACATGGAATATACACAGAAAAAATGAGTAAGACCCAGAGGTGGCTTGAGTTCAGGTTTATGGCAGTCTTCAGCTGAAACAAAGCAGGGTGTGGGTTAGTCATGGGCAGTGGCCTGGAAAAGCCTTTCATCATGGCTTGTTATGCAGATTTGAAGATAGGGCTTCTCCACAGTTTAAGTCCTTTTCTTTTCTGGTAGAAGGGGCACCGATATAAATGGAGATGCCCTTTGCAGATGTAAAGACACAAATGTATCTTTCCCATTGTTTTCAGAGCTTCTTCTCTGTGGTTTTTCAAAATATTAAACAATTAATAATAAAGCTCATAAAATATATCTTTAATAGTATTCCTTATGCCAAAGAGGCATATTTAGGTTTGGAGTATTTTCTGGTCTCCTAGAACCATATTTAGGTGGAAGATTTGGTACTGTATCTTTCTTGCTAACTGCCCATGTTACCACACCACACTTACTTACTTCAGTGTGTATTTTTATAGGATGTTCTTTTCTATATGTGAATAGGTTATTTATTTAGGTAGCCACTACAACACGCTGGGTGTGAGAATGAGGTACAGGGTTTCCTGGACCCACTGTCACATTATAGTTATGATTCAAGAGGAGACCATGGAATCTTCCTCTAGTGGGCTTCACCTGGCTTGTACTATCACCAGCAGAGATGAATAGCTTGGGAGAACCAATGTTTGAGCTCTACCCTCCAGATGAGTTTGATAAACCAGCCTGCCTCAATCTTGGGCTTGAAATCCATCTTATAGTAAAGACAAACCATGTTCATTCCTGTCTATGAATAAATCTATTTCTCAAGGATTGGACTTTTCCCCACCTGTAACCTAAACTACAAATGGTTCTGTACTGCCTTTTCCAGGAAATGGTAACCATGCCTGAACAACAACAAAAAAGAAATACAAATGAAAGGAAAGAACATGACTGCTTCTAGGTATTGTGTAGAAGAAAGTTTATTGTCAATAAAAAGAAGAACATAAATAGAGGCATGGACAGGGACATCTAAGAGAGTCCAGAGTGGAAATGGCCAGCCTGAGCTGGGCCATGTGGGAGAGGAGAAGGGGAAGGGAGAGGGGAGAGAGGGGAACCAGGTGCATCAGCCAGGAGGCCAAAGGTACAAAAAAGAGCAGGTAATTAAAATGTCTGGATTATATAGGGATTCTCTGGAGAAGGGCAGTCCAGCCCCTGGGCTGGAGAGTTCAGGGTAGAAGGCAGGGTATGTCAGCCATACTCCGTAACAGGTAGGGACTGAGGGAATGCTGGGAGAGCCTGATGGCCAGGTCAGCTTTAATATGTTGAATGGGCACCTCAGTTGTTTGTCCCAGGTTGGAAACTTAACAATGCCTTTGTTTCAAAAGGTTATTATGACCACCTTGTTATAACTACCTTGCAAACATGTTTTTGTTACAGGAGGTGATTATGACCAACTTGCTATGTTTGTGTTCTGCTTCTGTAACCATGCCTGTTTGCCTGCTAAATTCTCCATTTAGAAACACCCTACTCTTGAGCTACAAAAAAACTTTATGTTACCCATATCCAAGGCTGGTCTTTTGATCCCTACCCTTAGGAGGAGATAGCCCATGTACCCAAATGAAAAATCTTGCTCTAATTAAGTGCTTGCTTTAATTAATTTGGCCATGATGATTTGGGCCAGTGGCCTTTCTCCTCACATCTGTTGGATTAACTAGCTGTTTCTGGGCAAAGTCGGTTCTGATGGTTTGAAGGAGAATGGCCCCCAAAGGCTCAGATGTTGGAGTGCTTGGCCCCTAGTTGGTGGACTCCTTAGGAAGGATTAGGAGGTGTGGCTTGTTGGAGTAGGTGAGGCCTTGTTGGAGGAGATATGTCACTGGTGGTGGGCTTTGAGGTTTAAAAAGCCCATGACAGGCCTAGTCTTACCTTCTCTGCTGCAACTTTCAGATCATGTGAGCTCTCAGCTACTGCTCTCATGGCTGCTTACCAACTGCCACAGTCCCCACCATGCTTATTATCATGGACTGACCCTCTGAAACTGTAAGCAAGCTCCCAATTAAATGCTTTCCTTTGCCTTGGTCATGGTGTCTTTTCACAGCAATAGAACAGTAACTAAGACATTGGTTCTGTCCAAGTACTTGGAAAGTTTTCTGGGGCTGCCATGTGAGGATTTTTTTTTTTTTTTTTTTTTTTTTTTTGGTCAAAGGTAGTCAGTCCTATAAGGGTCCATATTTCCTGAACCACCCTCTTTCCCTGTGTGCTGATGACCCAATGGAGTCAAACTGTGAAGCTTAGCTATCATGAGAGCTGGGGGAAGAATCTTCCCTGCAAATGTATCTAGGCTCAGGAGAGGTTGCTGACTATCCTTGGCTTATAGATGCACAGGTCAAACACCTTCCTCTGTCTTCCCTTGTGTTCTTCTCTTCTTGGCAGAGCATTTATCACCTTGGACCAAGGGCCCACCCTGCTTTAATATGGCTTCATCTTACCTGAATGACATCTTCAAAGATACCAAGGCTGTACTTATAACTTAGAACTACAGCCTTTCTTTCGTTCTTCCTTCATTTCTTTTTCCCTCTTTCCCCCTCCCTCTCTCTCCATCTTCCTCCTTTCTTTATTTAACACAGTTCAATATATCACAATGATTGATTTTGCTTTCTGCATTCTGGATAAGCCATCAATGTCTTTTGATTATTGATCCTCAACTATGGGGAATTTCTCACAGTGGGCATCAGTACTATCTGGAGGTAGTTTGGATAATGGGAGGATTATCTGAAATCCTGACTGGAATATTCTATGAGGCTGGACCATCTCAGCAAGCAGTCTTGGAGCTGTTGTAGATGCAGAGCTCTGAGGAACTATAACAGAGGCACTCTGAGAGGCTGGATCACCTGGGCCATCCATTGTCATTGGTGTCTGGTCCCCTTGTTCTGAAAACACACAAACTTTCAAAGGAAACATATAAATCTGCATTACCACAAGCATGGAATGTGCAGTGTGCACAAGTCAGTTAAAGATGATTTTTTTTTATGTCTGAGCAGGTAGAATATATGTCATTTGTCTTGTAGTTATTCTAGGCTTATTTCTTTATGTCTGTAGCCAGGACTTTTAGGGGGTCTTCCCCAATCAAATCTGTTTTCAATCAACCTTGAATGAATCCACAGCCTTTCATTTTCTGTTAAAACAAAAGCATAACCTCTTCCCTAATGTAATATGTTTTTTGACTTCCAAGTGAGCACATTTTAAAAAATATTTAGGTTGGTTTAATTTAGTAGTTTTTATAATCCAATGTCTCTCAGCAGCTATTGTTCGCTCATCAGTGATCAAAAAATTTAAAGGCAATACAACACCATACAGGATCCAGACTCCCTGTGTATTTCCCATCTCCACACGGCTTACTCTGTTTTTATTACTTATAAACAACTTCTACTTTTCTATGACTGTCTATACCCATTTTCTTTTCTTTCTAAAGCCTATGCACACTTTAAAACACACTGTAGCCTGTTTAGAGGGTTTTTCCTCCATCTGAACCTGCTTTACTTGTGTGTCTGTTACCTTTTCTGTCTTAATGAGCAAAATCTTAAACTGCTTAGCTCGTGGCATGCTGGAGGCTCAAGTCCACAGGGAGCAGAGAGATGGGTCTCTGTACTGTAGCCACATGGTCTCTGCACCATGGCCACACGAGAGACTGTGGAACTAGGAAGTCTTGTTTGGCTCCATTTTGTGTGTTTGAAATCTTTTTTTTTTTTTTTTTAAGCTTTCTCAGGTCTTGTGTGGAAATATGTGCCTCCACATTGGATGCCATTTGTAGGTGGATTTTTCTGTCCTGCCAACTAGTTCCCAAATCATGACTTCTTATTAATTATGAAAGCTCAGTCAACAGCTCAGGCTTGTTCCTAACTAGTCCTTATAACTAAAATTAATCCATATATTTTAATCTACTTTTTTTATGTGGCTTGATTACCTTTACTCTGTACTCCCCATGCTGCTTCCTCCCTACCAGGCTGGTGACTCCCCTTCTTCCCGGCATTCTCTCTGCCCCAAAAATCTGGCCTAGCTATTGGCCATTCAGCTTTTTATTAAACCAATCTGAGTGACATATTTTTACAGTGTACAAGATTATTCCACAATGAGAGAGAGAGAGAGAGAGAGAGAGAGAGAGAGAGAGAGAGAGAGAGAGAGAGAGGGACTAGGCCTGGCGTGGGCTTTTGAACCTCAAAGTCCACTCCCAATGACCCACCTCATAATTCTTCCTAAACTTCCACCAATTAGGAATCAAACATTCAAATATATGAACCTATGGGGGTCATTGCCATTCAAACCATGGTAGGACAGCTTCACAACACAAAAGTGGGTAGCCTAACATGCCAGTAGTGCTAAGGTTGAGAAACCCTGAGGTAAAGCAAATATCTCATAAAGATATTTTTAAGCAAATATTCCATAATGCTATCTGGAGTGTATGTGAGTGATTCAGTTCATAACTGATCTCCCATTTGGTTTCTTTCTGGCATTGCCTTAAGTTATACATTGGATCCATTTACATGGTAATAATTACTGTTCAACTGTAAGGTAGTTTTGCTTTGAGGAATGAATGAGAGCTACATGTGACAGGAAATGAGACACATATATTTTAAATTGTGACTATTAATCATTGATTAATGATCAATATTGACAACAAAACATTTTTCTGGAAGATTAAAAAAGACGACAGACAGATGAAAGAAAGAGAGAGAGAGAGAGAGAGAGAGAGAGAGAGAGAGAGAGAAAGGAAGGAAGGAAGGAAAGAAGGAAGGAAGGAAGGAAGGAAGGAAGGAAGGAAGGAAGGAAGGAAGGAAGGAAGGAAGGAAAGAAAGAAAGAAAGAAAAGGTCATGTCGTTTAATTATAGAAATGCACTCTGTGAAGTTGAGTCTGCTCCGCCCTTTCACCACATGGTCTCCAACTCAGAGCAGTGCACAAAGGTACTCAATACATGCTGGCTTCGTGAATCACCTAGTGTGTCCAGGAGTTTTGAGGAAAATCCTGACCTCAGAGGGCTCATCCTTTACTGTTACTAAAAAAGCTTTAAAATGACTCTAACTCCACTTCTTCCAGGATACTGTGAAATGATGTTTATTTTGAGTTATCATATGCAGATTACAGAGTAGGGGTGTGGTGTGTGTGTGTGTGTGTGTGTGTGTGTGTGTGTGCAAGCATGTATGTGTGTGTTGTTGAGTATTCAGATTGTCAGATCACATGTGAACCTATATAAATAATTATACAATGTATACCTTTATAAACTTTCAAGTTAATAGTGAAGATGATACAAATTTAAACTATCTAGGGAATATTGCTCAGCAGGACATTTGTCTCCTTGGTAAAGGTTGTGATAGAGGAAAAGGAGGAGGAGTCTACAACAGCCTAAGTTGATGAATCAGGCTGTGCCCAGAGGACAGATACCCATCTATGCAAGAATAGGGTCTGGGTTTCAAATGAGATAGTCTGTGGGTCTTACAACTGAGTGCTAGGGCTGAAGTTCATGGTCCTGGCCATGGCCTCTGCCAACTCTTGGCCAGTTATGGATCCTTCCTGACCTGCTGTCTCCTGGGGAAGACAGCCTCCTTTTCTCCAGCCTGCTCCTTAATTCATTTGCCTGCTCTCTAACTCCAGGTTAGAAAGAGAAGCTGAGGGTCCAAATGAAGACATGGGTGCCCCGAGCAAGGGCTTTCACTTTGTTCTCAGGAGTTCTTAGCTGGTGCTGGATGAATCTGAATGCAGCAGAGTCTAAACCAACATAGATAAAGACCATACTGGGGAAGGCCTTTAACCTCGTAGTTCTTTAAAGTAGTGATGGTAAACTACTAGACAATAGCCTTGGCCCCTGTGGCCCTTTCAAGTGGCCCACTTGCCCCATAGGCCAGCCCTAGTAAACACCAGCTCTTCTTTCCCTCATGAAATCTCTTGTTCTATAGCATCTGACCCAGAGAAGGACCTTCCCTGGGAGTTCAGCAGACTCGGCCTTAGCTGAGGGTGACAGATGGCCCAGGCAGGAGTAGCTCTTCAATTTCAGTTCCTCTTCAGTTGCCTCGAGATATGGCTGACCAAGAAGAGTTCCATCCCTTGTCCTTGCCAGCCTTCATCAGGCATCTGGGGACACAGTGACTGGAGTGTCCTATAGTTTTACATCAAAGGTAAATGTAACCCCAAATATGTGCCCATCCCCTTCGTAAGTACTTTATATATATAAATCCATGTGCTGTAGTTTGCATGGGATTTTTGTCTGGAGGTTCTTACATCCTCAATGTGGTGATTCCAAAATATGATAGAACACTGAAGAATTTCTTAAGAGATGCTTGGAGCAAAGTAGTTAGATCACTGAGGGTAATGACCATAGAAGGGACTAATGCAGCTCTTATGGGACCCCAGTTAGTTCTCTTGAGAATGGGTCTTTCTGAAACAACAAATCGGCCCTTCCTTGATCTCTGGCTTTTGTTCTTGCCATGTGATTTTTTTCCCTTTCATATGACCTGTTATACATCACAGTCATAGGGACCCTCAGCACAGGTGAGCAGATGCAAAAACCATGCTCTTGAACCTCCAAAACCATGGACACAATAAACCTCTTGTTTTTCATGCATTGTCTAACCAAAAGTGTTTACAGCAACATAAGCAAATTAATATTGATGTCCTATATCACCCTTTTAATAACCTCATAAGACACCTACCTTACCACCTTCATTGTTGGTTAAAGAAACGGAGACAGATTTCAACCAAAGCCCTACTTGACGCAACTAACGAATATGTAGAAAAAGGCTATAGTAAAAAGACAGATTAGATACACTTTGTGGGTTTATCTGAAAAATTAAACTTCCATTTATACCATTTCTGCAGGGAAAAAAAATAACTTGGTTAATTGCCAATAACTGCTTCTTAAACTTTGAACCAAAGTCAACCCAGACATCTGTCTTCCTACTGCAGTGATGGTGAGGTGAATGGGGCTCCATGAAACTCTAGTGAGGAAGAGCCTTTCTTCCACCCTTCACATCGACCACCCAGCCATTACTTCCTCCCTCACATCCGCCCTGTCTCTCCCACCTCAGCAAACGGGCACAGTTCCCTAAGAAAGTTCTTGGATCTCTTTCTTCCTAGACAGAGCTTTTGGAAGGCACGTCTTTCTTAGTGGAAGAAACTACCAAAAAGAAGATCCCTGAAGTGTGCCAAATGGTAAAGTAAGAATTACTCAAGTTTTTATATAACAATAAAGTCGGAGCCAGCAGCACTTCCTAGGGAGTTATTAGTAATAGGAAATGAATGTTCCAAGAGCAAATCGATGGCAGGATGCCAAAAGGGTGTGGATGGAAGAGAACTGAAAATGTCTTCACAAGTGGGGCTTTGGAGTCCTGAGTAAGAATGACAGATGTGGTGAGGTCACTGTACATGAATGAGTAAATTCACAGCTACTGTAGGTCAGATCATAGTGATATCATCTTCCTGTGTTAAAAAGCATGATCTGTAGCCTGGTATAGAAGAGTAATCCACCTGAAATCCCAGTACTTGGGAGCCTAAGGCAGGGATATTGCAAGGTCCAGGCCATCCAGGGCCACATGGCAAGACCCTGCCTTAAAATAAACACACAAATGAAAGAGCGTGGCTATTTATTCAAAGACATTATCAGAATGGGCCATCATTTTGTGTCCTTGGGACCCGGTGTTTGTGTATGGCAAGGAGGACTTAGACTCTGTGGGACCTTTCAAGCTGAGACTGGGGGTCAAAGGGGTTTGCCAATGAGCAGAGGCCCAGAACAGTGCCACAGATGAATTTTAAAAGTGTTTGGAGAATGCATTAGTTGTGTGTTATGGCTACAGAGTCAAAACATAGCTCCGGACGAAGAATGGCATGAACAAACAGCTGACTCACTTCGAGGCTGGCTGTGCTAAGGGCCAGCTCTGGCAGGAAGAACAGCTCCTGGGCTAGGGAGGCAGGGCTAGTCAGCGTGATGCTGAACTGGGAGTGCATCTGGGTACATGTATACACACACATGATTCATGAGCGTGCTTGCTGCGGATATGTCCTTGGGTCCGGGGGACACTTGTGGAGCCAGAGTAGACAGCAGGTGGGTTCTCCTGATCTGAGCTCCCAGGGGCTCCAGAAGCACCCAAGAGGACATAGCTGTGGGGACCAAGTTATCAAGTAGGGCCTGCTTCTCCAGGTCACTGCAGAGCGAAATGCAGTCCATCCTCTGTGTGGACAATTTCTACATCTGTGGAGTTAACTAATGACAGATGGAAAGTACAGGGAAGCCTGCGATGATCAAATCTATACTGGATGATAGAGCAGAGAGTTATTCATAGAGCACTTACATGGCATTATAAATGATCAAGACATGATTAATGTACTGGAAAGGATATGCATAGGTTAGATATAGACATTACACCATTCTCCACAGGAGACTTGAACATCTGTGGATTTGTATTTGGGGGTTCATAGAACTATGTTTCCATGGATACCACAGGATGACTGTGCACATCATCAACCCATCAAAAGAAAGTAGGAACTATACATATAGAAAGGTGGCAAGAACACACGTTTGTATTTTCTTAGACTTAGATGGAAGGATGTGTGAGAAGCTGATAAGAATCTCTACCACCTGTGTTATTTTTTTTTTTTTTAAAAAAGAACTAAGTTATACTAGATAAATGGGGAAGAATCTGTTTCCCTCAGTATCCACAGCACCTGGGAGCAGAGCCCTGTGGACGACTGAAGCATCTGGAGAATGCTGAAACAGCCCAGGGCGGCCAGGACTTCACTGATTTCACACCCAGCACTGCTGAATCCAGATCTGGATCCTCTCTACCTCACACCTTCCCGGAGGAAATGCTCTTTACTGTGAGGCCCGCTTGGCTGAAGTGGTGACAAATGAGACCCAGATTCTCCCACAGCATTTAGTGATTTCCAGATACCAGCTGTTTTTACGAATGGAACACGAAAACAAAATGAAACAAAACAAAATAAGCTGGTCCTGTTGAATAAACGCCATCAGTTTTATGGTGGTATCCACCCAGCTGGGGGGCAGAGAGACAGCTAAGTGGTTAAGAGCCCTTACTGCTCTCGTAGAGGCCTGGGGTTCAGTGCCCTGTACCCGTGTCAGGCAGCTGATAACCACCTGTAACTCCAGTTCCAGGGGATCCGATGCCCTGTTCCGGCTTCCTTGGACTCCTGCACACATGTGGTACACCCATTCAAGCAAATACACACATAGAGAAAGAAAGAGAGAGAGCAGCGCTAGGTGGTTGACTCCTCCCACTTGTTATCACCTGCCTGACTGCCAAGTCTTCTGCAGGACTGCTCCCCCACCCCCACCCCTACCCTCACTTCCTCTGATGACTCAGCAGAAGCAGCTGTAGGAATGGAGAACCTTTGTCACAGTCCCAGAAAGAGCTTCGGGCCATTTGGGCTCAGCAGCTGAACCTGGGGTTTCAGAATGACAGGAAACCTCTTACAGACGTGTCAGAAACCATCTTGATGCTGTCTTTAAACCCTGCAGCTTGCTACACTGTTTTCCTGGGCTTGTCACTGTGAAGGCTGTGAGTCAGAGGGTTCCAGGGTCTGAGACTGCATCATGTCAAGCTCCAGGGTGAGATGGGACCTGCTGGTCTTCAATCAGGGATGAAGAGGAAGTCCCAAGTCACAGCAGCTCCCCCTCCGTACTTGGAGTCTGAGTAATCTCTCAGAGGAAAAGGTGAATGGGAGTGTGCAGTATCCTCAGTGACTACAGACATAGACTATATGCCCAGGGCCTTTTACTGTATTATCTTCAAATGCTGATTGTTAGTCCTAAGGAGAAGTTGTCTCTTCAAACCTAGAAGTTATTTTTATTGTCATCGAACCAAAAGCAACAAATTTAAAATTATCACAGAATGATGTAGATACTTAGACACTAAAAACTTATCAAGATATGTGTGTATGTAAGTATATAAGTATGTGTGTATGTATGTATGTAATTATATAAGCATGTGTGTGTATGTATACACTATGTATGTATGTATATGTGTATGTCTGTGTGTGTGTATGCATTGGTTACTTTTCTCATTGTGGGACAAAATACCCAACAGAAGCAACTTAAGGACGGAAGGGGCAGTTTTGACTCACAGTCTGAGGACTCAGCCCATCATGGCGGCAAAGACTGAGGTGGTGAGCGCCACTCTAGTTGAGGCAGCAGGGAGGACACAGCAGAGGCTCACACTGAATCCAGGCAGGAAGTGAGAGAACTGATGCTCAGCTGGCTCTCTCTCTCCTCTCTCTCTCTCTCTCTCTCTCTCTCTCTCTCTCTCTCTCTCTCTCTCTCTCTTTCTCTTTTAAAATTCAGCCCAGGCCCCCAACCCATGAGATGGTCCTACCCATGTTTAAGGTAGGTGTCTCCTTCAGTTAGACCTCTCAGAACACATCCTCAAAACATGTCCAAAGGTGTGTCTCCTAGGTGATTCTAAATCCAGTAAATAAAGATTATTTGTATTTGTAAAATACAAATTTATATATTTATATATATATAAATATATATATATAATATATACAAATACAAATTTATATATATGTCTCTATATTATAATATAGAGATATATATAGACATATAGAGGTTCTCTCTCTCTCTCTCTCACACACACACACTCTCTCTCTCTCTCTCTCTCCTTTTTGTTCTCTCTTAAGCAGGATAAGTCAAAAATTCCAACTCTGTTGTGTATGCAGACACGTGCTACATAATGGTGCTGGGACAGAGATGATCTACAGCACACAATGACAGTCCCATGAAAATGTCATCTGGTGACATCATAGGCAGCCTGATTTGGGTAAGCACACGCTGTGACATTTGCCCAACAGTCAGGTCACTTAACTACACAGCCTTAGAACACACCCCTAACACATGATAAATGGGAGACTATGTGAGGCTATGTGAGACTAAAGAGAAAAGAGAAAACAGAGCTCATATAACTGGAATGGAATTAGCAATGATTAGAAAGGGTTTTGGCAACATCCATAATATTTAAAATTTTTATAATATATCCACAAATTACCTACTTAATTAAAAATGTAACTTTTTCTGAAACAGGGTCTTGCTATGTAGCCCAGGTTAGCCACACAATTATAATCCTCCTGCTTCAGTCTCCTGATTGCTGGGGATTCCAGGCATGTCCCACCACATCCTGTTTAAAAATAAATCTTTAAAACAAAAGAATCATTTTTCATTCACTTTGTGTTCCTCCCGGAATAAACAATGCGTGCCAGCTGAAGAAACATTTCCATCCCTCTGAATCCCTGTAACTCACCTCTCTCCTCTCCACTGCTCCATTGCCTTGTAGGATAAGGGAGCCAGACACACCTGGGCTCAAATCAAGTCTGTGTGACTTTGGACAAGTTACTAAACCTCTCTGAGCTCAACTGTTCCTTGGTCAAATGCAGAAGATACTGCAGTTCAAACGCCAGTTTCTCAGTGGAATGTCCTCTGAGCCTCCACCCCGCTTTGTTCCATGACAGTTTAGGTCAGTATTGTTCGTTTTAATTCTCAAGAGATACTTTGTTTCCCTGGGATCGTTATCTCAGATACAATCTTGCATAACTTAATGTAATCATTCGACCAAGGGCTTCTTCTTCCCCTAGAATTTAAGCTCCTGTTTGCAAGCATAATGCCAAGTAGCCAGAGCTGTTTGGTTATCTAATGGGCGCTCAGTTAGATATTTAATACAAGAATGAATATGGAGCTTACTGGGTTACTAAGAAATAATTTTAATAGGCTCCTGAGACTGTCATTATGGTAGATTAGAGATGCCTGCAAATTAGTTGTCATTTCCCCCATCAAAAGTTCTCTTTTCTTGAATCTGGGCCAGTCCCAGCCTTCACTTTGATCAACAGAACAAGGCAGAAGTAACAGTATATAACTCCTGAGGTTGGAGCTCTATTGATCTTCAGGTTCTACTTTTGTGAAGTTGGTTGGAACAGGGCACACTAGCTATGCAAAGCCCACATGGAGCAGAGCTAAGGCTGGTTATCACCCAGCGGAACTCTCAATCAGCAGTCAGTACCACTGAGGCAACATGAATGGGCAACCATGGACACCCATGCCCAGGGTAGCTTCCAGATGTCTGTAATCATAGCACCCCATGCAGAAGATCCACCCTGCTGAGCTTGGCTAATCCATAAGGCAGCAAGAGATAATAAATGGAATATTATTATTTTTAGCCATTTCATTAGATGTGTAGCAATGTATTAACTACCAGATATGTGTGTTTGGGGGGGGGGGGGGACACAAAAATCCACTCATGATAGATGTATCAATTGATAAGTTTTCTTTCCTGTCTGCCTATGATGTTCAGTGTGAAACTACCTCCACCACCTTACCACCAACACCACTCCTGGTCGGATTCCCTGGCCCTCCCTCCCTCTCTCTGCTATCCTTTTTCTACTACGGCCTTCCCATAAGTCCTTTCCAACAGGCATGACCCAGCTACAGTCCCAGCACTGACACCACAGAGCCTTCTTCACCACCTCTCTGTGCGGACAACTTGCTTCCTGCTCAGAGCTGCCCAGACCACAGTTAAACTTGTTGTCATAGAACTCTGCCTGGTGTGACACGACTGTCTGGAAATCAGCACTGCTGTGATTATATAGTCAAGACCCTCACATTATTGACTTACGAGCCTTCTCCCAGGCAAAGGGAGAGAGGGCTCAAGAGTCATCAACTAAGGCCCAGCCCTCTCTGAAGATATGTAAGAAAGTGATGAAGGAGATTCTACAGTTGTGGAGGTGCTAGGAAGTTGTCCATCCTCCTGTAAGCAACCTCCACCCATACTCCTGGAAATAATTCCAATAAACTCATCAGCTCACCAAGTTAGACATTGGTGGGAAATTTTCTTTGGCCTGCTGTTGGTGTCATATTTGGGGTGACTATACAGTTGTCCATGACACCCCAGGAAGTTACACTTTGGTATACCTGAACAGAGAAACAACCGACTGAGAGGAAAGTTTTAGAATATGTAACTAAAGTTGAGACATGTAACTAAAGCTGAGCCATCTGAGGGTGTAACATCTCCCAGGTAATCCTGATGTAGCCATCTTTCTCCAGATGGTGCAGAATGGCATGCTTCCTTGTTGTTGTGTTCACCTTGCATAGGTGATAAGATATGTAATCGAGACTACGTTTCTGTCCAGAGGGAAAAATCAGGGTGGAAAGTTTGTGGGAGAAACCCAGATGGGATTGTTTTCCTTTGTGTTATATGGGGATATGAACGTGGTCCATCCTGGAAGAAGAGGGATGCCTTGAGAATAGCTAACAGACCAGAGATGATGCTGTTATCCCTGAAAGTAACACGTATGCAACAGGGTTGAAAGGGAACAGCTGCAGACACTGCGTTGCTCCTGCTGTGAGTGATGACGGGAGCCAGGCTCAGCTATCTGCCCAGAAAGAACTTGCCTGCCTTGGGGAGGGAATACAAGAAAACCATGAGATGTGTGAAGGGCATCCTCCACAGCAGCCTCCAATTTGGTATGTAAATTGGATAAATGAGAGGATGAGATGGAGGTACCACTGACTTGCTGTTTCTTATGGCTAGGGTGGAGCATAGAGGAAAGACAATTCAAATTAGGTCTGTGCTAAATAGACCCCCTGGGAGCCAAACTGTTGGGGATAACCAAAGCATGAAGGGTGAGAAAATGAGGTCGGAAAGAAATGGATGGGACTGTACTCACCAAGAGTTAAGAGAAGCAGTCCCCAAAGAGACCACAGGACAAGTATGAGGATGTTGTGGCTTTGCTGAGCCTCCTCTTGAGTCATGATTTTACCAGGAAGGAGAGGCTTTGGAAGAGCTGAGTGATGTAGACGTAGATTGGCAATATGTGAGGTTCACAATGTGCTATACCAATCAAGAGGAGGTGAGGATGAGAAAATGCAGAAAGCAGAGCTTGTCTGGGTCACTCAAAGCAAGCGAAGCAAGCCAAAGACTCCAGGGAAGAAATGTAACAGAAATCCAAATGCTGTGCATGTGAGCTTCTGAAAAGCTGTAAAGCCTGAAGGGAAAATTAGCAAAGTGCTGCAGAGGACCCCAACCGTGCCAGCTGCCATGGACAAAGGAGATCTCGGCAGGGGCAACTGCTTTACTGATGGGGTAGCCAAGTTACCAGATGAAGGCCAAGATGAAGACCATACAGGGTGACTGAAAGTCCCAGGTTGAATTGTGGACTTATTGATATTTTACTAATGGGCAGAGTAAGAGCTTGGCTGGATGCTGGACTAAGTAGATATATGCCTTGGTTCCTGGAAGCCAACGGGAGCATCAGGGCTGGTGGGGATCAGTAGGTGGATATGGAGACAGAGCAGTGACCATGACAAGGATTTAATCTGTCCTAGGAGTGGGCAAATATCCTCCTTGAGAGTATGTTATGTTCATTTCTCCCCTGGAAGTAGAGATTTTTCAACAAGCCGTGGGCCATTTCAGCAGCCAGGTGTGACCAATGTAAAGTCAGGCGGCAGCTGCAACACTGGCCTAGAGCCTGTTAGTGACAGGCCCAGCCTAACTCCTGATTGTCCTCAGGCCAAGGACCAGCCAGCCAAGCTTAGGCCCTCTTGGGTGGAGAGATGTATAAGAGCCCTGCTGCAGCATTCCAGGATGAGGAAGCAGGATGGCTCACAGGGAATGACTGTGAAGTACAGAGAGCTATATATGGCGATGCCTCCTGTCCATGCTGCTATGTTGAACAGTGCTCTGTTGCAGAAATGATTGGCATAACTAATAGGATCTTTTCAGGCTGTATTAGACCTTGCTGACTCTCTTAAGTATATCCTTAGCTGAACTTAAGAACTTATAAACCCTAAGACAAGTTGGCACCTGCTTGGAATGGTTGGTGGTGGGCCTTCAGAAATTGTCTTTGTAAAATGATAACATTGGATAGATGATATCATGTTAGCTTCAGAGTATTTTAGAGGTTTAGAAAAGCACCTGAAAGATGGGCAAGTATCCTTAAACAATCAAGGATGGGAAATTAAGCCACACAGTGCATGGGAGCCAGGCACAACTCTGAAGTCGCACAAGTTTTATGTCTGGGTAAAGTGTAGTTGATACCCAACAAAATGAGTGAAAAAAGTCTTACAATAGCCTATGTCTGTGGACACTAAAAGGATGGAAAAAGACACTTCCAAAAGTCATGAATCCAATGAGCAAAAGTTTCTGTGCCAGCATGGGCTGTTGGCTGGGGGAGCCACTGAGGCCCCATACACAGTACTGCTGATGGTTATATCCTAGAGTCTGATGTAAGACACCACGTGCTTTGATGGTAGGACATAGAGAAGTCAATCTAGTATTGAGGTGAAAGGTGCCTCCCAACTGTCTGTTATTCATGTTTCTTGAGAGTGCTATGCAGTATAGGGAGGATTATTACCAATTCTGGCCCCTTCCTAGATCCTATTTAGTCATAGAGAAACATGTTAACATGATCAGCATGCTAAGCAAAATGTGTCTATAGATGAAATGGTAGCACTACTGTTATGGGTTCAACCAACTGCTTTCCAATTGAATTTAAGGATCTCCCCACATAAGGAACCCATGTTTGATAATGGATGTAAAAAACATGTGCTGCAAAGATCACAGAACCTAGGGGAGAAGCCATTGCTATTGTTTCCTTAAATGACTAAGATGCCTGTGAAACTGCCTTCTAAAGTTCTTGTTTTACCCATAGACTGTTGCTACTGTCAGCCTTGTTCAGGAAAGCTCATTTTTGGAGTAAGTAGTATCACTACTACAGATATTCATAACTAATTAAATTAATAATAAGTGATGGTTGCTATAGCATGGCAGGCCACCTCTCAGTCCTAAATGGAAGAAAATCATCACACATCTATATTATCCACCTCCTATCCCCACCAAATGTCAGAGAACTTTGGAGGTAGAGAATCTAAGAGCCAAAGAAAGGGATAGAGTACTATGGAATGGCATGGCCATTGCTCTGAAACCAGAGCAGCTGTGATTAGCTATATGAGACCCTCAAAATATTGAACCCACCAATATTCCCCTGTGAATGGGAAGAAGAGAGGCTTGCTCACTGGGCCTCTCCCACCCTAAGGATATATAAACAGTTGGGTTAACAATTGCTGGAAGGGAGGGGGCTCTTCAGCGGTGTATCTACCCATAAGTTGCCTATGCCCTTGTGAGTAACCCCTCCTCACCTATGCTCCTGTAAATAGCTCCATTTAAATTCATTGGTTTACCGAGACAGGCTGATGCACTTGTTTCTTTGATCTGTCATTGGTGCCTTATCTGGAGCAAATAGATGTTTATTCATGTCACACTTGAGATCCCAAGGGATACTGCTTGTAGATCTATTACCTCTAAAATATGACTGTCTCACCTCCAAGATGACCTGTTCATCTTCCTAAGATGGGACCAGAGCAGCAAACATCTTACTCTCTTCATAGCCTCTGCCCCTGACTTTTCCTTGTCAGTCTCCCCAGCAAAGCTTTCTGCACTCATGTCTTCCTGCAGTGGCTATGAACGCTATGAATCTCTTGTCCTCAGCATCTCCTTGCAGTTTCTTTGCTTGCTGTCTGTGAAGAACCAATATAAAGCACATTATATGGATGATGCATGCAGGGTAAAGGCGCTTGGTGTTGTGTCTGGGTAAGCATTAGAAGCTGTTATTGTTATGGAGCTGGCGTGCCGCTTCTCACCATTGCATGGACTAAGCCTTCCCACAGGTGTCCTGCTCTCTCCCTAACACCTTCTCTCTCGGGGGACATTTCAGGTCCCACTCCCTGAATCATGGTGGCTCAATATTTATTTCCTAATATTATTGGCTCTAGTAGACTCTGACTTGAAAGTTTTTGGGGTTTTGTTGTTGTACCAATTTATATTTATTTAAAAAAAAATAACTCTACTTCCTAATTCTGATGGAATAAAAATGACCAAAAGTTCTTTCTCCATTCCCAGAGCTTCTGACATGGTTCAGTAGTGGAATATAACAGCAGTGATACTGCACAGCTCCCAGGCGAGACTTCGGAAGACCTCATGACTAACACTGGTGCTCTCTTGGAACAATGTGAGAGGCCTGAACTGTCCTCCTGATGGACAGACTGACAGCTAATTATCAGCCACAGGAATGACACCAGCTTACACCAGCCTGGGTGCACACTGCCGATGACTGAAGCCACCAGAGTGACGCAGATAGACTGACTAGCTGAACTCAGACTGAATAAAATCTTCAGCAGGTGAAGAATAGATGGCCGATGCAAGATTGTGGTATAAATATACGATAATATATGGATAAAATTTGGCTTATTCAGCAAGAATACACGAGAGAGAAACTGCTTCCAGAACTAAGGAAATGACATAAGAGAAATCTGTACTTATATGACATCATCTTTGGGAAGTTAGAGTCTAGAAGAGTGAGAAGGCTGTTTACAACAGTAGAAAGACTGGGAAACTGGGCACTTGTGAAGGTTACAACTCCAGGGAGGAGATTCTAAGGTTGGCGAGGGGATAACCCAAGTCAGGTGAGAAAAGAGAACCTGGAGAAAATGTCACCTGAGATAGGTTAGAAACAACAGCAAGTATTTAATGACCAAGATGGTTAAGAACATCTCTGAGTAGACTACTGAGGTCCTGGCCTTAGCCGCCTGTGATCAGATGCTGCAGGAAAGGTGAGTGAGGACGAAACAGGTTTGTAAGAAGAACATAGACGATTCAGGACTTAAAGAGTCAGAGGGTATCTGGGCGTGGTAGCACATGCTTTTAATCTCAGCAGGATCTCTGTGAGTTCAAGGCCAGCCTGGTCTACAGAGCTAGTTTTAGGACAGTCAAGGCTACACAAAGAAACCCTGTCTTCAAACACACACACACACACACACACACACACACACACACACACACACACACACACACAAAGTGTCAGAGGGTAAAACTTAACTAAACACAGAGGTGCCTGCCCATCTCAAATCAAATGTATACTGTGACTTTTGGAGCATGGAGCCAACTCTGTCTCTCAAAGAGTCCCAGTCCCAGCAGCAGCTTAGACTACAAGAGGCCATGGCAGGTCACATTGTAAAGAGACACCCAGATGCTAGACTGTCCATGAGCACTCAGCAGACTGGGGAAGACTCTAAGTTCCAACAGACCTCTCCTGTGGTCAAGGAAGATCTCTCAGAAGGTATGCTAGAGATTTGCTCTTGAGGTGTGTGTGCTGCACCTCCATGCCAGCTGGAAGTCAGAATTGCTGTGTGCTGGCAACTGCCATCAATCACTCCCCGGGTCTCTAACATGAATGCCGTTTGTTTCCCCATTATACATTGTGCGCATGCTCAGGGTTGGGGGCGGGGAAGGGGGAATAGAAAACTTGTCTTTTCAGTTCACAAGTGTCTGGATGAAGAAAGCGTACATGTTTCCAGGAGCTTTACCTGTGTCTGCACCTGCCCCAGAGCATGGAATGAAGGGTTCTGCGCCTGAGCATAGAGCTCAAGGGGGCCCAGGATGGGTGCATGTTTGCATGGGGGAGAATGATGGAGATCACTGAGGGCAACAGGTAAAACATACAGATTGAAAAGACCACAGACACTTTGCAGCCTTTCCCAACTAGAGATATATTTACCACCACCACTCATGGCCTTACACATGATAGGCAAGCTATCTACTGATGGGCTGTATCTGTAGCTCATTGTTTTAATGACTAGAACATGCTAGAAATGACTACAGTTTCTGAGGAAGGCTGCGAGAGGTTTCACAGTATACAGTCCTGGCACTACCACCACCATACAAAAACCCAAGCTCTTGGGGCCTCACGGGGAACCAAATCCCCCTGGCCAGCCCTGTGGCTGATTGCCTGAAGTGTAACTGAGGCCATTGTGGGATATCCTGGCCTCGTGGACTCACCAGGTGGCTGCAGCTGCAGCAATGACCCCAGGCAAGGACATCAGAAGACATCCAAGTGTTCTCTGTCCATCACTGAATCATAGGATTTGGAGCAAAGGGGAGACTATTTTAAGCTATTATGTTGCAGGATGCCTTGTTACCGGGAAATAGGTAGAAGAATCTGGATATGGTGGTACACAGAGACCTGTAATATCAGCAGTCTGGAGACAGAAGGAAGAGATTTTCAAGTTTGAGGCCAGTAAGGCAAAAAAAAAAAGGAAGGAAGGAAGGAAGGAAGGAAAGAAGGGAGGGAGGAGAGAGAGAGAGGGAGGGAGGGAGGGAGGGAGGGAGGGAGGGAGGGAGGGAGGAAGAGAGAAAGGAAGGAAGGAAGGAAGGAAGGAGGGAGGGAGGAGGGAGGGAGGAAGGAAGGAAGGAAGGAAGGAAGGAAGGAAGGAAGGAAGGAAGGAAGGAAGGAAGGAAGGAAGGAAGGAAACAGAAAATTATCTCCTGTCCCAGTGATCTATTCTAGAGTATGGGGACAAGTGACACAGCCATGTGTGATTTCACTTACTCTCCTCCTTTCCTGGCTCTGGGGATGCTGTAGACTCAGGGGCACCCTCGG
Source organism: Peromyscus leucopus (assembly GCF_004664715.2). Classification (NCBI taxonomy): domain Eukaryota; kingdom Metazoa; phylum Chordata; class Mammalia; order Rodentia; family Cricetidae; genus Peromyscus; species Peromyscus leucopus. The sequence continues at coordinate 29,471,350 of NC_051067.1, read as the reverse complement.
AAGCAGTTTTCACCTGCATTGTCACCTCAGTTTCCCAGTTTTTCCCAAAGAGGGTCAAAGTGTACACACAGACAGAGATCTCAAAGCTTGGGGCTCTGATTTCTCACAAAAGTGTGAGTCTCAGGTTTGCCACCTGTCACAACTCTAAAATCTGCAATAGTAGTGTGCAAGCAAATCTTGAAACACAGATTCTGACTGAGTGTCCTAGGCCAGCTGAGATTCTGCCCTTCTAATGGATGCCCAAACAAGCCCATGCTGAGTGCCCAAACTCATCACCTGGAGTAGGGATGTCTGAAGAGAGACTGTCTGAAGCCTGATCCAGCTTGGTCAGCCTCAGCTGGCCTGACTGTTAGAACTGCCTGTGGAGCATCACAGAGTGCTGATGACTTGGTGACATTCCCCGGGGTGCACCCTGTGATAATACTACATGTTTCCTTGGTAATTCCTGCTCTTGACCCCAATTAAGACTCTATACTGACATCATTGAGAGCAGTTGGAACCATGTAGACGTCTGCAGGGGAAGGAGGAGGCTGTAGTGACCGAGCACCCCCTGCAGAGGAGCACAGGGGTCCGGGCATAGAAGAGTGACCACTCTTCCAGGTCTCTGAACAGTACAGAACCTCTCTCTGCCTCACCTCTTCATGTATAAACAGAACCTTCCAGCTACCTCTGTTGGAGGCATACAGTTCTGGCTAAGGGGTTAGTAAATGGAGCAATTATTCATACACAGAACTTGGACCAAATGACCTTAGGGCAGGTTGAGAGCTTCGAGAACTAGGATTCATGCTTTCCAGATAAAAACCACAGAATGACAGATGTCCCTTCTTGAGAGACCCTTGTACCATATAAAATGGTTCAATATAAGTATCATTTCCTTCTGTTCCTACTGTAAGGTCAGGACCAAGTGGCTTCATTTTTAAAGATCCCAACTGTAAAAATCTAAATATTTTTAGAATTTAATACCCTTCTCAGAAAACACTTCCTTGTCTGAAGTGAAAGACCTTTTTTGAAACAAATATTTTTTTAAACCTCTTTTATTCTGTAGCAGGGTATGTGGAATCACATCATATCAACAAATCTAGTGGGTTTATTTATTTGTTCATATTAAAACGACAACTTTGTAAACAATTCCTGTACAGGCTTGGCTTTGTTCTACTGTTCATGAAATATGCAATAGAGGCAGAACAAACAATTTCAGCACTAGGGAGTTACGGACACTGATCTGGGTATTTGGGGTTTTGTTTTCGTTTTGTGGAGGGCCAGGGCAGGAGAGGACACTGTGGCTGAGGTCTGCTGGGTGGCAGGGACAGTGTGAGTGAGAGACTGAGTTAAGCAATTTTCTACCATTGCAACAAACACCTGAGATGACCAGTCTAAAGAGAAAGGTCTATATTTCAGCTAGCACACTATGGTGGGCTGGCCCGTTGTTTGGGATCTTGGGTGAGGCAGCAGGTTTTGGAGGTTAGCACGCAGGGAAACAAAGTCATTTACATCATGGCCAAGAAACGAGAAAGAGCAAGAAAGGGCTCAGGTGTTATATCTCCTTCAAGGGCACGCTCCCAGTGACCGGAAGACCTGAAAATTGAAAAGTGAACCCCAGGTCTGTCTCCTCCCCACCCCTCTGACTTTGGTTCTTAGAACTGCCAGAGGAACTCACAAGCAAGCAGATGCTCCTGGTCTGCCGTGCCCTGGGCATGGGATCTGAGACTTCATCTTCAACCAGCATCCAGCCCGCCCTAGGATTCTGTCAGGGCACTAGTTCTGCTCTAAGTTGCACTGCATTGAGCTGGCCAGCACTGGCTGCTGTCCTGGGGCTGGTGGGTATCCTCCCATGACATGTACGTGTGTTCTGTGGCATAGAGCACAAACATATTCAGACACACTTGCATCCATGTGTAAAGCTCACTCTCTGCCCAGAGAGACATGAGCCAGTGAAAACCAGCATCTTACTCTCAGACTGAGAGAAATAAATAGAGCTTCCTGTGAACAAATTTATGTAGTACCAGCCTGTGCTCACTTCTGCTGGCCAACACCTGCCCAGACACAGTCACACAAAGCCACCCCTCATTGTCATGACCACGCTAAGATTGCTGTCAGGTCTTCATCTACAGTTGGAAATTACACCTCCCACTGCCCTGTAAACAGCCCTGAACCTGCTCTCTATGGTAATTAATATTTTGTGAATACTTCAGTGGTTGCTCTCTGCACCTGAGCAGTCAGAATGCCAAGGTTGGTTCCCTAATGGCACCAACTCCATGGCTCTGTGGCCTATGGTCTTTGGGTCAAATTGGCCTGGTTGAATTCCAAGTTTTCTCTGTATTTGAATGAGTTGGTTAACCTCAGAACTTACCCTCTGAAGAGATATAACAGCACTTCACTCATGGATGTTATGACAATTAAATAAAGTAGGTGGCAGAGGGACAATCTAGCCTTTAGCAAGCTTTCAGCAAATTCACTCACTCACGGGTGTTAACTGAGCACCTGTTTGTTGCCTCCCAATAGATTGCTAACTAGTAGTTTGTAGCTTGTAGCATGAATCTTAAAAGTTCTTATTAATAAAATCAAACCCGAGGCGAGTTATTGGGGTCCATGCTGGTAGATCAGAGAGACAGAACAAGCCACAGCTAACCTCACCTGGTCAACTTCTCAGCTGGTCTTGTTTCCTCAGACTGGAAGCTTCTGTGTCCTCATCCCAATGGCTCTTAGCTGAACTGCTGCTAGAAAGCCTGAAGCTTAACCAGCTACATGCTTAACCAGTCAAATGCTGCTAGTTTCTGGTCCTCACGCCTTATATATCTTTCTGCTTTCTACCACCACTCTCTGGGATTAAAGGCTGGCTTTCTGGGATTAAAGGCGTGTGCCACCATGCTTGGCTGTTTCCAATGTGGCCTTGAACTCACAGAGATCCAGAGGGATTTCTGTCTCTGGAATGCTAGGATTAAAGGCGTGTGCTATCACTGCCTAACTAGTGGCTTTTCTGTTCTCTGACCCCAGATAAGTTTATTAAGGTACACGATATTTTGGGGAACACAATACCACCACAGTAGCTGGAAGTTTTCCTGTGTCTCTCCCAGCCCTGTAGTCAGGATGAATCTCTCCCACCTTGTGTCCCACAGCAGCTTGGTCCCAAATAAACACACAGAGGCTTATATTATTTTCCAACTATTTGGCCTAATGGCTCAGGCTTCTCACTAGCTAGCTCTTACATCTTAAATTAACCCATTTCTATAAATCTATACTTTGCCACGTGGCTTGTGGCTTTACCTGTATGCCATTACATACTGCATGGTGGCGTCTCCTCTGCCTCTTTTCTTCCTGTCTCTCTCCTGGATTTCCCACCTGCCTCTAAGCTGCCTTGCCATAGGCCAAACAGCTTTATTTATCAACCAATCAGAGCAACACATATTCACAGCACACAGAAAGACATCCCACAGCAGTAGTTCCTTGGGAGGCACAGTGCAACAGTGAGTGAACAAGATGTAGACACCCCTCTCTATTTGGTACAGCCTTTTTGTGATGGTAGATATCATTATGATCATTATTATTTCCAGGCCTTCTATCCCCAAGGGCTGTATTGATGCTAGCTACATGAGGGAAGTAGGTAATGATACTAAGCTACATACAGAGACCCAGGCCCCTTGTTTAGGCAACAGCTCACAGCTACGCTTAAGTTTATTGCAACTGATCATAATTCAGGTGTCTGTTAATTCAACTTTGTGTGTATGACTCTTTGAATAAATGGTAAAATATAGTCCATCATATATGCACCAGAGTTGTTGATATTCTCAGGTGGGAAAGGAGGCCAGGCTCCCTGAAGATGCTCATCTTTCACAGGAGAGGGACATGGAAATCTCCCACACCAAACTGGGATCCCACCCACTGCAGACCTTGCGGCCAGTGAGTACACAGTAAATGAGGCTCTCAGAGCTGCATGGCTCCTTTTACTGTACAGACTTCCAAGTATTCCATTTAGATCCAAGTTGTTGTGTCTGAAGAATTGCAAAAGAAAATATCAGAGATACTGAGGACTCCAAAAAAGTAGGAAACATTTTGGAGGTGGTGAAAGCCAAGAAAAAATAGTTTTGCTGTCTATTTTGAATAAGCACTGATTTGTTATATGATATTTTGTTTGTATTCTGATAAATAAAGCTTGCCTGGAGATCAGAGGGTAGAGCTAGCCACTAGTTAATTATAGAGCCAGGTGGTGGTGGTGCACACCTTTAATCCCAGTACTTGGGAGGCTCATGCCTTTGATTCACACTTCACTGGTTACTTAAATTCTTTGTGTGTGTAGATTTTCCTTTGCAGTGAGGAACTTACCCGACTCCATTTTGAAGACAGGAGCCATTATGTGAGAGTTGGGTTGCTCTCTGTTTCCTGGAACCTGACCTTCCTCAACCTGTGACCTTGATTTGTTTTTTGAGAATATCTTACCCTCCCTAAACCCTCCCTAATCACATGGTGGGTGACCACATGATGTTTTGTTTTTAAGATTTTTTTGTATTTCCATATTGCCCCCATTGTCTCCCTTCTGTAAAACTACTCATGACTTTATTCCTCAAAAGGGGCCCAAAGAGATGGATTCAGGGCTGCTTTCTTTAACCTGACTTAGGAGGCAGTCCTTGGCCAGCTCTTGGGTGCACCCCAATTAAAAAAATTTAAAAAAAAATCAAGCTTGCTTCAAATTTGGCTGAAATTGTAGTAGTGGTCTTATCATTTGGATTAACAGTAGCCTAGTCACAGATCCTGGAAAAGTTGTATGAGATAATCAACTCCAAACATAGTATGTTTAAATGCTGTGCTGTATTCAAGGCGGGCTGGAAAGCAAGGTGTGTGCACATTTTCCCACAATCAAATCTGATTCTTCACACTTAATAAATGTGGAATAAATGTTAGAAGTATATTGGCTTGAAGTGGGGTCAAGCTGCTCAGGAGCCCTCATGTGTGATCTTGCCCAGTTGGGCTGCAGTTCTGGGTGATCTGTATCAGTCACAGGTGAGGCTGACGTGCTCAATGGCTTAGCAATCCAGAAAACATAACCCTTGAATGTAATTAAAATTGCATTCATAAAGCACCCGAACTGTGGTTAAGAAGGCATGCAGTAATGAGCTAGCCTCACCTTGCACAGCAACAGAACTGGTGGATAAGGGAAGAGCTAGCCCCGGGCCCGTGCAGTGCTGGAGGACCTTTAAAATACAGCCCAGCTGTGAGACCCGTCAGGAAGCCAAGGACAGAGGCAGTGGCTCCTGCATTATTCAGCTTGACCTTCACCCATCAGTCCTCATGCACGTGCAGGGGAGGGGCCAGAAAGATGGTTGCATTATGGGTGCATTGAAGGCCCTGTGAATGGGGAGGGAAGACACAACTTCCTCCTGCACATTGCTGGCTTTCAAACAGGGGACAGGAAACTTTTTTTTTTTAAGACAGACAACAAACACATTTTGACCTCTGGACTCAGAGGTCTCAACTTCTCAACACTGCTCTCGTAGCACCAACGATGTGTTCCAATAGAACAGGCTTCATAAAAACCGGCAGCAGCTGGTTGACATGTTACTGTCGAGTTCGGACCTCAGCTCGAGCTGAGAGTTAACAAGCACTGTCACTGTCCCTGCCTCGGGCCTGTTCATTTGTGATGCTGATGCTGCTGGGTGACATCAGTTATGTGCATGGTGTGTAGTCCCCTGGCCTCTGGCCTTCCATTCTGACTTCTGCAGACCTTTGCTGAATGACTTTGGGTAAGACATGAGTATCTTGTCATCCAGAAAACATCCCCACCAAAGCTGGTTGTGGTGGTGTATGCCTGTGATCCCAGTACTTGGTAAACTGAGGCAGAAAGATCCTAAGTTCAGATCAGGTTGGGTTACACAGCAAGACTGTCTAAATAAAAACAAACAAAAATACCCAACTCTGGGTCATGGAGCAGAGCCTCAGAGTCAGCCTGCTTCTTCTCCATCATCATCTTTCCCAACATCAGCCTCCTACTCCCCTGTCACTCTCTTCCCTATCCAAGCATACTTTGCCCTCCCACTCACTAAGAAGCAGTCTGAAAGGCTGGGTAAGGGGGTGCTCACCTTTAACTCTAGTACCTATGAGATGGAAGCCAAGGACCAGGAGTTTGAGGCCAGTCCAGGCACAGGAGCTCCTACCCGAGGGCAGGGACAAAACCAAGACAGTCCAGGAGTGTTTGTGTCCACAAAGCCAAATTCTCCAGTGTCCTCCAGTCAGGAAGACCTTTATAGCCATTAGGAGGCCGATTTCCAACTCATTTAAAAGCTGCCTTAATAAAAACACATTTTGTGTCTTGGTATTTGTCCTGAGTGTTTTTCCACTGGCATTTAAAATGAAGGGTTTTGTTCCGTCTTTCATTTCTCCTTGCGTCCTTGGCAACAGTGGATCCATACCAACGCTTCACCCTTTCCTGGCCCTCAGTGAAGACTTGAGAGTCAGCCAAGCAGCCAAATAACTTCTGTCTCTTGTCTTTCTCCAGGACTAAGACAGCATGCCAAAGGGATGACCTCACCGCACAGCAGCCAGCCCTCTGCTTCCTGTTTCTTTCCTCCTGAGGAGCCCTGAATCATATCAGCAGTATCTCTGGACTCCGGGCTCATTTCCCCATTCTGAAAAATGTCTGGAGTTAGAGGAGATGGGAGCCAAGTGTAATCAAAATAAGTCCCACGCTGCTTTCTCCCTGCAGAGTTGGACCACATGCTGCAATGGTCCTGAAGGAAAGCGCACCATCTGGTTTGATTCAGCCACACATCCAGCTCCCAGGTCACACCCTAGTGATCTCATGTGACATGCTGGACACTCACTGTGCTCCAGGCAGGCTCTGTAAGTGCTGACTCTTGGCACACATGGACTATGTGCTCTAGGGGTAAGTTTTCTTAGATATAAATCCAGATGAATGTTTCAGGCTATTATGAATTAGAGAGCACACCATGATCAAGGTTAAGTTTTGCTGTGTTCGTCCCCCACACTGTTTGAAGACTCTGACCTCAGGCAAAGCATTGATAGGAACTCTAACAAAGAACCTGGACACAGGGATTTGAAACTAAAATATCCAATGACTTAGGGCTAGAGAGATGATGGCTCAGTGGTCAAGAACACTGGCTGCTCTTCCAGAGGATCTGGGTCTGGTTTCCCAACATTCACATGGTGGCTCACAACCATCTGTAATTCCAGTTCCAGGGGATCTGAGGCTCTCTTATAGCCTCTGTAGGCACCACACATGTATGCTACACAGATATGCATTCGGGAAAAACACCTGTACACATAAAGTAATAAAATAATTTTTAAAAAAGATCAATGTCTTATAGTGATAAGGATGGTAAAGGATAGACCAGAGGCAGATAGACCACACTCACTTCTCCGGAAGAAACTCTTACCTGTTCATAAACACATATTGCCAGATTTATTGAGCACTTATTATGTGAAAGGCTCAGCTCTAAAGACATTTGTACATACTAACTTATTTCACCTTCATCCTAACCCTATAAGGTAGACACAGTGGTTGGCTCCATTTTATAGATGAGAAAATGGAGGCAACAAGCAGCATGTGTCTTAATATCAGACAGATGGCAGACCATGGAAGCTGCTGGCATGCATTCACACATACTTTTAGTAACTAATGAATGCTTTCCTAGAATATTATAGTCTTTGTCATATTTTGAATATGAAACAATCCCATGGATTAATATGTGTCAGGTGATAGAATGCTACATTAGTTACCTTAGTCACTGTGGCAAAACATTCAAGAGAGTGACTTAAGATAAGAAAGACTTGTTTTGGCTTCAGAAAGCTCAGTCAATGATTGCTTGGCCCACAGACTTGAGTGGAAGATCGTGGTAGCAGGAGCATGTGGCAAAGGCAGAGCAACCTCTTCACCTCATGATGGAAAGAAAGCAAGAAAGAGGAGGAGAGGCTGGAGAGATGGCCTAGCAGTTAAGAACATAGTCTTCTCTTGCAGAAGACCCTAGCTCAGCTTTCAGCACTCACCTCTGGTGGCTCACAATTGCCAGCTCCAGAGGCTCTGGCGCCCCCTTCTGGCCTCCACTAGCACTTGTACTTGCATGCACATACCCACACACACAAACACACATAATTACAAGTTTCTTTTCTTTCCTTTTCTTTTTTTTTCTTTTCTTTTCTTTCCTCTTCTTTCCTTTTTAAGAAGGGAGAAGGGATCAGAGAATATAAATAGCCTTCAAAAGTATTCCCTCAGTGACATACTTCCTCCCACTAGGAGTTTTTATCTCCTCCCCAGGAACTCCACCAGCCAGATACCAGGTATTCAAAACACAAGCAATGGAGGAGGATCATTTCATATTCAAATAAAGAGTACAGTATTATAAGCATACATGTAAATTACTAAAAGCTATGTAATCTCAGAAATATCATGGGTGTTTTAGTATAATGATACAAGGTTAGGTTTGAGTTTGACATTTATTAAAAACACATTAATGTGATGTAAAAATGCACAACTCGACACATAACCAATCTAAGCACACACGTGGGCATGTGATGCCACAACTGGGCATTTATGAGGTTTGGATCCACATCTGTAGCTGCTTCCAGAACAGACCTCTGTAATTCCATAGAATATTGGCCAGGTCAGGCCTGTCTATATCTAACTGGCTTTTCTCTCTACCTCTTCTGTAGATAGTAGTTATTTATAGTTAGGTATTAAAGGTGGTCATTGAATTCTGCTATTTCCAGCATCAGTATATGTAAGCATGGAAGTGCTCATCAGCCCAGAGGCCTATCCAAGCCAGACAGTAAATCACTTTAATAAAGAACTGTAGGTCCCTCTTCAAGTGACCAGTGGGCCTTATAAGCTTTGAGTTTCATCTGTTCATGTCATCTGCCCCTCAGGAAGCTATGCCATATTCTCTCAGGGAAGCAAGCTATGTTTGTTTGTTTTTTTTTATTGAGACAGACTCTATGAGTCCAGGATGGGCTCAAATGCACTATATAACTGAATGTGACTTTGAATGTCTGTTTCTCTTGCCTCTGTTTTCTGAGTGCCAGGATTGAAAGTGTGTGCCCCTCTACCCAGCTTTATGTGTTGCTGGTGGTTGAACTCAAGGCTAGACACGCATTCTACAAACTGAGCTACATCCCCAGGCCCAGCTATGTTCAGTTTTAAGTGAGAAGTTGCAGATTGCAAGTACGTCTTTTGTATTTATTTGTAGTTGAGGCAACTATGCATGGTACCTACCATCCAAGCCTTTCCCCTCTATTTGCAACTTGTTTTGCTGCACATGGGTGGTCAAGCCTACTGCAGTCACCTGAGTGCTGTACATGGGTGGTCAAGCCTACTGCAGTCAACCTGAGTGCTGTGCATGGGTGGTCAAGCCTACTGCAGTCACCTGAGTGCTGTGCATGGTGGCCAAGCCTACTGGAGTTGCTTGAGTGCTGTGCACACAGTGGTAGCTCCTGACAGCGCCTGACATGTGTTAAGCAGAATCTCCTTCCAGACAAAATCATTTGCTTTTGTTCTTTAACCCCTTTTGTTTTCAATTTTACTTCCTTTCTAAGATTTTATTTTTTTTTCAGCCAGATGTGGTGGTGCACAAATGTAATCCAGGACTTGGAAAGTGGAAGCAGGAGGAGCAGGAGTTCAAGGTCATTCTTGGTGAAGTGATGAGTTTGAGGCCAACCTAAGATAAGAGTCTCATGAATAGAGAAATTATTTTTCATTGATACATATGTCCAACCTTTGGACACTGTGATACAATGTCTTCTACTTGAACACTTCACACTTGAACACCACATTATCAAGTTACAAAGGAAACAACTGCAAAAAAAAAAATCTCCTTTTAAACAAGCGTATAATTTTGTGCTGTGTCACATTCAAAGCTATCCTAGGCTAAAGGTGGTATACACAAGCTACAGACTGTAATGATCAGTTCAAAGTAGCTGACGTATTCACCACCTCATACACCTACCAATTCTGTGAGCTGGGGAAATTTGAAATGTTCTTTACTCGTGAAGACATTCCATTAAATCATGTTCACTTGGTCACTTTGTGTGCTATAGCACAGTGGACATTGTTTTTCCTACCCAACTGAATTTCTGTATTGTACACATTAACCATCCTTTCTCCATGGCTCCTTCCTGCCCCTCCCAGATTCTGCTTTCCTGTGGTCACCTTTTTTGGTTTATATGTGTGAGTGAGAGCATGAAATGACTGCATTTCTATTCTTGGTTTATCTCACTCAACTTAATGTCCTCTAAGCTCATCTACACTATCTGAGAGGGTTGCGTTCTTTCACTGCTGTGCATATAGGTCTCATTTCCTGTGTCCATCCATCAGGTGACATCTAAGACATAGTTACTATTTTTTAAAGTAAATAATTTGGTAACGCTGAGCACAACCACACAATTATACAACTGTCAATCATCCATCTCCACAGGGTTTTCATCTTCCCAAATCAAACAAATGTATCTAACAAATGCTCTCACCTCATTCCTTCCCTGCCCAGGCCCTAGACACCACAGCTGGACTGTCTATCTCTATAAATCTGATTACTTGAGGTGCCTTGCATAAGAGTCATTTATTCAGTATGTCATTTTGAGATGGGCATATTTCACTGGTACCACACCTACATAGCTCATTGTCTTAGTCAATGTTCTATTGCTGTCAAATGACACCATGACCATGGCATCTCTTGTTTTTTAAAATAAAGCATTTAATTGGGGTTTGATTATAGGTTCAGAGATGGAGTCCATTATCCTCATGGCAGGAGCATGGTGGCATACAGGTAGACACGGTAGCTGAGAGTTCTACCTCTTGATTCAAAGGCAGCAGGAAGAGAGAACCACTGGGCTGGCTTGAGATTCTGAAACCTCAAAGCCTGCCCTCAGTGACACACTTCCTCCAACAAGGCCACTCTTCCTAATGCTTTCAAATAGTACCACTCCCTGGTGACTAACCATTTCAGATACGTGAGCCTATGGAGCACATTCTTATTCAAACTACCACATTCATCAAGTCACAACACGAATCAGAGAGTCCCTCCTTCTCAAGAGCCATTACATGCACTTAGTGCATTTCATTTGTCTGTTCATCCAACAACAAACACCTGAGCATGACTTACTTCCACTTCTTAGCTATTGAGGATAACACTTTCTGAAACAGATGTACAAATGCCCCAGTCCTGGTTTTCAATTCTTTGTAGGTAAATGCCCAGAAGTGAAACTTCTGGAGCACACAGGAATCCTATTTTTGTTCTTTGAGGACCCCCTACACACACACACACACACACACACACACACACACACACACACACACACACACACACTGTTGTGCTTATTTTTGTAAAGACATTTGTGGGTACTGTTGCCAGTTCTTCTGATCACAGTAAGCCTAGATTTCCTGACCAATCTGCAGTCAGGGGAGACCTAGGGAGCTATAGTTCTACATTGCCTTTTTCATTTGTCTGCTTAGCAAAGAAACTATAAAGGAACCCGCTTCTCCTAAAGCTCTGATCAGAGGAGAGTCTATTATGAATACCAAATAGTCAGCATTATAATAGTTGGACAGGACATGTTGTTTTAACATTTTAAACACTTAAGATCATGGCTTTGGCTGCCCCCTGGTATTTTTATTTTGTCTGAGACAATTTCTTGGTAGGTAGCTCTGATGGGCCTTGAACTTACGTTGTCCTTCCTCTCTGCCTCTCAAATGCTAGGAAGCCTGCTCCACCATGCCCAAAGCCTCTCCTTTGGTTTGTTTAATAAAACCCATCTCTAGCCCTGCACTTCCACGGCCGTTCACTTATTTGGTCACCATGAAGCCCTTGGCATTTATTTGCATCAGGGCCATGCAGCATCTTTGAGTCGGGACTCATTGTCTTATTCCACGTATATCTATGTCCCTACCTCACAGCTGTACCCTCCACAGTTCAGGTTCCCCGGGAGTTAGACAGTGGGAGCCATCAGTGTGAGAGCTGGCAGGAGCTGGTGAAGCCAAGAAAACCTTGAGAGCCCGAGCCACACATCCTTCCTGGCCTCTTTCACTGTGGTGATACAGATCTCTGGTTCCCTAGAGCTTTCAGATTACTGAAAAAGAAGAAATTTGGATTTTTAGCATGAAACTATTAAGTTTAACATGAAACTTGCAGTTTTTGAATGATAGTCGTTTACTCAGACACATGAGTTGGGGACACCACGGCCCACATACACACACTGGCAGGTAGTGAGGCCTGGGGCACATGCTCCAGTAGAACGGAAGTATGATGGCGAGCAGCTTCTCTTTCCAGCATGTCTGTCAGCTATGAGTGAACAGAGAAATGGAAATGAAGGCTCAGCAGGAAGCTCATGAGGCTGAGCTTCATGGATCTAGTTTGCCCAAACCCATTATCTGGGGCCATGGATTTTGTAATATTTTCCAAAGAAACCAATCATAATTGATTAGGGCTCCTGTCTTTCCCCTGTGACTGTCCTTTGTCTTGGGTGTCACTAATCTGAGTAAGGACGTCCTTCAAAAGAGTAGGCTAAAGATACTTTTAGTTTGAGAGGAGAGAGACGTATTTTTGTGGTTAGCCCAAGTGGGGCCCTGGGTCATTGCAGGATTGCTCCACTCAGGTAAGTGTCTGATACAGCACGTGAAGGTTTTGAGCCTAAAAAATTGGCCCCACCCAGAGCCCTGCCCTATATTCTATGCCATATGTACAGTCCTAGAATTCCATGCCTGATGCTGGCAGCCTGTGTCAGACTTGTTTGGACTTCTCATCTGCCTTCCTCAGGATGACAAACTCCACTGTGGTTCTTTTCCTCCAACCTCAGTTTCCAAGACATGATTACTCATGGGAGGTGTGTGTGGTGATATTCTATTTGTGCTCTAACAAATAAAACTTATCTGGGGATCAGAGGACAGAGCCAGTCACTAGATTAGACATAGAGGCCAGACAATGCTGGCACACACCCTTAGTCTTATCACGCAGGAGGCAGAGATCCGTCTGGATCTCTGTGAGTTCAAGGCTACACTGGAAACAGAGCCAGGCAGTGGTGGCACACACTCCCAGGACTTGAGATCTCACGTCTTTGCTTGGGAGGGACACATGCCTTTAATCCCACGAAGTGATGGCAGGAAGCAGAAAGGTATATAAGGTGCCAGGAACTAGAAGCTTTTTAGCAGCAGTTCAACTGAGACCCTTAGGGGTGAGGACTCAGAGACTTTCAGTCTGAGGAAACAGGATCAGCTGAGGAGTTGTCAAGGTGAGGTTGGCTTGGCTTGCTCTATTCCTTTGATCTCTCAGTCTTCACCCCAATATCTGATTCCGGATTTTTTTCTATTAATAAGACCATTTAGCAATTTGTGTTACAGGTGTGCAGGTAATGTGGGCATGCTTATGGTAAGGCACATGAGCTTAGAGTATGTAAAGAAGTCAGGGGCTAGTCTTCAGTGGGGATGCTATATCCAAAATCTACCTGCCAGGACGTTATGAAGGCATGGTTTTTAAGGAAAGAAATGAGAACATAGTTAACAGACATATTCATTATGAAACTTGGCGAATGGCTTAGGCTTGTTTCTAACTAGCTCTTACAACTTAACCATTTCCATTAATTTACTTTCTGCCTCATGGCTTTATCACCTCATCTCCATAATGCCCATCCTGTTTGTTCTGTCTCCTGCTGTCTCCGCCTTATTCTTCCCAGGGTCCTCTTTGCCCGGAAACATCTTCACAGTGTACAAAAATACCATTCCACAACAGAGTCCCAGTGTGGCTGATGGCTTCTCCACAGCTTTATAGATGGAGGTTCCCCCTTTAGATAACCTTTCACCTCTATATACTCTAGCACCTCCAGAGACCTCACACAGCTGTGACAGAATTATGCGTAGCTCAGAAGGGATTGCAAGAGGGAAGGGTGGCTGGAATCTCAGATTAGGGTCTAATGACCCTGCCCACCCTCTCTCTCAGGCAATGGCAGCAGACCCTGTCTTTGACAACATTCCCTCCCTCTGGCTCTTACAATCTTCCTTCCTTTTCTTCTGTGCTATTCCCTGTGCCTGGAGTGGGTTATATAGAAGTCTGCTTGTTTCCTTCTATTCGTGGCTAAGCTGTGGACAGCAGCAGCTGCTTATTCTTCAGCAGTTTGACTAAATAGAAGTCTCTGTAGTAACTCTCCCCCCACTGTAAAGCAAACAAAAACTCCCCTCCACATGGCTGACTGTCAATAGACATACTTTATGATCAAAAGCACGAATGTTTGGAAGGAGATTTGGCAAGCATGTTGTTCCTGTTTAATAACAGCGGTAGCTCCCCCGCTATGACCTATGCCCTCCCCAGTCACAGTCTTTCATCCAGGCTAACAATGCCAGAAGTAAGTTCCCTGATGAAACATAGACCTTAAACCGAACGAGAAAATAGTTGGTTGCTCCCGTAAAAGCCGTGCCATTATTAAGCTAGCAGACACTTATTGCCGGGCGTACTGATAGTATAGCAGGCTGGGTCTGCAGCCCAGTGGGACTGTTGGTGACAGTTCCCCCCAGCAGCCTGCAGAGTACCTCTGTCACTGTAAAGGCCAGCTAGCAAGAAGGGAGCTTCCAGCTCTGCTCAAACTTTATTTCTCTGTGTCGTACAACAAACACACAAGGTATCTTCATCAGCAGGGTCTTCTCATTTAGTTCCTGTAAGTAGCGAAAAAGCAGCAGCAGTAGCCTGTATTGTTTAGGAGGAGCCTTTGGGAGACCCCTGACTAAGAATTTGTAGGGAGGTATATCCTTAATGGTGGATTTTTTTTTTTTTCTTCCAGAAACAGGGTTTCTCTGTGTAGCTCTGGCACCTTTCCTGGAACTCAGTCTGTAGCCCAGGCTGGCCTCGAACTCACAGAGATCCGCCTGCCTCTGCCTCCCAAGTGCTGGGATTAAAGGCGTGTGCCACCGCCACCTGGCCTGGAATTTTTATTTAAACAGTATTCTGTCTCTGGGTGTATCTGTTTCCTTTCTTGCAGGGTATCTTTTGCTCAAATTCTTTCCAGTCCCGACAGGTAGGTGGCAGTACACCGGAGCTGACTGTCCTCAGCCTGGCCTGGTCATATTTTCTTCCATATCTGCTATCCCCACTGTGGCCAATCCATGACCTGCAAGTTTTCTCTTTCCATTAGGAGGCCATCCACAAAGTCAGACCTCTGAGTATTGCTGGGGGATGTCTTTCTGTATGCTGTGAATATGTGTTGTTCCCATTGGTTTAAAAATGGACTGCTTTGGCCTATGACAAGGCAGCTTATAGACATGTGGGAAATCCAGGACAGAGACAGGAAAAAAGAGAGGCACAGACAGAGAAGAGTCACCAGCTAGACATAGAGGAAGCAAGATGACAAAGCAGGACTGAGTAAAGGTACCAAGCTATGTGGCTAAACATAGATAAGAATTATGGGTTAATATAAGTGTAAGAGCTAGTCAGTAATAAGCCTGAGCTAATGGCTGAGCAGTTATAAATAATTAATTTTATAGCTATTTATAAATATTAAGCCACTGTGTGTTTATTTGGGTCTGAGTGGCTGCGGGACTGGGTGGGACACAGAAAAACTTCCAACTACAGAGTATAGCCCATTTGTCAGCACAGATTGTTGCAGGCCAAGACTCACGACTTCCACTGTCCATACTGCCCTTAACCACCCTCCAGCTGCTCTTTCTTTCTCCTGTCTCTTTCCACATGGTATCTGTGCTCATTTGCATTATGACAGCTATGCCCCTGTCTGGTGGTCTTCCTTGTGGTACCGGTAGGGATGGGTATAGTATCCCTCCCAGTACCTTGTCTTGTTTGGCCGTTGGTTAATTAGTAGGGGAGGCTCAGTGACTTGAAAGCATGTGGCACTGGAGATAGAACTGCAGACACCATATTGTATTGTAAATATGCATAACTTAACACCTGGGTGGAATTCAGTTCTATACCACCCTCCAAAGGAGGCTTGGCCAAAATACCTTCACTCCAACTCTTAACTGGATAAGTTGTTTTTGCTGTTGCTGAGTGGAAACAGTGGTAGAGTCTGGCTATTGCACTCTGTGTGCAGCTAGCATTTCTATTCTGATACCCTCTCCACCACTGGATGCTGTTCTAATGCCCTCTCCACCACTGAATGCTGTTCTGATGCCCTCTCCACCACTGGATGCTGTTCTAATGCCCTCTCCACCACTGGATGCTGTTCTAAAGCCCTCTCCATCACTGGATGCTGTTCTAATGCCCTCTCCACCACTGGATGCTGTTCTAATGCCCTCTCCACCACTGGATGCTGTTCTAATGCCCTCTCCACCACTGGATGCTGTTCTGATGCCCTCTCCACCACTGGATGCTGTTCTGATGCCCTCTCCATCACTGGATGCTGTTCTGATACCCTTCCCACCACTGTGTCATTGGTTGTTCCTGCCATAGCCCTCAGCTGTAGCCCCCTGGGTTTCTGCCAGCTTCCAACACAACAGAGCTGTTTAGCCTGTCATGTACTTACTGTAGCTCAAAGCCTCTTGAGCCTTTCTGTCCCAATCTTACTTTTTTAATCAAGTTGTACAAAGAAGCAACTTGAGGAGGGAGGGGTCTGAAAGTGCACTGATACCTTGGGGGCACCCAAAACACCAGCAGCCATTTAACATTCACAGGCACGAAATATCGTAGCATTTTCTCCATAACCTCACTTGGACAGATTGTTGGAATTCAGGCATCTGTACTGACCTGCCCTTAGGGTCCTGACAGGATATACCTCAGCTGCAGCCACTAAGAGCACCTCCTGTGCCTATTTGCTATGTTTCCTTACCTTCTCCTTTCTCTTTCCCTTCCTCATCCCCAGGGATGGGTCCCTGGCCCCTTCTCTGACCCTTCTCTCCCTCCCCTCAATAAACCTCCTACGTGGGCCCTGTTGTATAGTGTGACTCCTTCCCACCATTTTAAAAATACAACGCAGATGTTAACACTCCTAAGGATTTCATTGTGGTGCCTGACACCTGCACCCCGGGTAAACCAATAACCCATCCCCGTTCTTTAGGGTGCGCACATATATTTCAGATGCTTTTCTAATTGTAAGGCTCAGAAGTTAGCACGATTTAAATGAAAGCTTTTCACAGAGAGTGGGCCACAGTGCCACAAAAGCCCCCGCCCTGAGGTCCCTGCTGAATTAGCTTCCATCTTCTCGAGTCTCTGGAGAAAGCAGTCCTATCCTGCTCAGTGGACTGATGTATCACACACTGCCTCACCCATGCTCGGCTTCCTCATCATCATTTCTACCTCGTTTTCTCCCCTCACTGCCTGATTCTTCCTGTGTGGCCCAAGTTTTAGTACAGACCTAATTTGTTCTCTCTTCCTTGTGCCCTCCCCAAGTAATAAGAAACAGCAAGCCAATGCTTGTGTCTCATTTTTCCTCTCTCCCTTTTCTAAGTCAGTTCAGCATCCCCCGACCCCCGCCTTTCTCCACTTTGCCTGCCAATTTGGAGGCTAGGGTGAAGGTGGGCACCTACATTTTATTTTCTTTCCAGTGTGGGCAAGTTCTTTCTGAGCAGAGAGCTGAGCCTCAATTGCATGTCCTGTCACCCCCTGCAGTAGCAGTGAAATCTGCCAAACTTCCTGACAATCTTGTTCCACACACAGCGCTTCCAGGGACTTTGGTATATCCTTTGGTCCATCAGCCATTAGGGCAGTCCCTGTATATTCTCTCTTAATGGACCACATTCATCAAGGAAGTATACCACCTCGTAAGACATCAAGGAAGACAGCTCCACCAAGATTTTTCCCACGGACTTCCCTGACTTTTCCCAAGAGCAGGTAGCCCAGCCTCAGTAGCATGTCTCATCACCAATGGCAGAGACTACTACAGCCAAGAGGGACCCATTCCATACCACACGGATTCCATTCCACCACACCAGGATCGCCCTCACAGATGCTCCATCACCCTTAGACAGCTTGGTTTCAATTACATGTCTCATCACCCAGAACAAAAAATACAACTCTTCCTCCCAAAATATTGCCTTAACAGGTCAATGCCTAACAGCCGTCAGAGGCTTGATCGAATGCAGACAAGCATGCTCATGTCTGGGGTGCTGGGCTCTTTGTCAAGGCTCTGATTGCAGTGCAGGACATAGCTGCTGGAGCTGGCCTTTGTACAGGGGACACCGGACTCCAAAGGGAAATAGCCTGGGAAAGAAAGGCAATTAGTAAGCCTTCTCTGTAGATACAGCCAGCTCACTGGACTGTGAAGATTCAAGGGGCAGAGATGTAGACTCCTCAGGGGGAGTGTCAAGAAATTAGGGACCGTGTTTTTAAATCACCACACAGATTAAAAGGTTGTTAACCATCCTATCCAACAGCTATTTGAAGAGCACTTCAAAGAGTTGGGGCATAGTATGACATATCCAATACCAGCACTTTGGAGCCCGAGGCAGGAAGATGGCAAGTTAGAGGAGGCTAGCCTGAGCCGCATAGGATGACTCTATCTAAAAAAGAAATCAGAAAACAAACAAAAAACCATTTTATAGAAATTTGAAATCCTTTGAACTTTTATAGCACATGCATGAAAGAAATTACTAGGTCCCCCCACCCAGTGGAGGGTGTATGTAGGGTTTCCCCATATTTGACAGTTCTATGACATCAAACAAAGAACCATCCACTTTGAGGGTGGAAGCTCTGAAGTAAATATTTTCTCTTGTTTTCTATTTATTTATTTAGAAATAAAATTCTATAAATGTATATCCTTACCAGTAATAAAATCTTGAAATTAAAAAAAAACTTTTCCAAAATATCAAAGTTATTCTGATCAGTCTTACTACAGGCTAGATGGAATAATAGCTTTCTGTTTTCTCTGTAATTAGATCACAAATGTTATCACATGAAAAGGCAATAAAATCCTTCTGTTAAGAGAGTGCCAGTATTTTAGACTGGTGCATCACATAAGCTCTTTAGTAACAACCTATACACAGTGAGTAATTAATTTATAAGAGTAAGTAAGCCTAAGTGAGCAAGAGCAATCCAGGAAATCTTTATGGAAGGATTAGATTTCAGTTGGCTGGAGAGGAGAGGAAAGGCAGCAGGGCTAAGTCAACCAGTCAATCCAAGTCGGCAGTTACACATGACCACCACCTGATTGGCCCAGCCTCTCTCCTGATTGGTTAGAACCTGCCATAGCAGTTGGCCAATGTTTTGCATATTTTCTGTGTCAGTTAGAACAAACAATATCTACAAAAGCACCAGAAGGAATAATCTTGGCTCATATATCAAAAGGTGAGGATTGGCTTAAATCCAGCTGGGGCAGATGTGAGAAGTACAGCTGTTTAAACTCTAGTAACCAATTGTGAAGGAAGTTGAATGTTAAGCAAAGGAATTTGTTCATTATCTTGCAAGCAAAGGAGACTAATGAACCTTATCAGTAACATAATATCAACATTTTTATTGTCATTTAGGAATGCTTCCCAGAGTAATTAAACTAGAAGAAATGAGGAAGATATTTTAAAGGCATTGTTGTAATAATCCAGGCACGGGCTATCAACTATGGACTAGAAAAATAGAAATTGGGGCTTGTGCATGGTATTGATTACTTTTCACTTCTGTAACAAAATACCAGGCGAAAGCCACTTAAGGAAGGGGAAGGGTTTATGGTAGTTGATTGTTAGACTTGCATCTTATCAGGATGAGGAGGTGTGGTTGTGGGAACACGAGGCAGTCGGTCAGAAAGAGAGGTAAGTGCTTGTGTTCATCTGGCTTTCTGTATTCCTCCTTTCTTCTCAATCTGGGACTCAAGCCCATGGCATGGTAATGCCACATTAAGGATAATTAGCTCTTCCTTGGTTATGCCTTTCTGAAAATACCCTCAGAGCTGTGTCTCCTGTAATTCCAAATCCTGTTGGTTGACGAGATTAACTATTCCATGAAAGCCTCACCTTTTTAAGTCTGTTACTGTGAGCTTATAATAGATCACATACTGAATACCTCATGTGTGTCTGTTAAATTGTTCTTTTCTGCCACGGCATCAGTAGGCAGTTCTAGCCAAGCAGCCTCAGTGCTGAGGACCTGAGACTGTCTGTACTCTCTATCTCTGACTTCTCCAATGCAGAGGCAATGAGCTTGACACACAGGACTGTCGATATCCACACAATAACTATGAGCCACTGAGAACAGGAGGCCTGAGATAAGTGCTTTCTCCATCCCATGGTGCTGAGATTTATTTGAGAGCTTCCCAAAGTCTCTCTGGGATCTAGCAGTTCAGTCCTTTGGCTCTGGAGTGGAATGTGTGAAAAGCTTGGTCCCAGATTGACACTACTAGGTTGTGGAATGCTTAAGCAATGTGACCTAATGGAGACTGTGAAGCATTGATTTCTTTCTCTTCTTCTCTGCTTTCTGGCTGTCCTGGAGTCGCCAGCTTCCTCTGCTGTGTGCTCCCACAGCAAGATCAATTTGCCAGGAGGTGAAACTCTTAGAAGTATAAGCCAAAGCCACCTACCTCTCTTGCCTTACAAGCTGATCATCTCAGGCATGTTGTTCTAATAACGGAAAGCTGACTGAAATGCAGTTTCTTCGAGGCATGGGACATGGTGTTATAGTCTCCTTATAAGGTAACAGTTCTGTGATCTTACCTTCAGAGAAAATAGCAGACTGTGATTCCTTCTTGCCGGTAATATGGTTGATCAAAATGATTTTCTCTTATGTGTGCCATGCTCTTTATTCTAGCTGCCCCAGCTCCAGGGCAGACCCTGATTGACTTCCTGAAGAGACTGTTTGTCACTTTTAACCATTGCCCTGGCCACAGTAAGTAGGCAGAATAAGGAGAAATCAGTCAGAAGATCTGGGCCCAAACTCTTAAGTAATCAAATAAGACAGCATGTGGCCCCTGGAAATGGCTAGAATCATCTTACGGCCCTAAGGAGTGCCAGCCTAAGAAAAAGCAGAGAGGAGGAGAATCACTAAACTTCTGAATCAAACCTTATGCACAGTTTCTGATAAGAGCATTATTAAGCATTTTTTTGAAGCCAGTTTGAGGCAGGTTTCTCCTGCCTACTTAAAGAATGGTTCTCAACTGATAGTGTGCAAACAAATTTTCTAAGTTACAGGTCTATAAATCATTCCTGTTTGGTAATTTTACTACTACTCATTGGTAGCAAAAATAGTGAAAGGACATGGAACAGGTTGGGCTAATATTCTAAATGCTTGTTCTGATTTAGTGTCTTCTTTTAGAAAAACAAACAAACAAGAAACTAGATCATTTACTTACAGTATTCAGAAACAGATTCCCAACTAGAATATATATGTGAAGAAACAAATGACTGAAAATAGAAAACCTAGTTTTTTATATATAAAATTCACAATTCATCAAAGCAAAGACTGTCAGATATATAAAAATGAAAACATAAGAAATTGTTATATTGGAAAAATTCCAAACGTAAGTAAAGTTTAGACAAACAAGTGGGAGAAACAGTTGAAGCTTATATGACAGATTGAGGATTAGTGCTCTCTATGTACAGAGGTCTTATAAATCAATAAGAAAAGAACAAATCTCAGTAGAAAAGGATCTGGGGTGTCACTCAGCGGTAGCATGCTTGCCTAGCACTCATGAGGCCAGGGTTCCATCCCCAACACTGCAAAAGAAAATGGAGGGTGGTGGTAAAATACGTGATCACAAATTTTAAGCAACATATGACAAGAGGCTAAATTTAAAGTCAAAGCCAGGGCCATCGAGTTAATAATGGTTACCTATAATCATTATTATCCATACTACAAGTAAATAATACATATAAAATAATGTATATTAAGCACCAGAAGATTATCTCAGAGGTGTATAATGATTAGTATAGGGTTTAAAATGTCAACAATAAGATGGTGACAAAATCCATTGAGTCCATTTTCAAAGATCAGAACCTTCAGTTTTATGGCAAAAACAAGTATCTATTGCTGGAAGTTATCAACCTATAGAATGATTCCATTCACATTAAAATGTATGCTAACATATAAATCAAAGTCCATGAAGAAAGCCCTATATATTAACAGTTATTTCTCACATTTAAGATCACTCAGAGATCATTCTACAAAACTGCCAAAATATTCTACAAAGTGCCAAAATAGTTTCATTTTATAATAAAGAGTTAAATGAGAACAAATCAGGCAGAAATTCAGGCTAGGAAATCTGTACTGGGTGCACTCATGTTTGGGAGAGGAAGACATGAAGGTGTGAAGGGCGGGGGGAGGAAAAAGTCCCCCTTTCCTGGAAAGTTAGAGAAAAGCAACCAAGAAACCAGGCATGGAGAGGCTTCAAAGGGACTTCCTGGTGAATGGAGATGTGTTTGGCTGTCTTCCAGCATAAGTTCCTGCCAAAGTTGTTGACTGGCTTCTTGGAAAGTCTGAGCAGTGGTCCCCAGTGCTTTACCAGGCTCTGTCTGCTCGGGTCAGTGACCTCTTCCTCCTCCTCCTCGATTGCCAAACCCTGGGTCCTTGCATTCTCAGCCCTGTGGACCCACCTTTGGACTGAGTTGATAACGGGTTAGCACTGTTGTGAATGGACAAAGTCTAATTGGACCCTATAAGCTAATGTTTTAGTGGACTTGCATCTCTCGCTCCACAAACTGGAGTTTGGAGTCTTTGGATAATAAGCCCCACTCCCCGGGATGGAGGTGTAACACTAACAGGCCATGGGCTCTCTTTATCCATGTCTTGTGGTGAACTTAAAATGTGAGTTAGGAAGCCAAGCTCTTGGCTGAATCCTAGCCCTATCCAAATCAAAAGGGCCAGAAAGTCTCAGATTGCAAGAGTTCAGACGGAAAACCAACCAACCAACCAACCAACCCTGGCTTAAAATAGACAGGTGACCTCCCCAGATAGCAAGTTTGCTTTATGGTTGGTATGAGAACCTAGTATGGACACCAGGAGCCTCAGACCTCAGGCAGCATGACTTCCCCCCTGCCGCACTCCATTCACTGCCAAGTACAGAAGTCCGGGGGGGGGGGGGGGCGTTAGGGGTTTGTAAAGAGTGAACTTTGGCTTTTTGATTCTAAATAGGGAACCGAAAACAAAGACGTGTCAGGGACTATCTTTACAGCGACACCTAGAGTCGCTGATGTCAATAGCATTTCAGAATCACCATTCAAATGGCACATTTCTTAGTTGTCAAATGCTCACTGAAGCTATAAAACACTCAGGTCCGAGAGCACGAAAAACAGCGCTGCCGCAGCAAGGGGCCGGGCGACCTAGCAACCCACCTGTGATGAATCATCTCAGTTGTCAACTTGATTGAATTGAGAAGCACACCGTGTGTGTGTGTGTGTGTGTGTGTGTGTGTGTGTGTGTGTGTGTGTGTGTGTGTACATTTCCAGAGAGGATCAACTAATGTCGGAGGGACACCTGCCCTGACCCACGAGCTGGAGAACCTGGAGGGAATGAAAGGGAGTGGCGTGGGGAGACTGGTCACGGTGCAGGGGTTCCCTCTTCTGTCTCCTCACCATCCTGATGGGAGCTGCTTCGGCTCACTACTCCTCCCTGCCGGACAGTCCTCTGGATCTGAGGGCTCATTAAATCTTTCCTCCTCTGATGTAACCCATGTCAATCATTCTGTCATCAGTGTGAGAACTTACCTCACTGTTCTTACCTAGTCATCTGCAGTCTTGCCAAATAGATCCTTGGTCCAGTCTTGGGAAGTATTGTACAGATAAGTTGTTGAAGCCTGGCAAAATAAGCACTTTGCCAAAGGCCTTTTGGCAGCATATAAAATGCAGTCAATTCTTAGGTGCAAACCCTGGGAACATGATGGCTGCAGTTGGTGGTCATCTCAGAATTATAAGATGTAAGCAACAATCTCCATTTGATAGCTTCTCACCCAACTACGACCCAACAGAAGCAACTTAATGGAGAAAGAATTTCTTTTGGTTCACAGTTTCAAAGGGTTCAGTCCATGGTCACTGGGTCCCACTTGCTTGAAAAGGAAGGACATCACGGCAATGGGAGCATGTGGCAGAAGAGAGCTATTCACTTCCTGGAAGGCCAGGAAGGAGAGCAGGACTAGAGAGGGACAGATATAACATGTCCCCTACCCACTAAGGACCCAAGCCCAGTGACCCACTCCCTCCAGGTAGGCCCTATCTCCTCATGTTCTGATCACAATGTGGAGACCAAACTTTGAAAACACATGTCTGTGAGAGCATTTCTATTAAACCCATAGCATTTCCACCATCTGCATGTCATCTGCTTGGAATTTCACGATCCTGAAATCCTGCATGTCAGAGTTCTGCCAGGGAGGACAAGGTGTGTGATCACTTAAGGCACAAAGACCCAATCCTAACCCATGGGTGATTATAGATAATCCCTTGACTTGGCAGAAATTCAGGGAGTTAATTCTTGTTACAAATAAAGCACAGCTCTATTTCAATAAACTCTGAAACTCCTACATCTTATGAGTAGTATGTTGAAGAATGGACTTCCTGTGTCAGAATGGGCACCTTAACTTGTCTTATGGAAGCATTTGGAGAGATGGGTGTCATCCCCATTGACATCAATGTTATAAGTACATCTCAGCATGTGCCATGGACAGGGGCAAGCATCCTGGCTGAAAGTCTTAGTTAGGGTTTCTATTGCTGTGAAGAGACACCGTGACCATGACAATTCTTATAAAGGAAAACATTTAATTGGTACTGGCTTAGTTCAAAAGTTTAGTCCATTATTGTCATGGAAAGAAACATGGCAGCATGTAGGGAGGCATGGTGCTGGAGAAAGAACTGAGATTTCTAGGTCTCTCTCTTTTTTTTTTTTTTTTTTTTTTTTTTTTTGGTTTTTCAAGACAAGGTTTCTCTATGTAGCTTTGGAGCCTGTCCTGAAACTCACTCTGTAGCCCAGGCTGGCCTCGAACTCACAGAGATCCGCCTGCCTCTGCCTCCCAAGTGCTGGGATTAAAGGTGTGCACTACCACCACCCTACGAGTTCTAGGTCTTGATCTGCTGGCAGCAGAGAGTAAATTGACTTGAGTTTCTGAGGCCTCAAAGCCCACCCACAGTGACATAATTCCTTCAATAAGGCCACATCTACTCCAACAAGGCCACACTTCCTAATAGTGCCATTCCCTATGGGCCAAGCATTCAAACACATGGAGTCTATGTGGGCCATAACTTATTCAAACCACCACACTAATGTTGCCCATTTGTCTTCTGTGGTCTCTGAGATCACCATCAATATTCTATTGGGCAAAATTTCTTCTGTTGACACTATAAAGTCACAGCCCACAGAGAAGGCACTGTTTCTAGAAATTATAACAACGGGCCTGAAGTGGTAGATCAGTGGCACAGAGATGGCGTACCTTGGGTGACAACCTGGGTTTGATCTCTAGCACCTAGAGAGAGAGAAGGGAGTAAGGAGAGGGAGGGAAAGATAGGCAAGGAAAGGAGAATTGATTGTGGTGGCAGACCGGTTACTTAAAATCACCCATGTTGAAGGAAGTTCAGCATTTAAACGGGAATTTCAAAATAACTCAGAATGCATCATAAATCTAAATGGAAAACTATAAAACTTTTAGAAGAGCTCATAAGAAGCCAATTTTATAACCTTGGTTTAAATACAAAAAGCATGATCCATGGACAACTGATAAATGGACTTTATCAAAATTAAAACTGTTTTCTCTACAAAGGACACCTACAGGCCTGAAAGAAAAGCTAGAAATCCTTGTAGATCACATGTCACACGAAGGAATTATCCACAGAATACAACAGGAACATTCAAAACTATCAAGTAGAATGGCAAAACACCACACAGTTAAAAAAAAATTAGGAATTGTTAATTTCTAGAAATTTCCATTTCATGTTTTCTGGGCTATTGTTGAGTTCATGTAATTAATTTTTTAATTAAGAAAATTCATGTAGATGTGTGATTTGCCTACATGTATGTCTATGTACCACATATACATAAATGCCTACAGGGGCCAGAAGAGGACGTTGGACCGCCTGGAACTGGAGTTACAGATGCTTATGAGTTGCTTTGTGGGTGCTAGGAATGTAACCCAGGTCCTCTGCAAAAGCATTAAATGATTTTAACTGCTGAATTACCTGTCCAGCCCCTTGAAGCCGAAAAGCAAAATCAAGGATAAGAGAAAAGTGTTGTGCATGATTGTGCACAAGCTAAAATCCATAGCACTGGACACGGAAAGTAAAATTTTAAAAAGTGTGTGTGTGTGTGTGTGTGTGTGTGTGTGTGTGTGTGTGTGTGTGTGTGTGTGTGTTTGGGGGTGGTCTCAAGTGGAGGTTAGAGGAAAATGTCAAGGGCTGATCCTCGCTTTCCATCTTAAAGTTTGAGTCAGAATCTTTGTCTTGTTTCTGCTGCTGAGCTGGCTGCCAACTTCCCGTGAACTTTACCCAGTGGGGAATATTGTGGTGATATTGTGTCCTCCAATATATTGTGCACCTTAATAAACTTATCTGGGGTTAGAGAACAAAACAGCCACTAGATAGACACAGAGGCCAGAAAATGGTGGCGCACACACACATCCTAGCATTCTGGAGGCAGAGATCCATCCAGACCTCTGTGAGTTCAAAGCCACACTGGAAACAACCAGGCACGGTGACACATGCCTTTAATTCCAGGAAGTGATGGCAGAAAGCAGAATGGTATATAAGGCGTAAAACCAAGAACTAGACTCTGTTAAGTTTTTAGGCTTTTGAGCAGCAGTTCAGCTGAGATCCATTCGGATCAGGAAACAGAGGTTTGTTCTGCTTCTCTGATCTTCCAGCATTCACCCCAATAACTGGTACTGGGTTTTTTTTTGTTTGTTTGTCTCCCCCCCACCTCCAGCCCCCAGCTGAGGACCGAACCCAGGGCATTGCGCTAAATCCGTGTTAAGATTCCTGCTACAGAATACTGCTGTCTTTGCATGCCTTCTCACTGCAGGAATGCTGGGTTGGAGACTTGTATCATTCCATCTGGCTCTTTTTTTAACATGGGAACACAAATGTGGGTCATCAGGCTTCCACCTGCTGAATCATCTCCACCGCTTTCACTTTCCTTAACTTTTTGTTAAAGATGTTGCCAAGAGCTTTTTACAACAGAGCTTCAGCAAGATCTCCCCTAGATCAAGAGTCAATCAATCCCTCCTTCCTTCGTCTGGAAGACTGAACTTTCAACCACAACACTGAGGAATAACTGATAGTAACACAGCAGAACGTGGCACTGCAGCCAGGGTGTGGAGGTCGGGGTGGTACAGAATGGTAGAGCTCAGGATTTTATCAGCTCCAGCTGTGTGTCTGCCTGGACCCCAGCACAGAGCTGGAGTGCCTCCCCAAGGCTGGAGCAAGCTCTGCTCAAGGGGATGGGGAAAGCTGATCGCAGGGCCACCACAGGTGTTTCTGAAATGAGAATGACTACAGTCTGCCAAAACTCACAGGCACCTGGGCATTTGTGAAAACTTCCATAACTAAACACCAAAAAGAATGGCCTGTGTTTTATGCATGTATAAAAATTAATGGGGGATAAAAAGCCTTAGCTAAAACCATATCTCCAATTATAACCCAAATAAATTGTAAGCAGCTAGTTATATATTTTTCTTATATAGTCCCATATCAAAGTGATGAGTAGCAAGAATGAAGGCCAGCAAGTTTTTTGTTTGTTTTCTTTTCTTTTAATGGTTTTCAGTTTGCTACCACAAACAGTGAAGTTTCTGATGGAAAAGACCAGTCTATAGAAAGGTCAAAGTGGTCAAAATGGAGGCAGTAAGAAGCTGGTCCAAGCCCGGCAGTGGTAGTGCACTTGGGAGGCAGAGGCAGACAGATCTCTGTGAGTTCGAGGCCAGCCTGGGCTACAGAGTGAGTTCCAGGAAAGGCACAAAGCTATACAGAGAAACCCTGTCTAGAAAAACAAAACAAACAAACAAACAAACAAACAAAAACTCAAGAAGCTGGTCCAAGGAAAAGTTTCTGGATTTCTTGTTTATGTACATATTGCAAAATGGTCCCATCTCTGCGCACTATCCTCCATGTTCATAGCCAGTTCATAAACCCTACAGCAATGAGCCAAGTGAAATACACAGAGGAAACTGCAGATGATATCAAAACTCCTCTGAGGCTGGTAGGTCCCTGGAGGGTCCTGATAGCTGGGAAAAGAATTAATCAGTCTTGTTTTCCATGAAGCGTGGAGTAGAAATGTGTGTTTGCAAAAGCTCTAGGGTATTCCAGAGTAGTAGTTCTCTGAGCAGACAGAGGTAGACATTCAGAATGCTCTGAATGGCTGAGGGAATTCTCTGTCAAATAAATGACTAAAAGTAAAAGGAACGAATTCACATGGGGTCAAATAGCACATTTGTCCCTATTGACAAGAACAAAGACACCATAGAAACCCTGTGAACACACTGATGATGTAAATTCTGCTTTTCTTTACAGTCATGGTTCCCAGGAGTATTTAGCCCTCTTGCCCACCAGGCCAATGCTAGGTTCTAAAGCACCTTGATATCTTGGAATTTCATTTCCTAAGTGAATTGGGCTATCATTCCTCACCCACTTCCAGCCACTTCCAAATACCTTGGTATTTCAGGGTAATCTCCCATCTCATTGTGAACCCCACAGCTGCCGTCCTTGAGAACAGCCCCAGAAACAGGATTTCCCACACCCAACTCTGAAGTTCCTAGGTGCATCAACCCTTCTGATACTCACAATGTTCTACTGGGTCTTAGCATTGGCTATGTGGAGTGTGGCCTTTGCTGAGCCCAGGACAAAGGACTCAGGAAAGCAGCTGCCACTGCTCCAAGGTAGGAGAAGATACAAGTTTGTAAGCAATCTTTCATTCTTATCTTGTCCCTTGTCAAGGACAGAAGCCATCTGCTTTGAGTTTGTCAAAGCAAGACCACAGTGGTGTTAGAGCACCAGTAATCCTCATGGGGGGGGGGGGGAGCTGGCAAAGGGCCAAGTTACTTCACAGGCTTGTTTTAGAACTGCCTACAGGGGCAGAGAGTGGGCTCATCCTTCCTCTGATTTGGACCAGTTTTAAGGGGCATGGGAAAAGCGGGAAAAAGGATGCAGAGTTGGAAGAAGATGCTGAATGGCTGGCAGTGTCTACCCTTTCCTTCGTAAAATAAAATGACCGTACTCTGCTTCAAGTAAACAGTTAAAGGAGCCATTCCTGACCTGTGTAAAACATTTACTTTTCTAAGAAAACTATGATTTGGATGTGAAACAATGCTCAAAGGGGCTTTGATACTCAACCTATGGCTTGGACCTTGGGAGGCACTGAATTGAAGCAGGTAGAGGTCAGCAGGTGCAGGTCCTCAAGGTATTTTAAGTTGCTGGTCTTTTGGTCTCTACTACACATACCCTGATGTAAACAGGTGTCTAACCTCTTCCCTTGTTTTCTGTTATGTCTTGGTGTCCTGTCTGGTGAAACTTACAAGCTGCGTTTTGGTGATACATTGTGATACTGAAGCCAAAGATGCAGTACCTTAGAGACAGGATGGAGTTGTCTCCCTCTGCCCTTTACACATATGCCCTGACCTTGCTTCCTAGAAGCAAGCAGATTAAAGGTTTCCTACAGTTAAGCTATGATATGTTGCAAGATATTTGATCACACTGTGTAAAGATATGTCACTGTGATTGGCTTAATAAAAAGCTAAACGACCAATAGCTAGGCAGGAGGTATAGGCAGGACTTCCAGACAGATCTCTGGAATGAAGAAAGGGGGAGTCACTGGGTGCAGAGGAAGCAGGACATGCAGGAGGAGAGATAAAAGCCACGAGCCAAGTGGCAGCAGGTCGAGTAATAGCAATGGGTTAATTTAAGTTACAAGAGCTACTGGGACAAGACTATGCCATAGGCAGAGCCTTCATAGTAAGTCTCCGTGTCATTTTTTGTGAGCTGGCAGCCTAAAGAATGATACCTGTTTTCCACAGTTAATTTGAGTTTAGAAACATCTTTCCCAGATAATATATTTAGAGAAAGTGCTGTGTTAAATCAATCTAACAAAGCAAGTGCAATCTATGTGTCATGACATTTGTGAGAAGTTAAGATTCTGGTATCAAATAATAGCTACAAGAACTAAGAGGTGTAGGACAAAAGGATCCCCAGCCACTGGGCCACATCAGGGGTTAAATGGAGATGGCGGAGGAATGAGATCTGTCTTGAAGAGTGGGACAGCAGACACATTGCGGCAGTATGGCAGAGTTTCTAGGTGGTATTGAGTCCTCATAGAGGCCTGAAGTCATGGATTTAAAGTGAGGCTGGCCAGTAGCTTGTTCATTTTCTTGGTCAATCAACTACCTGGATGTAAGGGCTGAGAGAGACTCCAGGTTTAAACAGGACTAGGGTTTCTCAGAATTTCAGCAGGCAGGAGGTGTGAAGGCATTAGGAAGAAGTTTGATCCTTGGTGGGTGGGAAGCACAGAAGTTTAGGAGGGTGTGAGGATGGGCGGGTGCAGGGGGGCCTTTGGATGTGGAGGTCTGGGCTAACAGAGGGCAGTTGGAGTCCAGAGAACTGAGAACATGAATGCAAAGGGACTATGTGGGGAACTTAAGATGAATCTGTTGGTTGTCGTAAGAGCTAAGATATCACCATGTGGATAGGAGAATGAGTGGACAAGGAAGAGGTTACTGTAAGTGAAGGTGCTGGGTGGGCTGTGCTCCTAACACCCAGGATAGCAATGGGCTGGAATGGAAAAAGGCAGCAACTGAGCATGTGCTAATGATTTCCAAGGACTTAGCAGGACAAGGAATTCAAGCAGTGACCGCATTAGCAGGCCAGGGTGCAGCATAAGCTACAGAGCGTCTTGCAATATCAAAGAAAGTAAAAATGTTATTGAAATGGTGACGAAACACGTCTCACATTTAGATTTTTTTTTTGGTATGATGTAGAAAGTCAGAGAAAACACTGCTATGGAGCTATGTGGAGAAATGGTGTCCTCAGAGGAGATCTGGCTTCCATCTACTCCCAGAAAGTTAAAGGGGATGTCCTGTGAGTTTGCCAATGCACTGTGTTCCAGAGAGCATGGGGGACTAGTTTGGGGTATGGGAAGAGTTGGATAAGGGGATGTTAGTTGTCATGGGGTGCATGGGTGTGAGTGAGAATCCATTGAGTAATGGTGGAGCTCTAGAAGGGTAAGGAGGGTTGAACTGGTACTAGTAGAAAGTGGTCAGTTCAAGTTGAGTCCATTAAATGAGGAGGTCTCTTTTTTTGCTTTGGCTGAAGCGAAGAGAAGGCATTGTTTACTTAGCCTGCCTCTGCTGCATGCAGTTCCTCTGATGTCTTATTTCTCACAGCAAGGGAGGGAGAGACCAGCGTTCATTTGCTTCTGTGTACTTTAGATGAGTTCAACTAATACTCCATGCAGAAATCATTCCTAAGACTGTGGTAGGGATGGAAGCTGGTCAGGACCTGCCATGACCATAACATTAATGGGAATTTAAGCTAGCTGATTCCAATTTTTCTACGGTCAGCACTCATAAGCCCAGGCCTAGGCTTTCTTGTGCCCTGCTCTGGCATGGCTATGCTTGAGCAGACATATCTAGGCAGCATGTGGAATAAAGGCTTGCTCCGTAGGGCTTGCTCTGTAGGTCAACCTCCACATGCAGCTCCTCAAAACTCACACTGTACAGTAGTGACACAAGGCTATCTCAATTTGAAGTAAAATTGCTCCCTTGGTGATAGCAGTTGCTTTTCACGTGCTCAAGGGCCTTATGTGGCCTTATGTAGTTACTACACTGGTTCACCTCAGAGACAGAATCATCCGACAGAGAGGAAGTTCTATCAAAAGGTGCTGGTGTAGACCACTAAGGAAGCTGCTGTGCCGGTTTGATTCCCAACCGTTTTGTTTGTTTGTTCCTAGCTGCAGAATCTGACGTCAGACCCAGAAGGCTACCAGAGACAGAGACTGGGCAGGACGTAGGGGCTGTGCTGAGCTGCAGGCATGGCGCAGTACAAGGGCACCATGCGGGAGGCCGGCCGGGCCATGCACCTGATCAAGAAGCGGGAGAAGCAGAAGGAGCAGATGGAGGTGCTGAAGCAGCGCATCGCGGAGGAGACCATCATGAAGTCAAAGGTGGACAAGAAGTTCTCAGCACACTACGACGCTGTGGAGGCCGAGCTGAAGTCCAGTACGGTGGGCCTGGTGACCCTGAATGACATGAAGGCCAAGCAGGAAGCCCTGCTGAGGGAACGGGAGATGCAACTGGCCAAGAGGGAGCAGCTGGAGCAGCGCCGGCTACAGCTGGAGATGCTGCGGGAGAAGGAGCGAAGGCGCGAGCGCAAGCGGAAGATCTCCAACCTGTCCTTCACTCTGGAAGAGGAAGATGACGGCGACCAAGAGGATGGCCGCAGGGCCGAGGGCAATGAGGCCCACAGTGGTGGGGCCAAGAAGAACTTGGGCAAGAACCCGGATGTGGATACCAGCTTCCTGCCCGACCGCGAGCGCGAGGAAGAGGAGAACCGGCTACGCGAGGAGCTGAGGCAGGAGTGGGAGGCGAAACGCGAGAAGGTGAAGGGCGAGGAGGTGGAGATCACTTTCAGCTACTGGGATGGTTCTGGCCACCGGCGCACGGTACGCATGCGCAAGGGCAGCACCGTGCAGCAGTTCCTGAAGAGGGCGCTACAGGGGCTGCGCAGGGATTTCCGGGAGCTGCGCGCGGCAGGCGTGGAGCAGCTCATGTATGTCAAGGAGGACCTCATCCTGCCGCACTACCACACCTTCTACGATTTCATTGTGGCCAAGGCGCGGGGCAAGAGTGGGCCACTCTTCAGCTTCGACGTGCACGACGATGTGCGGCTGCTGAGCGATGCCACGATGGAGAAAGACGAGTCGCACGCAGGCAAGGTGGTGCTGCGCAGCTGGTACGAGAAGAACAAACACATCTTCCCCGCCAGCCGCTGGGAGCCCTACGACCCCGAGAAGAAGTGGGACAGGTACACCATCCGGTGATACTGAACCCCCTTGGGTAGCCTTACTCTCATATTACCGAAATTCAATAAATACAGAGGGTCCCCGTGAATCGCATGTGATGGTTCTGTTGCTGGCGTTGTTCTTTGTATTTTTAATGTTTCCGTTGTGCTCCGTGTGATAAGGGACACGTTTTTGTTTTGTTTTGTTTTGTTTTTTGTCTAAGTGGTTGTGCCCAGTGATTTGGCGGGCTGACAGACAGGGTCTGATTTTCTTTCTCAATGCTTTACTTGCTGCGGAGTTGTGAGCAAATCACTGTGCTCCGTAATTCAGTTTTCCCACCAGTACTAGGAATTAAACACCTCACAAGGCCAAAGTGAGGAGAGAGTATTTGTGAACACTTAGAGCTCAGTAAATGCCTGCTGTTGTTTTTGTGGACCCAGTTGCTTTACATAAAAGAATTTCTGTGCTCCAGCTCTGAAATGCCAGGACTAGGGTAGACCTACACATCACTGGTGTCAGGGTCAGTGGATGGTGGGGGGAGCCTCACAAAGCCCAGCAAATGGCCCCACCTCTGGGATTCCTTAACTAAATGGTTTAGCCAAAGGCTTGGGAGGCCAGAAAGCTGGTAAACAGCTTAGAAGACCAGTATCACCAATTTCCCTTCATCCAAAAGCTCCAGTAATGACTCCACATGACACTACTGCGAACCCCACCTTTGGAGTTTTTATATTTTATTCGTTGTTGAGTGTTGTGTTCATTTTCATTTAAAAACATCTAAAGCCAGGCTGTGGCTGCGCACGCCTTTAATCCCAGCACTCGGAGGCAGCCAGCCTGGTCTACAGAGTGAGTTCCAGGACAGTGGGGACTACAAAAAGAAACCTATCTCAAAAAACAAACAAACAAACAAAAATTTAACATATTATGAATCACTTTTACAAAGCGTTTAGGTCACCATTTGACGCTAAAAGACCAAGACAAGCACTTTGGGCCTCTTACTCTGTTTCTGGCACCAAGTTCTTGTGCCAGTCCAAGAACAAGCATTCTCACAACGTTGGTTGGTTTGGGTGCTGCTTGACTTTAGGATCACATACACGCACTTCTCAATAGCCAGGTTGCATCCAGAGTTTTCCTCAGGGCCAGATAGAGGCATCAGTCTGTTTTGAAAGCCCAGCAAGCCTGAAGAGTTTAGGGCTTATGAAGTGCTCCTGATTCAGGTCAACACATCAGTCCTCCTGAAATAGAGAGAGACCTAATCTTCGGCCCCACCCCAAACCTGCACAGTCAGAATGTGAGTGCCAGCAAGATCCCTGTATGCCTCAAGCTTGCTAAGACTGAAGGAGCCTCTGGCTGGTCAGATGTCTGCTCTCTAGTCAACACTACTTGGCTCAAGCCCTAGATTCAACAGCTGCTAATAGTCTACAGGTCGAAGCCCTGTTCTCCAGTCCAGCTCTCATTTAAAAACTAGCACCGAACACATTCTAACTCCTGCATCTATTTCCTTGTTTTAATTATGCGTTGAAAAGTTATGTATATTTATGGGGTTCAAGGTTGTATTGTAATTTTTGAATTACAATGAAAATACAGTGGGTGATGAAATTAAGCTCTTTAACCTAGGCATCTCAGCTATTTTAACTTTTTGTATTGAGGACATGAAAATGTTTTTAGTCAACGAAATGTGTAATATCTAAAACTATTAGGCATATTCAACATGCTGTGCAATTGTCTTTACAGTTCAGACTCACCCCTCCTTCTGAGACTTTGACCCTCTGACCATTCTCCCATCGACTACCCTGTTCTCTTCTTTCTGAGTAAAACTGTGAGAACATGGGGTATTTTATCTTCTTGTGTTTGGTTTATTGCATAATATTTTCACTTCTATTCATGCTACTGAAAATAAAGTTTCCTTCTCAGAACTGAGTGTATTTCTTTGAGAGTAGACCACATTTTCTCCCTATCCCACATTCAGGTCCCCAGAAGTAACTGCTTTTTAGCAGAAATGGGAAATATACTTCTTTCTACATCCCTTAGGAATATCTGTATCCCATGCCTTTTGTGTTGTCGGTTTTCAGGTACCAATCCTACCTTACCACATGCAGTAACCTCCCCACCCCAATCCTTCCAAAAGTAAAGAAGATTTCAATCAGATCAATATTCATGTGTTCACAATAGGATCATTACAAATGCCCGATCATAATATATTATGAACAATATTTTTTTCTGGAATCAATATTTCTTGTTTTCTATTTTGCTTGACTCCTGTCTTGTCATTGAACATGCCTCATACTTTGTGTCAGTTGTGTCCCTCTCAGTATTAGGGTCTTAGTGCAGCGTTGTCAACCTAAAATTACATTCTCCAATGTAAATGCATTTAGTTGAGAGTGACAGCAAAAGCCTTCGGTAGGCGGTGCCGTTCAAACCATGGAGACTGTTGGTGTACCCTGGGAGGTACAAAAGAGCAAGGGTTTCAGAGACAGGAATGAGGAGAGTGCATACATCGTTTTGAGATAAAGAGAGTCTCGGTTATGAGGGAGCTGCAGCCATATGTTAGTGGAGTCTGGGCCAGGCAAATGTTCTTTCTTCATACATCAAACCCAAACTTTCCCATCTTGAGACTGAATCAGCAGCTAATTGGAAACTGATCTGTGGCTTTCCCACCCACTCCCATACGGGGTGGGCGTTCTCCATGATGAGAACTGGTATTCTGGAACCATCCTTCTGCTCAAGCCTGAGGATTCCCACCTCTTTTTTCTGTGTCTTGATTTGCTTCCTCTGTTCAATGACTGAGGATGTTTAAGAAGTGTTGACTTTGTGTTTGGTATGGCAGTTCACTCCTATAATCTTACGTCTTCCAGAAGCTGAGACAGGAGGATGGCAAGCTCAAGTCCAGCCTAAGCAACTTGGGAAGAATTTGTGTCATAGAGAGTAAAAATATTAAAAAGAGTCTGGGAATATAGCCCAGTGGTAGAGTGTTTACTTAGTATTCTCAGGGTTCAATCCCTAGTCAAAACAAGCAAACAATTGCTTCTAGAGCTTAAATTGCTAAACTTGACTCCACCGTAGCCTGTTATATAAATGGAAATGTGGCAGGCTGTACACCATCCTCTCTCAAGATGTGAAAGGCAAGGCCCACAGTCTTACCACTTCTGCATCAATTCCATAAAACACACTCAGCAGAAATATAGAAGTCACATCAGGTCTGGGAAAACCAAGACCCCACCCACCCACCCATCATCCCCCCCACACACACACACATAGCTCTCCCTAGAGGAAGGCCAGACTGGCAACCTCATTTTTGTTGCCTCCTCCTCAGAATATTCCCATTGCTCTGCTGACCTCTGCTTGCCTGTGCAGGCCCACTACATGGGCTTCTCCTCAAAGGCAGACACCCTTTGCTCTGCTGAGCCCACGCCCCATGAAGTCTTAACCCACAAGTGAGTTCTCACACCTTCTGTTTCCCACCATTAGTAGGCATCATATAATCTGTTGGGCAAGGTCTCTTCTCTCTTTCTGTGTGTTCCCCTGTCAACCCTGAAAGCCAAGACTTCATGATGTCTGCCTCCCCATGACCTCAGAAGCCAACTGGACTTCATGAGCCATTTGGATGAAGGCAACCTCTCTTTAGAATGCCCTAACATAATAAGAACCTCATGCACCAAGACCCACACCTTTCCAGTGGAATTCAAGACTGAGACAGACTAGCAGGCTCCCTTAGACTGAATCTATAGGAAAGCTGTAACTTTTTCACAGAGGTACTAATGTACCATAAGAATCTCTAAAGACACATACCACCCCTCTCACCCTGCTCCTGTCACCAAGCTTACGCTGTGAAGTCATATTCCTCACTCTACCACCTCTAAGATGAACTCTGTGTTCTGACTGAGACATTACATTCCAAATCCACTCTCCAGGCTCGTGGAGGATCAGCCAGCTCCATTCATTCACTCTCAGAGGTTTACAAATGGCTAGTCACGGGAGGAACCAGTATTCAGTAGATTGCAGCAGCTATTTTCATACCTCAACTCTTTTCATTACTTCCACTCCTATGCAGATCTTTTGAAACAGACTCAACAATTCCTATTCTACAAGTGGGGATGTGAAAGGCTCTAGTGATTTCTTGAAAGCTTTTCAGCTGGTATTGGCAGAATTGTGGTCCAACACTTTACTGCCTTGGTTTTTGTGCAGAGCCCTGACTTTGGTAGTGGCTCAACCATTTTGGTAATCATGGGTCACTCTCTAGAGCAGATGTGCTGTGCATACATCTCCCTAGCTTCCTTTTAGGGGCTCACCATTGTTGGATATGGGCCTGCCCCTTTATGACACTGATCATTCTAAATTGCCAGATCTCATAGCCTGAAGAAACAAGGCCTCACCCACCCCTCCCTGCAACAACACTCCCCCTAAACTGTCCCTCTTAATGAAACTCCTTTCCAGAAGGAAGCCTCTCCTTCCCTTTTAATGCCACATTCATGTTTCTCTGCTATCAAGCACTACCTTTTTCTAACGCCTTCCACCTCAAGGTCCCATCATGGCTCCCATTGTCATGAGGTCCATTCTTGAAGGGTGATTTTGTGTTTTCAAACCAACCCACCTATTGCCTCTTCTTCTCTAACAAGCACATTACCCCTGCTACACTGTATGGCAAGAGAATGGTGAACCACCCCGCAGGCTTGCCAATGCACTTTGTCACTGTCCTGGCTGCTACCTCTTGGTGTGTGTATGTGTGTGTGTGTGTGTGTGTGTGTGTGTGTGTGTGTGTGTGTTTTGCCAGGAAAGGAAAAAGAAGAGGGAGGGAGGAACAAGACAGAGGAAGCTCTCCATTGTCTATCCCTACGAGGTGACTAATTAATCCCATCATGAGGCCCTACCCTCATGAAGGCATCTAACCCTAAATTACCTCTAACCTCTGAATGTAAATTTATTGGGATTTAAGGCTTTAACATATACATTGGGGTATGGGGCATGATTATACTGCACTGGCTGCTGACCATGGCGATTGGGACCAGGAAGCTATGGAGTCTATTGCTGTGGAATAATCCTTCTTGTACACTGTGAAAATACATGTTACTTTCATTGGTTTAATAAAGAGCTGACTGGCCAATAGTTAGGCAAGAAGAGGTTAGGCAGGAAAGCCAAACTGACAGAACAATGGGAAGAAGAAGGGAAGATGCAGAGGAAGCAGAAAATGAATATGCCATGCTGAGAAAAGGGATTTCCATGTGGTAGAGTGTGGATAAAAAATATGGGTTAATTTAAGATGTAAGAGCTAGTTAGTAACAAACCTAAGAGTTAGTAACAAGCCTAAGCTATAGGCCAATCATTTTAATAAGTCTCTGTGAGGTTATTTGGGAATGGGCTAGTGGGACAGAGAAATGCTGCCTACAGTCTATGGGTTTGCTTTTAAGGGGAGGAATAGTAAATTCCCACCCTTCCCTCCAAGGGAGTGAGCTCTGTGTCACACTGAGTTGGGTGTGATGCTGGTGAGCAATAGACGACAGTGGAAGCATTTCTGCCATTTGGAGAAGTAATGCTTAGAACAATTAGCTGCTCCCAACACATCTGGGGGAGATGACAATTGAGGCTAAGGGGTCTGGTGGCTGGTGCCCCAGGACAGGGTAGGGCAAAGCTAGATTTTCCTGCCAGGCCTCCCCCAACCTTGTTCTCCATAGCCTTTGGGAAGCATTGGGGCCCTAGGTGTGCCATACACACTGTTGAAGAATGTTTTGGATGCCGAGTGGAGGAGGCCCTGCACAGACGGTGCCTGAGATCCCAAATGATGACCAGTGGCATTTTCAAAGATGTAAGGGGGTGAGGACAAGAAGGACATTGAGTATTTTGTAGAACCGTTTTTCCATTAAAATGAATATGTTTGTATGGAGATTGTGGTTTTTTTTTTTCTTTTTGGGAGATCTAGAAAATCTTTAAAATGAAAGCATAATCATTGTAGATGCTGAGCTTGTGTGTGTAGGGGGAGGGGGAATGGATCTTAATTTGGCCACAGGGGGAGATGACCATGCTGTGAATATCCCTGCTGCCATTGGGATCTGAAGGTCTGGGAACCTTGGAGCTAGTCTAGTAGTCTCATGCTACAGAGTAGAAATGAGGCATATGACAGGGAAGTGACTAGCCTGGGGTGGCAGGCCTGGTTAGCAAAGCAGCAGCAAATCAGATAGCTCTGATGCCAGGTTCCTTCTTCCCTTCACCCTGCCTCAGATACCCTGGGGTGGAATGAAGACCTCAGAATTTCCCAGAATTGTGACTGGATGAGATCTCTTTATTGAAAATAAAATGAAGGTCTCCTGTTGATGTATCCAGGAGAGGCCATTAACTAATTGGAAGATTAACATTTGCAGAGTCCTGCCTCCACTCTCCAGGCTTCGAATTTCCTAGTTGGGTAAAGCTGTGTTCCCTCACTTTGACAATAGGAAGTTGCCTTTGATTTCTTTTCAGCTGCTTTGGCGGAATGAATATGACTGTCCTGTGCAATCAGGGCAAAACAATCCTCTCACCCAGGGGCAACATGAGGACCACCCAAGCTTCAATGTCTCCCAGTAAAACCATTGGCACAAAACCTGCAGTGAGTTCAAACTGAGTTTGTGCTTTTCATGATTCCTGAGCAAGAGGATTGGAGTTTCCCACTTCTTAATAGCGGGATGGCAACAGGAAAAGACATTTCCTGTACACGCATATTTTTGCCAAGAAAATGTTATAGTGTATTATAGTGTATGGTAGTAAGAAAACAGCCTCTCTCATGTTTAACTCATCTTGGAAATTTATTTCTAAAGAATCCATTACCTTCAGACCAAGTCAGACTTTACAAAAAAGACTATATATATTCATACACACACACACACACACACACACACACACACACACACACACACACACACATATGGATATGGATATTGGCTGTGTGCACAGAAGGGTGTTACCTAGTAGGCAAGTTATAACTAATTGGCTGGGCAAGAGGAGGCAGGTAGACTTAGTCACCACTTAGAGCCAACTTCCCAGCAGGCCTCCAGTCAGTCCCATCTTGCTTTTGTACCCTTATATGAGCAAGAGGATTTTGATGAAATAACTTCCTGACACAGAAGACGAGATCATAAAAGGTACAAGCTTTGCTCTCTCCTTCATTTGTGACCAGAAAAGCCAGCTGCTATACTCTAAGAGCAATGAGAAAGCCTCTTGGAAAGAGTCACTTGGTAAGGAACAATGAATTAAATTCATCTGCCAGCAGTCAAACTGGGCCACAGTGCGGGAATCATATCCTCCCATCTCATGAGGCTTTCAGACAACTTCAGGCCAGCCAACAACACAACTGTCTCACGGGAGGCCACAGCCATATGCAACTAATGCATCTGTATTTACAGACATACGTTTCTCATCATATGTACATGCCCACATAAAGTGCACGGCTCAGTGATCTTTAGTCTGTTCCCAGAGCTCTGAAAACATTATTAGCACAATATAATTCCGGAACATTTTTATCACTCCCAAAACAAACTCAGTGCTGGCTGCCAGACACTCTCATCCCACCTTCCTTCCCAGCTTTATAAAGTTGCTGTTATCTGTTTCTGTAGATTTTCCTATTCTGGACATTTCAGATTCATGGAATTATGCAATTTATGGTCTTTCTGTCTCACTTCTATCCTTTATCACACTTTTTCCCCCCAGACTCATCCGTGTTATACTGTGCATTAATATTTCATTCCTTTCTATGACCAAATAATGTTCATCACATAGATTTACCATATTTTTGTTTGTGCATCTGTACTTTGGTTTTGGGTGTGGTGGTTTGAAAGAGAAATGTCTCCCCACCCCCATAGACTTAGATATTTGAATATTTGGTCCCCAGTTGGTGGTGGTTTGGGAGATTGTGGGACCTTCAGGAGTTGGATCCTTGCTAACAGAAGTATGTCACACTGGCAGATGGACTTTGAGAATTTATGGTCTCACCCACTTCCCGCTTGGTCTAAGTTTCATGATTGGATTTGAAGATGTGAGTTCTCAGCTTCTTGTTCCTGCTGCTTACTGCTGGACTCTAATGATGGACAGTAATCCCTTTAGAACTAATGCCAGTTAATTTTATGTCAGCTTGCCACAAACAAGAGTCATCTTAGAGGAGTGAATCCTACCTGAGAAAATGCCTCCATATGATTGGGCTGTAGGCACACCTGTAGAACATTTTCTCAATTAGTGATTGATGTGAGAGGGTCCATCCCATTGTGGGTGGGGCCACCCCAGGCTAGTGGTCCTCGGTTCTATAAGAAAGCAAGTTGAGCAAGCCATGGTGAGCAAACCAGTAAGCAGAACCCCTCTATGGCCTCTGCATCAGTTCCTGCCTCTAGGTTCCTGCCCTGATTGAGTTCCTGCCCTGACTTCCTTTGGTGATGAATTATGAAGTGGAAGTGTATGCCTGATAAACCCTGTCTTGGTCAGCTTGCTTTTGGTCAGAGTTTCATCACAGCAATAGTAACCTTAACTAAGACAGACCATTAAGCCAAAATAAATTGCTTTTAGTCCTGCTGTTTCATTGCAACAACAACAAAAAAGTAACTAATACAAAGCCCTTTGGGTTGTGTCCTCTCTGAGGATTTTGTCAATAATGCTTCTAAGGAACATTTGTGTAGAAGCTTTTGTGAGTGTGTGATTCTGCAGTTCCTTGGGGGTTATACCTCAAAGTGGAATGGTGAGTCACACAGTAACTGTGTGTAACTTTTGAGGATGTTTCCCCAGCAATTGCACTATTTCATGTTTTCAGTAACAATTATAAAGGTTTTCAGATTCTCCACCTCCTCATCATTATAACCCATCTTTCTTACTAACCTGTCTTTTTGGCGATGAAGTGGTGTTTCAATGTGGATTTTGATTTGTATCTCCATAGTTATTAATATTAAGCATCCTTTTGTGTTTATTTACAATTTGTGTATTGTCCCTGAAGAAATGCCCATTTCTTTCACCCACTTTAGAAACCTTTTATTATTATAAAACAGGGAGCTCTAATTAGGGAGGTGTAAGTGAGGAAATACAAAAGATGAGGATAAAATAACAGTAAGGATATCTGAGAAGTCATAAGCAATCATACTATTGAGTATCTACCTAAAAATACCTATAATATACATATGTAGTTTAAATGAAAATTTCCTATCTGAACTAACAATGCTCCCTCCAAGAGACAAAGACTATCTAACAAACCCCCAATAGCAGCCATGAGAAGTTCTCTTTTGAGCTGTTGGTCAAGATCGTGCAAGAGACTCCCAAAACAAAGCATTTCCCATTGCCCTTGGTGTCTCCCAGAGGTGGAAGGTAAGTCCCCATTCCTGGAGCTGTCATACACTTTAGTCACAGGGCCCAGAGTCCTCTGAGATGGAACTGACCTGAAAACCTCCTCCCTGAGGACATGCAAGCTTCCGAAGGAGGGAGGCAACCAACAGTCCTATCCAGCTATGACACCTCTGACCCACAAGAACATCAGCATGGCACAAGAACCCACGGGTGCAGCAGTGGCATGCATTGGTGGTAACCAACAGCTCTTTAATTGGACTTGAGACCTGCTCAATATGAAGGTAACAGTGCCTGGGGTACTGGTAACCTAACCAACTACCTAAGACTAGTTAAGTCATGGATCTTGGAAAAGAACCTACAAACACCACTTTACTAAACCAGTATAATCCCTAACTGCATTCTAAATATTTGAAGAGGATTCCCAAACTTGGAAACTACCTTCTTCTGACAGATGTGCTGGACTGAGCAGCCTGCTTACAGTCTTCCTTCTCTGGGAGTCTGACTGGCCTGCCTCAGGATGACTTAGGACAGTCTTCTTGGAAACTTCTCAACCTCTGTTTTAGGGATGACTCAGGTTTTACAAGAAACAATTTTAAATATAGTCTTTGGTTTCCCCCCACAAGAGCAGAAGCAATTCACACTACTATATCTGATGAATTATTTTTCTTTTTAAGCTTTCAAAATTTGTCCATTTCTTGCCTGATCTCACATCACTACTCTATTCTCATTTGTGGCCCTGTTTTAATCCTGCTTAGAATTAATTGAGCTCTCCAGATACATAGATTAGTTCTTCTCAGTAAGTTAGAAATGTTTAGCCATTACTTAAAAACATGTTTATGTAATTTAAAAAAAAACTTTCTAGAAATTATATCATACTCATTTGGTATATATATGCATGTGTAGCCATGTACCACACAGCACATGGTGGGAGTCAGAGAACAGCTTGTGAGAGTTGGCTCTCTCCTTCCTCCAGGATGGTCTGGAGATCAAACTCAGGTTGTCAGTCTCATTTTTGAAGTTAGCATATGAAGTAATGGGTTTTGTTATGGTACATCATCATCTTTCCTTGTCCTTTGCCCCCCCTTCTACTGTTCTCCCCTCTCCCTGTGGCCTCCTTGTGACTCCCTCCCTACTCTCCAA
Source organism: Peromyscus leucopus (assembly GCF_004664715.2). Taxonomy (NCBI): domain Eukaryota; kingdom Metazoa; phylum Chordata; class Mammalia; order Rodentia; family Cricetidae; genus Peromyscus; species Peromyscus leucopus. The sequence goes on along the minus strand of NC_051067.1, from coordinate 29,428,133 downwards.
ATGGCAACCCTTTCTTCAGCTATCACTTTTCTTGATTTATCTTATTTAACCATTTTGTGTGTGTGGACGTTCTCCTTGCATGCAAGTCTGTGCTCCAAAAGTATGCAGCACCTTTGAAAGCCAAAAGAGGGCATCAGATCCCCTGGGACTGGAGTTACAGCAAGTTCTGAGCCACCTTGTGGGTGCTGGGGACCAACCTGTCCGGTGGAAGAGCAATCAGTGCTCCTAACCCCTGATCCATCCTCAAATTACACCCCACCTTGTTTTGTTTATTTGCTTGGTTTAGTGGGTTTTGTTTTACTTTGCTTTGTTCTGTCTTCTTTAGACAAGCTCTCACTAAAGAACCTTGACTGACCTAGAACTCACTATGTAGACCAGGCTAGCCTCAACTCATAAAGATCCACCTGTGTCTCCCAAGTGCTGGGGCTAAAGGTTTATGCTACAGTGCCAGCCAGGCATTACTTCTTTGAACACTTTTTAAAAATTAAGACATTTTTATTTACTTATTTGGGGAGTAGGGGCACAGGTGACTTAGTGGACCCATGGAGGCCAGAAGACAACCTGTGGGAATCCATTCTTTTTCCTTGGGTTCCAGGAAAGGATCAAGCACAGTTTGTCAGACATGGAGCAGGTACCCAGCCCTAGACACATCCTTCTGCCCTGTTCTCTCCTCTCTTTCTGGTACACTCAGCATGCTTGTGTTGGTATATTTAACGCTGTTCATAATCCCATGAGGCTCAGTTTATTATTATTCCTCTTTGCATGGTCTCTATTACTCTATCTTTACCCCTGCCTGCTTTTTCTTTCTCTTTTTGATTTTTTTCCCCTGCCTGCTCAGATCTACTGTCAAGATCAGTTAATTTTTCACTTCAGTCCTTATATTTTCATTGGGTTCCATGTTCTAGGCACTATTTACATTTTCCTTTTCATATGACATTATCACCTCCTTCCTTTGGTTCTTCAGAAGTGGTCTCCTGTGGTTCTTTGAACATGGTTGTGGTAGCTGCTTTGAAGTCGTTCCGTTACACCCAACATCTGCATACTTTAGAGGTTCTTTCTACTGCTGAGTGTTTGCCTATGCCCGGGTTGCTCTTTCTGTTTCTCAGTGGGACTCCTAACTACTGTTGAAAGCTGCACATTTCAGTCTTAAGGAGGCATCAGCTCTGGACCCTGATTCCTGCCCTGGAGACTGTTGTTAGCCCATTGACAGTATTGTCCTTGCATTTTTGAAGCTTTTTCTGCCTCTGCTCAAACCCCTAGATTTTATCTTCAAGTCTGATTTTTTCTTATTGTAACAACTAAGTGTGAGCCTCCACTAGTCACTAGTTAGTTGTTTTATCGTTTCCAATCATGACCCAGGGGCATAAATCAATTCACCGTCTTATACAGTTAAAGCAGAGCCTGGCACAGGGTGGTGTATGGCCACTGTTGAAGCCAGCACAAATGTGTTCCTCAACACAGATTACAATGTGGGAAAGGGTGGGGATGACTCTTCCACAGCTGTGCCACCTGTGACCTCCAAACTGAGCCGGAACTAGGTCTGACTGACTGAAGGGAACTAATGCCACTGCTGATCTGTGTGGTTGGGTCCCCAGAGTCGAGGAGGGGACTGGTCACCAAATCTACCTGGAGTAATGCTTCCACCTCAGGAATCTGTCAGGGATGAGCATATCTGCACAAAGTCGAGCTGTTCCTGCACATACTTCTGTGAGGGAGTGAGGGGCTGTGCTTGACGTCAGCCTCGCCACATCCCGTCTGTGTTGGGGTGCTAACAAGAGCTCTGGTCACCAACATTCATGTGCCAACCCTGTTGCATACACCCTACGTCCTGTAAGACTTCCACAGTTGGGAGCCTGGGGAGGTGGGACCTATCCATTCCCACTCAATCAACTGGCAATGGCGCCTCTTTCCCGGGGGCTGGAGGAGGTGTAGGCAGGGCCTCTGCTCAGCCCCAGCAGTTCTCTGGCACAGCGCTGAGTACCGCAGCCTCCCTCCCCTCACTGTTTCCACAGATGTGCACTGTGCACGTGCTTGCTCTTGTCTGCTATGAGCACTTTGATCAGTCTCTAGAGAGTTCTACTGATTCGATTTTGCTAAATTTGATCAATTTACAGATGTCTCTCTGGGGAGAGGATTTTCCCTAATCTCTTCACCCTGCCTTGTGCTTCAAGACACATTTTTTAAGTAGGGAAAAAAAAAGTGCTTTGTGTGTGTGTGTGTGTGTGTGTGTGTGTGTGTGTGTGTGTGTGTACACATATATGTGCCTATATAAATTCTCAGAAAGCATTATATGACACTGTGTAAAAGAGGGCAGAGGCAAACTGATACAGAATTCTTTCTCATATCTATTTCACTTGAAATATCTCTGAAAAAGATATACAAGCTTCTAGAAACTATTGTTTTACTCTGCGTGAAAGAATAATGCAGCTAGGAGACAAGAGTGTGAAAGACACTTTCCACAGTAGTTCAGGCTGTACCTTTGGAATTGAGCTATACAAATGTGCTATCCATTAAAACATAAAATATAAGCCGGGCGGTGGTGGCGCACGCCTTTAATCCCAGCACTCGGGAGGCAGAGGCAGGCGGATCTCTGTGAGTTCGAGGCCAGCCTGGACTACCAAGTGAGTTTCAGGAAAGGCGCAAAGCTACACAAGAGAAACCCTGTCTCGAAAAACCAAAAAAAAAAAAAAAAAAAAAAAAAAAAAAAAAAAAAAAAAAAAAACCATAAAATATACTTACAACATAAATGTTCATGAAAATTGAATCTGATTTTTTTTTTTTTTGAAATTGCAGAAACTGTGATGAAAGCCTGGTTTCTGAGGAGGAGATTGGAAGCTTCAAGATAAAGTATGGGTTAACTTGATTATTTTAAAATAGAGAAAAATGACTAAAATCAAACAGAACCAGACTGGTTGCGTTTAAATGAAAAAATCTTTCTGGATATCAGGTCAGGGTTACTGTCCTCACTCTGCAAGGGGTCCTCCTTGAGGTCCTCCAAGAGACCTGTGTGTGCCCCAGCCACTCCCAAGGGCTGCAGGATGGATACTTGACTGTGGTTTGCTCAGGTGACAGGGGCAGTACTTTAACCCCTTCCCTCCAGAGCTCTAACCCTGGTAGATTTGTCCCACAGCTTTCCAGCAAATGTCAATATCCACTTGTTAAAAAAAAAAAATGGGTATAGTAACCTAGGCTAAAGTCTCCCTCCAAAAGACAAAAATGTTGCTCATCCTTGAAGTACTCTTTCTCTAAAATATGAGTGCTGTGTGATTTATCCCAAGTGCTGTTTTTATAGTAGGACTTCCACACCATAATAGAACGTACTATCACTAATCAATTTCTTATTTGGGGATGGATGGATACTGTCTAATTTGAAGCTACTAAAAACAAAATTGAAATGCCTGCTGTGATGGGGTTTTGTTACTTAGCAAGAGATAACTGAAGCTGAAAAGCCTTTCAAAAGATTGCAGCAATTTAAGTTCTCACCATTTATAAAAAGCATTTCTTTCTACAACACTTTTTTAAAAAGGTGTTACAATGAAGATTTTATTTTATTACTGAAATTCTATCTATCTATCTATCTATCTATCTATCTATCTATCTATCTATCTATCTATATTTCTCTTTGTTTTGAAACAGACCCTTACTGTGTAGCCCTGGCTAGCCTACAACTCACTAGGTAGAATACCCTGGATTTGAACTCACAGAGCTCTGCCTCCTCAGTGCTGGGATAAAAGGTAAGTACTGGCTTCCCCGGGATTTCAAAGAGGGTAAAGTATCTCTTCATCTCTTCTTGTATCTTGGCCCTTACAGTTTTTCAGTGGGTTGCCTATTCACTCTCTGTCTTTTCTGTTGTTTTGTTTATTTTCTTGAGAGCTTTATAAATTATTTGTTAATCTTTGTTCTTTCATATTGCAACATTTCGTCTAGTATTTCATTTCTATTAAATATCATTGGAAGGTATGGTGGCACACACCTGTAACCCAAGCGCTTTGGAGGTACAGGAAGGGAGATCTGAAATACGATGCCAGCTTTGAGTACATATTGAGCTTGAAGCCAGCCTGGGCTGCTGTTGTCTTTGTTTTTTTTGTTTTTGTTTTTGTTTTTGGTTTTTTTTTTTTTTTTTTTTTTTTTTTTTTACTCTTTACTCTTTGGAGACCAGCCACCCAGCTCCCAAATAAATACAGGAAGACTTATTCTTACTTATGAATGCCTGGCCTTAGCTTGGCTTGTTTCTAGCCAGCTTTTCTTTTTTTTTTTTTTTTTTTTTTTTTTTTTTTTTTTTGGTTTTTCGAGACAGGGTTTCTCTGTGTAGCTTTGCGCCTTTCCTGGAACTCACTTGGTAGCCCAGGCTGGCCTCGAACTCACAGAGATCCGCCTGGCTCTGCCTCCCGAGTGCTGGGATTAAAGGCGTGTGCCACCACCGCCCGGCCCCAGCTTTTCTTAAATTATACCACCTACCTTTTGCCTCTGGGCTTTTGTCTTTCTCTAGTCTATGTACCTTTCTTTCCTTCTTACTCTGTTCCTTGCTGTGTAGCTGGGTGGCTGGCCCTTGTTGCCTTCCTCTCCCTCTCCTTTTTTTTCTCTCGATCCCTCTTCCCAAATTTCTCCTTCTATTTATTCTCTCTGCCGGGCAGCCCCACCTATTCTCTCTTCTGCCCAGCTATTAGCTGTCCAGCTCTTTATTAGACCATCAGGTGTTTTAGATAGGCAAAGTAACATAGTTTCACAGAGTTAAACAAATGCAACATAAAAGAATGCAACACAGCTTTCCATCATTAAACAAATGTTCCACAGCATAAACAAATGTAATACATCTTCAACTAATATTTCACAACATTGGCCTACATAAGAGTCTATCGGAAAATAAAGATTAAAAAAGAGTGAGGCATTGTTTATAATTTTTTTTGCACTGAAGTTTTTTCATCTCTACAATCTGTTCATAATTCCATGCTTCATTCATGCTTCCAGTAGCATCTAGGAGCATCCTAACAATGTTTGTGACTATAACATGTCATTGTCATTGATGGTTCCTTGTTCCAAGCTTACGAGCTATTTTCAAGTATACATCTCTCTGCCGTAAGCTTCAGGGAAGGGCCTTAGCACCTGCCTCACATATTTTCTTTCCATCTGAATTCCTGCCTGTATCTCTGGCTGCCAGAAGTCTTCCATCCTGTACTCAAAGCTCCTTGACCTGCTATCACCGATGACCTTGGTTTCCTCTTCACTTTACTTACACAATAGACCATCTGTAGCTTAGAGAGCAGCACCATTTGTCTCGCTGTACCTTTAAGATGTCCAGTTCCGAATCTACTCTGCCTTCTTAAGCTTCACTCTCTTTACTCCCTATAACCTTCGCTTCCCACTCAGCAAAGTCTCATCTGCTGGCCCCTCCCTACTGCTGTTTCTGGTTCGATGCATCCTGGATCCTGACACGCCTTTCCACTCCTCTCCTCTCTGCTTCCTGGGAGCCTTCCTTTTACCTTGGAAACTACCTAGTCCAGAGAAACACCACAACTTTGGTGTCATACAGCAAAGTGACCAAGGACATGGATTCAAGGCATGACTATCTATCTGAACATTTTGGTTCTTCCATGGGCCAGCTAAGTAGCCTTGAGGAAGGGTGCTTATTCTCCCTGAATGCTAAACAACTGTAGGGTGTACCAGTATGACAACCTCTAACACTATGTTGCAATGAAAGTGTGGTTTCCATTAGTTCACTAAGAGTCTTCACGTTAACATAAACTCAGATACACAAACATGGTTAAAGGTGATCCTTATGCATAACAACAGGTACTCCCATCACTTAAGAAATGCCAAGAGTTTTGCAAGCTCTGCATCATGTGCTGGGGACAAAAACCAAACACAGAGATGGTCCTGAAATACAATGGTTCAACTTCAGATGTTTCATCTGCTATGCATTCAGTAGATACATGGTCAATACACACCCTGCTTGGACATTCTTTCCATGCTAGCAGAATGAGCTCCACTTCTTTCTGTGTGTCTCAAACAAGCCATGCCTGGACTGGGGTGGACAGAGATTAGCTGGATTTTCTACTGATGATGTTTTCCCTTTGCAGTTTGTTTATCAGGGCTTAATGCCATCCTAAGTGCAGGCACTTTTGTATATCTCCCCACCACCTAGACCAGTAGTTTTCAAACTTCTTTAGCCATGATCTTCTTTAGGTGGGAGGAAAATGCATTTCAACTCCTGAGTGCACAGATCCTACCCACAGATACACATGTATTTTCATACATACAACTTAGTGAACTAATGGATCTTCTTTAGGTGGGAGGAAAATGCATTTCAACTCCTGAGTGCACAGATCCTACCCACAGATACACATGTATTTTCATACATACAACTGGACTAAAAGCTGTAGAGAATGGTACTCCACATCTCTATATGCAATGACTGATGTTTTTGATTCATTCTTATTATGAGAAACTCTCTTTTCTATCCAGGGTAGCTGGACAAAGGCCCTCCCCTTTTTCCTTTGTACCAATTAGCCATCCATGTCATATTGTGAAGTTGAGCTCCCCTCGATGAGATGAGACATAGTTAATACCTACATCAGAGATAAAAGACAGATGCCAATTTGGTGAAAGTGTGTGCCAGCACAGTTTGGGTCCTGGGGCACCGTTTCTGCAGAAAGAGAAACCACCTTGCCGAATTACTTTGGCTTTGTTCTTTAAGAGCAAAAGTTAATCTGTAAACCCCACTTGCCCACTTGCCCAAGGACAGATAACTTCCTGAGATGCTGAGAGCTATGGTTCTTGGGAAATAACAAGCCATATGCTTTCACTCCCCTAGAGAAGTTTATTTGCGCCAAATGAGCTTGATTGGATGTACATGGAGGTGCATACGCAGGAAATATGTCAGGATGTATGCTTGCCCCTGATTGGACCTGATGGGAAACATGTGGCCTTTGAAACCTCTGCAAAATGTGACTCATGGCCATTTCCCGGGAACTCTGAAATGGACCTGGCCAGAGTCCATCATCCTGACCAGTATTAAATTAATGCTTGCTTCAAATTTGGCTCAGAATTGTGGAGCTGGTTTTTCTCTTGCGATTCTCAGGTTAAACAGTTCCTGTGTTCCTTTGTGCTGTACCAAGACAATTCATTACAAATACATTCATTCCCATTCCATTTCTAGACATTCGAAATGCTAGTTTTAGCCCATGACACAGATTTCCTGGTCCATTAATGTGTCCTAGCCACAGTTCGGAAAATGCTGTTTTCAGTAGCCAAGATCTGTTTTGTTTTGCCTTTTTGTTGAGAGATACAAAAAGACAATTTGCATAGGAAAGGTGACTGCAGCTATCCCATGATTCTGGCCATCTCCAACATCTTGGGGTCTCCAAGGTAATCCAGGCTTCGACTTCACAGCTTCACACAATGCCCTCTCTAGGCCTCCGTGTAGGGACACCCCAACACATGTCAGGAGCGGTTGTCCTTGGGCACAGGGGCAGATTCCATAACCCAGTTCTTCCATCCTTAACGCTAAAGCCAGAACCACGTGGCCTAAGCTGCCAAGTTCTGCTGCTTGCTGGGGCTGGAACATGGGCCTCTCTTTCAATTATATCTGAACCAGGTTTCTGCCTTCCAGTGCCTAAGCTTGACTCTCCTTGAACTTGCTCTATAGACCAGGCTGGCCTCAAAATCAAGAGATCCACCTGCCTCTGCCTTCCTAGGGCTAGGATTAAAGGTGTGCACCATCACACCCAGCTCTAAGCTTTTCTTTAATTCCTTTTCACAAGTTGGAAACTTGGCTGGGTGGGGTCTTGCCCTGAGGTCACCACTCCCTTTATTCCATTTCTTAATCTGTTTATCTCTTTGAACAGAGGACTTCGCTCCATTCCACTTCCTGGTGCTTCTTTTTCTCCTCAAAATTTACATTTTATAATTTACCATGCTCAACTTGCTCTATTCATTATAAATCTTCATTAGTTACCATTAATAACCACACAACAGAGTCTCTACTAGTCTGTTTTGAGATTTCATCTGCCAACAGAATTAATCCAAAACTCTTCACTTTAGCCTCAGGCAGACTCTTTGGACAAGAGCAAAAGGCAAATATTCTTTTTGGAGGGGGGCGGGGTCTCAAGACAGGGTTTCTCTGTATTTTTTTTGTTGCCTGTCCTGGATCTTGCTCTGTAGACCAGGCTGTCCTCGAACTCACAGAGATCCATCTAGTTCTGCCTCCAGAGTGCTGGGATTAAAGGCATGCACCACCACCACCCGGCAAAGGCAAATATTCTTAAACAAAATATCACAAAAATGATCTCTAGGCTACACACTAAAATGTTTCTCCTCTGAAACCCCTTGAGTGAGCCCCCCAGAGTTCAAATCATTCTTAGCCTCACTGTCTTCCATGCTTCTACTAGTATGGCCCATGTCTTAGTTAGAGTTTCTATTGCTGTGAAGAGACACCATGACCATGGCAACTCTTATAAAGGAAAACATTTAATGGAGGTGTTGGCTTATAGTTCAGAGGTTCAGTCCATTATCATCATGATGGGAACATGACGGCATGCAAGCAGACATGGTGCTGGCTATATCTTGATCAGAAAGCAACAGGAAGTGGACTGTAACATCAAATGAAGCTTAAACATAGGAAACCTCAAAGCCCACCCCCACAATGACACACTTCCTCCAACAAGGTCATACCTACTCCAACAAGGCCACACCTCCTAATAGTGCCACTCTCTATATGTTTACAGGGGCCAATTACATTCAATTACATATAATCACAACCAGTATTGTTTGTCTCACACTGAGACACTCCAGTGGACTTCTTTCTGCTAACTGAGGTGCCACTACACGATCAACAAATGTCAGTGTATTCAGTGTCTACATTCGACACAGCATGATTCATATCCCATGGGGACACAGCAGATGGTGAGGGATTTCTTGACCCTACTCACAATAGTGCGCCATTTAAAACTCACAGACTGTTTACTCTTGAACTCTTCCGTTTAATGTTTTCAGGCCACAGTTAACAAGAGCAATTAAAACCTTGGGAAGTGACATTGTAGACAAGGGTGACTGCTATGTGTCCCTTTCAAACAACCCTTACAAAACTACAAAGCCATGTTTTCTAGGTCATCTCTTATTTGAGGGGACCCTAAAATGATACCCAGAGACACTCTTAGGCTCACACCTACTCTCATATTTGTTTTGGCCCTCAACCCCCAGAGAGAGAAAGAGAGAGAAGAGAGCTCTGAGTCCAGGACTAGTTTTGAGAGGGCCAAGTCCATGGAATTTGGTTGTCTTACCAAGTGATTGATGTTCAGAAACTGATGAGTTGGCCACTCATCAGCTGACCAGAAGGTTACTGACCAGAAGACAGGCTACAAAGAAAAGGGTCCTGTGCTGCACCGAAAAGGAAATCCTGCAGCCTCATTCTGCTGTTCCTGGGAGGATGATGAGGGCTTTGTTCTTAAGAGATGCAGCGGCTGGCCCTGTGAATGTGACAGATGTTCTTTGTTATTCTGCAGCACATGAGTCTTCCATTTCCTCCTTCTTCCCTGGGTGAGACTGCTGTCGCATCATCTCACTTGTCCTAATGGTGCATGTCTAACATCTGTGTGGTTACAAATGGGGCATGCTCATTTGTGGGCTGATGGAGCTTGAATAACGTCAGGACAGGACTTGCTGCCCACGCAGGAAGAAGAGAAGCTGGGCACAGCTGGGGTGCAAAGTAGGTCAGTTCACAGAGCACAGGAAGTTATCAAAGCAATGGGAAACTAGAGGCAAAGTTCTAACCAGCTGTCCCAGAAAATGGTCTAACCTGTTCCCTTTTGCCTTCTCTAGAGTTTTTACATACTTTAAACTAGGTATTTACAGAGTCTTATTTTGCACTTTGTAAATGTAACACTTCTTACAGAGAATTTTTCAAATCTAGAGATGGAAATGACCCTCATGGACTACTAATCAGGAAGCATGCCTTATCATTTTGACAGTCTTTCCTTCTAGTCATTTTGATCATGGATACCCGTGTATGTGATATATATTTTTGTCATTAAACTATATATGCAACTTTGTAATTTTTTTTAAAAAAATGTATCACTCTTCTGATATACTCATCTGTAAATCCCTCCCCACCTTTCTATCACTCTAGCATGTTGGAATACCTGAACATGCCTAAATGATAGCTCCACGTAAAGACGGCTTTGCCCACGCCTCCCCACCTTGAGGCAACCTTCCAATAGAAAGAAATCAAGGTGCTAAGATCATCCAGCACCTTTTCATGGCTCAGGTTTTCTGGTCCAGACAAGGTAGTCCAATGAAAAGTCTTCCCATATTCCCATGGAAGCAGTCCAACTGAGGGCCTGAAGCGATCTCAAAGGCCTGTGCAGTGGCCTCCCCTTGTGCTCTTACAATTGGGGGGCTACTAGATGGAAACTGAGGAAATGATGGAGACATCCTGGATTGTGGTGATATTATGTTCCCCCAAATATTGTGTACCCTAATAAACTTACCTGGGGTCAGAGAACAGAACAGCCACTAGATATAGAGGCCAGAAAATGGTGGCACACACACCTTTAATCCTAGTATTCCAGAGGCAGAGATCCATCTGGATCTCTGTGAGTTCAAAGCCACACTGGAAACAGCCAGGCATGGTGACACGAGTCTTTAATCCCAGTAAGTGATGGCAGGAAGCAGAAAAATATATAAGGCATGAGGACTAGGAACTAGGCTTTTGTTAAGCTTTTAGGCTTTTAGCAGCAGTTCAGCTGAAATCCATTCAGATGAGGACACAGAGGCTTCCAGTTTGAGAAAACAAGATCAGCTGAGAAATTGGCGAGGTGAGTCTCTGTGGCTTGTTCTGTTTCTCTGATCTTCCAGCGTTCGCCTCAATACCTGTCCCCGAGGGTTTTTTGTTTTGTTTTGTTTTGTTTTATTAATAAGACCTTTTAAGATTCATGCTACACTGGATCCTGTCATCAAAAGGAACCTTGCTGCAGGGACCGCACTAGAAAAGAGACCCTTCTGCAGAGAAGAAAAGGCTTGGCTGTCTGGTGATTACGTATCTGTCCACAGGGTGCTACTTGCTCAGATGAGAACCCTACATGCTTCGAAAGGATTCCTTCCCAGAGCAGAGTCCCCCAAGAGTTTGTGTTTCTCTGCAGGGGTGAAGCATGATGGGCCTTTTCTGTATCCTGGGTCTCACTTACGAGGCCCCCACTTAGAAGTGCTAGCAATGGCACCGAGAAACTGCCCAAATAGAAGGTTCCATGGGTAGAAAGAAGGCTTATTGTGGATCAAACTGCCAAGGCCGTCTCTTGGGGTGGGGGGTGAGAGAGGAGAAAAATGACAGAAAAGCAAGCAGATCGTATATGACAGTCAGCAGGGTGGGGATCTGAGCTGACACAGGCTGATAAGGGGCCCTGAACTAGGAGCCCTTGCCTGAAGTAGTTGACCTTTGGGGCAAGGTTAGATAAAGGAGGTTGCTGGAGGACTGAAGGTAGTTCTTGGTGAACAGAAACCTGCCTTTAGGTTTGTTTAACTGTCCTTTTATTTAGGGCAACTTTTTTGGCAGGGGGTGGAGTGGGGTGGAGGGTCGTTTTTTGGACCTAACAAAAAGTTCGGCCAGCATGCAGTCTACAAGCTCCAGCATTGGTCAGGGTCCATGTTACCACTGATTTTTAGAGGAGATTGTCAAGACAGTGAACTGCTGGGTTTATTCAGCATATAAAGCCACCAATAAAATCTTGTGCTGTCAGCTATGAAGTGTCAGTATTGGAAGGAATTATTTTGTTCCTCAAAACCTACTAGTCTTTGCATAGTCATTTCCCTCCAGTGACCTCCCTGTGCCGGCTTAACTGGGCGAGATGGGTCACCGTGATCTGTGTTGTTCAGAAGTGACTGCAATCTCCACCAGCGTTGCCTTAAGACTGAAAGTACAGGAAGCCAACAGTAACCTTGATTTCCATTTTTAGCAGGTAGTCAAAAAGCAGGAAACGAAATCAAACTGCTCTCATTGTATTGGGGATAAAAATGTATGGTTGTGTGCCCTCTCTTGCTGTTTTCATATGATTCCACACTGTGAGAATTTCTGTTGTAAATCAGATCTTTGAAAAAAGGCACCAAAATACAGTGTGTAGGGCCTGGATGTCTCTCATGTGAAGCTGACGCTGTTTGGATCTGTGTGGTCTCCGTAGCCTCGTGATTTGAATGCCTGTTCCCTGGTGCCTTTAGGAGGCAGAGCCTTGTTGGTGGAAGTAGATCAGTAGGCAGAGGCCTTTGAAGGTTTTAGCTGCTTGTAGTTCCAGCCTGTTTTCCCTTTGCTTCTTGGTTAGCCATGATGGAGGGTCCTCCTCCACCCCTCCTCACCACCACATCTTGCCTTCCATGATGGAAATGAATCCTCTGAAACCCTGAGCTGAAATAAGTCCTTTGTCCCTTCAAGTGCTTCTCCAAGGTACTTTGGTCACAGAGAGATGCTTCAGTAACTATGTAGAAACCAATGTTGACTGAACGATGAACTGGCTCTTTAAGCTTAGTGAACTTGAGTCCCAGGAAAATGCCCACTATGAGGACTCAGTTCAGACCTGCATGCTTTGGATATCGATCTGTATAAGTAAAATGCTGATTGGCCAGTAGCCAGGCAGGACGTATAGGCAGGACAAGCAAAGAAGAGAATTCTGGGAAGTGGAAGGCTGAGTCAGAGAGATGCTGCCAGCTGCTGCCATGAGTACCAACATGTAAGATACTTGTAAGTCACAAGCCATGTGGCAAGGTATAGATTTATAGAAATGGGTTAATTTAAGATGTAAGAACTAGATAGCTAGAAGCCTGAGCCATTAGGCCAAACAGTTTAAATAATGTAAGAGTCTGTGTGTTTATTTTATAAGTGGGCTGCGGGACTGCCGGGGATTGGTGGGAGCTGGAGAGAAAACTCTCCAGCAAACTTGCATATGTGTGAGGTCCAGTCTCTGGGAAACACTGGGATAAGTGAGAGCAAAAACTGTTGCCGGTTAGTCTTGGTGAAGAGAAAAAATGATGAAAAAGTGGAGGCAGTAAATATAGAACTTGAAGAGAGAAATCCATCAATAGCTAGAGGTGTGTGGGGAGGGAGGGGTGACACTGGATGTCTGTCCTTCAAGTTTTAAAGATGGAAGGGTCTGTGTGCATGTGCTGAGATGAGAGAGCTGCTCCATCTTCTTACCCAAACGGGTCAGCAGGAAGAGTGCATATATTCTGTATATTTATTACTATGTAAATTTATATTTTCTTTCCAAAGAATTGGGTCTGTTACCCATTAACACTTGGAACCAAATGATTGATTGATAGCAGTATTGAGACTAGAACCCAGAACCTTTCATTTGCTAGGCAAGAATGCTGTATTACCAGCTCTCTCTTCACCTGTTACTTTGGGACAGGATCTCACTAAATTGGCCAGTCTGTAGCCTAGGCCTTTGAAGGTTTTAGCTGCTTATAGTGAACTCACTCTATAGCCTAGGCTGGTCTTGAACTTTCAATTATGCTGCCTCAACCTCCAAAGTATCTGTGATTACAGCCTGAATCTGGCCTTGGGCTTGGCTAGCTGTGGATGATAACTAATAGTTGTGATGGAGTCCTGTGAGTTATAAGATATTTACTGGCATTCTGAGCTTCTGCCTATTAATGCTAGTCACACTCAAAGCTCAGTTGAAAGCAAAAATACCACCAGGTATTACCAAATGGGGCAAAATCTTAGTTAAGATGCACTCCCTTAGAAACCTGGGCTTCTCTCTCTCTTTCTGTGTTCTCTCTCTGCTCTCTGCTCTGCTCCCTCCCCTGGCTTCCCTCCCCCACCAGGCCTGGCTCTTCCCCCACCCCACCCCACACCCACCTTTTTCTCCCAATAAAGCTCTAAAATCTAAAAAAGAAAGAAAGAAAGAAAGGAAGGAAGGAAGGAAGGAAGGAAGGAAGAAAGAAAGAAAGAAAGAAAGAAAGAAAGAAAGAAAGAAAGAAAGAAAGAAAGAAAGAAAGAAAGAAAGAAAGAGAAGAAACCTGGGCTTGTTAGCTCAAGGGAAGAATTGGCCACCAAGTCATGTGACATTCAGGCAGCGATGCAGAGGTATCACATAGAGAGAAGCTAGTGGTCCTAGACAATTTGTTGTCTTTGTGAACAGACAAGCTAGATACTTCTACCTTATCTCTAGGTGATGGTGTGCTTTTTCAAAACCAACTGCAAATTTCATAAAAAGACCCCAAGCTGGGACCACCCAGGAAGAATGCTCTCAATTTCTTAGTCCATGAAAACTGAGGACCAATTAATTATTTTGCTTTAAAAGCCACTGGATAAAAAGAGGTTGGGTTAATTGATTTCATTGTTGTGTAATAAACTGTCATCAAGTTCCTCAGACAATATTCAATATTCATCTGTTTATTCTGTGACCACCAAGCATTTTCTTACATTTCAACTAACCAAGTCTGAGTATTTTTCACACATATTTGCACCTGTCACCAACAAAGATGTCCAGTCCACCTGCCTCTGTATTTCAGAAGTTTCACATCTGCTGATTCAACCAACCAAGCACCCAAAATACTCCCCACTCCAAGGCTTTTCGTCTGTTCTCAACAGGTGCAGACATTTTCTTGACACTATTCCCTAAAGGTTGCAGTGGGCCACCTGCATTGTGCATTAGAAGTCACTCAGGGGTTACTTCAAGCATGTGGAAGGTGTGTGTACAATCAAGGCAAGCACTACATCGTTGTATGTAAGGAACTTGAAAATCTTTGGATTTGGACGACCTCGAGGGAACCTTGAAATCAGTCTGCTGCAGGAACCAAAGGACAAGTATATTATCCTTCTTGATACTGAACCTATTGCAGTCAAGATGAAAATCTTGCTTCTGCCTTTGACGGTATTTCTCTAGGGTCTGAGTCCAAAGAAAAATTAAGATCACCATGATTGCTCACTTATTACATAAAATTATCTTGTAGAATGAAATTATCTGCAACCTTTCGATTTGTGGATAGGCAATGTAATTAGGTCCCTGAGGTGTGGGACGAGAGGAGATATTGACCCAAAGTGAGTCTCCACAGTAGCATTCTGACTTGTAGGAACTCAAACAATGTTCCCGAAACAATGACATGCTGACTTCTAGAAACCTCCCCTCTCTCCTTGACAAGCTCACAGACAACTAATGAGACATTTTAGAGGAGTGTGAACTCTGATCAACCATATATCATGACTGAGAAATTATAGCACCTGGTGAATTATGCTAATTCAGACTAATTATATATGGGTCTGACCTGTCTCCACAGGTTTCAAAGGTGTGCATGTAACTTACCATTTATAAAACCAAACCAAAATGCTTTTTATCTCAGCAGGCTGTATAAGCTGCTTCTGCAGTGAGCCATGTGTTAAAATGGAAAAATCAAATTTGTAGATGACAAAGTAGCTAATCTGAGACCACCACTGTGGTCCCTCCCATTTGTTGGCATTGCTTAATAGGGCTGGTTTGTACCCATATATTAGTTAAGTGTCAGGTCCAAAGGAAACTGAGGTGCCTGTTAGCATATCAAAGCACATGCTGGCCTCCAGGCTCTCTCACCTTTCCCCTTGCAAGCTACCCTAACCGCCTCCGGCTCATGGGCTTCCCTTACCCCAGGTTCTATTCTTACATATAACTCTGTCATTTCAGCCATTCACTCTCTTGTCCTATGGTGTGGTTCCTTCCTCTCACTTTGGGATCTAGAATGTACCTCAGGTTTTCAGGCTTGTGTAACCAGTGCTTTTCTTCAGAGAGCCCCCCCCCCCAGCGCCCCCTGCTGGCCTACACATTCTCCCTTTTATTCAGTCTAGGATGCTAGCCCAGGGAAATGGTGTCACCCATATTTAACATGGCCTTCTCATTTCAGCTTACCTAGTCTAGAAACCATTCCCAGACACGCCCCAAGGCATATTTCCATGGTTGTTCTAAACCCATCAAGTTAACAGTCGAGATTAAACCTCAAGCCCCTGGTGGAGTTTGTGGTAGCTGGGAGGCGCGTGAGGTCTGCGCAGTCACACGGCAGTTCAGTTCCACAGCTTTTCATAAGACAGGCTGCTAGAATTTGGGGACATTTGAGACCTTTTACTACTTGACATTCATGATTTCAGTTACCCTGTACTGTGGGAGGGAGAGGGTAAATCCAGGGGCCTCTCTCCCAGTATAGAGGCAAAAAGGGTTTAACTGTCTTCTTACTGAAGTGTCCACAGGGACAAGCGTGATAATTCTGTTGTGTCTTCCGGACTCTGGCCCCCGAGGAAGGCTGGGGCCTGGGGTCATTTCTAGAAGTAAAGGCTAAGCCAGGCTGCCTGGCCCTGGTGGGAGCCAGCTGCTTGTCTTAGGATTTCTGCTCTTCTCTGGACTGTGTCGGCTCCTGAGCTCGGTCTATTCATCTTCTATAGATTCTACCAGCTGGATGGACATCCTTCATAATTCCCCACCCATCTCTTTGCCTTTCAATAAATTCTTCTTTGCTTGTCTTGGCCAGAGCTGTTCTGTGATGCCTTTGGCCCAGAGCTCTAATGAACACAAGAATGCCTTCTACTTGGTTAAGCATAGCAGTTAGCAATGCGGTGAGCCTAAGGTTAATCCGGCTTCAGATGCTTAGAAATCTGAAGTTTCTAAATCTGTGAATAACTCAATTTCCTCTCCTGAAATGTGAGAATAACACCTATTCCCTTCATAAAGGCCAAGTGGGAGGATGCTATGAAGTCATGGGAAATTCTACTCAAGATGGAATCACTTTGTACGTGTGCACGTGTGTTGGTTTCTTTCTAAAGCAAAAACCCCCAAATCATCCTAACACTCGACTTCCCCTGGAGCCGCCTGCAGCTCTAGCCCGAGCTGCCTGATTGGCTGTGAATTCTTGGATTTGATGTTTCTCTGAACTGACGCCTTAGGTGTCTTTCTTAAACTCAAACCCTTTATTCTCCTCTTTGGAAGATGCTTACTTTGAGCTTTGCCTAAACCTGAATCTGCCAAATTGCAATCCCTAAGGCTCCCAATAAAGCTCTTTAAAATTCTTTATCACTTTGATAGAGACTGCTCATTGATAGTATAAACAAACAAAAGGACCTGGCAGTGTGCCTTGCTCTTTCTAGGACAGTCTAAGGGAGGTTTTCTTACTGGCCTCAAATAAATTGCCCACGGCAGTCTGTTGGCTGCAGAACATTAAAGTGAACCAAGGAAACAAAAATCTATTGTTCTTTGACCCCTAGTTTCCAGTTTTCTCTCCCCAAACCAACTTTCAGAATTCACTGGCAGGGCATTTACATTTATAAAACTAGATAACTGGATTTAGAAATTCTGAAACCAGCATACAATTTGCTAATGGGATCAAATATGTATTTGTTGACAATAGCAAAAAAAATGTAATAATACATTTTTATTGACAATATTAAAAAAGAAACCAATTCTCATGGCTCATGGTTGCCAATGAAGGGAAATATAGGGCATTGTGCCCTGGTGAAATATCACACAACAAAACCCCAAACTCCTAACTACCTTACTGTATAAAGTGTGTGTTTGGGGGGTGGGGGTGGCTAGCATTAGATGTATAAAGTGGAGGTTTCAGCACCACATATATAAATCGAGGAAATGACTGCTCCAAGGTATGGTTGAGGGAAAGGTTTTTATTGTAGACATGAGGGAGAGTACAGTCAGAGGCATCTGGAAGAGTCCAGAGCAGGGAGAGAAAGTAGTAGACCAAACATGGCTAGTAGACTAAACCAGGCCATAAAAGGGGGAGAGGGGAGAGTGTTCGCACTCACAAACACTGCACGCACGCTAATACACATACATTCATAATAAATCAAAAAATTAAAGGATGAAGTGAGCTGAGTATGAGCACTCCCCTCTCCTCTCCACTTCTCTCTCACTCTCTCTTCAAGGAGGCAATGTGACCCCCTGCCTCCCACTCCAGTCACCAAGCATTCTCTGCCATGATGTGAACCCAAATCACCCTTCCTCCCTTAAGTCGCTTCTTGTTTGGTATTGTGCCCCAGCAATAAGAAAAGAAACTAATATATATGCCCTCTAAAGTCTAGTATGAGCAAATGTCCCCATAGATAGGGTTTTTGTTTTTTTTTTTAGATTTTATTATTTATTTATGTATGTGAGTGCTGTATCTGCATGTACAACTTTATGCCAGAAGAGGGCATCAGATCCCACTAGAGGTGGCTGTGAGCCACCATGTGGTTTCTGGGAGTTGAACTCAGGACCTCTGGAAGAGCAAGCAGTGCTCTTAACCACTGAGTCATCTCTCCAGCCCCATAGATAGGTTTTTTGAATATCACACAACTCTGGACAAATTAGACAGACTGAACCCTTCACAGGCTTGAAATATATGATTAGAAATAGGAAATTCCCTAGTGTACCTGAACAGTGTTATAACCCAGTGGCATTGAAAGCACATTTAACCAAGCCGGGAGTCATCCTCTTGGGCCATTCTTACCTTCACAAAAGTCAGTAGTCATAAGTCCCCTCACCCCTTCCTAAAGCAAGAACTAAGCTCTATTCTTTCCTTTTCTGGGCCATCGGTGGCAGCTCTCAACTTCCTGTTGTTATTGAAATGTATTGTTCTCAGTCTTCCTGAAGTTGGGAATCTCTATCAAGTAGAGATTTGAGTTCATATGGAGGTGGAAAGCTCTGTGTGTTCAAGTTTGTCTCAATTACCATAAAAATACACATGCTTCCATGTTAACTTCCAATACAACTTCCCCTCGGGGGTTGAAGCTGAGTGTCTTGCCCTTAGCCATCTGCAGATAGACACTGCTTCCTCAGACATGGGCTTGGGATAAAGCCCCATTGTCTTGCATACCAGGCAAGTTCACCTCCTACCCCTTCCAAAGGGGCCTACCTGGCCAACATTTTGTACAGCAGTATTCTGAATGCCCACTCACCCACAGACCTTCCAGAGGACTGATTAGCAATGACCTCTGGGCAGTGTAGTCTAGAGTACCACAGAATGTCTTCCCTTCCCATATATTTTCCTTGCACATGCCAAAGTCAGCCATCTTTATGTGTCCCACAGGATCCAGCACCACACTGTCAAATACTGCCTGATTTTGCAGTGTGAAAAATAGCATGAGACTCCTCCAACTGCCAACTTATTGAACATGGTAGATGAGGCCACTCCATTCACGTGCTCTGTTACTATGTACTGGTTGGTCTTCAAGGCAAACAGGAAGGAGTGAGAGCTCATATTTCCTTTTTTTTTTTTTTTTAAATGTAACTATAGTTCTCCACCAAGATAAAATATTTTAAAGCAGTTAGTACAAATCCTCACCATTTTGCATATTGCCTCTAACTTCTCTAGAATACTGCTATTTAGCATAGTTATAATAAGTGTGTAAAAAGCTTTTATGTATTCTTCCATAAGATATCCGGCCATCTTGTATCTCAAAAGACTTCAGAATCACAAGTTTAATCCTAGCATAATAGTCCATGGTCTTGATGTATCTTACTTTACTAAACCACTTCCTTACTGTTCAACATCTGGTTTGAATGCATCTAAGTTTCAACAGATACAACTTCCAAGACAGTAGGATACTGTCAATGGTTGGCTTCTGGAAGTGATTTTAACATTAAAGTGCATCTGTTTATGACTCTGTAGTAAAGAAGCTCTAAAGAAAGACTGCTTCTGAAGTGGATGGCTCCAGGGAATGACACATATTAACAGAGTTTCAGGCAAATCAGGGGGATACATGAAATCCAACAGAATGATATGTATTAGGTGTAGGTGAGAAGAAAATGGCTAAATAAGCATAGAAACACAAAACATTGTGTTTAGTTTGAGTATGAATGAACCAGATCCATTGCTATAGTCTGAGTATGAAATGCCTCCCCCCAACACACCAGACTCATGTGTTTGCTTGGTTCCCAGCTGGTGGCTGCGTTTGGTAAGCGAAGGAAACTTCAGGAGCTAGACTGAACTAGAGGAAGTGGGTCACTGGAATCAGATATCTGGAAAAATATTAACCCTGACCACTTCCTGTGATTTGCTGGTTCCTGGCAGTCATGAAGAGACTAGCTCTCTTCTGCTGCATGCTCTCACTGACAGAATATCCTACCTGAGCCACTGGGACCAGATGACCATGAATTGAAGATTCTAAAACTATGAGTCAGAATAAAACTTTCTTCTCTTGAGTTGCTTTTCTCAGAAATCTTGTCAGAGCAGTAGCATAACTAATGCATACACGATGAAGTCATCTTAGTCCTGTTACAACTAATGTGGAAAGTTCATACTGTGGGAGATAAAGACTCTGATGAGTCCATATCTGATCTTGAAATACCATGTTGCTGGGGGATCACCTCTTCCACATCCTATAGCCCCTATACCGAAGCTCCCCTTCTCAGCTTCTATGTGGGATTATTTCAAGTTCACATTCCGAGATTTGAGCGATGGTGACCAGATTGGGAAGCAGAACAGAAAGTGCTGTGTGAAGCTCCTGCCTCACTTACAGAGAAACAGGGTGCTCACAGAGTGGAGTGTGTTAAGATACCTTACAGAAGAACAGAAAAGGAGAAAAACTAGTGTCGGAGGGTATTTTTTTAGTTAGAGGGGGAAATTAAGGGATACAAAATGCTGTGAATGCCTGAGTTAGATGCTCTCTGAAGAATCTTGCTGCATCTTCAGGGATGAAGCAGCCCTCTTATAAGAATCAGTTTCTCTTTCCTCCTAACTGTTCCAAGGTAAGCAGTGAAACAAACACCACCTTCTGGGATGCTCTGTTTCTGTAGTAGGAATGGCCACCAGTGACACATCACATATTTGGCTCTGTAGAAATGAATGATATGTAAAGATGAACTTCATTGTCCTTCCTCCTTTGCTGACCCTGCTGTGGCTTACAGTACACCTGGAAAATTCACCTAGACTTTCACTCAACAGGATTCTACCCATTAGAAAACATTCCCCACAAACAACTTCTTCATTCCAAGACTGTCTCTGGTTACTTGTGCAGCAAACAAATCCCAAGTCCCATTGCTGAAACAATACAATGTCATCACACATCCCTCAAAAATGTGTCTTGAGTGTGTTTCTAGGATGAAAATGTTTGCCTGCTCTTTGGGATTTTATCTACTTTGTTCAAATGACACATTCAACCAATACGCTAAGAGAACGATCAAGTTCTGTCATTAAATATGTAGACTTGGGGTTGGAGAGATGGCTCAGCTCTTGCAGATGATCTGAGTTTGATTCCCGGTACCCACATCAGGCAGTTCACAACTGCCTGTAACTCCAGCTCCAGGCAAATCTGATGCCTCTGGCTTCCATTCACATGCACATAACAACAACAACAAAGAAAGACAAACACACACAAAATTTTTTAATAATAAAAATAAATACTTGAAATTATGCAGTGCCATATACTTAGGTATGTATCGGCAGTCACCATAACAATCTATCAACACTGTGAGGTTTCTAACAGACTAGCTTTCCCTGTTTCTCAGAGGCAAGCTCCAGTTTTCTAAGAGAAAAGTCAAGTCATTGCATTTCTCTTTTTATTACCACGGTTACTCAACTTTCCGTCACTACACTGAAATACCTACAATAATTAAATGATGAGAGTGAGCTTATCTTGTATTCACAGGCATTGTTGCTCAGTTTACAGTTTCTTCATGTGCAAATTCAACTACCCTCAGACTGAAAACACATTTTTAAAAAAATGTGTCTGTCTTGACCATGTGCAGACTGGTTTCCTTGTCTTTATCCCCTCAACAATGCAGTATAACATCTGTTTGTCTATTGTACTCGGTACCACGTCGAGTCTGGGGGTGGCTGCAAACACATGGAAGTGTTACACTAGACAGGCATGGTGACACACACCTGGACTGCAGCCCTTCTGAAGCTGAGACAGGAAGAGCATTAGTTTGGGGTCAGTCTGAACTTTTAGAGTAAACCTTGTTTCAAAAAAGAAAATAAAAAAGCAAAAAAATAAAGACCAAAAGCCAAACCCTCCTCCCGGAAAAAAAAAACAAAAAAACAACAACAACAAATAAATAAATAAATAACCACACACAAAAAATTTCCTATTATTATTATTATTATTTTAATCACATGCTCCTTGTTTAGGACAGAAGTAGCAACAGGGTACTGGAATGGAGTTTTGTTGTAGAAATCTAGCAGATTCGCTGTATCAAAAGTAAATTATGAGAGTGGATAGTTGTTTTCCAGAAGTACTTTGACATTGAAGAATCATTATGGAAAACAGTGATTTCTTCCCATGATTTGTAGAATTGTTTTTCTGAAGGTGGCATTACAGCCTTTGCATGACTTTGGCCACAAGACACTTTGGGCACCCCTGAAGCTCTTGGATTATTGGGTCCTGCAACTGTACACAATAAGGACTAAAGTAGCAGGGGCATGTGCTGCTTTCCTTTATAGGAACACCTGAATTCGAATAGGGACCTTGGTATGAGGAAATACTTGACCCAAAAAACAAAAAACAACTTTTGTAACAATCACTAAAAACACCTTTGCACAGCTGTTCAAGGCTCAGGTCAGTTCAGTTCATCCGAGGCTAAACCTTCTTGCTGCCACACAAGCCTTAAAATTTCACCTTGGGGTGACCTCTTTCTTCGACCAACTCACACAACACAGAACACCCAGACAGAGTTTGGTAGTAATAGCAAACTACAAGTGTCTCAGATGGCTTCAATGCTACAGGAATTAAAATCTAAAACCTGGAAGTAAACAAAAGGCAGTTCTGTAGTTTTTCTTAGAAACTTCCCTACACATAAATCTGTTCTTACTTAACAAGGTAGTGAACATGACTTTGACTCATAACCAAAGTAGTGGGTTATAGGTAAAGCTCTTTAGGCCCAGCTGAGAACAAAACACAAGGGAATTTAGTTCTCTTTGTTTGGGTTTGCCTGAATGTTGTTTTGGGGCACTGCAGATTTCCACAGTTTTGTTCTCACAGAGTAATTATTTCCAGAAAAGATACTGGCTCAGATGACTGCCACGTTCCTCATGTGGTTTTTGAGTTTTGAGAACAGCAAAACCCAGAGTTCCCTGGCCTTCTGTGCACCCTGGAAACGTGGCAAAGAGAAATCATAACTGGCAAGGAGTTGTCATGTCAAGCTATGACGACGTGTTTCCAGAACAAAATACTTGTTCAGATTCCAAACCCACATGTGTGCAGACTGTAATTTTCTGTGTGGACAGCAACTC
Source organism: Peromyscus leucopus (assembly GCF_004664715.2). Classification (NCBI taxonomy): domain Eukaryota; kingdom Metazoa; phylum Chordata; class Mammalia; order Rodentia; family Cricetidae; genus Peromyscus; species Peromyscus leucopus. The sequence goes on along the minus strand of NC_051067.1, from coordinate 29,404,970 downwards.
TCTTTTACAAACAGGATGAGAGAGGGGGCCACATTGAAGGCTTCCGCCTTTGGAATATTCCCTGTTGGAGGCAAGCCTGCCTTTATAGACAGTTCAGGGGCCTGTCTATGTGCCAGGGCAGGCAGCCGCCTATGCAGTATACAGCAAGTACCTCTGAGTCTTGACTAATTAAAAGACTATGTCAGTGGGTTTCTGTGTTTCCAGCCTCATGCAGACAGGAGAGGGTTGGAGGAATCCCAGGTTCATTGGAAATCATGGAGTCAGCTGCAGGCTAGAACAGTTTGTGGAATTTTGAAGAACCTGGCTTTACCCTGGAGACTTGGCTTTAAACTGCAAAACAGAAGAAATTCAAGGGACCTCTTACCTTAAAATTGAAAAGAAATGGAGCTTGTTAATGTTTCCACGTCAGCATTTTGCAAGTACTCAGAGTAAAAGAAAATGCCGTAACAATAGGGACTGTTAGTACCCAAAGCTTCACTTGCCGCTCTTCCACGTGAGAGCTTCCAGTTCCACAATGTCACTGCTCAGTTTCTGATGATGTGGCCATCCCACAGCCCCATGCTCTGTTTGTATAATTTCCTCCTGTGTAACCCCCTAAAGAAAATAAGGATAACGGAGAGGTCATAGTCAGTTAACTGTGCCTGACTGACCCATGCGTGGGTGGACACACACATGCGCATGAATGCACGCACGCACACGCACACACACACAGGCACGCACGCATGCGCGCGCACACACAGTTCTCACACTGGCTGGCTACCTTCCCCTGTCTACATTTGAGCCTCCTTGTTACCTTCCTGGGTATACTGTTTGGAAACAGTATTCAGTGCATAATCACCCCAGCTCTTTACTTTCCCACCTTTGTTTCCTTTCATGGGTTTTGGGGTTCCTTAGCTTGTCCATGTGCCCAGGAGATGATGTCAGAGAAGTCCACCCTCCATTTCGCCACACCCCCTGCCAGCATCATTGATCTTGTCTGCTGCAGATGGATTCGTCTCCAACCTGGATTCTGAGATTTGTTATTCCTAGTGCTTTTTCTCTCCAGATCTAAGGCAGCCATGCATCTAACCACTTGGTCTGCCTCTGGCTATCTCAGACTCACTTTCTTCTCACACAGGTCATTGTCTTTCTTGCAAGCCAAGTCTCAGCCTTGGCTTGACTTCAAACCTGATCAGAGTCAGACAGTCTTAGACAGACCTGGAATCCAGTCTAACATCATTTCAATAAATAAGCTCCAGCTGCAACAGATCTGTAGAATTTGAAAAGAATTTAGATAGAATTAAGCCAGAAATAGCACAGTTAAATCTGGCCATGTGACATAATTCTGGCAAGCTTGCAGACACGTCTAAGTGCACAGAAGTAGGTGACCCATAGCTAAACACAGGAGACTAGGATTGTGGGCCAGGTTTTTTTTTTGGGGGGGGGAGTGGGGGGAGACAAGGACTTAGCAAGTGTAAACTCAATAAAATATGGCCTGAACATCTCTGTCTCTAGCTTATGTGTCTTGAATAACAATCCTGTGAGTGAACCAACTTCAGACTTTTGGTAAGTAGTCCCTGAAAACCTCACATTGGTTCATGATGATACGATTGTTTCTCTAGTGGACAGTTGCCTTGTTGTGATGGTTGTTGCTACTTATCCCCATAGGCAGGGAATCCTTGGCTGTGAAATGAAAAAAAAAAAAAAAAAAAAAAAAAAGAGTAAGCTTAGCACTAGTGCACTAGTATGCATTCACGTTCTATGCTTTCTGATTGTGGCCACAATGTGAGCAGACACTTTAAGCTCCTGCCTTTTCGATTTTCTCACCGTGATGGACAGTATACTTAAACTGTGAGCAGAAAAAAAAAACCCTTTATCCCTTAAGCTGATTTAGTCAAGGTATTTTATCACAGCAACAGGAAAAGAAAATAATAAAGAAAATTGGTACCAAGAAGTGGAGTCATTACTAAAATAAACTTGACCATATAGCTCATTACTACGATAAACCTAACCATATGGTTCTTGGACCTTTGGAACTGGTTTATGAGAGGAATGCAGAAGAGTTTGGAACTTTGGTAAAGAAAAGTCCTTAAGTGTTGTAAGCAGAGCTTAGTTGAGCCATTCTGATGGGAGCTTGGAAGACAAGAATGCTGAGAGATGAACAGACAGTAGGATCCTGGCTCATTCAGAACAGACAGGAGGACCCTGGATCCTTCAGAGAGAAGCAAAGATGCTAACAGGAGCTAGGCTAAGAGTCATTGGTGTGATATTTTTATCAAGACGCTGGCTTCATTCTGCCCGTGTCTTGAGAATTTGAATGAAATTGAATTTAAAGATAATGGACTAATTTGTTTGGTGGAGGAAAGGTATATGAGCAGCATGAAGTTTTAAACAAGGAGAATAAAGACAACAATAAAGGAGATTAGTGCCATTAAAGAGAAACCTGGTGTTGGACAGTGGGCAGAGGAAGGAAGGCAAGACCCCACCTACAACTTGAGAAAACACGTCAGCTTAAATGGAAGGAGAGAATCCCAACTGAGAGTGTAGTGGGAGGAAAGGAGCTACCCGCGCCCTTTGGAGCCCAGCCAGTTTCACCACAGACTCCAAATAGCAGACACAGAGCTACAGGATCTGAGGTTTGTCCTGCTGGGGTTTGGTCTTACTTTGGTTTCATCATTCCTTGTTATACCCCAACTCCTCTCATTTAGAATCAAAATAGTTATTTTGTGCTATTACATGCTAGAAACATAACTTTTTTTTTATTTTATAGGAGCTCAAATTTAAGACTTTGGATTGTTATAGTGTTGGAATTGTTAAAGGTTATGAGACTATTAAGTTGGACTAAACCAATTTTACATTATAAATGATCATGACTTATGGGGACAATGGGTGGAAGGTTATAGCTTAAGAAATGTATTTGAGTGTCCAGTTGAGAAGGAGTGGAGTTGTGATGATTGATGCGCATTCCCATCCTCTGCTTCCTGGTGGTGGCTGAAATGTGACCAACCTCCTTGGCTTCCTTTGAACTGTGAACTGAAATAGACCTTTCTCCCTTAAGTTGCTTTTGTCAGGGAATTTTATCACAGCAATGGGAAAAGAAACTAAGACACTTGAGATCTTGAAAAGATGCAGAATTAAGTGAAAGAAGATCTGTGTCTGTGTCTGTGTTGGGGTTAAGAAATAGGTTATGGATATTCAGTCTTTTTCTTGTATTTGCTATGTTTAAGTGGATTTGGGGAGGGGACAAGAATGCTGGAAAAGGATCCTGGGATGTTATGTCAAATGTATAATTTAAAAAGTGCAATTTAGTAGTTAAGTATTTGAACATTTAGGACAGGATTTTTATATTGATATTTTAGGAAAATGTGTCATACTTCTAGATTTTTTTTTAAATCACATTTCAGGAAATATTATTGAAGTCATTGGGGAGATTTATTTGTTAATCAGATAGTTTTTTAAAAGTCAAATGATTACATTTATAAAGGCTATTCAAAATGTTTATTATAGAATAATAATATAACTCATAATTAATGAAACAAAAGAATAATCAAAGGCCTCTCTTAAAAATTATTAAACACTATTAGGGGGTTGGGAGAGGGCTGGGTGGGTAAGAGCACTTGCTCTGCAAGCATTAGCATGAAGGCCTGTTTTCCAGTCCGATCTGGTGCCTACAGAGAAGCCAGGCATGGCCCCACATGCCGTAGACGAGGGAGAGAGATAAGTAGACAGGAGTACTTCCCAGGGGTCTAGCAGGCCTGATCCCCAGCAGGTCTTTACATGGCTTTCTCCTCTGCTCCAAGCTCCTCCTGCACTGAGCATGACTCGGTCCCCATGTCCATACCTCTATTCTAATGTGGCCTGAACATCCTGTTTAAAGTAGAACAGAGCCACAAAGAAGTGCAGCCCTTCTGTGAAAGGGAATGACGACTGGGAAGTTACAGAAGGATTCTCCTGGGCTGGCCACCTCGAAAGTCCTCCCTAGAAGCTCGGGTATGGAGGACCTTTCTTTGTAGGTTGGCACTATTAAGCACAGCAGAGCAGGCATGTTTCCACAGTCATGTTAGCGTGATGGCAGACCGTGGGAGTAATACAGTCTACCTTCCTTCATCCATGGGTAAAAGGCCCCAGTTACCCCTGAAACATCAGGGAGCTTTAAATCCTACACATGCTATGTTGTCTCCTGGGGTATATACCTGCAATCAAACTAGTTTATAAACCAGACAAAGAACAAGGTTAGCAGTAACAATGTTGGTCTCTCTGGAACTTTCCATTTAATATTTTCTGTGTAGTGTTGACTCCACATACCTTACACCAAGGAAAATGAAACCATAGGGCAAGGAGCATCACTCTACAGAATAATGCCAGCAACCCTATAAACTGAAGCCACAGCCCCTGGTCAGGCAAGGCTCTGGGCACCCCACCTTCTTTCTCTACCCTAAATCTCATCACCACTTGCTGCACCAGTTTGACCCCAGACCTGCCTGTTCCCGTTTCCCACTGGACTGTAAGCATCACGAGGGTGGAGGCTTTGTAGACGCTGTCTGTATTCCCAATAGCCACAGCAGGGTCTGGTACCCAGAACTAGGAACAGACACGAGAGAGTGAGCCAGGACTCTGCTGTCACAGAGCTTTTAAATCCAGGTCTGAAACATACTGGCCTGGCGACTTCGTACAAATTGCCACCTTCTCAAATCTTCATTTTCTCTCCAAAATCGACATAGCAGGACTGCCGTGAGGACTAACTCAGGTGTAAATGCACATTTACTATCCAGCCCTGCAGAAACATGACAGGTTCATGTCATTTGATGGTAACATTTGCAAAGTACACACTGCTTAAAACGTATTTGGAATGTGGGAATCATCTCCCCTGTTGGCCTCACAGGAAATGAATTTATTGCTATCTCAAGAGAACAAGCATTCCCAGCCTTTGAGGATCTAGACCTGTGGTATGAAGGGAGGAAGTAGGGAAGACAGGCCCCTTGAGGTTGTGTCAAAGCTGGTGAATATCAGGTTGACCCAAAGATTCTGGAGATCTGTCAATGGGCCAGATTAATATTCTTGCCATTTGTCTCATCCTGTAAAAGGCCTGGGGGCAAGTGTGGAGGAGCCTTGGAAGATTGTATTGAAGGAAACTGATTTGATGCAATATATTATTTGTGATAACAGCCTATGAGTAAGCACACCCCTTAAGCAGCCAAAGGGGAGGGAAAAACATAAAGGATCATTTAAGAATTCTCCCCCTGGCTCATATGGGACTGCCCATCTGGAGTATTTTTATTAAAACTTTTTCTTTCACAAATCCCACAGATCAAAAATCTTTCCTCTGTAAATTTCCTCTCTCAAGCACAAAACTTGGCTGTGTTGACAGAGACCAGGTCAGTATGGCAGAGGGCCACGGCCACAACATAGAAGCTGACAACGCTCCTGTAACCAAGGCCACAGTGTCCGACGGAGCAAGTTTCTCAAACCACTCACCCTTGTCACCGTCCTAAGCACCTGTGCCCAAACTAAGGAAACAGGGTTTGTGTGACACACTGTGTCCCCTCAACAGGCTCACCAGACTTCTGTATCAAAGGTGGCTCAGCTCACCAAGTCCTGTGTCCCCAGGGGAAAAGAGCATTCAAATCTCTAAGGCAGGCTCAGAATGTACAAATTGGTCTAAAGGAAGTCAACATTCCTAATTGTTCTGGAACAATTTTGAAGTGACAGATTTTTCATGGCAGGAACTAAGACCAAGAGGTGAGCGCCACCTGGTGGAGAGGTTGCTGGCGGGGGCAGTAGGGTGCACATCCAACATCCCTTCCCAAACTTGGACCCAAACAACACATTGCGAAAGAATGGTTCTCAGCATTCTTTCTTCAGCACTTAAAACAACCACCACAACAAATTTCAAAGCCCAGTGTCAGACCATTTAATTTAAAAACAACACATTCATTTTGATTGTGTTTCTCTCTGCCTTGGCATTGGAGATACTGACATGAGCAGCCTTGGACTCTAAGGTCCTGAGTAGTGAGGAGTCAGAGACAGATAGGAAGCTGAGTGGTAAGTGTTGTGGTTACACACACACACACACACACACACACACACACACACACACACACACACACACACCAACAAGGACAAAATGCTGGCGGTGAAGAGAGAGGGTCTGGGTTTTATAGAACTGTCACCACCATGTACCAAGGTCCCCAGCGCCTCTGACACCAAATGTCCACCTCACCACATAGCCCCCACAGGCTCCTTATGAGTTCCTGCTGATGGCCACATTGACAAAGCCAGTCCTGGAGGGGCCCTCTGCTCTTCTTGGCTGGTCTGGTCTGGGTGTGGACACATGGCTTTTCCTCTTACTTCATCTGAGACAAGATCGGAATTTTCCAATGGGAATGTTTACAGGGCAACTCGAGAACAACACAATCACAAAATGAAACACAGAGGTATATAAGGACCTGCTTGATGAACAAAGGTTACTGAAACTCCAGCTCAGGTTTGCTAGGCAGGGAGAGGCATCTGGGGTGCCAGGCCAGGCTGCAGATGAACGCACATGCAGTAGATGAGAGAGTTGAAGGCCAGCCTGGAAGCTGTTTCCTGGATTCCATCCTGGGATGGGTTCGTAACCTCTATGTCCCTTGTTTGCATGACAGGCCCACTTGCCTGGCCCTGAAACCAGAATCTGTAGTTGTGGACGTTTTTGCTGTTGTGTTTAAGGATAATGGACTTTTTCTGTGCTGCCTCTGAACTTTAGTAAAGGTTTTAAATAGAATCTGTTTTCTAGCTTATCATTTGTTTCTGTTAGCTTCAGAATGGAAAGAATAGAATGCCTCTCCTTTAAGGTGGTATTAATTAGGACTAAGATATGTACTCCGGCCAACTGAGACTGACTAGACAACGCTGAGTTCTAGAAGTTACCATCAGGAATGTAACCACCCAGTGAAAACGTAGAGCAGTGAGCCACCAGTAAGCTATAAGCAGGGGTTCCTCGAGCTAGTTTGGGAACTGGGTCCGAATGCCAACTCTGCCATATTCTAGTTGCACCTTCCTTGGGCAAGGCTCTGCCCAGCTGAGGATCTGAGTGTGCTTCTGTAGCCAAGAACCTTGTGGCAGCTTCTAACAACAGAAGCTTCTTTCTCTCATTCTGGAGAATGGAGTCAGAGAACAGCACCAGAGGTGGCCAGCGCCATTGGCTTCTTATTGTCTTCCCACATCAGAAGAAGGGCCAGAGAACCCTTTGGGACCCCAACTCGTGGCCTGCACACTCCTTAAGGGCCCGCCTCCTAGCCACCACCTTAATGACTTCAGTTTATAGATGTTGAATTGTGGCATTCTTACCCATTAAATGGCGTAAACCACATGGATTGTGATAGGAGATGTACTTGTTATAGTACTTGGCACATGATAAGTTTGCAGTAAATGGTGATAAGTTTTCGACACTGTGGAACACAAATTGCTAAATGGTCTTTCTAATAAAAAACAAAACCCGGAGCCTGTTATTGGGGTAAATGTTGAAAGATCAGAGAGACAAAGGAACAAGCCACTGCCACGTCTTTCCACTAGGCCTCCTTAGCTGAAAGGACTTTCAGTTCCTGTCTCCTTACATCTTATATACCTTTCTCTGCCCAACCATCACTTCCTTCCTAGTGCTGGGATTAATGGCGTGTGTGTACTTCCCAAATACTGGGATTAAAGGTGTGAGATCTCAAGTGCCGGGATTAAAGGTGTGCAACTCCTAAGTATTGGGATTAAAGGTGTATGCCACCACTGCCTGGTTCTGTTTCTCTCCTAGGACTGAGTCAATCTCATGTAGTCCAGGGTGGCTTTGAACTCAAAGAGATCCAGATGGATCTCTGACTCCTGAGTGCTAGGATTAAAGGTATGTGCCACCACTGCCTGGCCTCTACGATTAATCTACTGGCTTGGTCTGTTCTCTGACCTTCAGGCAAATTTTATTAGGGTACACAATATATCACCACAATACTGTATTCTCCTTCACCTAATGCTGTTCCTACAGTTGCCAGATTGACATTCATGTCTCATCTTGGTGCTTTGAGGGAAACACTCTGTTTTATCCTGAAACATACCTGGATAGGGGTGAAAACTAGAGGTAGGTGCTACCACATTCCTAAAATGGCTATGGACTGTCAACATCTTTTTAAATGATTTTTCTTGAGACAAAATACAAAAACCCTCAAAATCCTAACTACCCAGCTCAGGAAGTCACCACAATGTAAACAGCTTGGAATCAGAAGCAAAGACCTGTGACCACAACCCTGCTGAAGCCGCTCTCGGCCCACAGGCACCCCTGGGAGGATGAAGCCTCAAATCAAACTTATCTCTGTGTTTCCTTATCCTGTCACTCTGATACCCTACTGTTGCCTGGTGTCACTCATGAGAAGAGGTTCAGATAGAGGTCTTTTCCAAGGCAGCAGACAGCCCTGAGGCCTTGGCTCATGGCTATAATTCTTAATGTTTTACTTCAGGTTTCTTTGGATATTAGGATATTTGGCTTAAATGGCTTAAGTAGCCTTTACCAGTGACCACCTGAACCTCCTCTCATAGCATGTCACTGACTGAGCTGTGACATACCTCCTAGCATTATATAGCTAGAAGCTGTAACCTCAGTGCCTCAGAATGACACTGTAATTAGAGACAGGGGTTTTAAAGAGATGGTTGATTTATACTGGGGTCATTAAGGTGACTGGTGTCCCTATTAAACAGAGGGCTGTAACCGATATCTAAATTGTTTCAGTATAATAAAAACTCAGGAGTCAGAAATTGAGATAAAGATCTGATAAATCCAAGGACAGTAGAGAGTCAATTGGCTGACCCCCTCTCCTCATTTTCCCCTAGCCACCTCTCCTAGAAATCCTCCCTTCTCTTTTCCTATTCTTTCTAGCAGACCTTCTCAGTCCTCCAAGAACTCTATGGCTAATCCCAGTCAGCCAATTGCTGACTCTGTCCTTTGATTCCAGGTGGCTTTATTGGGATAATAGAATGGCTGTACAAACAATTCTCTCACAGCATTTCCCCCTTTTGTCTAAATAAAAAGGAAATGTTTTAACTCTAACATAGTAAAACTGTATACAGTAAGAACACTTACCAAGTAAGAAATACATTCACAATGTCCAGTCCATTAGTATCTGGCAAATTCAGAGAAAATACTGTATCTTATGTTGGTGAGTCCAAAGTTTTGCACCTAATTTACTTTCTATCATAGCTAAGGAAAAACTGTTGTGGAAATTCTATCACTTCAGCCAGTGTCATTGGGGTAACAAGCCCTAGGGCATGGTCTTGTATGAGTTCATGACTACTTAAGAACTGAAGAGAGGGGTCTCGCTCACTCACTCACTCTCTTGGGTGGTTGGACTAGAAGCAAGCAGAAGCATGGTTTTCAGTTGGTTCTCATTGCCCTTGGGCAGAACAGCAGGACAAGGACAGCTGGATCAGCAGCAGTATCTACTCTGTTCTGTATCATGAGTATACCTTATTTGATTTATTTCCCTAATAAATTTTACCTGGTCCATTATATCAGTGTCTCACATCAGAAAACTGTAACTATAACTATCTAATTTTCAACCCCATCAAAGATCCAAGGAGGATATAATATTACCTGAGTAAACAGGAAGTGCAGAGCAAGCAACTTCCAAAACTAAGAAACAACAGTTACCGCAGAGTTCCTCTGCAATGTTGGGGCATCCATCTTTTTTTTTTTTTTTTTTTTTTTTTTTGGTTTTTGGTTTTTGGTTTTTTGAGACAGGGTTTCTCTGTGTAGCTTTGCGCCTCTCCTGGAACTCACTTGGTAGCCCAGGCTGGCCTCGAACTCACAGAGATTGGGGCATCCATCTTCAGCCTACAGGCCTAAAATAGCTGACAGACTTTTCTGTGAAATAGGAATTTTGAAGGACTGTCCTACCTTGTCTTGGCAAAGTTTGGCAGTCGCCTTCTTTTGTGTTCTGCTTGTCCAATTTGGACAGCATGCTGTCAGCAGTCAAGGCAAGATCATGTTCTTTGTCCATTGGCTAGCTTTGCCACAATTCTCCCACAACAGAGGATTAGGACATAGACACACTTAGAGGGAAATCATGTGAGTACTGAGAAGGCCTTGGCAAGCCTCTCCAAGGAGACAGACCTTGGGACAAGGCAGCCCTGTCCACACTTCGACCTTGAGTTGTCACCCCCTCAGGAAGAAGAAGAAGTAAAGTCCTAGTGTTTGAGATTCCCAGTCTGTGATGCTTCCTCATGACAGTCCAGCCACAATCACATGGAGGAGAACAGGGGAAGAGCACTCTTGGGGTCTGGTAGTTTTGACCACGTGTTGAGGAAATGAAGCAATTAGAATTACCAAGGACTGTGTTTGTGTCCCTTTGGAATTCATGTCAAAAATCTCTAATGGGGCAATGTTGAGGGGTGGAGCATCCAGCGTGAAGCTAAACCGTGGAGGCTGGGTGCTTGTGGACAGGATTTATAAAAGGGCTGGAGGGAGGGGCTGGGGGTCCCTTCTGTCTCTTTTCCTCCCCTGCCTTCCATCACAAGAGGACACAGGGTTTGTTCTTTCCAGAGTATGGGTAACCAGGTGCCATCTTAGAAGCAGAGAATAGCTCTCATCAGGCACCAAACCTATTAGTGCCTTGACCTTGGACTTTCAGCCTCCAGAACTCTGAGAAGAAAGTCGTTTCTATTTGTGAATGACTCAGTCTCACGTGTTTTGTTATCCCAGCACCAATGGACTAGAGAAGCCCAAGCTTAAAGAGCAAGGTTGATTAGAGTGAGCTTCCTATCCTGCTCAGTGGAAACCACCTGGGCTTCTGGGAGGAAACATGGATATCCAGGTCCCATTCCAGAATTACTAATCCAGAATGGCAGGCACTGCCCTCCACTCCCATGCACACCAATGGAGGGTCACATTTTGTGTTTTTGAACAAGTACTCGATGGATTTTTTATCTGCACCGAAGTTTAAGGACACCTGTCTTAGAGAGAAGGCAACAAGTTTTAAGCTTAGGCGTTGTCAGCCCTGCATGGCTTGGAACTGGGACCCTACAGAAACACAAACAGATCACTTACCAGGTGCCCTGTACTGACACTAAAAATATAGCTACAAGGACAGCCTCAGACTCAACCAATTGAATCAAAATATTCAGAAGAAAATAGTCATATCTCAGACCCAGAAGATGGCTGAACTGGCAAAGTAAATGCCACACTGCCTCGGTTCGTCGCAGCACGGGTGTGTGGGTTCATGAGGATCCGTGGAAAGGAAACTCAGGAGGCATCTTAAGAATGTATCTAGCCTTTTAGGCCGGGCGGTGGTAGCGCATGCCTTTAATCCCAGCACTCGGGAGGCAGAGCCAGGCGGATCTCTCTGAGTTCAAGGCCAGCCTGGGCTATCAAGTGAGTTCCAGGAAAGGTGCAAAGCTACACAGAGAAACCCTGTCTTGAAAAACCAAAAAAAAAAAAAAAAAAAAAAAAAAAAAAATGTATCTAGCCTTTCAAGGCTGCGGGGGGGGGGGGGGGGGCCGGGTCCAGCCTTGAAGGACTGAAGCACCTTCCCTTTGCCCAGGGCATTTTTATTTTCTCTCTACTTACAGTTTAGCCAATTAATTTTCATATGCTCAAAACAACCCAAAAGGAGCTCCCAAAGATACAACGCCAAGTGCAAATTCCTCGATTTCTCCGGTACCATGGTTTTCCGGGTTTCCTGAACTAAATTTTGCATAGGCTTTGTATCCTTAGGAGACTCTCAGACAAGATTCACATAGGGCGGCTAGTGAAACAAAAGGTATCAGTTAAACAAAGGATGGATTAGGGCTAGGTGCTATGCTCTGGAGCCAGGCCAGGTGTAGCTCAGCAGGGATGCAGCTGCACCACACAAGCCTGAGGATCCTCTGCAACCATGCCAAAAGACAGGAGTGGTTTATGTCTGTATCTCAGTGCTGGGGAGGCAGAGACAGAAGCATCCCAGGGTCTGGTGACCAGCCAGCCTTGCCGAATCAGTGAACTTTGGGTTCAGAGAGACACCTGTTATTAAAAGATAAATGGAGAGAGATCAAGGAAGACACCTGGCATTGACTTCTGGCCTCCACAAGAATGCAGGTGCTTGTACACAATGGATACATATTTACTCTCTCTCTCTCTCTCTCTCTCTCTCTCTCTCTCTCTCTCTCTGTGTGTGTGTGTGTGTGTGTGTGTGTGTCTATCAGTCTGTCTCTCTCCGTGTCTCTCTCTGTGTCTCTCTCTGTGTCTCTCTATCAGTCTGTCTCTCTCTCTGCCTCTGTCTCTCTATCAGTCTGTCTCTCTCCCTCTCTCTCTCTGTCAGTCTGTCTGTCTCTCTCCCTTGTTCAAACTTTTCTGTTCCCATTATTCCTTAAACAATACTTGGCAAGAGCATCCACATCACATTAACATTGCATCAGATATTATAAGGCACACGGAAATGATTTCAAGTGCAAAGAAGTGTCTGGGAAGATGGCTCCGCCTGTAAAGTACATGCAAGCATGAGGAACTAAGCCCAGATTCCCAGCATCCACTAAAATAGACGGGCATGGCAGCCTGTGTGTGTCTGACCAGTGCTGGAGAGGCAGACACAGGAGGATCCCTGGGACTTGCTGGCCAGCTAGTCTAGCTAGGCAAATCAGTGAGTCCCTGGTTCAGAGACCTTGACTCCAGAAAGAATGTGGAGAGGCTGGTAAGATGGCTCAGTGGGTAAAGGCACTTATGTGTGCAATGGCACTTGTGCACACACACACACACACACACACACACACACACACACACACACACACACACCATGCATGCATGCACACATGCCTACACACACACACTAAACAAATGTAAAAATGATAATAATGACAACAACATACAGAACAATTGAGGATAAACATCTATCACACAAAGTAGGGTCCTGGGAACCAATCCCTCAGAGACACCAAGGGTCAATTGCATTATAAAACCATAGCTGGAAACATTCCTTCAAAACACTGTGAATCTGCCCATGCAGGTTAATTATGCAAATACCTTTGAGACAGAAGCATCCAGCCTGAGGAGAAACATCCAGCCTGAGGATGGAGAAGGAAGGCAGGGGAGAATGAATACTCCAAGTTCTACCCCCAACTACAACGCCCTTCCCTGTGAGATCCCACAAGGCTACATGTCAGGCTTGATTCGAGTAAGTCTTTCTTTAAAAGGATGTTGTTGGTTTTTACAATTCACACACGATGTAAGAGGTTTCATTGTGGCACTTGAGACCTACTCTGTCTGGCTGGCGCTTCCTCCTTGCTCCTCCCACCTAGCCCTTTGTCCCTCCAGCACCCTTTGACCTTCTATTGTCCCCTTCCCACTCCTGTGTCACATGTGCTTGCTGTGTGATGTCCTGTATGCTGTGAAGGTATTGCTATGATTAATTGATGAATGAAACGCTGATTGGCCAGTAGCCAGGCAGGAAGTATAGGCAGGACAAAGAGAGAGGAGAATTCTGGGAAGTGGAAGGCAGAGGCAAGGAGACGCTGCCAGCAGCATGTAAAAAAGTACCTTAAGCCGTGAGCCATGTGGCAAGGTATAGATTAATAGAAATGGGTTAATTTAAGATAAAAGATTTAGATGGCAAGAAGCTTGCCACGGCCATACACTTTATAAGTAATATAAACGTCTGAGTGATTATTTTATAAGTGGGCTGTGGGAATGCAGGGGCTTGGACCCGGAGAGAAGCTCTCCGGCTATATGTGCTCAACTTTCCCAACATCTTCCTCAAAGCCTCTTTCTTCTGTCTAGATCCCCTTCCAGTTCTGTGGCCTCTATGCAAACTCAGCTGCAGAAACACACACACATGAAACTTAAATCTGTGGCCTCTATGCAAACTCAGCCGCATAAACATGTACATGAAAACTAAAAGCTAGGATTCATATGAGAGAAACATGTGGTATTATCTCTCTGAGTCTGGTTTACCTCACTTAATATAATAGTTTCCAGAGCCTCCCATTTTCCTGCAAATTTTATAATTTTACTTTTCTTTATGGTCAAATAAAATTCCACTGTTTCTGTGTTTTCATTATCTACTAATCTATTGATATATATTAAAGCTGGTTCCAGTTTTTTGCTATGGTAAATAGGGTAGCAATATATACGGTTGCTAAATATCTCTGCAGCATAATATAGAGTCCTTTATTTATCTGGGATATATATCCCATCGTTTTTAAAAAACCTTTTGGAGAGATGGCTCAGGGTTCAGAGCACTGGCTGCTCAGAGGACCCACACGGCAGCTCACAACTGCTTGTAATTCCAGTTTCAGGAGAACTGACACCACACCAATGCACATAAAATAAAGTTAAATAAATTATTTAAAAAAAAAAACCCTCAGGACGATTTTCGTGGTGGTTATGTTACTCTAGCTCCCACACCAATGAGTAAAGGTCCCTTCCCCCACATCCTTACCAGCATCTGTTGACACTTGTTTTCTTGACAGCCTTCTGACTGGGTGAGAGAGACCCCAAAGCAATTTTAATTAAATTTATTTTTTATTTTTGTTTTTTTGCTCTATCTTACAAAATACATTTTTCAAAATGTTTTAATTGAAATAAAATTGTTCCTTTCCTCTTCTATTTCTTCCTTCCAATTCCTCCCATATGCCCCCTACTCTCAAGTTAATGGTCTTTTTTCTTTGATTATTATTGTTATATACAGATGTGTGTGTGTGTGTGTGTGTGTGTGTGTGTGTGTGTGTGTGTGTATGAATGCACAAACATATATATAAATACAACCGAGTCTGTTCTTATTGTTTGTGTGTATATGGTTTCAGGACAGACAACTCTGCATTGGACAACCAATCAGAGGACTCATCCCTGGAAGAGATGAATTCTCTTTTTCCTAGCAGTTATTAGTTGTCCATAGTTCCTTGTCTAGGGTAGAACCCCACAAAGTTTCTCGCTGCACATTAACATGTCTGTTGATGTTGCCATTGTTTGGGGCCTGTTTATGCAGCCATTTCTAGGAGACCCTTTTCACAGTAGACTTCTGGTTGATCATTACATCCTTTCTGCCCTCCTCTCTACAGTGTTCCCTGAGCCATAGCTGCAAGAGCTGTGTTGCAGCTGTATCTGTGGGGGCTGGACTCCCCTTGATCCATTGACGGCTGCATTGTGTCCAGTGGTGGTTTTCTGTGGTGGCTTGCATGTGCTGGAAAGAGAGGCTTCTTTGATGAGAGATGGTAGCTACACTTATCCAAGAAAGCTGACTCATACCCGAAGAGCTGGTTTTAATTTGCATTTTCCCAGTAACTAAGGATATTGAACACTTTACTTTTTATATGGGGGGGGAGCATGTTTAACCTTTGACAACTTAAAATATATATATTCTAAATATTAACCACCTTTGAAGTATAGTTAACAATATACTCTCTCGCTCTGTAGTCTGTTTGCTCTGCTAGTTCTGTACAGAAGCCTTTTAAGTTCACGTAATCCCAGTCGCCAATCCGTGGGGTTCTTCCTGTGCTGCTGGGGTCCTATTCAGAAAGTTCTTGCCTATGCCCATATCGTCAAGTATTTTTCTTATATTTTCCTCTAGAAGTGTCAGAATTTTAGATGTAAAATTAAGGTCTTTGATCTACCTTGATTTTTGTGAGGGTGAGAGACATGAATCTAACTAACTTCATTCATTTACAAGTGTATCCAGTTTTGACAGCACCATTAGGCTTTTTTTTTCTTTCTATTTCACATTTTTGAGCCTTTGTCAAAAATTAATTGGCCATAGTTATATGGGCTTCTTTCTGGGTCCCATTTGTCTCATTGCACTACAAGGTCTGTGTTTGTCCCAGTGCCATGCTGCTGCTGTTACTATATTGTAGTTTGAGGAGAGGTATGTACGAAACCTCAGGAAGTGTCTTTCTGCTTAGTAGTTCTTTGGCTGGCTATGATCTATTGTGGGTCTATGTGATTTTTAGAATTGTTTTTCTAATTCTGCGAACAATGACTTTGGAATTTTATCTGTATATTACTGTGATATAGATATTTTCACAATATTAATTACATGATGCAGAAGCATAGACTTTTTTTTCAACATCTAGTGTCTTCTTCAATTTCTTTTCTCGGTGTCTTAAATTTCTCATTGCTGAGGTATTGCACCTCATTGATGAGTTTTTCAGATTTAGTCAACTTGGAGGATATCATTTTCAAGCATGTGTGTGTGTGGTGTCTTTCCTTCAGGAAAGAGCTGGCTGGGTGAGTAGCTGGATCTTTTCTCCAGCGAAAGTTAGGATGAGCAGGAAAGAGGCTAGATAACTGGTCTTTACCAAATCCCATGGCCTGCCCTCCTCTGGGCTTCCAGACAGGTTCTTGTCTGAAGTCTCAGAATCGTCTGTACAAACTTTCCCATGCTGTTGACTTTTTTAACTAAAGAAAGACCCACCGGGAGAAGGAATGTGTGATTTTTTTCTTTTTAGCAGACTTCTTCATAGCTCATGAGGGCCAGGAGTCTGTGTTGGTTATTTTAATTCTGTGCCATATTAGAGATTTATCTGTGGCTGTAAAGCTGTCAGGCTTACAATCTAGGCATCTATTCAGTCTCTTCGTGTTTCATCTGAAAGGAAAATAATGATATTCATTGCTTCCTACCCCGTGGAGCTCACTGAACAGTTCTTGCCATGCATAGCTGCACAGCTCTGGTTACAGCAGTGGTATCTTCCATTCTCCATCAATTTTGTGAATAAAAGCTGGTTTTACAAAGTTAGCATGAGAAAGAGAGCTTCATTCTTGTTTTCCTCTAAGTCTCCAGCTGGGAACGGAGAGTGGTCACATCTTCTTAGTCATCTGTGGCTCCCGCCTTTCTTTTTGAAAAGAACTAAATCCGCCTGCTTAGTTAGGCTCATTGTTCAGTAAAATCATATCTATTTTCTCTGGCTGTTGTTGGTGTGGATTGTTGATGTTGCATGCTGCCTGATGCATTGAAAATCCAGCTATTGAGGCAAGCCTGAGTTTTGCTTAGGCTCTATTGTTCCTTACTATTTCAACAGAGCTCCTGATTGCACTCCTATTAATCATTCTAATATGCTTTCATTATGTGGATACTTGTCATTCTGTGATGGCTTCCAGTGTAACTGAGTTAGGAGCAGCTTCCCTCAGCTTCAACCCGAATCGCTTGTGCATCTAAACAATATACACTGCGGCTCATCTGCCCCATTATGTAGTCTAGAGTGATAAGTTTTTGTACCCCGATAAGCCTCTCCACTGACACAGCAATCCAAATAAAACCAAATCAGACCAAATTAGAAAAAAGCCCTGGTTTAATGGGTAAAGTGTTCCTGGATGATTCTCCTGACCCCTAGAGAGGACACGGGGACAAGAAACCAGAAAACCACGTGTCTGTTTTCTGGGGTGCAGCTTAAATACCCTGTGGGAGCGGTCTTGAGCATCTCTGGGGGAGGAGCTGTGTTTGGTGGGCTTTCAAGAGGCAGGTTTGAGGAAAGAAATGGGTGAGGGGAGTTGAGGTGGATCTTTCACCAGAACATTCCAGATTCTTTGGGTCTATGGATGCCAGGGTGCCAGGGGCTGAGGTGGAGCTTCCACCAGAACATAGAGGTTAGGTCTCTTCACTCACAATCTGTCACACATTCCCTCTGGTTATCACTTTTGTATTAGGTGTTGAACCCACAGGCCTAGAGGAACTCCACACCTCCTTAGGGGAGAGGGCCAAGGGTCATATCCTCAAGCAGACCCCTTGCCAGTCTCCAAAGAGCAGAGAAACCCCCTCTCCTCAAAAGAGAAGTCAAGGTCAGGGGTGCTCCAAGGCTCAGCAATTTCAGAGGACCATCCAGGACTCATTTTCATCTTCCTGCTTCTCTATCCTCCATATTCTAGTTCCATCCTTGTGCTTATGAGATGGCTGCAACAAGGAAAACATCCGGACATCACTGTTTCCCAGAAGCAAGGGAGTATGTCGCATTAGCAGTGAAAAAAAAAAAATATTTCTGAAAACATGATTCCAGCTGTCCCTTGGGTCTTACTGGACAAAAACCATCATGTACGCACATCTAAACCAATCACTAGCAAAGAACATGGAGTTGCCAGGACTGTTTCCAAACGTCAGGACCTCAGGGCATGGAGGTGGCAGTCTCCTTTAAACAAGTCACTGCAGGGAATGTGGAATGGCTAAACAAAGTTATGAGTCTATTAAGAAGCAGAAAAAAAGCCAGGCAGTGGTGGCGCACGCCTTTAATCCCAGCACTTAAGAGGCAGAGGCAGGTGGATCTCTGTGAGTTTGAGGCCAGCCCGGTCTACAGAGCAAGTTGCAGGACAGCCAGGGCTACACACAGAGAGACCCTCTCTCAAAAAACAAAAAACAAACAAACAAAAGAAGCAGAAAAGGTAAGCTCTGTGGCCTGAATGTTTATATCTCCCTGAAATTAATACATTTGAAAACCAAGACCTGCTATAATAGTAGTAAGAGGTAGGACCTCTTGAACATGGTTAGTGCCCTCTTTCATCAAAAGGAGACTATTTGCCTCTGCCACTGTGAGGACACAGCAGGGTGGTGCCATCTGTGTGGTGGAGAGCAGCTCTTACCAGACCCACATCTGCTGGAACTGAATTTAGTACTTGAGGGCTCCATGAGCCATGTGTTTCTGCTGTTTCTTACTTTCCCAGCCCTAGGTGTTTTGTTATAGTATCCAAACAGACCTACATGGAGATAATGGATGTCAGGCCAGCACCAGTGGAATCCGCTGTGATCACTTTCCATCAAACTGGAGTTTAATGTCTTCTAGATAATTGGCAAAAAGAATCCACAAATCTGTGGATTTTTGATTTTTTATTATGATAGTGTGTCTAGTTATTTTATAACTCTAAATCTAAAATCTATTTCTACTGTTTATAAATTGAGTATAAAATGACAAAACTAATGAAAGTAAAATTGTCAAAACTGAAGCAACAAGCCGGGCGGTGGTGGCGCACACCTTTAATTCCAGCACTCGGGAGGCAGAGGCAGGCAGATCTCTGTGAGTTCGAGGCCAGCCTGGGCTACTGAGTGAGTCCCAGGAAAGGCACAGAGCTACACAGAGAAACCCTGTCTTGAAAAACCAAAAAGTAAATAAGTAAATAAATAAATAAATAGTCCCAGGAAAGGCACAGAGCTACACAGAGAAACCCTGTCTTGAAAAACCAAAAAGTAAATAAATAAACAAATAAATAAATAGATAAATAAATAGATAAATAAAATAAAATAAATTTAAAAAAAAAAACAAATAGATTGGCCGGGCGGTGGTGGCGCACGCCTTTAATCCCAGCACTTGGGAGGCAGAGCCAGGAGGATCTCCGTGAGTTCAAGGCCAGCCTGGGCTACCAAGTGAGTTCCAGGAAAGGCACAAAGCTACACAGAAACCCCCCTCAAAAAAAAAAAAAAAAAAAAAAAACCTGAAGCAACAAATGGCCTCATTTTTGCCAAAACCAAGGGCTACTCCTGACACAAATAAGTGCCACAGCAGCAAGCACTGTGGAAACCCATATCTCTGTCCATCCCTAATTCATGTAATTACATATATTATATGACTTTCTTCACCCTTAAACTGTGATGTCAGCAACTGAAGCCACATCTGCCCCTTTCCTCCTCAGCCAACAACAGTGATGCAGTATTACCTGATGCCTACTGACCATGCTCTACGAACTACTGCTTTAGATGGCTTTATACATTAAATCATACCTGTGGTCAGTATGGGAATTTTGTCAAATATAGGCAAAAGATGAAGAGGGGAAAGGGAAACTCAAGGAGAGAGGTGGGAGGGGGTTGTACATTGTGACCAGATAATACACAGAACAAGGAATGTAGTTTTCCACTATGGATAGGCCTATAATCCCTCAGTTTATTCCCAAGTGGGATAGAAATGACCAATTTCAAGGGGTATAGAATACAAATGGTACAAAGAGAGGAGAGGTAATAATGGAATAGGAAGGGTTAAATGGGATGGGGGATGGAAGGACAGTATGAGGGGAGATAATTAACAATATAGACCTTTGATAATGTCATATTGAACATACTACTGAACTTCCTAAAATATATACATGAACATATATGAATGGAGTTTAAATAGAGTTACCCTATAGCAGAGGGAAAAATGACTCCTCATATACCATATACTATAGAAAGCCCAGTGCCAAGTATGGGTTACTTCTTTTTGACTTATTGGTTGCAGGGGGGTCACATAAACCTCCCCAAACATTACAGGCTACTGCCACTGTTTTTGGTTGTCCTCTAGAACTGTATATTACGGTAAGACCTTTGCTAAGAATACTACATACTTGATCATAGGGCACAGAGAAATCAAGCTGGTACTGGCTAGCTTTCTTAGAGTTGGAAGGTTCAATGCATTCTACCAGAGGAGAAAAGTCATCAACAATCTTACTGAGTTGAGAACCCTGTAAACTACAATGACAACTGGCCTGGCAAGGTATATCCACTTGTGTAATAGTGGCATGACCATTATGAGTAACCAACCACTTTCTGATTGGATTCCAGGCCTGATCCAAAGAATGAAATTCATGTCTGGTACTGTTAGCTGGGTCAAAAAGTCCATGGTTGGCTAAATCATAGACTCTAGTGGAAAACCTAACACTGCTAAATGGGCATAGTAATAAACTGTGCCCCAAGTTCTAATCTTTAAGTTCATAGATTAGTATATCTCTCAACCCTCATCAGAAAAGATTCTTTTTGCAGTAGATGGTTATTAATTCAGAGACCTCTCCCTACTAGTCAACTTGAAGAAATTAAGAGACTTTGTGGCATGCTGAGCTCTAACTAGGACATCTCTGTCATGACCTTCCCCATCAAGGCTCAGGGATCATCTCAGAAGAGAGGGTAGAAAGACTGTAAAAGCCAGAGGTAGTGAATATCTGCACTGGAAGAACATTTGCCAGACATGACATGGACACTGCTAACATGAGCTCACAGCAGCTGTGACAACAGCACAAGACCTATACAAGATCAAGACAACCAAAATTCCAGCATGAAGTTCATGAAGTCCCACCCCTAGATGAAGCATTATTGGCAACTGATAAAATTCTAGGGGAGGGAAAGTCAGTTATACAAGCCTGAGAGGCTAGCTATGCTCCAGAAGATGGAACCTCCGTGTGCATGTATATGCTGCACTAAGTGGACAAAACAAATGTGTGTTCTAATGAGATGAGTGTGTTGTCTAAGTTTATTTAAGTAATTAATTCTCAGCTGGAAGTTTGATACTAAATGTTGGTGGCAGAACACCACCAACATTTTTCACAGTTGGTCAATATTTAGATTCCATAATCACCAATGCTGAAAACACTGCTTTGCATAAATACATACAACAAGATATATACTACAAAATGACAACACCATATTTAAGCAATTTCAGAAATTATTGGAAATTCTGTCCTAATCCTAGGCCACATTTTATCTAACAATTATTTTATGAAACTCAAGTCAACAACTCAAATAGCAGTTTTTAAACTCAAACATTTGTATACAGTCCAGTCTAAAGATGTACTAATTTGATATTAATATGCTGAAGAATGCCTGTAGGAAAATATTGGTTTTTACCCATACTTAAACCATTATGTTTTGATAAGAACAAAATCTTTGCATGTATAATAAAAACACTGATCTCCATGACTACAATAGGCTCTAATCTGAGCTGAGATGGTTCAGGCAGTGCTCTTTGGAGTTGAGTGGCTGGAGGGCATGTACAATGTTTTAAGAATCAAGTGAAGTCGTGAGACGAAAGATGAACAAGCCCTGCCAGAAACTCCTCAGACACATTGTAAGTTTGCTTTCTGTTTAATTTGTGTGTACACATGTTCATGTGTGTGTTCAACTGTGTAAGAGTGTGTACACGTGTATGTGGAGGTCAGCAGTCAGTTCCGGGTGTCCTCCTCAATCACTTTCCACCTCATGTGATGAGACAGGGTCTCTCACTGAACCTAGAACTCACTTATTCAACTAAACCACCTGGTCAGTGGGTCCTGTAGACCCTCCTGTCTCCGCCATCACAGTACTGGGATTATAAACACATACCCCTATGCCTAGCTCTTTACATGGGTTTAGGGGGATCAAACCCATGACTTTATGCTTGCATGACAAGTCTAGTACTGACTGAGCCATCTCCCAGCAGAAAGAATACTTGGAGTATCCAAGTTTATTTTTCTTTTATCTTTTGTTTGTTTGTTTTGTTTTGAGACAGGGTTTTACTGTGTAACAGCTCTGGCTGTCCTGTAAGTAGCTCTGTAAACCAGGCTGGCCTTGAACTCACAGAGATACACCAGCTTCTATCTCCCAAGTGCTGGGATTAAAGGTGTGCACCACCGCCAAGCTATCTCAGCTTCTAACTCTTGCTCTCTCAAGAGAATCACCAGATAAAGCCAGACATCTTTGGAAATCACAGCTCTGGATGAACCCCTGTAAAAAGGAGAACTAGGTCACGGTGCTGAGGCCAGAACTCACTACCCATCTTCCATGGTGGAGCTGATCTCTTTTTTCTTTGTTGAGACAGGGTTTCACGGTGAGCTCCAGGATGGCCTGGAACTATGTAGACCAGGCTTGTCTCGAGCTCACAGAGGTCTGACTACCTTTGCCTCTGGAGTGTTGTGATGCAAAAAGGATGCATCATATTATTTGAGACTGTCTCCTTCAGTCATTCATTGATTCTCTGTGGGGTGGTGACCCAGTTCAAGACACTACAAATCAGAAAATACTTCAGATGTTTAACAGCTGCTTGTAACAATTTGACCTTTTATTGATCTTGATTGGAATAAACCATTTAAAAACTCCATGAGATAGCAAATTTTGAAAAAAAGTTATTATTTGTTAATTAAGTATGTCAATATTATGGTTTTTGAAAGAGGTTTACTATTTTAGAAAGTTATACTATAAAATTTACAGGTGTAATGATATGATACCTAGAATTTCCATCAAAATACTTCAAAGAAGCAATAGATGAGCAAAGATGTTGGCCCTGTTAGACTGAGATGTGGCTCAATGAGGAATACATTGAACTGCTCTTACTCTTGATATTTATGAAAATGTAACAAATGTTTTCCTAATGAATCTGTTCCTGAAGGAATAAGCTCTAGGCTCATTAGTTGATTTTCCACTCAATAAATATTTTACCAAGCTTGTGTCCATGACCCACCAGCTCATGCTAGGGCTGACTTGCCTAACATCTACAAAATAAGAATTCAATTCACCACCCTATCCATCGTGAGACATCTCTAAGAGGTGGCTTTTTTATTGCTGTTTGTTTTACCACAAATATCTCAGCATTCAGCTCACGAGCAACAGGAAGGCACATAAGCCATGATACTGATCCATGTAACATCAAATGGTGATTTCACATGAGCCCCAGTAGAGGCCATCTCTGTCATTTGAGATGACACACCCAGTTCTAAGTGCTCTTCTGACTGAATGGGTCATCTTCCGTCTCAAAATCCTTCTTTCTAGCTAGTTAATTCTGACAGCAAGCTTGTCTTTGGTTTAATGTCAGTGCAGATTCACTAAAACACTAGTACTTTTTTAACCAAACATTTTGGCAGGTGGTGTGGGGGGAACAAAAAACAAACAAAAAAGACTTGGGGACAAAATGAAGAGAGAAGACGGTGAGAATATAAGGACAAAATTTTAAAAAATAAAATAATTAAAATAAAAATAAAAAACAACAAAATCATTCTGATTAATAGGTTTGTTAATTTATTAATGGATTAATAAAATAAATAAATTATTAATAAAATTACTCTAGATTTTTTAGACCTGAAAGGCTAGGAGAACTCAAACAAAAAATAATGGGAAAATAGATAAAATTGGATGACAACAGATAATAAAATGAAACAGAAGACAAGATTCTGCAGCAGATTCCACACACACACACACCCAAAAGACACTCATCCTGTGGCCCCGGGGATGCTGAACCATAGGTAGCGCTGAACTCAATATACCCTATATAGTTCTAGATTATATGTAAGTGTGATAAAGTATAAACAGGCACAGTGAGAGGCAGCAAGAATAACAACAGTAAATAGAACAGCTATAACAACAGATTGTACTGAAAAGCTGTTCAAAGCTTCTGAATTGTTCATTTCTGAATTGTCCACTTACTATTTCAGACGGTGGCTGACCCAAAGTCACTGAAACAATAAAAAGTGATAGCAGGTCACTAAAGAGCTGCTGAGAGGTTCCAGACACAAACAGAACAGAGGGATTTGTAACAGAACCCTAAATATAGTGGCCAAATTATGTCCACTGTTGGGGCTCAGGGTTGCTGTGTCATTAGCATTTTTTTCACCCCCAGTGGGGCGATTTAGGAAAGAATTCAAGAAGCAACAGCTAGAGATAGTGGAGAACTCTTAGAGAAGCCTTGTCCTTCCCGGAAAACCCCAAAGGATGCTGGTTTTCTGGAGCTTTGAGGACCTTTATTTCTCTTTCAGGGCCTCCAATGACCTCAGCAGGTAACAGACAATTGGATGCACCTCTGTGTAGGTCCAGGACCTAATGCAGCAAAATCTGTGTTGAATTAACATGGTTACTACAAAGATGGGGGCTTAAAATGGGCAACAGTAAAACCTGAATAAAAAAAATCTGAATAAAAGTTGGTCTGTTCCTTTCCAGCCTGGAGGCTAGCTCGCCAATATGAACTTTTTTTCCATTTGGCATAAAGAATGATGCATTCAGAAAGGTTCTGTCAAGTGGGTCTTGCGGAAATACTGGTGTCGGCATAGCTAACACTGTGCTCACTGTGTGACATGAGCCTGGCAGATATCCTGCTCGCGCTCTGCCCTGAGGTTTTATTAATCATACCTCACAAAGGGCTCCCTATTTGCCAAGAGCTGATGCAAACCCACAGGCCTCAGGAACTCTGTCACGGTAGTGCATTTGTTTTTCTTTTTCCTATAATTACGTTTAAAAGAAATCTAAATCTGTACTTTTTTCATTATAAAAATAACATAGTCATAAAATGTAAAAAGCCAAGGAAGAGAGAAGCCATGCATTCTTTCCTTGCTGCCACAAACAACAGTGAACGTTTTGATACACTTCTTTACCATTTTCAATTTTTTTGAAAAATTATAGAAGCTGTATTTTTGATTCATGAAACATTTCAAATACACAAAAAGTAACAACAATGAACGTTTTGATATACTTCTTTACCATTTTCAATTTTTTTTGAAAAATTATAGAAGTTGTATTTTTGATTCATGAAACATTTCAAATACACAAAAGGTAACATAACAGATATCTATATGCTGTATCTAACTATATCTCACCATTAAAATAAAAATATTACCATTTTACTATATCACTGCCATGCTCTCTTCCCTTTAAAACACGGGACCTGATTGTAGCTCTGTAGGGACTCTCATGTGCAAGGCACTAGGTACCATTTCCAGACTCAGGATAATAAACAAGAACAGGCATAGCAAAGCACCCCCAGGCTGCAAAGCACCCCACCTGCCTGCAAAGGTGACAATTGTGCCATTCAGCATGTCTCAGTGTCCGGCTGCTTTTTCCTGGATTGTGCACGGATCTGACATCTATTGCTATTTCAACTGTCCCTGAGATGCACACAAATGGTAACCCACTGTATTTTCTGCTTTTCCCTCTCAGCGTCATGTTACCTAGACATTGTTGAAATATTCCCAGACTGGAAACCTTCATTCTAACTGCTGCACTGAGTGAGTAAACCAGCTAATTCTCCTCCCCAGGGAGGGTTAGGTTGCTGCTGCTTTGTTGTTACAAACATTTTGCACAAACCCTTTCAGTGACTTCTTGTGGACAGGACTTACTGGACCCTGATATGCATTCTGTCTTCTGTGCCACATCCTCACATTCAGCCAACTGCAGACAGAAAACACCCCAAAGACAACTGCGTCTGTTTGGAGCTTGTCAGTGTGTTTGTTTTTTTTCCTTGCCATTATCCCCTAAACAGTCCAGTACAATAACTATTCACATAGTCGCTATTTACAAAAACTTATATTGAGTTAAGAATTATGGGTAATCTGGGGATGATTGATGAGTAGGGGAGGGTGTGCATAAGATAGGTGTAAATCTTACACCGTTCTGTGTAAGGCACGTGAGCATCTCCAGATGTTGGTGTTTATAGAGAGTCCTGAACCAACTCCTCCACACATGCCGAGAAGCAACAGCACATGCATCTTTGTTCTTAAGAGAAAGTGACAGACTGCTTGCTCTCCAAAGGATTTGCATAATGTATACTCCAATTTTTCAAAGTTTCATTTTCCCTAAGGGAAGGTAAGCTATACAACTTCATCATACTACAACAGGCCATCTACACCATGAACCAACAAAACATGCTTGCCAGGGTGTGAATATTGGTGTCCTTTCAAAATTCATGTGCTGGAACTTAATTATAACGTGGTAGAATTAAGATGTGGAACCTTTAGGAGGTGCTAGGTAAGGAGGCCACACAAATGGGATTAGTGCCTCCCCTACTCCCAGTGCTGGGAATTGACCCCAGGACACTATATATGCTAGGCAAGCACCCTACCACTGAGCTACACCTCAGCCCTGAGATTAGCACCCTCATAAGAGAAGCCATTAATCATTACATTTGCAAGTTCCTTGACCTTGGGCTCGCTTGAACCTCAGAACTGAGCGATAGACTTATGTTGTATATAAATTACCCAGGCTGAGGTATTTTGTCATAGTCACACAGACCATGTTCTTAGTAGAACAGGAAACATCCATATAAAAGTAAGCCATTAAAACTAGTTCCTTTGTAAGGGAAACAGGAAACAGCACTATCATGAAGAAAAGGCATAGAAAAAAGCTGCCCACCTCACCTTGGCACATGGAGGAGAAAAGAAACTCCTGTGAGAATCTGAATCACAAAGACGTCTGATAGGCTGGGCACTGAACTGCTGATCACAGCATTGTTGGTGGTTTGTAGACGAATTTCTGATGGTCTTATTAAATAAAACACACGGAGCCAAATATGGGGTGAAAGCCTTAGAGAGATCAGGGAAATAGGGAAAGCCACCAGCCAACCTTACCTCACCAACTCTGCAGCTTTCAAATGCAAGTTACTTCCTGTCTACCCACGTCTATATGTCTTGCTGTTCTGCCATATGATTTACTCTCTCCATTTAGCTACAACACTTCCTTTTCCTATACAGCTCTATCACTTCCTGTCTGTCTATACAGACCTTCATACCTCCATGGTTAACTAGTTTTGGAATTTAAGGCATGAGCCACCACACCTGGCTCTGTTTCCAGTGTGGCCTTGAACACACAAAGATCCTGCCTGCCGAGTAATAGGATTAAAGGCGTATGCTACAGCTGCCTCACTTCTTTGTTTACTTATAATGGCTGGCCTTTTTCCTCTGATCTCCAGGCAAGCTGTATTTATTAAAGCACAAATAAAATATCACCACATTTCAGCACAAATAAAATATCACCACAGTGGTTGGTTGTGCCAGGGGCTTATAGAAGATTCAAATGTTGATTCTCATTCATTCATTCATTCATTCAGTCAGTCAGTCGGTCATCAAGATGTGGTCTCTCTATGTAGCTCTGACTGTCCTGGAACTTGCTATATAGACTAAGCTGACCTCTGCCTTTCAAGTGCTAGGATTAAAGGGATGTGCCACCACACCCTGGCCCTCAGATGTTGATTCTTTATAGATGACTGGTGGTAGATGTTGAAGTGGAAAGCATGCCTAGCACATAATGACTTCAGTTATTTATAGCCACTACTGAGCCATGTGTCCCTCCATGCTGTATTTATGAGATTTCCTCGAGTCGCTCAAGTTCCTGTTCTACCATCCTACTGACCACCATGAGCTGTGGTTTGAATGTAAGTGTTGTTCCCTAAACATCCATACACCAACAGTTTGTTCCCCAGGGTGGTTTATTCAGAGGTGCTGTGGCTTTTTAAGAGGTAGTGCCTATTGGGAGGACCTTAGGCTACTGAGGATATACCCTCAAAGTGGACTGTGGGTTTCTTATCTCTCAGTCTCTTTCTACTTCCTGGCTTTCACTATTAGCTGGTTGCTTTGGCATACCCTTGCCATCTGGTACCCTCCATCAGAAGCCAAATAAATAAGCCATTCAGTCTGATTTATATCTGTAAATTGTAAACCAGATAACCCTCTTCTCTTTATAAATTAATAGCCTTAGATATCTGAACACTTCATCTCCAGTTGGTTGCATTATTTGGGGAGGTTTAGGAGGCA
Organism: Peromyscus leucopus; assembly: GCF_004664715.2. Classification (NCBI taxonomy): domain Eukaryota; kingdom Metazoa; phylum Chordata; class Mammalia; order Rodentia; family Cricetidae; genus Peromyscus; species Peromyscus leucopus. Next base: position 29,376,814 of record NC_051067.1, on the reverse strand, counting down.
CATGAAATGAGTCTTTTCTGTCCCACCAGCCAGTTCACAAATAATGACAAGGAGACTTCTTATTAATTATGAAAGCTTGGCCTATAGCTTAGACTTGTTCCTAACTAGCTCCTATAACTTAAATTAACCCATATTTTTATTAATCTACATTCTACCATATGGCTTTTACCTCTATCCCATTCTGTGTGTCTGACTCGTTCTGCGTCTGGCTGGCTTCTCTGCCTCTCTTCTTCCCAGAGTCCTCTCTGTGCCTGGAAGTCCCGCCTATACCTCCTGCCTAGCTATTGGCCATTTGGCTTTTGAATAAACCAATCAGAAGGCACCTTGACAAAGACACATCTTCACAGTGTACAAAAAGATTATTCCACAACAGGTACAACCATGTTGGGAGAAGTATGTCCCTGGAGGCTGGCTTCAAGAAAGTATCTGTTCCACTTCCAGGTCACTCTCTCTGCTTCGTGCTTTGGTTCAAGATGTGAGCTCTTCGCTTCCCTGTCCAGCCTCCAAATCTACCTTCTGCCATTCCTTCCTGCTGTGATGGTGATGATGAGGACTCTTGTCCCTCTTGAACTGTAAACCAAATGCACTCTTCCTTTTAGAAGTTATCTTTGGCATTTTTTTTTTAATTATTACAGCAACAGAAAAAAAAATAATACAAAAGTACCTGCCTAATTTTTTTTTTGTAGGACACTTGAGATCGATTGGCAGTGCGATTTCAGAAAGGAAAACGTGAACCAAAAGTGCCTTGAACACGTAACTGAAATGGCCAACACTGCTCCTGCGTTAGTGAGCTTTATATCACTGTCACAGAAGCCCTGAGCTAGTCACTCTAGGAGAGGAGGGTCCTTTGGCTCACTGTGCTGGTCATGGGCAGTTGGTCCTACTGCTTGAGGCCCCTGATGAAGCAATCGTGTCTAGCTGGGAAAAGAGATCGAAAGAGGAAACAGCTGGAGTCTCATAATTCCCTTCAAGGGTGTACCCTCAATGACCTAAAGACTAGGCCCTCCCTCTTAAAGGTGCCACCATCTCCTGCCAGTGCCAGGATGAGAAAGAAACCTTTAACACGAGGGTCTCTGGGTGACATTTATCTACACCACAGCAATTCCCAGAGAAGAAAGGACCTATCGGGACAGGAAGTGAACAGGAAACAGACAAGAGATGAGGTGACATAAACACAGACTTGTGGGAGATGCTGCTAATGTGGACTCTTCTCCACACACAGTCCAGCTGCAGCTTCCTCCTTTTCAAACAGTATTCAGGCTCCCCGTAAGCCCAGCTTGACAGCCCAGTGCTTAAGACATCGATGAAATGCTACTTCCGCAAAGACCCACAGGTGTTAACACAAAAACTTAGCTCTTGTCCCAGTTTAGCAGTTCACTCTGTAGTCAGATATGCATGCCCAGGCCCCGGAACATGGATTCAAGCTCCCCCCAAGTACCACCTCCACCTAGGAAGTGGATACATGATGATGTTTTATTGCTTACAGAACAAAGAAAGTCGTAAATCAGAGTGTTTACAGGATGCAATGATGGGGGCCACATCTGTGTCACAGCAAAGCAGGGGAATGTCTGCAGGTGCTGCATATCACAGCTGTAGTGCTGGGATTCGTAGAAGCTAATGGCCAGCTGAGAATACATTGTAAGATTTGGGTGGTCACTAGGATGTTGGGTCAGACAGAGGTGTGGGCAGTGAATGGCCTTCAAAAGAACTCAAAATAGCCCTAGATAATTTGGCTCTGGTGTGAAACATTTTAGGTCTCCATAATCTTAAAGTTTAGTTATTTGGCCTTGTTAGGTTCTCTCTCTCTCCCTCCCTCCCTCCCTGCCTCCCCCCGCCCTTGCCCCTGCCGTGTGTGTGTGTGTGTGTGTGTGTGTGTGTGTGTGTGTGTGTGTTTCTTTCTTTTGGGAACTTCACAGGTAATGCTACAAAAAAGCCTGATTATATCCAGAGACAGCTGGCGGCTTTTCTCCTGGCCTCTGGGTTCTGCCGAGATGCAGGATGAGACTCTCATTATGAGACAACAACATCAAAAACACTGCGTGGCTTGGGGGTGCCCTAGATATCTGGTCTCCACTGACTATGGATATCTCTGTGCATCTCAGCTGAGCAGTCAAGAGGGGTTCTGGGCAGCCAACCTAGATACAAAGAATCATTCTTGGACTCACCCAAACATTTTATGGCCCGACTTTTCCAGTCAGGAGTGCAGCTGCCTGGAGACACTGGCAATGTTATCAGGGGTTACTTCACCAGCTCGCTCCAGACAACAGGAGATACCTCAGACTGTCTGAGAAGCTAAGTTTCTGAAAAGAGTTGACAGCAATTTTGGGAAAGAATCCACATGGCTGGCCAAGGTCACTCGCTCCCTGAATTGCCTTGCACAGTGTGCAAGGCTGGGTGCAAACACACACCTCCCCTCCTGGTTCCCCAGGGATGTAGGGTAACATTTTGTAGATTCTTCTTTCCATTTACAAAGAGCCTGTGTGCAGGGAAGGAATGAAACCCCAAGCTCTAAGGATTTATGCTGGGGCCAGGATAGGGGGAGGGGAACCTAATCCCAAGACCAGCTGCCCCTGGAAGGCTGTTTGCAGTGCTAGGGAGCCTGTAAGCATCTTTGTTTGCTGGGCAAGGCTGGGAAAATGACTTGCCTGAGCCCTGTAGCCAAAGGCTCCGGGAGAAAGCTGACATTCTTCTTCCTGTTTCCAGGGGAAGGGGAACAAATCCATTCAAGGTTCAGCTTCCACACACTGGCTAAACACTCACTCACAGGCTGGTGCTTTAGCTTGGCTCCTGAGCCACTTAGAACTACTCATTAATTGGCACTGTCTTATCGGGGACAAACAATCCCATAAGTAACGCTCATATCCCATAATAGCAAGTAACTGACAGCTACCCTGTCCGGCGTGTTCCCCCTCCCCCTTTTGGGAAATGACTTCTGGTCACTCGGGGCCTTTCTCGTTTTAAGCAGGCTGAGGCCAAGGTGTGAAGCTCCTCATTCCCAACATACATCCCACTGTGCAGTGTTGGGAAGCGGTTGCTTTGGAGCACGTGGCAAAATGTGTCCCCCAAGGGCCAAATGAACAGGCCTCTGCATCCTGGCCATACTGTCTTTCATTCAAAGCCAGTGGCTTGCGGGGGAGGGGAGTGTCTTGACTCAGGGGACCAGGGGACAACATATGAGCTCTCTTTGTGTGAGGGAGGCCTCAGAGGCTGCTGCCGACCCTGCCGTGGAGATGTGGCTTCTTGAACCTTCCAGGCTGTGCAGGTAGAGGCAAACCAGCTGTTCCTCAGGGCAGCATGCTTTTCCTGGGAAATGTGAGGCACAGCCCTAACAACAGTCATTGAATCTTGATCCCTGTAAGGCCGTTGGGCTGTGAAAATGTTGGGCTTGGAGCACATATGAGTTAGAGTACTTTCTGGAATAAGGAAACAATCTCTTTTAACTCTCCTTTCCCGACCACAGGTGTCTGACAAGTTCAAAAGTCAATATCTCAGCCATATTTTTTTTTTTTTTGGAAGGGGCACAAAATCCACAGTGGAAGTTCCACAATGATGCACAAAAATTCAGTCCTCATCCACAGAGGCTCTCCCTTCCTTCAAGTGGTGTGTGATAACCACAGCAGGAGCTGTGGAGCCAGGAGCCTTGGAAGCCCAGCTCTCCCCCACTGTGAACAAACTGAGTTCTCCAAGCGATTGTCTCCAGATCTGTGATGTGAGGGTCCTCAAATGCATGATTCAGAGAGAGCCAACAGATATGAAAGTATTTCTAAACAGCATGAAGTTGATTGTGATGGCACCAGGCAGCTAACTTTGTGTCCTCTCTGTCCCTGTAAGTAACCCCTGGAAACTCACTGGTTCACCAAGTTGGACTTGGTGATACTGTTGCTCTAGTCTGCCATCATTGAACTTGGGGATACTGCTGCTCTGCTCTCTCATTGTTGGACTTGGTGATACTGTTGCTCTGGTCTGTCATCAGTTCCCTGGGTGGGGTAAGTAGATATCCATTCAGATAGTCCCCAGAAACAGTGTCTCATAGCATTCAGCCGCCTCCAAGGTTCCCCTCCCAGGGACCCTACTCACCCAAAATGGCTCAGGTGTTGCAGTGTGGTTTTTAACCTGGGAAAGAAAAAGGCATGGCCAGCAAATCACTGATGCCAAAACCTGGCAACATTCACAGCATTAGGAGGGCCTAGCGGGTAAGTGCCCCTGAAGGGGACTCACCCTCAGACAATGTCACAGAGTAGAGAATAGGGTGCATATCCATCATCTCTCATTAATCTGGCATCACTCCGCTCAGGCCAGTGTTTGGAAAAGCCTTCCTCTCTGCTCCCAATCTCTCTTCTTCCTTCCTCCACAATGTTCTAGGTCTCTTCTATCCCTCTGATTCCCTGGGGGAATCCTGGCCCCATAGCATGGCTCTAGAGGTCATACCAACTATGTATTTTTGTCCTCAGGGAAGAGCATCGGGAGCAGGAGTTAAGGAAGTTTTCCTGCTGTGTGGAAGCTTCTAGAAGTAAGTTTCTAGACACTATGTCACCAGTTCCTATACCAAGCCCCCTCATCACTAGAACAAAGAAGGGGAAGAGAAAGCCAGCCTCACCATATACCTCAAATGTTTTCTGTGACTGTAGCATCAGACACTGTCCCTTTTGGGCACTTCTGGCAGCAGGAGCTCTTCTGATGTCCATAGAGTTCCAAGACAGAGATGCTATTGAATCCCCTTCCCCTCCCCTGACAGCTCATTGCCAAGGAGAAATGGTAACTCCCCCCCCCCAGACATCTTAAAAATAGCAGAAGGGTCAGGGGAAGGTTAAGTGACCTCCACAGGGCCATGCCAAGCTCAGGAAGTTCTGATGCTGAGACGTGTCGGTCTCCAGAGACCTGGGAGCTTGACACAATGGGGTCCTTTCTAACATCTGCTGCTACAGGCTGATGAGCTAAATCAATCCCGGTTCCTTGTAATCAGCGGAGGCAAATGGCCTGCCCTTCAAACCAGCTGTCGGCAGTGACTATAAATTGGTTCATTTTATGCAGAACGATGCCCTGTGATAGGCTGTCAGCTAAATAAATGCTTTCTTCGATGCCACTTGAAACAGCAAGTCAAAGAGGGACAGTATATGAACGGAAGGAGCCAGAGCACTGAGCAACCATCTCCTCAGTTGTGTGGAAGCTCTATAACAGTTAGACAGGGGCTAAACTTTGAGGTTTAACTCCATCAAGGGCATCATCCTTACAGTGACACCTCACATCTACAGAGCAACTGTGTCCCAGGCTCCAGACGAAGGGGATAGCTGAGCTCTCTGCTTCTTGATGGACCAAGATGGTGCTGCAAGCTCCTATTAACATAAGCCAAGCTTTCCCGGGCTGCCATGATGGACTGTACTACAACCATTAAACTGTCCTGCCTTAGGCTCCTTCTCTTAGGGCTTCTGTCACAGGAGTGAGAAAAGTAATACAGATTGAAGGGAGGAGAGTTTTTATAGCATTTCGTACCAAACAAAAGCAAAGATAATTTGGAGTTATAATCAGAGGTGTAATATTAATGTTATAAACATTTCAAGTTCCCTGACACCAGTGTTGCCGCTGGGTTTCAGGAAACAGCATCACATTCTGTAGCCCAGGCTAACCTAAAATTCACGAAGCATTTTAGGCAGGCCTTGAACTTGCAGCATCTTCCTGACTTAGCCTCCCACATTAGATATGTGTTTATTTGGGGTTTTGGTCAAGTTTCTTAATTCCTCCTGTCCTTCTGTTTTTCCTTAGACCTGTGCCTTACAGAAAGCTGTTCTCTAATTCCACCCTGGATATCTTAGGCGTACAGCACTTCTAGCCTTTGCAGGAGGAGACCACTGAAACTTAATGAAGTTACAGACCACACATCCAAAGGGTCTTCTCTGTAACGAGTTATTAACTACAAAGAGGTAAGATGTAACATCCTTCAAATATAAGGGAGATGAGGACTTTTTAAAAACTTAGTGTAAGTTGTATAAGTTGGCCAAGGGGATCTGAATAAAGATGAGTTAAGATCTGGATAAGAATGACACCTGCGCCCAAGCTAGGATTTGAAAGACACCTGCTTGAGGCTATAATCCCTCCTAATTAAAGATGCTATGGGAGACTCATCATGGGTATGAAATTTCTACAGAGACCTTCATAACGAGGCAGCATCATGTACTTTCAGAGTGATGTATGTGTCACAGTTTTTATGAATGACAGCTATAACTTGAAAGGGAAATAGGAGTGTCTTGACAAGCCTTTGTGCCATGGCCTTAATTTATGCAGAGATAAGTGTGGTTTTGATTTCACATGTAGGGATATATGGAGCAAGAGATTTTCAGAGGCTTTCTACCTGGGGCTGGGAGTGGGGCTGGGGTTGATGGGAAACTCTTGGGCAATGGCCCAACAATTGGTAATAAACATGAAAGTGGAGCATTTGTTGACCAAATTCTCAAGTGTCAACTGCTTGAAGCTGCCCCATCTTTCATTAGGAATGTCCTGGCCAGGGAATTTTTTTGGTGGAGGCAAATCTGTTTCTATATTTTCTGAGCTCCAAAGTAGTTCTCTCAGTTAGCCACAAGGGAGTCCACAAGCAGTCTAGGGAAGAGGATGTCCTCTGGCACTGTAACATCTGGTAAGGAACTGAAGACAGGTAAGGCCACCTCGTGAGGGTGGAATATGCGAGAGGACTTGCATCCTGTCTTAAGGAGGACATGGTAGACTGGTGAGCTTTAGGGTTATTTCTATGTTCCAAAGTGCCATAAACAGACAGATGTGGATGGGCACAGGCTCAGGGGCAGGAAGAGGATTTCTAAGACACGTTGTGTGTGCCCAGCCACATTCACTTAAGTAGCGTAAAACACGGGGTTGACAGGGGCTGTATCTTACGTTAGAAGCCCGTGAATGACTTGTTGCCATAGAAAGTGATCTGAGGGAGGCTGGAGAGATGTCTCAGAGGTTAAGAGCACCGACTGCTCTTCCAGAGGTCCTGAGTTCAATTCCCAGCAACCACATGGTGGCTCACAACCATCTGTAATGAGATCTGTCGCCCTCTTCTTTATACATAATAAATAAATAAATCTTTAAAAAAAAAAAAAAAGAAGAAGAAAGTCATCTGGGAGGCACTTTGGGAGACACAAGAAGAGGGAGTCAGGGCCTCCTCAGGGAGGCTAATAGAAGTGCCTCTTCGTTTTTTAATTATTAAATTAAATTTGATTATTTTTGAGTTAGTTTCATGTAGCCTCAGCACTGAGTTGAACTAGAGATCTAGCTGAGGATAACCTTGAACTTCCGATGCTTCTTACTCCACCTCCTGAAAGCTAGAATTAAAGGCATGCACCACCATGTTAAGGTTGTATGGTGCTGGGCTCCTGGGCTTCCTACATACTAGGTATGCTAGCTAGTTTCTGTTGACTTAACACAAACTAGAGTCACCTGAAAGGAATGACCTCAGTTGAAAAGTAGCCTCTGTCAAATTGGCATGTAGGCAAATCCTTGGGGGCATTTTCTTGATTGATGATTGTAGTGGGAGGGTCCAGCATATTGTGGGTATTGCCACCCCTGGGCAGGTAGTCCTGGGCTGTATAAGAAAGCAAACTGAGCAAACCATGAAAAGGAAGCCAGTAAGCCGGGCGGTGGTGGCGCATGCCTTTAATCCCAGCACTCGGGAGGCAGAGTCAGGCGGATCTCTGAGTTTGAGGCCAGCCTGGGCTACCAAGTGAGTCCCAGGAAAGGTGCAAAGCTACACAGAGAAACCCTGTCTCGAAAAACCAAAAAAAAAAAAAAAAAAAAAGAAAGAAAGAAAGAAAGAAAGAAAGAAAGAAGCCAGTAAGCAGCATTCATTCCTCTATGGTCTCTGCTTCAGTTCCTGCCTCCAGGTTCCTGCTTTGGCTTCCCTTGATGATGGACTATAACTGTAAGATGAAATAAACCTTTTCCTCTCCAAACTGGTTCTGGCAAGCAGCCCCAACTGTGCCATGTCCCTGTTAAATAGGCACCTCAGGTTAGAGTTCAGGGTGGAAGGCAGGGTATACTGAGATTCATACCCTGTAACAGGTAGGAACTGAGGTATACTGGGAGAACATGCCAGATCTGCTTTGACATGTTAAATAGGCACCATTTGTCCCGGGTTTGAAACTTAGCAGTCCCCAGCCTCTATTTTAAAAGTTTGAACAGATGTCAGGGCCTTTTGTGGGAGAAAAGGCAGGCTGTTTTGTAAGTAGCCACAACACTTAGCTGGGTGTAGAATTTGTGAATGATGAATATGTTGCCACTGGAATCTGGAGAGGACTCACTGTGGACTTGCTTTCCCTTAATGAGTGTGTTATACAGGTTACCTTGGTAGAATGTGTCATTAATCTAATGCCACCCCTGTGTCCTGGATGAAGGGGGATGTGGGTAAGATATTGTATAGCAGCAAAGCTGTTCAGGTCCCCGTGGTGTGCTGTGTCCCTCCAGAGAAGACAGATTGTGCCTGGATGGCTGTTGTGGGAAGCTGTGTACAGAACATACTGGCCAATCTATAAATAACCACTTGTGGCTGTGGATGAGGTAAGATGGGCAATTTTAATAGTTCTGGGTACTGGAGGCCGTAGTAGAAGGAACCACAGGATTAAGTGAGCCCCCAGGAGTTCTCATTTATCTTCCTCCAGGTTCAAGAACTAGCAAAGCAAAAATTGGGTCTACTAAACAGATAAGCAGTGGGAAAGTCATTTCCTTTTAATTAGATATTAGGTAATAAGCTTTAATTATTAAAGGTCATTTTAATTAACATTGGGCAATATTAACTACTTTAACTGAGAGTCTGTGGGGCCTAGTTATCAAATTAATTTGTAATTGCCAATGACTTAATTTAATTTGAATTTATCACTCATTGTCTGAAAGTTTCTGTGCTCAATATAGAATATTTTAGGTCTCTGGATACTATATAGGACTATACGAAAATTGTAATTAAATTTATCATACCTATTTTCCCTCTTTCATATCAATTTTTTTGAAGACTACAGGGTGTTAATATTCTGACCTGTCCCCTTGAAATCCCACCCCTTGGGGCCACCCTGCGTCCTGACGTAGAAGCCTCTTCTTAAGGAAAAACTCCTTCTCTTTCTCTCTCTCTTTCTCTCTTCTCTCCATCTCTCTATTATAATAAGCCATTTCTGCGTGGATTGTAGGATCTGGGTTGTGAATGTCTACCCGCTGCCCCACCGCCATGCCTGCATGGAGTGAGCCGCCTGCCAGCCCACCAATGCATCTGCCCAGCATGTCAGCATGTTTCCCTGCATACTCGGGATACCTTCGGGGGGTCCCCACATACTATTTCATAACACAGGGGGCCTCAATGTTTACACTTACTAATATTCTCAGGTGTAACTAATATGAGTCCCAATATTAAGTCTATGACATTTTGTCAATGAAGTCCCTCCTCTTTTTCCTTTTGTAGTAAGCACTGTGTCATTGGGTTCCAAGCCTAGGATCCCTGTATCCACACTGATGCCACCATAAAAGCCATTCTGAAGCTCGTTTTCCTACTCCTCACTGGGACAGGCCAATCAGGCTTATCGACCACTGGTCAGTACTGTCTGGCCAATTGTTGTAGTTCATTTTTTTTTATAAAGAATACAAGTATATTTGCCAGGAAGTTGAAAAGCATGGCATTGGCATGCTTTAGAATAATTCATAGCAACAAAAAGAGTTGTTGGTTAACTTTTGCACCAAATTGACAATATATTTGGTTAAAATCAGCCAACTAACAAAATTTCATCGTCTTAATCAAGACTGTGGCTCAAATTATAGGGTTTCTTTCTGGGTTATAACATGGCCGAGAACATGTATTAGGCCATGTAAATCCAGATAGCTTATTATCCCACAGATCCTGAGGCTCTGTAGCATGATGCTAGAGCTGGGATCTGGTGAAGACCTTGTGGTAAATTGCATCGTGGTGGGAGCTTCTTTGAATGGAACAGATCATAGTGAGACAGGAATCCAGAGAGTCATTGGAGTTCTGGGAGATTTATGTCCCAAGGACAGTTTTCCTAATGACCATTTGTTTTGCTTCTTTTAAAAGTCCCACCACCTCTTAATTCTGGCAGGCTGAGGACCAAGATTTCAACACATGAAACTTTGGAGGACACACTTAGAGAATATCCAAGTACTGCAGCATTATGTGAGTGAGAGCAGCCTTGAAAACCACTAAATCCTGTCCTGGGGGCCCCTTCCTGAAACCTCATCTAATCCTGATTCTCAAAGACTTCAGTTCTAAATACATTAGCTTGTGAATTGAGGACCTGAGTTGCAGATTGAGTTTTAACAGAGACAAACCCTAGAAAGCACTATCCTGGCCTGTCTCACATACTTGGAGAGAAGTCATACCTTGACAATAATAATCATTGTTCAGGTGGCCATAGTGTTAGGGTTTCACGGCAGGTGGTTGGCGGGGGGGGGTCGGGGTTGGGGGGGTGGAATGGGAGGGAGGGAGGGGCAGCATCCTTGTATGGCTAGAAAACAGTTAGCCGCAGGTGTCTCAGTCTTCTGGCTTTTACAGTCTTTCTGCTTCTCTTATGGTATGTTCCCTGAGCCTTAGATGTAGGGTTTGCATTGTAGATGTCACCGCCATTGGGGCTGGCACCTCGCGGTCACTTATTCTCTGTATTTTAGTAAGTTGTGGATTTCTGTAGTAGCATCTGGCTGCTGCAAAGAGAAGCTTCTTTGATGAAGGGTGGGAACTGCACCCACCTGTGGGTATGAAGATTAGTAGTTAGAATGTAGTTAGAAATTATATGGGTTCAGGAACACATCAGTAGTGGGTTCTACTCTAGAGTCTGGGACCTCTTTGGCCACACGTAGTTTGGAAGTGGTGAGGAAGGGTAATATAGGGAAAGAGGAAGGAAGGAGAGATAACACTACAGATGTCTGAAACAGCCACTGTTGGAATTCCTGGCTACTCTCCCAGCTATGTGGCTGCACATGTGCTGTCCAGTAGCCAAGCAAGAGGCTTAGTCATCCCAGGGCCTTACATCCTGTGTAATCCATGCGCTGCACGGCAATCTATGCACATGCATGGCATAGCTCTGTAAGCCTGAATGCGCATGTGTGGGGAGAATCCATAAAAAATGGGTCACAGACCCGTTCCCCACCCCACCCCCATCCCTGCACAATCTTCTACAGACCTAAGCACCTTCCTCTTTGTTCCTTCTCTTAATAAACTCTTATAGTGGGTTTTGTTGTGCTTCGTGGCCTTTCTAACACGGTGAACAAATAACATTGTGCCGCATAATAACTAACAGCCACAAGGAAACATTATTTTACAAGCTAACTTAAAAATATCTATATAGTCAGGTGTGTAGCACATGCCTTCAATAACAGCACTCAGAAGGCAGAGGCAGGCAGATGTTTGTGAGTACAAGGCCAATCATGTCTAAATAGCTGAGTTCTAGACCAGATACAGCTACACAGTGTGAGACCCTATGCTCAAAAGCAAAAGCAAACAATGAATATATATACATATATTCATTGATATACACATATATACATACATTCTACATATCAATGATATATATATATAGAGAGAGAGAGAGGGAGGGAGGGAGGGAGGGAGGGAGGGAGGGAAGGAGGGAGAGAGTTTAGAGTTATGCCATACAGAATGATAATGCTGCCCACAAGAGCCATAAACTATTTGCCAAAGCCCCAGACACAGAAAATCTTCCTTCAAGTTGTTAGTCAGGGAGACCAAGAGACTTCTAAAACAATATAAGCTATTGCCATTGCCTTTGTTGGCCTCCAAGAACTTGACAAGAAGACTATACTGATAAACAGAGGACTTAGAGGAATTGAGCTAGATCTGACCTTGAAGCCTCCTTCCTGAGAACGAGCTCTTGTGGTATCTAAAGGCACTATGCATGCTGCTGTGGGAGAGGAGCAATTAGTAGTCCTACCCAGCTATGAAGTCTATGAATCACAACAATGACCAGCACAGAAAGAGACCTCCAATGGTGCAATGGTGACACTGCTATCTTGGGGGCAACCAACGGCCATCTAATTGGACTTAAGTCCCATTCTGTTGCAGGCTATTTGATCACACTGTGAGCACCAACATTGCATTATTTACTGGAGGAACCTGCTTCCAGCTGTGGTGTGGCTTAGCCCTAAGCACACACCTTTAATCCAAGAGCATCCTGCTGGACTATTGTGAACAGGATTAAATAAAATCAACCATAGATCAAGAGGTAGATCAAGCAACCAGTTGACAGGAAAAAGCCATAGATGGTAGGAGGAAGTCAGGAGGATGAAGAGAGATACACACAGGAAGTAGATGGGAAGTTCATCCAATTGACAAGAAAAGGCCATAGAGGGTGGGAGGAAGTCAGGAGGATGGAGAGAGGGACACACACACAGGAAGTAGAAGGGAAGGTCATCCAGTTGGAGGAGGGTTTTTTTGTTTTTGTGTTTGTTTGGTTGAGACAGTGTAGGAGAAAGCTCTCTTTCTTTGATGATGGCGGAGGAGAAGGCAGCAAGGAGCTTTCTTTGCCTCTCTGAGCTAGCAGGATTTCACCCCAGCAACTGGCTCCAAAGTCTTTATTGGTAAGATAGAATGATAGAGACTTAGATTAAGCAACACCATTCAATAGGAAGAACTTGTCCCATGGCATCTTGCTGCCACTGGTGGCACCAGTCATCAAGCCAAGAGCTACATGATGACATATCATGTCAGTTTGAGGTAAAAATATATCCTGCTTACCATGTCAATTGGTCTACTACCCTAAAACACACTGTTCTTCTTTCTTTCTTTTTTTTTTCTGAAAATTTGAGATGTAATGAGGTCAGTAAGTCAGGAGGCAAACAGCAAATTACCCAGAAACTATAGTTTGTTACAGTTCCTAGGAGAGAGAAGTCATCACAAAGAATACATTGAGATGTGAACAGAGCAACACAGGGGGCAATGGGCAAGGCCTTGTGTAGTGTGCATATGTATGTGTGCACACATGTGTACAGGTCAGAGGTCACTATCAGGTGTCTCTCCCATCATTACATACCTTAGTGGGGACAGATCTCTAACTGAACCTGGGACTCATTATTGGTAGAGTTGGTGACCAGAGGCCCTGAGATCTTCTTATCTCTGTCCTCACAACATTGGGGTTGCAGGTACATGCTGCCACACTTAGCTTTTATGTAGATCCACTGAGGATCCACTCAGGTCCTCCCTCAGCCTTCACAGCAAACATTTTACAGGCCGAGCTATATCCCTAATTCTGTGGGCAAGGACTTTTATTGGGGTTTCTATGGGAGATGAAATTCTGATTATTTTTTTTTATTTGAATAGAGTAAAATTCACTTTTTGAGGATATGGTACTCTGGGTTTTGACAAGTTTACAGAGTCACGCATCCACCACCACCAGTTTCTTCACTCCCAGCATTCTCTGGTGCTCCCTTTGGAGCATCCTTAACATCACTAATCCCTTTCCATCCCATTTGATTTTGCCTTTTCTCAAATGTCGTATGAATGAGTTGTATAAGGAAAGCAGTTGAACAAGCCAAGGGGAGCAACAGAGTACACAGCAGTGCGCCTAGGACTGTGCTTCAGTTCCTACCTCCAGGTTCGGCCTTGACGTCACGCCCTGACTTCCAGTCAGAATGGACTATAACCTGACATAAACCCTTCCCTCCCCAAGTGGCTTAGTCACAGCAACAGAAAGCAAACCCAGGACAGATTTTCTGTTCTTAATCCAGGAAAATGGTAAGCAAGGAGAGAGGAGAAAAAGAGCACCTCCGAGCTGGGAGTACAGTCATGCCTGCAGCCCCAAGGGAGACCTTCACACACACCATGTGCAGCACACACTTCTCTGCGTGTTCTCGGCACCCAGCAACCAGACAGCATTCCCATGAAATGACTGAGTAAATGTGGGCACAACAGCTACACAATCAATGACTTCCTTTCCTTCCTAAGTATTTCTTTGTGTGTGTGTGTGTGTGTGAGCATGCACACACGCGTGCACACCGAAGCCCTTGGAAGTCCGAGTCTAACTTTTGTCCGTTTTCTCCTTCCCCCATTGGTCCCAGGGGTAGAATCAGGCCCTCATGCTTGCACATCCCCTTTACCCACTGAGCTCTCTTGCTGGCCTCCCTTTTCCTCCTTCGGGATTGAAGCAGGGGAATCACTCAGCTGTCACAAAGGAACAACTTTTCCTGGAATTTGCTAGTTGAGATATCACTGCAGCAGGGCTGAGGATGTAATTCAGTTCGGGGACTGCTTGACTAGCATTCATGAGGCCCTTGGAGAGAGAGAGAGAGAGAGAGAGAGAGAGAGAGAGAGAGAGAGAGAGAGAGAGAGAGAGAAAGAGAGATCTCACATTAGGGCTGAGAAGCAGCTGCTGCCAGCTGCATTTGTGAATGACCTAAGCTGATTTGCAATTCCATGGTTATGACTTTACAGATCTATTCAGACTTTCATGTGTGCAAAGCTCTCTGTGCTGGGTTGGGCTGCAACACTGGTTAGCTGCTCTAATTGGTTGAATTCATAGAAGAATATTTGGAGTTGATTAAGAGAGGTTGATATGTAAATTAATGTAAAGTCTATGTAAATCCATTTTCTAGTGGCAGAACTAACCCCTATCCCACACTCCCCACCCCCACCTCCCTTTTGAACTCATGGGCTCAAGCCGCCCTCTTGTCTCAGCTTCTGGAGTCCCTAGAACCACTGGCACACACCAGCAGACTGTGCTCTACTTGATGCCAGTAGGCAGTCTGACACATGCCACCCAGGAGGCCACGGAGGATCACCTCCCTTCTAATCAGCTTCAGATCCCACCTCCCTTTTCCCAGGAACACACTGTGGAGTTTCAAACCTGAGACAAATGGCTGAGGTGCCTATCAAAGTGGGCCAGCTCGCCAGATTCTCCGAGCACCCCTCAGACCCTGCCAGTTACAGGGTATGGCTTGCACACCACACCTTATACACTGAACTCTCCTGCCCAGGGGCTTGGTTGCCCTTTCCCCGGAGGCTCTTCCCTGTATAATCCAGACATTATGATTGTCTGCCCATTTTGTACCTTTGGCCTCCTGGCTACTACACTTGGTTTCCCTCTCTCCCCTCTGCCCCTCTCCCCACATGGCCCAACTCAGTCTGGTCATGTCCACTGTGGACTCTCCCGGATGTCCCTGCCTCTGACTATCTCCCTTTTATCTGTAATAAACTTTCTCCTCCACCATACCTAGGAGCTGTCCTGTGTTTTCCTTCTTATTTCTTTTTTCTTTTTCCTTTTTCTTTTTTTCATTCACACACAAGAAAGGGAAGCATCACAACTGTCCCTCTTTAGAGTTCAGAATATCATGTGACAAGGAGGAGGGTGGGGTGTCAGGGCTTTGTTAAGGATCACTGAGGGAAAGCTACTTTCTCCTGCTCAAAAGAATGAGCTCTGAGTTCTCCCTCTGCCTCTGGGTGGAAACTTGACTTTATAAAGATCTGTTTAAAGGGCTTGGAGGAGCATGGAGAGAATGCTCAGTGGGTAGTGTTGTTGCTGAAGCATGAGGGCCTAAATTAGGATTCCCAGTGCCCATTACTAAGGTGGGAGAGGGGAGACTGGAGGATTCTGGGGTATACCAAATCAGCCAGTCCAGCTGAGTGGGAACCTTTGGGCTCAGTGAGAGACACTGTCTCTTAAAATAAGGTGAAGCGCAATTGAGGAAGCCACGGAATGTCAACCAACAGCCTCCACACGTGCATGTATATGAACACAACCCACACACTCACACAAACGCACACAGTGAGTGAACACAAGTGCACAAAGTGGGGGCCGCTGTGAAAGAAAGAGTGTGTGAAAAGGTAATAGCGTCTTGATGGTGTTGAAGGTGGTGTGTGCTTTGTGGGAGATCCTAACAAGACAGACTTTTCACCCAAAGTCGTGCCCTTCTTTTCTGGCCACCTTGGCTTCTCATACCCAGCTGCAAGTCCTTTTATTTCTTCCCAATAGAGTTCCCTGTAGATGTAACCAACTGTCTTATTAAATAAGAAACACAAAACCAATGCAAAGAAGAAAGCCAAGAGATCAGAGCTAAGAGCCTTACCTGCCTGCTGCAGCTAGCCAAGAGACCTCTCAGAAAAGGGACCTACTTCCTGTGTGGTTGTCTTTATATAGTCTTTCTGTCCTGCCTTCTCATTGGTTGTAAACCCAAACACATGACTGCCTCGTCACTGCCTGTCTGTAGAGACTTCCAGGTCTTCTATGGTATTGAGATTAAAGGCGTGTGTCTCCAATGCTGGCTGTATCCTTGAATACACAGAGATCTACCTAGCTCTGTCTACCAAGTGCTGGGATTAAAGGTGTGCGCCACCACCACCACGCTCTTGCTATGGCTCTAATAGCTCTGACCCCCGGGCAACTTTATTTATTAACATACAATTAAAATCACATTTCAATACAAATAAAATACCACCATATTTCCCCTTTTCTATTTTAATAAAAAGAAAAAAAGCAAAAGGTTATAACTAACAAAAGAAAAACTATATACAGAAGTACAATAACTATATACAATATATACAAGTAATAAATACCTAAACAATGTCTAGTCCGTTTGTATTTGACAAATTCAGAGAAAATAATTTCATTATCTATCCTAATTTGTTAAGTCCAAAATGTATCTAATTCACTTTCTGTTCCCAACCTTGTTGTTTTAATATTACCATTCCTTTGAACCCTAAGGTCTGTTTTGACAGAAACATAAGGAAACACATGTTTTGCTGCTGGTACTCCTTAACAAGCTCTTTGCAGCAAGATGGGTAGCATCTCAGGAGAGAGTGTATGTGACTCAGGGAGCGTATAACCTGCTCCTGGTGGAGAACTGACCGATTCTTGTCTTGGGGTCCTTTAGCCAAGCTGGAAAAGCCAAAGAATTCAGTTTGATGCACCAAACTGTGGGTGTGAACACACTTTTCTTGCACAGTGTGTAAGTGGGTACACACTCGTCCCATACGGGTAAATGAATGCTATTTCACAAAGCAACTGCCCCTATACTGACATATTCGAAGAGTATGCCCTTTCAAGAAGCAGATCAAATGCTGAAAAAGGGAAGGGATCAGTGGAGGAGATGGCCAGAAAGTTCGTACACTAACAGAAGGAAGTGAAACACACACTGTAGTAGAAACATCTTAGAAACATCATAGCCTCTTCCCTTAAGCCACCTATCTCTAAAAGGAGCAGTGATTGGCAGCTGAGGGAGGAGGGGGGAATTGATTATAAATGACCAGATGAAGAGGGGGGAAATCCCAGAAACAAGTTGCTGCTGTGAGCAGTGGAGGGTACTTGGGAGCACTGACTGGAGCAGCTATTGCAGAACCAGAGAGGGCTGTGCAGGTCCTGAGTGAGCTACTTAACTGCCTTCCCTCTCTGCCTCCTGCACTGTCCTCCTGGTCACCTGTCCTCTCTTTTGGCCCGTAAGAAACTTGGGAAAGATTCAGGGTAAGAGCTGCTGACATATTCTAGGGGTCTTGAAATGATACAGTCTAGGGGTCTTGGTTGGGTGTGTTTTCTCTGCCAGTAAAAGAATTAAAAGGCAGGAAAAATCTGAAGTGCAACAGGTGGCAGAAGAGAACTCCCAAGTACTGCAGACAGGATCAGCAGTTGAAAGACAGTGTTTACTGGGGGTGAGGAAATAAAGGCACACAGCAGACATAGAGAGAAAAGGTCCTCTGCAAAGCAGAGGCAGACTCAGGAAGCAAACATCCATTTTCCTGTCAAGGGCTGAGGGTTTGAAGGCCTCTGAAAAGTTTTCTTTGGCTAATTTAGGGTTGATCAATTTGAAGAAAGATAGGATGGTTGGTTGGCCCTGAACTGATGAATGGCATGTCATGATCCAGTCTTGGACTTGTTGAACCAGCTTATCAACAGGGGCTTGCTGGTGGGAGAAAAAAAAAAAAAGCTGCCAGGCTTTTTGTCTCCAGTGAGGAGGAAGAAGAAGCTGGCCATCTTAGAAATCCACTATCTTTATTACCTGTCTATGGCCCCTCTCCCTATCTGCTTGCCTACCAGGGAGTCTGCCTAACCCCTAGTTTTTCACTGCAACAGAAACTCACAATACAAGTCTGAAAGACTGGAAGTCCTGATGCAGGTGGCACATGGTGGCATAGGCTAATCACAACACTCAAGTTTGAGGTCAGCCTGGGCTACCCAGTGAGTTCCACACTAGCCTGTGTTCATCCCAAAGATTCAAAGAGGAAGACCACTGACCCAAATCATCATGGCCAAATTAATCAAAGCAAACTATTTTTAAAAAATTCATGTATACAGGCTGACTCTCCATAAAAGTGGGGTTCAAGAGCTCAGCATTGGATGTGGAGGTTTTTATATGTCAGGGGTAGGGGCTTTCTCAATGAAAGGTTTGCCTGGCAAAATAGGAGGGATTACAGAAGCAGAACATAAGCATAACAAGTTGGTCATAATGATCTCCTGAAACAAAGACATGATTGCAAGGTGGTGATATCAAGGTTGTCATAACAACAGGTAGTTATAACAAGGTATTGAACGTAAAAACAACAGTAGGGTTGCAAAATGATTATAATAACTGTTTGAAATAAAGACATGTTTGCAGTTTCCCGAAACAGGAATACAGAACCATTTGCAGTTAAGCTTACAGGTGGGGCATAGCCCAGTCCTTGAGAAACAGAGGTTTGATCATAAACAGGAATGAACCTAGTTTGTCTTTACTATAACATGGCTTTTAAGCCTAAGATGGAGGCAGGCTGGCTTATCACCTGAGCTATATAGAATCTATCTCAGACACACAGTAACAAAACTATGACAATCAAATCTCTTTTTGAGAGACATCATTTTGAGAACTACTGGTATAAGGAAAACAGGAAGAAGTCTTCAGAACCACATAAATAATAGCACAGAAATAGACTGTCATGTGTCAGTAAGATTGCTCAGTGGTTAAAGGTGCTTGCTGTCAAGTTTGATGACCTGAGTTTTAACTATGAGCCCCTAATGTTAGAAGAAGTCTTCTGACTTCCACACCTATACTGTGGCACATGTGTATAAATAAATGAATAAATGTTAATTTTTAAAAAGTCCATAATCCTAAAGATAATTCCAGCTACTCAGCTATCTGTTTCACAGTCAGGTAAATCCAAAGAGACATAATGTAGGCTCACATGTAGTATCCCCAGTTCAACAAATATGCCTCCCTGTAAGTCCCAGAGGGTCTTTAACGTGGATAGATTATATACCATAAAGAAAGAGGCTTTCTTGAATGGAAAAACACATATATTAAAAGAAAAGCCAGAGTTTCCACATCTTATAACAAATAAATTATATACTTTACCCTATCCTTTTGGGTATATCATCATCTATAATAAATACTTTCAATTTTAAGCTTGTAATTTTCCAACTGACTTTAAAAAAAATCAAATCCAAATCTTAGACACATATCAAGGTAAAAGAAAGTGGACATAGAGTATTCAGGGTAACAGTGACTGGTGCCATCACCAGGACTGTTGTACCAAAATGAGCCTAGCAGAAGTAGGAGGGAGCTACAGAACTTCAAAGGAAGGGAACAAGAGAGAATAGCAGAGTCGTGGACTGTATCTTGTCTGGGGTGAGAGGGGTGAAGGTTCCTTTTAGCCAAAGTTTCTCCACAGCTTCTAAAAGGCCTTTTGCAGATGTATCAGGAGCACATGGAGCAGTTTGTAGGGTGAGAGCTATTGAGGGAGTGTGTGTGGAACATTTTGTATGGGTATAGAGTGAAGTTCAGTAAGCAAAACATTTAAAAGACAAGCTAAAGAGAAAATATGAAGATAATAAGGAGGAATGGAGTGATCAAGGAGCAGAGCCATAGGGTGGAGGGAACCAGAAGGAATTTCTGTCTGGTCCCTGTGTGTTTAGGCTCCATTTCAAACCAGTTGGGAGTTGTTGGCATGGAGGAAGCAGCATCGTTCTAGGAGGGCACAGATCCCATGCTCCCTTTCATGATGATAATGGATTGAACCTCTGAAATGGTAAGCTGCCACCCCAATTAAATGTTTTCCTTCATAAGAGTTGCCGTGGTCATGGCATCTCTTCACCCATAATCTCACAGACAGCAGATCCTCAAGACAAGCTGGGTAATTATGGGTAGGCTACCATACCTGTCAGGCTTTTACCTCAGCTCCAAATTGCAGTCCACATTACCCACTGATTAATCTCCTATCCCCATTGCTGGCATTTTCCCCTTAAGATTTATTTATTTTTATTTTATGTAGATGAGCATGTTGTTGGCATGTATGTATGTGCACCATGTGTACATATATACCTGGTACCCACTGAAGCTGTAAGAGGGCATCAGATCCCTTAGAACTAGAGTTACAGATGGTTGTAACCCCCATGTGGGTGTTGAGAACTGAAACCGGGTCCTTTGCCTAGCAGCAAATGCTCTTAAGAACTGAGCTGTCTTTTCATTGTTTTTTAAAGTCCATTTCCATTGCTTTTTAAGTTGAAAAATGGTAGTAAGATATCAGTGGATTCTAAGCCAAAAGCTTTCAAACAAAGCAGTCATTTTCTACGGAAATGGTGGAAGAATCACAGGCATGCATCATCATGCCCAATTGGACTCTTCGTTTTGTTTAAAATTTTCACATGCAAGTGAAATTATGCAATGTTTTCGTTTCTGTATGTGGCTTATTTCTCTGAACACAATATCCCCCTGGGTTAGTCTGCATTGCCTCAAATGGCAGTATCTCCATGTGAAGACTGATGTGTTTCATTTTGCAGAGTTTGAAATATTAAAGTATGTGCACCATACCATAGATACTTAGTCAGGATTTCCATGGGCAACTGTTCTGAAAAAGCAGACTGTAGTCACACATTTATTAGAAGTTATGGCCATCATGGGGATTCCCATACAAATTAAGACCAACATTGTTCCAGATATGTCTCTAGTAAAATGAAACCATTTTTTTCATATTATAATATAAAGTATATTATAGATATACCACACAATCCTATAGGACAAGCAGTTATAGAAAGATCTAATTGCATTTTAAAAGATATGCTTAATAAACAGAAAGGGGTAATAAAGACCCCCAGAGTTAGATTGCACAATGCTCTATTAACTTTAAATTTTTAAATGCTAATGAGAAAGGAACGACAGCTGCAGAAAGACATTGGATAGTAGGAAAACAAAAACAAAAACAAACCTGCTGAATTAAATCAGCCTGTGTACTTTAAAGATGCATTGACCTCAGAATGGAAACCAGGGTATGGGTAACGCTGGGGAGGAGGTTTTGCTTTTGTTTCCACAAAAGAAGAAAAGCTACAGATACCGTCAAGATTGACAAGATTAGATTTGAATAGGAGAGACCCCTTAATTAGGAGAGACAATAGCTCATCAAATAGAGTGGTCATTCAATCTAAACTAACTTGTAAGACTAACAATTACTTTTTATTTGATCAGATATAACCTACAAAAAAAAGCAGGGCTTTGTTTTTGTGTTTCCAGGATAATAAAAGCATCCAACAAAGGAATCTAAGGACCACTGGACAAATGAGACACTAGAAAAAGAAGGACGAATCATGAAGAAAAAATGTCACAAGAAAAAGAGTAAATTGGCCATATGGTACAGCACACTTCCAAAAGGATAAAATCTCATAAATCTTCCCAAATGTTTGTTTCTACTGCTCTCTATAGAAATATAAAGCAAATTGCCTTTTTGTGGTCCCAATTCAATTAAAAATCAAAGCTGGCTTTGGAGTTGGAGTGTGGTTCTATCCTTCTTTAAAACCAAGCATGCTTGTTCAAAGAAAATCCAAAATCTCTGTCTCATGTCAGAAGAGCCACCTGGTATGAAACAGAAGACAAACCAAAATTAAGAGACTGTTCTATTGTCACCAACCTCATAATCCTTTGGTAGTGTTTTGACTCTTTAGAACTTTTCTTAAGGTATAAATATTATCTCAAAATTTATAAGATTATGCATGTATACACACATATATTACACACACACACACACACACACACACACACACACACACACACACACACACGCACGCACGCTTTCTGTTATATAGAGCACTAACCAATTCTAGAAATAGGTTCATTTAGCTTCCTGTATGTGATTTTTGTCTTGAGTCTGAAATAGGTAACTGGGAATTAAGTTTGTATACCCCAGATGTCCTTAACAAATTGTGGTCTTTTAACCTCTTGAAGATTTGCTGCATATGACATTTAAAGTGTTTAATTCTCTGCAGTGAACCATGACCATTCCTAACCTTTGAAGTTTCCATAAAGATGATGGGGCCCCACAACAACAAATCCACCTGGACTGTGGTAACACCACTAAGCTGACAAATACCACCCAAAGATCAGCTTAGGACTACAAACTGCTCAGGACAAGTTCAAAGTGGTTAGTGAAGATGATCCAGCTTCGTACACTACTCCAGTCAGGACTTAAGATAAGCCCTTCTTCACTTTCCCATCACAGGGACTGGACAACAGCTAGCCCTCTCAGGACTTGATCATTATCTCAATTTTCTCAAGGTCCCTTAAAGATGTTGGTGCCCCCAGACAACAGGAAGTAATTTCAAGAACAAGACACCCAGGCCAGGTGGCAGTGGTGCATGCCTTTAATCCCAGCACTCGGGAGGCAGAGCCAGGCGGGTCTCTGTGAGTTTAAGGCCAGCCTGGTCTACAGAGCAAGATCCAGGACAGGCACCAAAACTACATAGAGAAACCCTGTCTTGAAAAAACAAAACAAAAAACAAACAAACTAAAAACCCAACAAAAAAAGAACAAGACACCCACATTCTCCAGAGGTGGGGTGGGTGGTTTTTGGTCATTTGGTGAATTATCAATGTTTATCATAATTTAGGTGATTAGTTGCAAGTTGTTATTGGTCATAGTCAGAGAGGAAACTAAGGAAAGGGGGTTTGGTTCAGGGATCTTGTTCTGAAAATAAAAAGGAGGGATATAGAAATGATAGGATTAAAAGTCAGATTATTGAATCTACTTTTTTTTTTTTTTTTTGTTATTCAAGATAGGGTTCTTTTTGTAGTTTTGGTGCCTGTCCTGTACTCACTCTGTAGATCAGGCTGGCCTTGAACTCACAGAGATCCGCCTGCCTCTGCCTCCTGAGTGCTGGGATTAAAGGCGCGTGCCACCACTGCCCAGCTAAATCAACTCTTAAACTAAAAAGGCAACTACTAATCTCAAATATTTCACATTGGTATGGATTTTTGTATATTGATACAAATTTAAGGTTATTTTTGTTATACTGTATATATGTTTCTATTCTTCTTTAAGATATTATACCTATGCAGCTCATTTGAAAAGTTAATGTAAAGTTCTAATCCTTGAAAGCTATTTAGGATAGTAAATACTGATTAGCAATTAGTCATCTATAACAATCAAAGTTAGAGTCATGTTAGGTATGTTTTCAATGTCAAACAAAGATATATTTTAAAAATAGATAGATGGTCTTCAAACACTTTGGAGACCTACAGAATATGCCACTTAAAACATTTTTGTAACATAAGGCCTTTTATAACAGTGAGACATGTGTGCTCTTGGCAGCACTAATTTACTTCAAAAGAGGATGATGGACATTGAATAACCTCCATATGGAGTTTGCTCTCTTTGTGGCAAAGTTAGCCACTGGGCAAAAAACTGTCCTTGGCTTGACTGCTGCCCAAAGTGGACAAGCAGGACAGAAAAAAAGGCAACTGCCAAACTTTGTCAAGACAAGGTAAGACACAATTCTTCAAAAATGTTGCTTCACAAAAAGTCTGTCAGATATTCTAGGCCTATAGGCCAAAGATGAATGCCCCAATGTTGCAGAGGAACCTTGGGGTGACTGTCCAGGCAGCTAGATGTCTCTTTCCTTTCTATAGTTTTGGAAGTTGATTGCTCTGCATTTCCTATTTACTCAGGTAATATTATATCCTTCTCAGGTCTCTGATGGGGTTAAAGACTAGATAGTTATAGTTAACAGTTTTCCTTAGTTATGATAGAAAGTAAATTAAATAAAAAAACTTTGGACTCACTAAGATAGGATAGATAATGGAATGTCTTCTCTGAATTTGTCAAATACTAATGGACTGGACATTGTGAATGCACTTCTTAATTGATAATTGTATATAGTTTTACTATGTTAGAGTTAAAACCTTCCCTTTTCATTTAGACAAAAAGGAGGAAATATTTTGGGGTATTTTGATTATATACTAACACTCCCAAGACTAGCAATAAAGTTTACCTTGAACCAGAGGGTGGAGCTAGCTACTAGCTGACCAAAATAACCAGAGAGGTTTGGAAGATCCAGGACATATAGGAAGACACAGAAAGTAGTACAGAGGGGCTTAGGAAGATCACAGGGCCTTTGGGGTCAGGGAAGTAGAGAGAGAGAGAGGAGGTCACTGATCAATGCTCTGCCACTTCTCTGATCAATCAGATTTTCCCCCCATATCTGACTCCCAAGTTTTTATTAATAATAGAATAAATCATGCTAACAAGTGTGAGGTAAAAAACCTCATTATAATAGTGACTTGTTTGCATTTTTCCTTAATTTTGGTGATGTCCAACTTCTTTTATATTTTTTTTGGTGGTTTTTTTTTTTTTTTGGTTTTTCGAGACAGGATTTCTCTGCGTAGCTTTGCGCCTTTCCTGGAGCTCACTTGGTAGCCCAGGCTGGCCTCGAACTCACAGAGATCTGCCTGGCTCTGCCTCCTGAGAGCTGGGATTAAAGGCGTGCGCCACCACCGCCCGGCCATTTTTATGTTTTATTTGGGAAAGTGTACATTTGTGCCCTTTGCCTGTTTTTTTTTTTTTTTTCAACTGGTTATTTTGTTTTTCTGACTTTTGAGTTGTGTGTGATCCTTACATATTTTGGACATCAATTCCCTATCATGGTTTACAAGTATTTTCTCACAGCCTGGCGTGTGCCTTTCATTGGACTGACAGCTTCCTTTGCTGTGTGTGGTAGTTTGAATGTAACTGGCCCCCATAATCTCATAGGGAGTGGCACTATTAGAAGGTGTGGCTTTGTTGGAGTAGAAATGGCGTTGTTGGAAGAAGTGTGTCACTGTGGGGTGGGCTTTGAGGTTTCCTAGGCTAGGGATACCACCCAGTGTCTCAGTCCACTTCCTGATGCCTGCTCAGCTACTACTGCCTGCACGCTGCCATGCTCCCCACCATGATAATAATGGACTGAACCTCTGAAACTATAAACTGTCATCCCCAGTTAAATATTTTACTTTATAAGAGTTGCTGTGGTCATGGTATCTCTTTACAGTAATAGAAACCCTAACTAAGACACTGTGTGAAAACTTTTTTTTAAATATAGTAACATTTGCCTATTTTTGCTTTTGTCATCTGGATATTTGTTGTCCTAACTAAAAAATTATCACAAAGACTTACGTCAAAAAACTCTTCTGTCGCATGAATCCTAACTGATCTTAATAAAAACCCAGAGCCAGACACTAGGGTAAATGCTGAAAGACCAGAGAGACAAAGGAACAAGCCACAGCCACCTCTCACCTCACCAACTCCTCAGCCTAAAGGACACGGAGCTCCTGTCTCCTCCCGCCGTATATTCCTTTTTCTGCCCAGCCATATTACTTCCTATCTCAACCTTCCTAGTGCTGTGACTCCCCAAGTCCTGAGATTAAAGGTGTAAACCATCAGCATCTGGCTTTGTTTCTCTTTTGGACTGGGTTAATCTCATGTAATTTAGGGTGACCTTGAACTCACAGAGATCTGTCTGCCTCTGCCTCCTGAGTGCTAGGATTAAAGGTGTGTGCTACCACTGACTGGCCTCTATGGCTAACTCTGTGGCTGACTCTGCCCTCTGATCTTCAGACAAGCTTTATTTGTTAGAGCATATATAAAATATCACCACACTTTTCCTTTCAGGAGTTTTAGACTTTCAAATCTACATTTATATCATTAATCCACTTTGAGTTGATTTTTGTATATGGCATAAGATAGGGATCCAATTTCACTCATTATCAAGTGGATATCCAGTTTTCTTAATACCATTTACTGAAGAGACTCTTCTTTCTGTACTGTTTCCTTTTGGTATCTTGTTAAAATTAATTGATTTGGGGTGGATGATCAATTAGTGTTGTGTGTCTGGTTTCATGCCAGTACCATATTGTTTTTACTGTGATGGCTTTGTAGTAGATTTGGGGACCAGGATGCATGACATCTCCAACTTTGTTCTTTTTGCTCAGTTTTGGTTAGTCTATTCAAGGTTTTTTTGTGGGTCATTTGAAGTTTAGGATTTCATTTTCTATTTCTGTGAATCATATTATTGACATTTTGCTGTGGATATTGTTCTATATAAATAAAACACTGATGGCCAGTGACCAGGCAGGAAGTAGGTTGCCAGGCAGGAAGTAGGTGGGACAAGGAGAGAGGAGAATTCGGGGAAGCAGAAGACTGAGGGGAGAGACACTGCAGCCACCGCCAGGATAAGCAGCATGTGAAGACGCCGGTAAGCCACCAGCCACGTGGCAAGGTATAGATTTATAAAAATGGGTTAATTTAAGATATAAGAACAGTTAACAAGAAGCCTGCCACGGCCATACAGTTTATAAGTGATATAAGCGTCTGAGTGATTATTTTATATGTGGATTGTGGGACTGCGGGGCTTGGGGAACCTGGAGAGAAGCCCTCCAGCAACAACATTTTGATGGAGATTATATTATATCTATAAGTCATCTAGGACATTTTAACAAGTTATTTTTATAATCTGTGAACATGGAATGTCTTTTTTCATTTATTAGGGTATTTTTTTAAAATTTCTTTCATTGGTATAGTTTTGTATAAAGCATCTTTCAATAAATTCATTCCTAAGTATATTAATTTTTAATGTTATTCTAAGTGAGGAATGTTTTGCATAGTTCATAGTTAGTATATGGAAACCCTATTCATATATATATTTTGTACACTGATTTTTTTGGGGGGGCGGGTAAAGTGCATTTATTTTCTTCCATGTATGTTTTTAACAACAAAAAAGCTCCTTCTTCTAACACTTACTGTCAGCTGGATGGGGGAGGGGGTGCAGGCCCTAGAAGGTATAGGAAAAGAAGGCAATGGCGTTGATGCTATAGTCTAGGGGAAGCTGGTATCCAATGTGCTTGGCTCCTAGGCTGGCACCTCCCAGTGCAGAAGAATGCTATAGCTTCATCAGGGTAAAGCTGGAAAAAGGATTTCTGGGCCTGCAGCTCTTGGCCCTGAGTCAGTGCCAGGAGACAGCCTTCCTTCAGCATCTCCCAGCTCTTCCACACTGAGCCCACACACACAATGGGGAGGCCAAGCTTCCCTTGGAACAAGACCGGGTCAATTACTGGCAAAACTGCCACAATATGTTTGCCCAGTATCTCCCCAGCCTTCTTGAAGATGTACCGGGAAAGGAGATCTCCCTGCTTTGCACCTTCTGCAATTTTCTGGCAAAACCCAGCAAACTTGGATTTATCAAAGTCCCTATACAGGTGGGTGAGGATTCCTAGCCGATCTGGCACCTGGAAATAGTTGAACATGGCCTGCCTGACATAGCCAATATCATGAGGAGCTGCCTCCAGGTTGTCCATGGAGTCAAACACAATTTTTATGGCTTGGTGTGAAATCCAGAAGGCTGAGCCCTCATCTCCCATCATGTGGCCCCAGCCACCACAACCATTCTCGGAGCCATTGGGATTGACAAGCCTACAGTTGGAGCCGGTTCCAGTGATGAGCACAATCCCACCATTCGGTGTAGCTGTGGCAATGGAACCTGCTGCGTCAGTGGTGATAATGTAACTTTCACTCAGGTGGGGAAATCGGCCCTTCAACTCCTCTATCAGGAGCCTCACTGCATCCGCCTGCTCCCCACCACTCAGGGACAGGCCCAGGCTTTGAAGGGGTACCTGAGGATCCACTCCAGCCTTCTGTTTGGCAGTGGTCACCATCTCGTTGATCCTCTCCACACACTTGTCTGTGCCAATCAGCCAGTGGTTTGTGCTCAGTCCATCTGCTTCTGACAGGATCTTCCCATCCTCAGAAAGTAAAAGGGCTTTGGACTGTGTGCCTCCCCCTTCCACGCCGCCATAGAGCGCGGCCATGGTACAGTTGCCACCGCAGGTCCCTCTGAGGCAACCTCCCTCTCACTGGGTCGATTCTCTCCTGTACACTGATTTTATATTCTGCAACCTTACCCAATTTGTGTATTAGTTCTAGTAGATTTTGGTGGGGTCTATAGGTTATAGTGCATATCATGTACAGATAGAGACGACTTAATCTATTTCTTTCTAATGTGAGCATGTTTTATTTATTTTCTTACCTAACTTTCTGACTAGGACATTAGGGAATGTAGAACCGAATGGGCCAGTTGGGGGTATCATTGTAAACCCCTGACCGGATAATCAAAGCTTCCCCCTTTTTACTACTGCTTATAGCACTGCATGTTAGCTAATTATGTATGGACTTACACAGGGCCTTAATTGTGTTGAGATACATTACTTCTATACCTTATTATTCAATTTTAATTTGTTTTTGTTTTTGTTTTCAGACAGGGTTTCTTTGTTTAAGGCCCATTCGGTTCTACATTCCCTAAGGTCCTAGTCAGAAAGTTAGAACTAATACACAAATTGGGTAAGGTTGCAGATATATGTGAGTTCAAGGCTATCCCCACAAGCTGGGGCTCAAGTGTTCGATGAATGAACCTCACAGTAAGCACAAACAAACAAGCGCAAGCCTGTGAGGGTCATTTCACACTCAAACAACAGCAGAATTCTCTCCCTCCTTCCTCTTTACCTGTTACGTATCTCTGATATGTGTTTGCTTTGTGGTTACTACAAGGCTTCATAGAACTTATATTATAGTTTTTTTAAGTGATGACAACTTTAATCACATACCAAAACTCTGCACTTTCCAACAACTCCCTCCAGTCTATGTTCTTGATGTCACAATTTAATCATTAGTATATCGTATTTCCCTTAGTTAATTATTGTGGCTGTATTTGCTTTATAATAATAATACTAACAAAATGAAAGACAAACTATAATAAAAAAATTTAAAGGCAAAATGCATTATTAAGTAAAAGCAAGACAAATATCAGAAAAACAGAAGTAAATAAATTAAAAAAAACAATAAAAAGGGAAAAATATAAGAGTAAAGGATAGGATTTTTTGTTTCTTTGGTTTTGTTGTTGCTGTTTTGTTTGTTTGTCTGTTTTTTTATAAAATAAGAAAAAGGAAGAACAAAGGGGAGAAAAGCAAAATAGATGTGTATGTGCGGGGTGGGGTGGGGGCCTAAAGAAAAAATAGTTGAAAGCACCAAGTCTTTGGGTCACCAAAAATGAGCTTCCAGGTTCAAGGGACCAAAACCATAGCCCAGCTAGGGACTTCTACAGATGACTGGAATTTCCTCACAGGAGGTCTTTAAGAGGCTAACGACAGAAAAGAAGCCTGAACCTGGTGGGATGGATTAGGGAGTAAACATGCTCACTGCCAAGCCTGATGACCTGAGTTTGAGCCCCTATATGAGGTAAGTTGTTCTCCGAGCTCCACACACATGCTGTCATTTACACACGTGCGCGCGCACACAGAAACAAACACACTCAATGTAATTTTTAAGAGAAAAAAGAATAGAGTCAGTTATGGCTGGGAGCTAGGGATAATTCACAGTGCCTTTCTCACTTCTTAGTCTCAAGAATCCTCTGTTTCCTAGAAGGAAAGGACATAGGAACTAAAAGGGCATTTATCTATGAGGACTGTGGCATTCAATACTCCCTGTGTTAGAATTATAGCCCACACAATGCCTTAGTTCTTTTGTGTTTCTAGTTTGAAATTTTTTTTACACCTGTAGCTAGAGTTTTCCTGCCTTGCCCACAGTCAGGACAAATCTCTATCACCCGCCAGTCCCGCAGCTGCTCAGACCCAACCAAGTAAACACAGAGACTTATATTGCATACAAACTGTATGGCCGTGGCAGGCTTCTTGCTAACTGTTCTTATAGCTTAAATTAATCCATTTCCATAAATCTATACCTTGCCACATGGCTCGTGGCTTACCGGCGTCTTCACATGCTGCTTGTCATGGTGGTAGCTGGCAGTGTCTCCCTCTGCCTTCCTGTTCCATACACTTTTTAAGTAGTTTAGTTTGCATATACCCCAACATAATTCAGTTCCTTTCCTCATTGAGTAATTGGTCTCACAATGATGTCTGAACATAACTAGCACGATGATAGTACAGTGAGCATGATGATTTACCATGGTCCTTGGCGGTGTGGCCTCAGGAGATTGCGGAGCCCCATTCCCTCCCTCTCTTACTCACCTTTCCACCATAAGTGAATGGTTTTGCTCTGTGACACATTCCTGCCCTGACAGGGCTGGATCTCCACAACTGAGCCGAAGTTGACCTCTTCTTTTTTGTGAATTCAGTTATAGGCCTTTGTTTTAGTAACGGAAAGATGGCTAAAATAATAGGTTTTGTCCTTGCTTGCATGGTTTCTGAAGAGAATTCTGATGTAATTTTCATCCTCAACCCCTGTAGATAATATGTCTTTTTACCTCTGGCTTCTTTTAAGGTTTTCCCTTTCTCTTTGATTTTCTTCTGCTTCTTCAGGACAAGCCTAAATGTCTATGCTTTTTGTCTCTTTCTGCTTTTGGTTTTCTAGGCTCTGTGGTCTGGTTCTTACCATTAACTGTAGAAACTCCTTGGCTGTTATCATTTCTAATCATATTCACACTCTCACAGCTCATCACTTCTGTCGATTTCTTGCCTTTTGTTAATCCTGTGATGTATATGTTACACATTCTTTTTGATGCACTCTGGTGTTAAAGTATTAGCTCTGTGACCTCTATTCCTCCCATCCACCCCCCCACCCCCCCACCCCACCCTACTTCTTTCCGATTGGTGATGTTTGCAATGACATGTCTTTGAGCTTACCACCTTTCCCACTGAAGCGCTCACTGTTACAGACAAATCTGAGATGAGTTCAATTAAGGAAGTTTACTTAAGCAAGAAAGTTTCTGGGGCAGCATTCTGGAGCAGAACTGGTCCCAAATTCCTCCCATTGTGGTGGTTATATTTACAGTCTGAGGAAAGGAAATGGCTTAGGGAGATAACCTGTTTGGCTACAGTCAGCACTTACCCCATGTGGACATGGTGTGTCAGTTGGCAGCCTGTGATTGGCTGGAGCTAGACTACTGTGATTGGCAGAGAATGAGCTGTTGCAAGAACATACTTCTAAATTAGCTTACAGTTTATTTACATACCAAGGCTACAGTTTGTTACACACAGAGGCAGCTTTGGACCAAATTTTAATCTTGATACAGATTTAAGCCAAGCTTATCACCTTAACACTGTCAGAAAATAAACAGATAAAGAGTTGAGGGAAAGAACTTAAATAGGAAATACTCTTTTGGCTCACTATGTTCAATTCTCTCTGTTGTTTCTTGGCCCATGGTGAGGTAGAACATCATGGTGGTAAAGAACTTGAGAAGAGTAGGAGGGTGGGAGGAGGAGGTGGAGGAGGAGGAGAAAGAGGGGGAGGAGGGGGAGGAGGAGAAAGAGGGGAAGGAGGAGGAGGGAGAGGCTGGTCAAATCTTGGAGGCAAGGAACCAGAGAGAGTGAGAGGAGGCAGCCAAGGATGATAGTATATTCTTTCCAGGGCATGCCTCCAGTAACTTCTACCACTCAGGCTCTGCTTTCTATAGTTCCACTAACCCTCCAGAGTCTGTTCACAGTTTTCAATTCATCAATGGAGTAATCCATTGTTAAAGGCAGAGACATGAGAATCCAGTCAATTGCTAAAAGCTCCATTGTGATAGGAGAGCTGAGACAGGAAAAATCCACAGGATTAGCACAGGAAAGAAGTAGTTGGCAGAAAAAGACCAGAAGCTCTTCCCTACTTAGAACAGACGAACCTGAATAAAAGCACCTCCCCGTAGTCACCTCCACCCCACCCCAATATACAAATGTGGGAGAGGCCTGTGCTGTGTAAATGGTCATGTATAAAGGGTCATGTAGTTCATGGTCCAGTGCCTTCAAATGTGGGCTTTCCCCTCAGCTCACTGGTGTACTCCATTCTCAGGAGTACTGTTACCTTTCTTAATAAACTGTCTCTATTTCTATTTCTAACCATGTATCCCTAATACAATTCTTTACCCTAGGACACAAGAGCTTGTAAAACATCAGTACGTGCTTCTGGTCTGTAGCCTTTGAACACTGTAGCATTAGGGGCCAGTATATGGAGTTTCAGAGAGATGCTTCATCTCTAAAAACCACCACCAAAACCCACATTTTCCTATTGTTAGAGTGTTTGGGATTTGGACTGATTCCTTTTGGTTCTTCTGCAGTGTCTTCTCTTTACCCACCCCATCCCCCACCTGATCTTGTGTTTTGTCCACTTTTCCCAGTAGCACCCTTAGCATGCTATTCTTGGTTATTTTAAACCATAGATCTGATAATCCCAAACTTTCTGTCCTATTTGAACCTAGTCCTGGCACTTGCTCTGTCTTTTCCAGCTACGTTCTGCCTTGTATGGCTTGTGATTTATTTTGTGAAGGCTACATGTGATCAGCTGGGTAATAGAAACAGGTTTGTATGGAAGTGAAGTCGTGTTCATCTGTCCAGAAGTTAAACCTTTTTTGCTCTTTGTAGGTGTCAGAGGCTAAAATACCTTCTGATGTCACTGCTTTTCTCTCCTGGTCTCTTTGCAGTTCCAGAGATTTTATTGAGCAGATTTCCATGCCTTTCTCCTAGCTGTGCTCTGCTCCTATAGAGTCCTGACGTGGAGGCCAGGCGAGGCGTGAAGAGTGTCCTACAGGTGTGTGTTTAAGTCTTAGTCTCTGCCAGAACCTGTGCCCCGCTACCATGACCTTCAGGAGCTCCTCACCCCGACCCTCCCAAATGCACAGCTTAGGTGGAGACAAGGGCTGCAGCTCTCTGCCCATTCAAGCAATAGACCCGAGGGAACGGAGATTTCCCGAGGCATCACACACCGAGAGAAGGAAAAACTGAGACCTGGTATCAGCTGGGAGTAGGGGGCAAAACGTGTCTCCCAGAAAGAGATTTCACATGCCTGACAGGTTGTCAGAGCACCTCAGCAGGAGAGACTGGGTCTGAGACTAGGATAGACGGGACCACACCTTGACTGAGATTGCACAGCTACGCATACCTCTCACCCTGAAATTGAACCTCAGTCCCCTGTGTCAAGGCCCCCAGCATGGTCTTGGAAAGGAGTGGTGGTTCTGGACCTCTTTGTTCCTCTGCCCAGCAGGACCACAGTCACTAAGTCTCTTCTTTCCACTCCTCACTATTACTTATTGAGGATGAGAATAGATGGCCAAGTCTGGCTTACTAGGGGTTGGCAGGGCCAGGCTCCTCTTAATCTAACTGGCACCTATCTCTATCTTCCTGTGTTCTTATCACTGATTGACAGCACTTTCTTTATCATAGAAGTCCACAAACATAGAAGCCTGCGAGATTGTGGCCTATTGTCTCTTCTTGTTTCATATTTACTATAAATCCCGTGGCTTTATATTAAGTGTATGTATCCATAACATAGACACAGCTCTTTAATTTAGCTCTTCATTGATAAGAATTGTTTGGCCCTTTGCATCTCACATAAAGTCTAGAACTGGATTGTCAGTTTAATGATAGTAACAGTAAGATAGCCAGGTGGTGGTGGCACACGCCTTTAATCCCAGCACTTGGGAGGCAGAAGCAATCTTCTTAGATGGTACTGAGCAGTTCATCAAGCTCCCAGTCAGCCCATGAACATCAGGAGAAACAATTGACACTCTGCTGTTCTCTGTTGCTAAGCTA
Source organism: Peromyscus leucopus (assembly GCF_004664715.2). Taxonomy (NCBI): domain Eukaryota; kingdom Metazoa; phylum Chordata; class Mammalia; order Rodentia; family Cricetidae; genus Peromyscus; species Peromyscus leucopus. The sequence goes on along the minus strand of NC_051067.1, from coordinate 29,343,056 downwards.
TGATGCTCACTACAGTAGGTTATGACATAAATTTCTCACTTAAGATCAGTTGCCCTAGGGATGTGGCCAGGAGATGTCCAGAGCATGAGTGTCTGAGGTTTAAGGTATGAATCTAGGTGAGCAGATGGAGAAGGGGCAGAGACAGCCCAGGAAAAGCATCTTAGGACAGGCACAGGGAGCTGTGGGGCAGTGGAGCCCACATGAGAGCAGTTTGAAGCACCATTCATTCTTATTAGTCACAGTAGGGAGGTTCTCTGAACGTTCTTTTATGGTAACTAGTGACTACAAAACCATTCCTTCTACAGAAAATATAGAATTAGATTCCTCTGAGCTTCTGGTCACAATATCTAAGCCAACCAAACACCACCATGCTACCTAGGGTCATTTGTCTACATCCTAGTACAACAAGCTGGTCTCCTCAGCATAGAAAACCTGACCTTCCACACAAACATCCTTTATAGCACTTATTAATAAATGTACTTCAAGTTCTTCCTCAGCTCCTAATATGAGGCCATGCCTTGCCTGAAAACTCAGTGTCTTACCATCTTTTGAAATGTGGGAGCCAGGACTAGCAAGAAGAGTTTAACATTTTTGTGATCATAAACTTCTTTGGCATTCTGCTCCCTACACACACACACACACACACACACACACACACAATTACTCACTGTATCTAGGTCTGTGAAGTTAGTTAGTTAGCTACTTGGTTGGTTAGTTGGTTAGTTACTTGTTACTTGGTTGGTTAGTTAGTTACTTGATTGTTTGGTTAGTTAGCTAGTTGGTTACTTAGCAATGTCTCATTGCTTTAACAAATTACCTGACAAAACAACTTAAGGCTGGGTGGCAGTGGTGCACACCTTTAATCCCAGCACTCGAGAGGCAGAAGCAGGAGGATCCCTGTGAGTTCGAGGCCAGCCTGGTCTACAGAGTGAGTTCTAGGATAACCAAGGCTACACAGAGAAACCCTGTCTTGGAAAAACAAAAACAAAAAACTTAAGGAGGAAGAGTTTGTTTGGGGTACACAGGTTAAACATCTAATCCATTAATCCATTATGTCTGGGAAGCCATGGCAGCTGGCCACAAGTGTGCATCATCCCGAAGCAGAGAAGGTAACCAACTTACTTTTTTCTTTTTATTCAATACAGGATCCCTTCCCACTGACCAGTGCTCCTCACCATTAAGGTGGGTTTTTCTGGTTCAACTAATCTAATTTACACAATCCCTCACAGTCATGCCAAGGGGCTTATCTCCTAGGTGATCCTAGATCCTGCCAAGTTGGTAATATTAACCATCATACGTACATCCATATACATTAACATATGCAGATGCAGATATACATATGTGTTATACTTGTAAAGCAAGCACTTTACCACTGAGCTACATGCCCAGCGCTCTTTTGATAAAATCAGAAATCATTCCATGAATGAAACTGCTTTCTGTCCTTCCCCTAGTTTCATCGTATTGTGTTGATGTCACATTAGCACCTGCTGAATGGGTGAATGAAGCCGGTTTCCTTTTTCTGTCCAGTGAGTTTGCATGTTGTTGATTCATTGACATTGAGCTTGTTTCCATAGCTCTAAACTTTTACCTGAAGAGGCAAGCACATCTGTCAGGCATGCTGCAGCCTTTTTGTACTAGGAAACAGCAGCCAGCACCTCAGCATGATGCTGGAGGCCCATTAGAAATAGTGAAATACTACAAGAAGAACAAAAATGGAAAACATGGTACAGAATAGGATGCAGAAAGGACGGATGTTCACAGTGAGAGCTGGAACAAGCAACGACCGTGTCGCCCGAATTCAGCTCACCTAGAACTTTGCACTGTACATGTCTGCAAATTGCTGTAATATACCAAGTACTCTTTTGGAGATGTTAGGCTTAGGCTTCTCAGATGATCCTAGCTAACAAGATTCAGGCAGGAGGAATTCTGTGAGTTAAAGTAAAGGCCAACCTAGTCTACATATTGAGTTCCAGGCCAGCCAGAATTACAAAGTGAGACCTTCTCTAAAAACAAACAAACAAACAAAAAAACTAATTGTTTAAGAATCCCTATCCTGTTCAGATTTTGAACTTATACTGGTTTCTATACATTTTTCACTATGTTATATGCCTACAAGTGACACAGAACAGTGTGTGTCACATGTACTGTGCTTAAGGCATTGGGAGTTTTGTCTGATTCTGATAAATAGGCATAAACAGCTCAACACTGCCTCTAATGATTCCATGTTGAATAGCAAAGCTGTAGAAAATATGCTTATAAAACCAGAAATAGTACCGTACACACAATGAAAATACTAAGGTCCCAAAAAGTAAAAAATTACTTTAGAAAAAATTATTTGGGGGTGAGGAGATGGCTCAGTGGATAAAGTCCTTGCCTTGCAAGCTTGAAGGCTGAAGTTCAGATCCCCAGAAGCCATATATGCTGGGTGAGTGAGGGAGCCCATCTGTAATTCTAGTGCTCAGAAGGCAGAGACATGGGATAACCAGGACAAACTGGTTAGATAAACTAGCCATGTCTACCACAAGTTCTAAGTTCAATTGAGAGATCCTGTCTCAATGAATAAAGTGGAGAGCAATCAAAGAAGACGTCCTGTAGTAGTTTGAATGTAATTGGCACCCATAATCTCATAGGGAGTGGCACTATTAGGAGTTATGGCTTGGTTGGAGTGGGTATGGCCTTCTTGGAGGAAGTATGTCACTCTGGGGGCGGGCTTTGAGGTTTCCTATGCTCAGGATACCACCCAATGTCTCAGTTGACTTCCTGTTGCCTTCTGATAAAGATGTAGCCAGCACCTCATCTGCCTGCATAATACTGCCATGCTTCCTGTCATGATGATAATGGACTAAACTTCTAAAACTATAAGCGAGCCACCCCAATTAAATGTTTTCTTTATAAGAGTTTCTGTGGACACAGTGTCTCTTCACAGCAGTAGAAACCCTAATTAAGACACATCCAATGTCAACCTCAGGCCTCCATATGCATGCCCACACATATGCACCTGCAGCCATATACATATGTGTATACATACACATACAGAAAATTTCCTTTGGAAAAACAAGACTTACCACTAGATACCATATTTCATGGTGGTACATGTGAACATGCTCGTTCCATGAAGGCTTCATCTGAATCTAGCTGAGCTCTTTATACATCAGGAAGAGAATGGATACTTTTTGTAATGGGTAGCTGTTCCAACTTTGTCCTGGAAGTACTACCCCCATTGAGGCTTTGGTAACTGTCATACCTACAAGGTGGGGCCGAGACAGGAGCCCTTGAGACCCGAGATCCGGATGTGCCAGCTCTCTTAATTCCTGGATCCTGGACGCTGGAGGAAGATTGAGCAGAGTTTTCCAGAGAACACCACTGGTCTGTGCTACATCTTCCTGGACCCTGTAACCTATCCCTTTACTTGTAAGTTACCCCACAAAATAAACCTCCCTTTTAACTATGTGGAGTTGCCTTAATACTACAACCAATAACCTTTGTCAAATTTGCACAAAAACTCTAATGGGCTGGTTGCAGCTCTTGAATCAATTTTCACTTAAAAGAAACAAAAGTATCTATTTCCTTTGAACAGAAAAGAAACCTATTTAGTAATTCAATTTCTAATTTGTAATAATGTGCATGCGCACATAAATGCAGTTGCCAGTGGAGGCCAAAGGTTTTGAATCTTCCTGGAGCTGGTGTCACAGGTGGTTGTGAGCTGCCTAAAATGAGAGAGGGAACTGAACTTTTACAAGAGCAGTATGTACTCTTAATACTGAGATTAATATACAGGCTTTAAAAATTTTTTGATGTAACATTGGCTGACCTGGAATTTACTATGTAGATCCAACCAGATATATGCCTGCCTCTGTATCCCCAGTGATGGGATTAAAATCATGAGTTACCATGCTAGCTATATGACCTTTTAAAAAATGGAATTATCAATCAAGCATGGTGGCACACACCAGTAACCCCAGCTCTCAAGGGGCAGATGCAGAATGACTAAGATTAAGGCAAGCCATAAGTAAATACATAAATAGAATAAAAATTTAAAAAGAGAGAGAGGACAGGAGATATAACTCAGTGGTAAAGAGTTTGCAGGGGGCCACTTCTAAAATTAAGTACTAAATATTTTGAGAGGCTCAAAAGTTGACTAAAACGTTAATCTTCAAGTGTTGGCTCCACCCTCCGAAGGCACACAGCTTATTCCATGTATATGTATATGTATATTTAAAAATTGCACTCACAATTTTATAAAACACAAGAGTGACTCTGTTATGCCCACATCATGAGCCCCCCAGAGACCATCAGGAGTCCGAGTTCACATGCAAAAGCAAAGAGTCTTTACTGCAAACTTGAGCGTGGGCTTCCCATCCGTTCTGACACAGGGGTTGGATCAGGGAGAGCATTGAGCTCAGTTATGGCAGGGTTTTTAAGGAGTACAGGATCGGGGTAGGGGAATTCCAGATTTAGATGGGTTTTGAGCTCCCGATTGTTCAGGAGTGAGGTAACAAAAGTCTTGTCAAACAGGGATGGGTACTGGCATTGCTGCAAGAAATTGGCAACCTATAAACAAATAACGTAAGCTATCCTTTGTGTCTTGGAGCACCTAGTACTTGTTTGTCTCAATTCTGATTAGTCTCCTGCAGGGTACGGTTTGTGGCTTTTCCTGGTTATTGTAATGGTGAGGCCTGGTCTAGCACTGGTAGTTTGTAGCCTGTCATGGCTGCATTAATGTTAAGTTAGACCTCTTCAACTCTTCAGATTGACCGTTCTCCATCCTTTGGTCCTGAAGTTAAGCAATGAGGACAGCAGCCCAGATGAGCTTATGGAGTCTGGAGCTTGCCCGGGGATGATGCTTGATGTCAGCATCACAGCCCACTCTGAGTAGTGCAGGAGCCTCTCTGTGAACCACTCACTGACATCGATGCACCCCAGCAGCCTCCCCTTTAAGCATTTCCTTGTTTTTCTGTACTCTGTATGTTTTGTTGGGTTAAGCCCCAAATAAATAATCTTTCCTGTGGAGGGGGATGCTATAAGAGAACAAAAAACAAGAAAAATGAGAAGAAGAACTAGGAATACAATTAGTAGAAGGGCTTTAGAGGCAACAGCCCTATATTTTATTCAGTGGACCACATCAAGGGATAGAGATGTTGGTCATGGGACACATTTTAGTTGCATAACAGCTTAGAAAGCCTACATTATTTACGAGCTCTGTCAAGAGATTATTAAACTCCAGTGGACATGGTGTATGCCTTTAATCCCATCAATGGGAGACAGAAGCAGGCTGATTTCTATAAGTTCCAGGCCAGTATGGTATATCCAGGGCATTCCAGGCCAGCCAAGGGTACATAGCAAGACTTTGTCTCAAAAAAAAAAAAAAAAGAAAGAAAAGAAAAAAAAGAAAAGAAAAGAAAGAAGAAAAGAAAAAAATTAAAGGAAAAAAGGAAAAGAAACAAAAGCAGAGGAGTGAGGGTTATTAAACATTAGTAAGAATTAGGTCATGTTACATACAAAGCAGTAGTTTTCCCTAATGTATCAAGAGTTTAAGGTTGAAACTGTATCTATGAAATTGAAAGATTCATCCTGTTCATTAGCCTCTAAATGCTCACTGGTCTCTTCATTAAAATTTTTTTTTTCCTTACTGAGTTTGTTGAAGTGAAATTCATGCCCAATTAAAATGATGCTATTATACCTTTGAAAGGAACCTAATTAAAGATCTTCTGTTCCTGGAAGTATAAACGTGACAGATGACTAACAATGCTGCTTTGTCAACATTGTAGAATTATAAATACAGCAATATATCTACACATAACTTTCCTTCTCAATATCTGTCCTTTTTAATAGCCCAAGAACACAATATCACATTTTCTAAGAGAATAATAGACCATATACATAACAGAAAATCCACATGGATTTTTTTCTTGTGGCCATTGTGATAAGCTAGCTTTAACTACCATGAAAAGACAAGAAATCATCCCCTCACACACACACAATTTTAAATTTTATTGGCGACCTTAAATTAAAATTACAGTATTAAAATTGTTTACAGTGTTCACACTTGAGTCTTCATGGTTTGAATGTGAAATGTCCCCATAGATTCATATGTTTGAGTACTTGGTCTCCAGCTGTTGGGGCTCTTTGTAGGAAAAGGAGCTTTACAGGAGAAAGTAGGCCAGTGGGATGGGCCTGGAGGGTTACAGCTTGGTCCTGCTTTCTGTATGGTCTCTGTTTTCTAATCTGCAAAGACATGAGGAGGTGGGAATCATAGCCACACCCTCTCACAGTCATGGAAATGATTGCTCCCATGCCTTCCCATATGATGAACCATATTCCTCAAAATATGAGCCAAGGCTGGGTGTGAAGATGTAGGCCTCTAATCTCAGCATTCAGGAGGCTGAGGCAGGTAGCTAAATCTCTGTGAGTTTAAATCAAGCCTGTTCTACATAGGGCATTGCAGGCAACCAGAGTTACAAGGATGCAATTTTTCCCACTTATCTTAGGTTTAAGAAACATGTGTGTATTACAAACAATGCTGATATGAACATAGCTGAGCAAGTGCTCTTGTGGTATGATTGAGCATTCCTTGGGTATATGCCCAAGAGTGGCACAGCTGGATCTTGGGGGAGATTGATTCCCAATTTTCTAAGAAAGCGCCATATTGATTTCCAAAGTGGTTGTACAAGCTTGCATTCCCACCAGCAGTGGAGGAGAGTTCCCCTAGCTCCACATCCTCTCCAGCATAAGGTGTCTTCAGTGTTTTTGAGCTCATTGCATGAGTTGGCTGTGTGAAACCTGGGGCTCATGCAGGGTTGCTTGGCTCGGCCTGGGAGGAGGGGACTGGACCTGTCTGGACTGAGTCTGCCAGGTTGATCTCAGTCCTCAGGGGAGGCTCTGCCCTGGAGCAGGTGGGAATGGGGGGTGTGCTGGGGGGAAGGGGAGGGGTGCGGGAGGGGGGAGAACAAGGGAATCCGTGGCTGATGTGTAGAACTGAATTGTATTGTAAAATAAAATAAAAAAATAATAATAATAAAAAAGAAATATGTGTGCATGTATATTCCATATGTATGGACTAAATATGTACATAAGACATATATAAATCTATATATCTATGTTTATATGTAAACATATTATGCATAACATATATCTCCCTATAGTTTAATATGCTTCTAATTTAATTTGATAATATATGTAGAAGATATATTTTTTCCTAGAATTTAATTTTAAAATTATTTTCTTGGTCACTCCTTTCCATTCAAGTATTTATCTCTTACCCCTAATCTATCTTCAAATTAATTCATGAGTATAAACTCAAGAATATCTATACAAATGCTCTGCAATGCTCATGGAAGGAATGTATAAATTTGACTGTGTACACTTTTCAACAAGACTTGGTAGACCAGCAGTAAACTACATTCAGATACAAGAAATGGTGGGTTTTATTGCTCTACTGGAGTAAAAATGTACATGCTTACTTTAACAGTCTAACATGAAATTTTACATTTAAAATACTGAACCCATATAGTTTTTCTGAACACACAATTAATTCTCCACACATTTGTGTTTGTTGCTTGGAGCTATAATTTAGTTCAGCTCCCCAGACAATCTCTCCCTTCATGTACCATACCTCTAAATCTATCCTACATGAGTTCAGGCTATTTATATAACATAGACCATTCCCTGTTTAATTTGCCAATCTAAGCCTTGCTTCATTTAAAAGGAGCATTGGAGGGAATAAACTCGTGAAAATGGTACTTGCCCCAAAATTTCATGTGTGGGCAGATAGAAAGACATCTGTGTAGCAGTGATCCGGTAACTGGGGCATTCCACTTGCTTTTGTTTTTTCAAGGGTGAAAGAAGAGACGAGCGTAACCATGGAAATGTTCCCTCCAAAAACACAGATCTTAAACAAATCTCCAAAGCCTAGAAAACACAGGAAACCAGGAGCTCCCCGCCTTCAGACAGAGAACTCAGCATCACCGTGACAGACAGTAGCTGGCAGGGATTCCTTTCCAAAACAGGAAGAAAAGTTTCTTTAAGCACAGTCTTTTGCTTTCAGTGCGGGCAAGATGCTTTTCTTCTATTAAATTAAATGTTTCTTAACAACTGTGGAAATGAACCAAATGCATACATTTTTCTTTTAAAATTATTATCATTATCATTATTATTGGGGTGGGGGTGTACTCATGCCATGGTACATGTGCAGAGGTCAGAGGTTAACTCTCAGGAGTTGATTCTCCCCTTCTACTGTTTCTAATGTTTTAGCACTTACATCTAATCTAATGTAGTGGCCAATGATTAAAGTAAAAGAAAGAATCATACAGGAAAAGTGCATAATGATAGAAATATGAAACTGTAATCATAAAACCCATTCTTTTGTACAAACCTGTAAAAACTTAATGAAGCAGTGATATACTGTGTAGTCTTAAGGGGTGAAAGGGAAATGAAACAGGACAATGGGATGTATGTAAGTTATGAGTGGGGAGTGACTTCAGACTGGATTGTAACACAAATTGCTAAACAGCCTTATTAATATATATTAGGGAAAAAAAAACCCTGGAGCCAGATATTGGGGTGAAAGCTGAAAGATCAGAGAAACAGAACAAGTCACAGCCAACCTCACCTCACCAACTCCTCAGCTGATCTTGTTTCCTCAGACTGAAAGCCTCTGAGTCCTTACCCAAGAGGGATCTCAGCTGAACTGCTTAAAAGCCTCTAGTTACTGGTCCTCACACCTCATATACCTTTCTGCTTCCTGCTATCACTTCCTGGGATTAAAGGCATGTGTCCTTCCCAAGCAAACTTGAGATCTCAAGTGTTGAGATTAAAGGTGTATTCCACCATGCCTGGCTCTGTTCCCGGTGTGGCCTTGAACTCACAGAGATCCACATGGATCTCTGCCTCCTGAGTGATAGGATTAAAGGTGTGTGCCACCACTGCCTGCCCTCCTTATCGAATTTAGTGGCTGGCTTTGTCCTCTGATCCCCAGATAAGTTTAATTGGGGTGCACAAATAAAATATCACCACATTGGTGGTCCCTGAAAATGGATCCTCGAGCTAAGGGGTAGACCATGTTGAAACAGAGGGCTCTGGCAGAAGAACAGAAAACACAATAGGTTTTGGAATAGGAATAAGCTCCATGAATTTATGGGAAAGATGGCGCACAAAGCAGACCCAAAAGAAGGAAACAGTTCTATAAGCTATGAGGAACACAAAAGAAGAAAACAATCACTTTCATTAGCATTTTATGATTTCCCGTCTATGATAGAGATGGTTGAACCAACTAATTTTCTAACTTACACTTTTAAAGCAGATGTTTTAGAGTAGAAATAAATAGAGTTGGAGAGATTGCTCAGGGGTTAAGAGTGTTTACTGTTCTTGTAGAGGACCTGGGTTCAGTTTGAAGCACCCAAATCAGGCACTCACAACTGCCTATAACTCTAGCTCTGGGGAATTTAATGCCTCATCTGGCCTCCATGGGCTCCTGCACACATATGGTGCACATAAACTCATGCAGGCACACACACATACACATAAAAATAATAAGCTTTTAATAAAAAAGAATATGAAAATAGCCATCACAGCTGGGTGTAGTGGTGCACACCTATAATCCCAGTACTCCAGAGGCAAAGGCAAAGGATTGTGAGTTCAAGACCAACCTGGACCACAAAATGAGACCCTTCTGATAGATCACAGCACGGAAAGTAATCTGGTGAAAAGTCGTCTTTGTATCTTACATTCTTAGCCAGGTTGAAATGGATTTTGAACCAACAAACATCTCTAGCTTAGTTATGTTCAGTGCACTGTGGAACAGATAGTTAAGACTTTTGAGTCGTACATAAGCACCAGTCTGCATAAAGATTTGAAGTATCTTGTACAGGTACAAGAGAGCCCGGAAATTCAAAAATCTTTATTTGTCATATATTTTTGAACAAATGTTAGAACAAAAAGAAACTGTGAATTTTTAATCAGGAAACTTCTTTAAATTTGGAATCATAATGCATATTACTATGATCACAAAATTTAAATGAATTATAGCTCCCCCATTTTATAATTAAGAAAGGCAGAAGTTGTGGTGGTTTTAAGAACTATTTCAGTGATTGTAGACAAGATGCAGAGAGCATACACTAAAAGCAAAAGGAATGGAAAGAGAAGACTTCCAGGTCAAGCACCGAGTGGATCATGGCAGACACAGAAGCTGCTGTTCTGGTTTGAATGTGCCCCTCCCCAAAGCATATATTGAAAGCTTACTCCCCGAGAAACAGAGTTGGGAGTTGGAACTAAAAGAGAAGTACTTTGGTCACAATGGTGCTGCCCTTGTGAATGGGTTAATGTTGGTTGAAACAGTGCTCCTGGCTGCCAGTTCAATCTGCTGATTGCTTCTACCTTCTTGTTTTCTTTTTGTATTCATAGGTGAAACACAGCAAGGAGGCTGTCGTCAGGTGTAGTCCCTTATCCTTGGACTTCCCATTCTCTACACTGAACCTGTGTCCACTAGAAATTATCCAGTCTGTGGTATTCTGTTACCACAGCACCAAATAGACATGCCCAGAAACACTGGTTTCAACCTGACTTGCTCAGGCCAGTTCACATCTGTAACTGAGCAAGGGGTGGGCATAAAGGCAGGACCAGTTGAGCTGGCTAAAGGATGATAGTATCAAGCAATATAAACTCTAGAGAGACACTGTTGGGCCAGCATCATAGCTTCTCTTCTTGCACCCTACTTCTTCAACCTTTCTTTTCAAGTGTTGATCCCTAAAATCAGTATTATATGCCAAACTTAGTGTCTGTTTTGGAAACCCTGACTTGTATCAGTGATCCATCTTATACTGCTAAATCAGAAATATACATCCTAGCTGGGAGTGGTGATGCACACCTTTAATCCCAGGACTCGGGAGACAAAAGCAGGTGGGTCTTTGTGAATTTGATTGAGGATAGCCTGGTCTACATAGTAAGGCCAGCCAGAGCTATATAGTGAGCTAAATAACACACACACACACACACACACACACACACACACACACACACACACTGTCTCACAAAAAGAAATGTAAGTTCTAAAGTAGTCATGATGGATTGTCTTCATAAAAAGAACATCAACAAGAACATAGCAAAAAGTGCTATATACTAAACACTAAATGTTAACTGTGGTTATCACTGCAAGAGCGAAGTCTCAAGGGAGCTCCTGTTGTCACCTTGTACTTTAGAAAAGGTCACCAAGTATAGCAGGTGACATGTAGGCATAGACAATCCTAGTCTTGATTTCTAGGGATAGACGCTAGCTAGATGAACTTACAGCACTAATAAACAGTGACAACGTTGATCATTGTGTTAGTCAAACTTGGTTGCTGGAACAAAAACCTGACAGAAAGTTCTTAAAAGGTTCCCAGGTTGCAGAGGGTATGGTCTGTGGTTATCTGGCTTCCTTGCAGAATATCACAGCAGTGTAAATGTGTGGAGAGGCTGCTTATGTACTGGCAGCTGGAAACAGTACATTACCCTGACTTTGAACCTATTACTGGATTAAACATTGTTCAGATCAGAGCCCTCATGATCTAGTGACCCTTGGAGATCCTCTCCTAGACATACTTAGATGAGCTTCAGTACTTTCTTAGGTGTCTCAAAATCTACTCAAGTCCACAATCAAGATTAACCATTGTTATTGTTATTATTACCACTCCCCCTTCCCCGCCCCAGCCTCTCCCCTTGAGACAGTAGCCCATCAAGCCTGGAACTCACTATGTATCCCAGACTGGCTTTGAGCTCACAGTAATCTTCCTCCTTTAGTCTCCAAAGTGCTGGGGTTACTTTTGAGTTACAACACCCTTTTAACCATCATGATTATTAAAATTAAAAACTTTGTTGTTCATCAAAATACATTTACATGATTTTTTAAAGTTCCAAATAAAAACACATTTAGAATACACAAGACTGATAATTAATATCAACATTCAAAGAATTCCAAATTAATAAAGAACAGATGAAAAAGAACAATAAGCAAAGAACATAAATGGTCATTGTAAGATGAGAATAAGTCTTGCTAGTGGCAAAAATAAGTGACAGTGAAGACAGAAATAGGTAACTTTTAACTTCTTTCAAATGAGAGTATCAAATGGAACAGAAGATGTTGATTGTAGAATCTCTTATCCTTTCCAGGAGAGTCTAAAATGGTGCCAACACTTCTGGAAAATATTTAGTACTATTTATACATACACATGTAGCTAAACATACATGGACATTCTCTACTGGCTTCAAGCCCAAAAAAAATTATCACTTAAGCACACAGAAAGCTATAATAACCTAGAAATAATTTAAATGTCTGTTTGTAGAAGAATTGAAAATATATCCTGGCATATTCACACAATGGCATGGTGTGAATCATACAATCTTGAAAGATTATATATAGAATGATTATTTTTTTTAAAAGAACAAAAGATTTAAACTAATAATATTTTAGGAAATAAAGATTAAAGTAAGTCTTGTAAGTCAAAGGGATAATGTAAAGAAAGAAAAGAAAAAAGGCATAAAGGATGTGGTAAGCACAGAAGACTGAAGAGGGCTTGGCACTGTTGAATGGCACAGCAGTTTCACAGATAATCAACCAGTGTTAAAGGGGAAGACAAGCAAAGGCCTGCATGGACTGTTCCTGTGTGTCAACAAAAACCTGCATGGATTGTTACTGTGAGTGTGTCAACAAACCTGTGTGGATTGTTAATGTGAGTGTGTCAACAAAGACCTGTGTGGACTGTTAATGTGAATGTGTCAACCAAGACTTGTGTGGACTGTTAATATGAGTGTGTGACAAAGGCCTGTGCAGATTGTTAATGTGAGTATGTCAACAAAGACCTGTGTGGATTGTTAATGTGAGTGTGTGACAAAGACCAGTATGGATTGTTAATGTGAATGTGTCAACAAAGGCCTGTGTGGACTGTTAATGTGAGTGTGTAGCAGGAATCTTAAAGAGTCTTATTAATAAAAATCAAACCTGAGGCCAGGTATTGGGGTGAACACTGGAAGATCACAGAGACAGAACAGGCCACAGCTAACCTCACCTGGCCAACTTCTCAGCTGATCTTGTTTCCTCTGACTGAAAGCCTCTGTGTCCTCATATCTGAATGGCTCTGTGCTGCTCAAAACCTAAAAGCTTAACCAGCCAAATGCTTAACCAGCCAAATGCTTAACCAGCCAAATGCTTCTAGTTTCTGGTCCTCATGCCTTATATATCTTTCTACTTTCCACCATCACTCCCTGGAATTAAAGACATGTGTTACCATGCTTGGCTATATCCTTGAACAGATGGATTTCTGCCTCTGGAGTGCTAGGATTAAAGGTGTGTGCTACCACTGCCTATCCTAAGTATCTAGTGGCTTTTCTGTTGTCTGACCCCAGATAAGTTTATTAGAGTACACAATATTTTGGGGAACTCAATACCACCACATGAGTGTGTGACAAAGACCTGTGTGGACTGTTAATGTGAGTGTGTGACAAAGACCTGTGTGGACTGTTAATGTGAGTGTGTGACAAAGGCCTGTGTGGACTGTTAATGTAAGTGTGTCAATGAAGGCCTGTGTGGATCCTTAACAAGAATCTGTTCTGAACCTGAGATTATGAATATCTACTTCTGTGTACAACTTGAGATATGATTTTTTAAAGGTGTAAACCAAAACTAGTAACAATCTCAGATTAAAGCTTCCTTAAAATATAGGCTTATTATAAGGAAAAGACAGAAAAATAAATCTGGCTACATTAAGCATCTTCTTTGCAAGTTGGAGAAGATAAGATACCGGTTAATTCCCATTATTGAATAAAAAAATTAATGGCTAGTAAACATATAAGCACAACAGACTGAAAAAGAGAATCTAGTCAATACAACTGTACAGGCAAAGGAAACAATAAGAAAGCTTAACAAAGTCATTGTAGCAACTGTCAGGAGAAATACAATTAACACAATCAATATGGGAGAATTAAAAGAAGGTGAAACAAAGCTGGACAGAGTGGTGGATGCTTTAATGCCAGCATTTGGGAGGCAGAGGCAGGAGGGATCTCTGTGAGTTCAAGGCCAGCCAGAGCTACATAGTGAGATCCTGTCTTGAAAAAACAAACAAACAAAAAAACAAAACAAAAGACATCGAAACAAACCTTCAATATTAGTATTTTTACTTATTTATTTAGAAAGTTTTAAAATGTTCCCAAATTAAGACATGCCACTTGAGATAATAACATTAATATAATACTCACATGCGTTTATTTTATGAGCTTTAGGAGGTATATGAACAAATATAAATGTATGTGACTTAGTAAAACATACAAGTTGCTACAGAGTAATGGCCTATTCTTTTCTTTACCAAATTCCTAGCAGAGACTTCCTAAGGTTAAAAGCGTCTATTCAAGACTGACAGGCTCAGAAGGCACACATTTCTCCACATTACAAAGTCCTTAAATAATTCTTCCAGAATTCAAATACTGACTACTGACTCAGAACCAAACATTTAATCAACAGATTATCTCTGATATATCAGTTCTCAGCAAATAATAAAACTTACATTAGACCATATAAGACAACCCAGGGATGAAGGAAAAGGGTAATTGTGTACCATGTTTCCTCCTTCTCTTTGAATATTTCCATTTTTACAAGACAGGCCAATGGCTGCTGAGATTACGTGATAAGAACAAAATCACACTGGTTCTTTACTGCCCTCTGATGGAAGATGCACATAGATACACAGAAGTTTTAAGCACTAACTGGAGGCTCATTTGTGTAGCTGACATAGTCTAGCTGTTCTTAGCTTTACGTGTAGATGATGCTTTAGAACAATGCACTTAAGACATTTGAGGGTTACCATGAGTGTTTGTAGAACTGAGATACAAACTTTACTGACATTTAATATTGACTTAAATGAGTAACCACTCTCTAAAATCATCTTTGCAGGGCTGGTAAAATGGGTCAGCAGTTAAGAGCACTTGCTGCTCTTGCAGAGGACCCAGATTGGGTTCCTAGCATCCATGTGGCAGCCCACAACTATCTATAGCTCCATTTCCAGGGGATCCAACACCCTCCTACGGTCTCAACCAGCATCCCCTGAGCATAACACAGACATACATGCAAGCAAACACTCATACACATAAAGTAGAAATAAGAAAATCTTTAAAAATCTTTGTAGCATATAAATTCATACATACCACATTTACTTGATATATTAAATTACATCATGCAACCAGTTTATACACAGGAAGGTAAAAATTGATGATATTATCTAAAACTTCAATTTAATCTTTTGTTTTGAGCACCATGGCCTTTTTTTTTTTTTTTTTTGGTTTTTCGAGACAGGGTTTCTCTGTGTAGCTTTGCACCTTTCCTGGAACTCACTTGGTAGCCCAGGCTGACCTCGAACTCACAGAGATCAGCCTGCCTCTGCCTCCCGAGAGCTGGGATTAAAGGCGTGTGCCACCACTGCCCAGCTGCGCCACCACCGCCTGGCTGCGCCATGGCCTCTTTAAAAGCTGAAATCTAACCAATAGTGAAAATGAATGGTTGAGGGTTTTCCAATTGTCTTCTGTTTGGTTAGTCTGTTGGCTGTGCCTGTAATCTCTCTTAGGGAAGACCAAGTAACCTGAACTTTGAATTAAGCAGGCCTAACCAGTTTAAAAAAAAAAAATCTATGAAGAATCTACATAGCAGGTAGTTACCACAAATGAAAATAAATGAATGAATGAATGAATGAATGAATGAATGAATAAAAAAGAAAACAAAAACTTGTTGGGATAATCATCAAAAATATTTCTTGGGCTGGAGAGAAGGCTCAGTGGTTAAGAGCACTGGCTGTTCTTCCAGAGGTCCTGAGTTCAATTCCCAGCAACCACATGGTGGCTCACAACCATCTGTAATGAGATCTGGTGCCCTCTTCTGTCCAGGCAGAACACTGTATACATAATAAATAAATAAATCTTTAAAAAAAAATTTCTTGGATCCCACCTCTGTTGCCACAACCCATGCTGACAAGTTTGTGCCAGCTTCTTCAAGAGCTTTGCTTACTACTTATATCTCCTTCCTACTTTCTTTTCTTTTAATTATTTTTTTATCCTTTTGAAGTTTCATACGTGTATATAATGAAATTTAGTCCTCCATGTTTTCAATGACATCATATAACCAAGGTTCTTATCTTCTTACATTTCTCACCAAATATACTTTATGGATACCCATTACTGTGTTCAATATTGTCAGGACCTACGTACAGAATGATGGCAGATATATGGTCTAATCGCAAAATCATCTGTAGTCTAATAAAACAGAAACAAACATACAAGTGAATACAGTGATGCTAAAATGTCACCCCGAACCATGTGCAAAAGGCGTGGTTGCTAGCTGAGAATTTGGGGGAAGTGACTGGATCCTGAGGGCTCTCAATTCCATCAAATCATTAACCTATTGATGGGTTCACGATTAGATGGGCTGGTTGGAGGCAACAGAAACTTATGAGGCAGGGCCCAGGTGACAGAAGGGGACTTGGGAACTGCATCTTGTTCCTGCCCATCCCTTGTCTGTCTCCCCTGACTCCCTTTCTCTCCTGCTTCTGACTACAGAGGGATAAGCAGCTTTGTTCTAGCACACTTCCTCCACCCTAATGTCCTGCCCCACCACACACCCAGGAACAAGGAGCCAAAGACCTTGTCCTGAAATCCTTGAGACTGAGTCAAAATAAATCTTCCCTACTGAATCAATTTATTTGTTTCTGTGACAAAATATCTAACAAAAGCAACTTAAAGAAGGAAGACAGGGTTAATTGTGGGGAAGGGACGGCATCAGGAGTCTGAGGCAGCCAGAAACCAGAGAGAAATGTCTGTGCTCAGTTTGTTTCTTCATTTTTAGTCAGCCCAGAACCCCAGCTCATGGAACGGTGCCATTCACATTTAGGGTGGGTTTTCTCACCTTAATTAACCTAGTCTATACAATTTCTTATAGGCATATCTTGAGACCTGTTTCTATAGTGATTGTAAATGTTGTCCATTTGCCAATCAAAATACACACTTCCTTTAACTGACTACCCTGGCTACAGCCCAGTGTTTTGTTAGGAAAATAATAGATTGTTTTAAGGAAAGTATAGGATAGGTCCACATATATATCAGGACCAGAGGAAGGCTACCATTTGTATAAGAGTTTGTATAAGAGTTCTTGTGGACCTCATGTTTAAGACAGTGTCTGAAGAATGAGTTGTAGTAGTCACGATGAAGAGAAATTTGTGCAAGAGAAGTAAGAAAAACTGAGGGCTCCAGGGAAGAAAAAGCAGAGCATGTTTTAGGATTACCACAAGCACATGCTTGTGCTTCACTGAATCTGTGCTGAAAGCTGAGACAGGAACATCAGCAGGACTAAACCCATCAAGGTCCTGACAAGGTATGTTAAAAAGTTTGACTTTATTTGAAGTGTTATTGCTCTGGGCACATGGTTTGACTAGAGGATGACATGATCACATTGTGCTTTGACAATTGTGGTGATATTTTATTTGTGCTTTAATAAATAAAGCTTGCCTGGAGATCAGAGAAAAAACCAAGCCATTATAAGCAAACACAAAAGTCATGCAATGTAGCACACCCCTTTAATCCTATCACTTGGGAGGCAGGGATCTGTCCGGATCTCTGTGAGTTCAAGGCCACACTGGAAACAGAGCCAGGTGTGGTGGCACACACCTTAAATTCCAACACTAGTTAACTATGGAGGTATGGAGGTCTATACAGACAGACAGGAAGTGACAGAGCTGGGCAGGAAAAGGAAGTGATGTAGCTGGACAGAGAAAGCAAATCAGATGGCAGAACAGCAAGGCTTATAGGCATTGGTAGACAGGAAGTTGCTCGCATTTGGAAGCTGTGGAGTTGGTGAGGAGAGGTTAGCTTGTGGCTGTTCCTATTCCTCTGATCTCTCTCAGGCTTAACCCCTATATCTGGCTCCATATTTTTTTATTTAATAAGACCATTTAGAAATTCATCTACAGACAGTATACTCTGATTTCTAGGTGGAAAATAGTTTGGAGCAAAGCAAAGAGAGAAGTAAAAAAGTCACAGAAGAGATAACCGCAGAAATGCATTTGAACACTGTATTAGGGCTCTCTAGAGGAGCAGAACAGATAATATGAATATATATGTATAATATGTATATACATATACATATACACGTAAAGGCGATTTATTAGAGTGGCTTAGAGGTTATTGTCCAGCTAGTCTAACAATGGCTGCCTATCAAAGGAAAGTCCAGAACCCAGTAGTTGTTCAGTCCACAAGGCTGGATGTCCCTGCAGGTCTTCAGTATATGCCAGAATACTGAAGTAGTAGCTCTACTGTTAGTGAAGGAATGGACTTGCCAGCAAGAGCAAAAGCAAGCAGGCAAAGAGCAAGTGCTTCCTTCTTTCAAGGGGCTGGTCAGGTAATGTCTCAATGCTAATACCTCCCTTCTTCCACATCCATCATAGGTTGTCACTGGAAGGTGGATCTTCCCACCTCAAAAGATGTGGGATTTAGGGTAGGTCTTCTCATTTCAAATTATTTAAATTATTGAGAAAAATCTCACCGGTGTACCCAGCCACTTGGATTTTAGTTCCTTCCAAATGTAGTCAAGTTGACAACCAAGAACGGCCATCACCACATCACAAACACTGTCCTGCAGGCATAGCGCAGCCGGTACCATCTTAACAGAGCTGTGACTACCTGTATGAGGTTCTCAACAAACTTGGGCCTGTTAACTCTCTCTCAAAGGGAGAATCACTGGACCTTCAACTGAGATCCCAGCCACTCCTTCCCTAATTTCCCCCAGTTCTGCACAAAATTCGATCCAGAATTCCATGTTCTTGGAGGTGCTAGAGGACATAGAGGGTAGAAGGTAAATGATGAGGAAAGGACGCCAACCCTGCAGCCTTCAGGAGACTGTCACCCACGCCCACGTGGGGCTTTCCAGTGGTGCAGCACTTTTGGGGTCATTCACACTCCCTCACCCATGCGCCAATAAGTAAACCCAATAAACTTCATCGGTTTACGAGTTAGACTTGGGTGGAATCATTTCTTTGGTTGGTTGTTGGTGCTCTTCGTGGGGGAAAACAGACACATTCATGTCTCAGGAAAAGTAACACAGCAAAGAGTTACAAGACCAAGGCTTAGATTGAGACTGTGCTACTAGAATTTGGAGAGGCAGATGAGTTCACTGTTTTAGTGGTGAAATTAATAGTGCTTGCTGATACTTGATAATCCTGATGAACTTGATGACTTATTTAAAGAGCCAACAAATAAAGCTGGAATGTACTGAGGTAAGGAAGACAGGAGACAATTTAGTAGAGAGAGGGAATAAGAATAAAGTTTTAGCCAAGTTCTGTGCAATCTTCCTTCCCTTTCCCTTCATTTATTTGATTTTTGAGATAGGGTTTCATGTAGCCCATGTTGGCCCCTAATTCACTTTGTAGCCAGGGATTATCTTGAACTTCTGATTTTCCTGCCTCCTCCTACCAAGTGCTGGGAATAGTATGCGCCAGTATGCCAAGTTTCAGTGTAAGATCTCTATCAGACAGTCAATAAATATATCAAGAACTCAGCATAGGCTGGGTGGTGGCGCACACCTTTAATCCCAGCACCCAGGAGGCAGAGGCAGGTGGATCTCTGTGAGTTCAAGGCCAGCCTGGTCTACAGAGTGAGTTCCAGAACAGGCTCGAAAGCTACACAGAGAAACTCTGTCTCAAAAAAACAAAAACAAAACAACAAATAAAAAAAAAAAGAGCTCAGTGTATAATTGACAAAAATGGTGGAAAGGCATGAGACTCTTTAAAAGAATGTGCCAAGTAAGAAGCTTGTGACTTCAGTTGCGTAGACAAGAGGAAGAGTCATTGAGGCCTAGGTCAGAGGGAAGCCGAAAGCACATCATGCTCGGTGCACACGCCTTCCCTTTTGTAATGATCCCATAAACAATCAAGTTCTCCCTGGGCAGTGATTTCTGCATCAGCTTCGTGTTTTATTGCACATAGCTGTGGCCACTTAGCCAGTATTACTGGCCACCCAGACCCATGTATACCTGAGACTGCAACACATTCTTTTATCCTTTAATCGTTTCCAAGGCATCCCCATACTCACGTGGTTAATCCCATTCATCAAGCAGGTGTGCCACTCCATACCTCATAGAAGACAGCCCTGGATTCTCTTTATGGACACCTCATTCTCAGCTCATCCATGGTTGCGTGTCCTATCACCCATTATAGGCGCACACAAACACTGCTATAACAAAGGAGGCATACAATCCCAAGTCACAAAGGAAAAGATAGATGCATGGGGATTGTTCCCTGTAACATGAATCTTAAAAGGTCTTATTAATAATTAAAAAAAAAAAACCAGAGCCAGAGCTTAGCGTGAAAGCTGGAGAGATCAGAGAAGCAGAACAAGTCACAGCCAACCTCACCTTGCCAACTCCTCAGCCAATTCTGTTTCCACGAATCCTCAGACTGAAAGTCTCTGAGTCCTCACCCTGAGGGTCTCAATTGAACTGCTGCTTAGTTCCTGTCTCCTCAGCTGTATATACCTTTCTCTACCCAGCCACGTCACTTCCTGGGATTAAAGGCATGTGTGCTTTCCAAGCAAAGGCATGAAATCTCAAGTACTGGGATTAAAGGTGTGTGCCACCACTGCCTGACTCTGTTTCCAGTGTGGCCTTGAACTCAAAGATCCAGATGGATCTCTGCCTCCCAAGTGATAGGATTAAGGGTGTGTGCCACCACTGTCTGGCCTCTATGTCTAATCTAGTGGCTGGCTCTATCCTCTGATCCACAGATAAGTTTATTAGGGTACACAATATATCCCCACAGTTCCCATGGATGCTCCATCCTCACATAGATCATCCACTTGAGCATGTCTCAGCATTTATTGCATGGTCATTTAATCACTCCTTCCCAAGTCACTGTTGGCTATCAGTCCTTGTTAAGAAGCCAATTGCATTGTGTGACTTTTCCCAAGGAGATGTGAACAAATGTCTACTCATCCCAGATAGGGAACCAATGACAGAGCAAAAAAACAATTCCATCAAAACCCAACTTGGCAAACTAATCTGCTGACCTACCCTCCAGGCAGGCCAACAGGCTAGAGAATCTCCTTAGCAGTTAATACTGCTTGTTATGCCTTGGGTGAATATGAACCTTAAGAGTCTTGTGAGGTGTTTACTTCCTGAGTGTTAAGAAAACTTCCAAGTATTTCAACTTGGAACTTTCTGAGTCTCTCTGAGATGAAAGTCTCACTATGAACCCCTGGCTGACCTGGAATTCATAAAGACCCTCCTGCCTCTGCCTCCTGAATATTGACATTAAAGGTCATCTCCCACACCAGGGACTTCCTTAGTTTTAAGGAACCTCCAACCAGGACAAAATTGCTACACATCAGAGCAGAGCAAAGCTTTAGAAATTACCTCAGATGGCAAATTGAATTCCACAAGAAAAAAACAAAACAAAAAACAGAATCTGGGAGGATAAAGTTAATGTAACAAAAGCCATAAATTCACATTTGACTTCTTCCATTTCTTTAAAAGACAAAAAAAGCAGCAATTATAAAAAATATATTGGTGAGTTTAGTGTTTCTACCACATGAAATAAGGAAACAATAAACTATATTAGAGTAGGATTTCCATAGCACTGGAGCTAAATTAGTAACTCCCACTCTGGTGAGGGAAGATGTGCATGGTAAGCTCTAGAATGACTAAGAAGGAAATCAGCTTTTAGAAAGTGAAAAAGTATCACTAAAGAAATTTTGATGCTATATCATGGTCATTGGGTGCGAAAGAAAGTCATAAAAGTGGGCTAGAAGAACAAACAAAGTTAGAAAACAAAACATGGCAGACAAATCTAATTACGTAATAACCATGTTAACTATGATGGGATTAACCAATCAAGATGCACAAATTGTCACACAAGATTTTCTTTCTTTTTAAAGAAACAAGATCCAATAAAATGTTTCTAGGGGAGACACTTCTTAGACTCACTGGCACTGCTTGTAGAAACATCAACCAGGATAAAGGCTACCAGTACCAACATCAGGCAAAAGAAACTTCAAAGTAAAATCATTACTAGTGAAATACAGAATTCTAGTTTCATTTTGTGGCTATCATTAAAATACTCTGGCCAAAAGTAATCTAGGAGAAGAAAGGATTTACTTGGGTGATACTTACAGGTCACAGTCAATCATTAAGGGAAGTCAGGGCAAGAACTCAAGCATGAACTCAAAGACAGGCCTGCCTCTAACCAGGAAACTCACTCCCAGCCAAGTATATCAGAAACCACGGAGGAATATTTTTTGCTGGCATGATCATTGGCTCATGCTTAGCTAGCTTTCCTGGAGTCCAGGGCTGCCTGCCCAGGGAATGGTGCTGCCAGCAGTGGGTTGGCCCTACTACCTGAATTAACAACCATGGCATGCCCACGAGTCAGTCTAATCTGGGAAATGCTGTGATTGAGACTCCTTTCTCTGATAACTATAGGCTATATCAAGTTGACAGTTATAGCTAACTAGGATACACTGGTACATTTTTATAATGATAAAAGAATTGAATTGTTATGCAGAGATAAGGCTGGCAAGTATCTCCACATTAAAAACAGAGAATCAAATACTGCATTATGGTAAAAATAAAGGAAAAGGCACCTCAACAACAGCTGAAATCTTTGAGACCTGACTTTCTTTTTTGTTGGCTCGAGACCAGGTCTTCTGTAGCTCAGGCTGACCCCAAGCTCACCAAGTAGCAGGGGATGACCTGGACACATGCCTCCATTGCTCAAGCACTGGGATCATTGGTGTGAACTACTCTATCTGGTTCTAAGATTCAATTGTCTTTCCTTCTTACATGTCTTCCTTACTTTATTTTACTTTGTGTGTGTGTGGCAGCCTCATACATGCTAAGCAAATGTTCTACCACTGAGCTATAGTATAGCTAATTGTTAATTAGACATTTGGTTTGAGATTAAACACAAATAATTATCTACTTATTTCATTTCTTATAATAATTTTATGCCATGAGAACTTTTCTTATGTTACTGATTTGTAAGATCAGTAAAGTTAAAAAAAAAAAACCTTAAAGTCATGCACAGTTACATAGTAAATGATGAGGCTGAAGTCTGTCTTGAATGCCATGTTCTCAACACTGCTCTAGCTATTGCCTCATTAGTTATATAGACAGCACAGAGCTGATATAAGCTAGACACCTTGTAACAAGGATAAAATGCTTACTGAAACTAAAATTAAGTAAAAATTACTGTTAGATGAGAAAGCAAACCATCACAATGTATATATGCTCTATTCTGAGGGTACAAAAAGACTAGTACTAAATTTTCACCGCCTTCATGCATCTAGAATCTGCTCTTCTTTTCTTACATTGCTGTTAACTACTAAGGGCAACGGAAGCACTGTCCTGTAGCTAGAGTTTTCCCCAGTCCTGCTTGGCCCATGGTCAGGACAAATCTCTCTCACCCACCAGGCCTGCAGCTGTTCAAACCCAACCAAGTAAACACACAGAGACTTATAAACTGTATGGCTGTGGCAGGCTCCTTGCTAACTGTTCTTATATCTTACTGTAGCTCTAGAGTAGAGCTTGAAGTCAGGGATTGTGATGCCTCCAGAGGTTGTTTTATTGTACAGGATTCTTTTGGCTATCCTGGGTTTTTTGTTTTTCCATATGAAGTTGAGTATTATTCTTTCCAGGTCTGTGAAGAAAAAAATATGGAATGCTTCACGAATTTGCGTGTCATCCTTGCACAGGGGCCATGCTAATCTTCTCTGTATCATTCCAATTTTAGTATATGTGCTGCCGAAGCGAGCACCTGTTCTTATATCTTAAGTCAACCCATTTCTATTGATCTAAAAGTTGCCACGTGGCACGTGGCTTACCAGTATCTTAACATCTTCTCATGGCGGTGGCTGGCAGCAGAAGGATAGAAGTCCAAATTCTACCAGCTCTCTTTATAGCTTTATCCCCACACCTTTAACACCCTCCATCTCTCTCACTCTGTTTTTTGAGACAGGATCTCTCTACATAGTCCTGAAATTATGTAAACCAGGGTGGCCTCAAACTCATAGATACCTGCCTGCCTCTGCCTCCTGAGTGCTGGGATTAAAGGCATGTGTCATCATGCCCTAGCTTCTGCCAAAACTTCATCTTCACTATCCTTAGCAAATAATTAAACCAAATTTATAATATAATTCTATTTTGAAAAACATAACACACATATGCATAAGTCTGAGAAAGGATATTCCTAAACATGAATGATGATGGGTAAAAAGAATACAATTAATTTTTCTTAATGTAAAAACATAATTTCTAATTCCAACATTTGTTACACCACAACAAGAAAAGCCATCAAACCCCTTACATCTAGTGTGGCAATAGAGTAACAGGCCCCCTGACCTTAGCACAACTGATATGTTGGCGGCACCATTCTGACCTTAGAACTTAGCATACAGGTCCCAAAACCTGCCAAAATGGGAACATCGACCTTATCCATCCAAGACCTGGTCCCTGGTTCCTGGACCTAGGAAAGTCCCTAAATGTCCTTACCTTGCTTCTTGGCTTCTGTAGTTTTCCTTCCTTACTGTTAGTGCTAATCAAAGTGTGTCAACAAGGATGTGGTTTTTGTACATGAAGGACAAAATAAGAAAGAAAGAAAGAAAGAAAGAAAGAAAGGAAGGAAGGAAGGAAGGAAGGAAGGAAGGAAGGAAGGAAGGAAGGCAAGCAAGCAAGCTCGGGGCTGCATGAATGATCTGGGTAAATTCCCTGTGCAGTTACCAGCAGGCAATACAGACTTTCTGTGTTTTCTTTAGTGGAGGTACCATGCAATGATAGTACTTATACACAGAATATAAAAATAAATCATAAGTCACCAAAAAAAAAATCACACAAGAAATACTTTTCTCTATTAGTAACCACTATTTATTCATATAGGCATTTGGTCATTATTTCCTTTTTCTACAATGAGAACTATTATCCCCCTATTATTGATTGGTAAAACTAGAAAAATAAGAAAATGAGTTAGTCTTAGTTGTACGGTAAATGATGAAGCCCTTTATTGACATAAATCCTATGTTTTTTTAAAAAACATTTTTATTATATCTTATTTTGCATGAATAGAGGGCAGAAGACAATTCACGAGGGAGTCTGGGTATCAAACCTAGCTCCTCAGGCCTATGGCAGGCATCTGATCCACCTCACCAGCCAGCACTCTTGTTTTCTAAACACTGTTCTAGCTGTTTCTCTTCATAGTTAGAATAGTGCAAAGTTGATACAATCTAGACACCTAGTAACAAGGACAACAATGTAGTTAGAAGATGTGGGTCAAACCAGAATGACATAAGCATTGAGAACTGTTACATGAGAGCAAACTATGACATTGTGTACACAAGAGTCAGAGAATTTAATATTTCACATAGGGAAAGGCTAAAAATAAACCAACATGTTCTTGTTGGTTCAATGTGGACAATAGAGGGTGATTTTTTTCTTTACTTTGAGTTTGTCCCGTTTTCATAAATGCACCAGAACTGCTTCAAAACAACAAAAAAGCTAAATTAAAATAGGCATGATGCCTCATGCTTGTTAACATCAGTTTGGCGTCTTCCCTCAAAGCTCCAAATTCCAAGTCTAAACTCAAGTGCTGTCCAAATGGCGTTCTCCACTCTTCAAAGACACTTGGTAACTACAAGAGTCAAAATATTTTACGATCCCGGTAATTTGTTGGT
This sequence comes from Peromyscus leucopus, assembly GCF_004664715.2. Lineage (NCBI taxonomy): Eukaryota > Metazoa > Chordata > Mammalia > Rodentia > Cricetidae > Peromyscus > Peromyscus leucopus. Next base: position 29,317,343 of record NC_051067.1, on the reverse strand, counting down.
AGTGTCACAATGGCTTACTGGGATTGATGACTACCGTGTCTTTTAGAAGGTACGCGTTTAATAGCTTTCCACGGGAATAAACTTAACTCAAAAATATTTTCCAATTATTTCAGGAATGTGTATCTCGTTTAGAATAACACTTGAAGCCAGCACAGATGGTAGGAACGGATGAAGCGTTCACAAAGACGCGCTTGCCTCCAAAGCCGCAACTTTTTCCGCGGCGTGCCAAGCGCTGTCGTCCCCACCGTGTCACCGGACAGGACGGACCTCTACTGGAGGGAACCTGGGGTCCGCAGGGAAGCGCAAGGCGCAGACGCAATCTCCGCCAGCGTCTCCACTGACGCTGCGGACAGAGCGGAGGTCCTGGCTGGGGCCGGGAGGCGGAGACACGCTGGGCAGGAGCCCGGAACTGGCACGGCCTCGCTAGGCCAGCCTGCCACAGCAGCATGGCAGCAGCCGCCGCCGCCCGCTTTGAACACGCCCACGCTTTTCCCAGGACGCAAGCACGCATGCGTCTTTCTGGCAGGCCAAAGACTTCCGGGAAGCTGGTTCCGCCTCGGAGTGTTCACTTCCGCCCCGGTCCTCGGAAACTGTGGCTACGGATCAGGGCGTTCCGGTACCAGGGCTCCCGAGGTGGAAAAAGTACAAGAAGGAATTGTTTGGCTTGCCTGTCACTTTGTAAACGTTTCCTGAATGATTAAGCTAACGCTTGGTTCACCTTTACTAATTGTTAAGAGTAACAGTTTGGGATGTTTTAAACTTCTCTATTTCGCTCTCAAACTGATAATAGCATGGAAATGAACTTGGTGGGAAAAAAATCTTCAAAGGAAAATTTTGCCCAAAATTCCTTAGATTGGTTTATTTTGCTCTTTTAAGAATGGTTTATGTAAATCTGAAATTGGCCACAGTTCGGTATCAGACAGCGTCCATTATTTGTTTCCTACTTATCACTTCCAAAAACTAAGCTTGATTCCCATATAAAGCATACCACAAAGAACAGAAGGTCAAAAGGGGACATGGGAGATATTCTGACGGTTTTAGAGCTTTCAGCAAATCAATCGGCAGCAGTAAGAGACAGAGAGATATTTTCACCCACTTCTGGGCCTCACGGAGAATCAGCTCCCAGAAATGCACTCTCAGTACCAGCACCCTAGCCCTTTGCTCCTTACTCCAGCAAGTTTCTGCACGTAAACACTTAGCTTCCATACGGACTGTCACTCAAGCTAGAAAGGCCTTGATCTCCGCTTGCTCCGCCCCCTGGCTCCGGAAATTACATCAAGGCACTCGGCGTCCCGCCCCCGGACGTAGGGCTTTTCTATCCGGATTCTTAGCGCGGACTCGGAGTGCCGCTCTTCTCTGCGTGCTGTGCACATGCGCGACTGCTTTTCCCTTCTTCCTCCGCTTCCCCTGGCGTCCACGGTTCACGGAGCCGCCGCCAGAGCGGCGGAGAAGTCGGGAAGTGCAAGATGGCCGCCGCGGAGGCCCCGTCGTTGCGGGAGCAGCCGGAGTAAGTGGACTGTGCGGGGGGGTCGGAGCTGGGCCCGCGGGCCGCCGGACGGGAGGCGGCGGTGACCTGCGCGACGGGCGGGAAAGTTCAGGCCTAACGGCGACTGCCAAACTTTGCCTTTCCGCGCGCCATGGGTGGTGCGATGGGAGGCGTGGGAGCGGCCCCGGCTTTGCTGCCCGTGGGGCCGCGGCTGTTAGGGCCCCGGCAGCGCGGCCTGCTGCGCGTCGTTGCCCCGGGAGGCGGCGGCACGAGCGGCCTCTACAGGTCCAGTTCGCGTGGCGGCTGCGGCTGCCCTGAGGTCGCGCCTTCCTGCGCCTCCCCTGGGGACGGTGGAGCTCTCTGGTCTCAGCCTCCGCCTCCGCGTGCGGGACCCGAGGGGCAGTGGCGGCAGGCAAGGCAAGCCCCGCTTTCCTAACGCATACAGTATCCCTGCGGTCCTGCTGATGGGAAGAGCAGAGATGGAGGTGCTAGGGTCACACTTTTCGACTGTCCCGGAAATTGTGCTAGCGAAGTCTTTCGCCTTCTGCTCCAACCACAATCCGGTATTTCTCAGTCCATGGGCAGCTTATTTCCAACTTTCAAACTTGAGGCAAAGTAAGGTAGCCTATCTGGTTTTTGATGCCTGACAGTTTTTGCCCCAGTTTATAGTCCTTTGGGAAGACATATGGGAGAAGTATTGGGAATTGTTGCTACTTCTAAACCATACTAATCTGTTTATAATTAAGCTAATATAAAAGTTGTTGAGACCAAGTGAATAGTCAAAGGCTAGCCGTTGCTTAAATAAGAGCAGTTTTTTTTCTCTCTCTCTCTCATATTTATTGCTAGGAAAGCTTAACTTAAAAGAGAATGGCATTGAAGACCATGCACCCCCCCACACCCTTTACATTTGCATTATCTAGTGTTCCCAGCCTCTTTAGGAAAGCGTTTGATACCGTCTCCAGCAACTTGTGATAGAGGACAGCTTTGCTACCAGATAACTTGACTTTGCTGAAGAAGTCCTGAGTTCCCCTTTCATTTGCTTTACTTAATTTGACAGAGAATTCAGCGGGTTTTTTGGGTTTTTTTTGTTTTTGTTTTTGGTTAAGTATGTTTTGTTGTGACAACTTGTCTTAGCAGAGAACAGATAGGGTTTTAACTACTCATAGCTTATTGTTTCTCAGTTCACGGTGTGGCAGTTACAGGATGTCAGTTCAGTCAGTACAATGGATGTCTTCGGCTGTACAGCTAAGTGTTCTAGTAATCTGTTCTGAGTATTATGTCCATTTATTTAATTTGAGGGGAGAGTTCATTTTGAGGATGATTCAGCCCTATTACATTTGCATGTGTGAATAATACTATAGTTGTAAACATGCATTTGTTTAGGCTCTGACAATTGAACATAACACTGATGGTAGTCTTTAATTTACCCTCCCTTTCCCCAAAGAAATTGTGTAAATGGAATATTTTTTCTGTGTCCTATTGTGGCTAATTTGAAAGTAATTAATGAAGAAAGTGACAATTTGATATGAAAGTAGGCACTATGTGTATTTTGACAATAGTGCTCAAACAGTGTTCTAATGGCTTGTAGTTACACTCAATAGCTTGTAGTTACAGGGAAGCTATTCTAATAGGAAATTAAGAAAGAATACATATATTACATAGTTTAAAAATTCCTCAAAGGCTCAAAGGGCTTTTGTTGTAATGGCCTGCACATTTGTCAGCTTCTTTAGTTCAGCTTTAAAAAAAGAAAAATTGCAGTCATTAGCGACCAGGTACTATTCAAATCATCAAATGGTAGCTGATTAATTCTTGTAACAATACTATTGAGGTAGATACTGTTGAGGTAGATGGCTGGTATTTTATGGGTGATGAAACTAACACAGAGAAATAAAGTAGTTTGCTCAAGATCACACTGTGACAGGCACATTTAAATTTGTGCAGTCTGGTTTTAAAGACCCTCTTCAGACTGCTGTACTGTGACTCCCTTTTCAGGTGCCCTTAAGGTTTGAAATAATATTTTTGCTAGTGTCCCCAAAAGATCCGTGTAGGGGGTGAAGAGGGATTAAGGCTCAAACTCAGTGCCCTTCCTTTTGCAGATGTTAATAAACTAGTACTTTACCCCTGAGCCACATTCTCAGCCTGAGATTATTGAGAAGGGCCTGGTACTAGGAGTGAACTCAGAACCTCACATATGCTAGCCTAAGTAAGCACTCTACCACAGAGATGCACCCCACTCCCATGAGGGTTGGCCATGTCCTTCAGGCCAGCCTCCCAAGCATGCTCTGCCATTCCCAGCCAAGATGTGCTTTTGATGTGATATTTCTGATTCATTAAAATTTAATTTCTAGAACATTAATTGGAAAAGGTAAGAGCAGAAGCTAGGTCTAGGATTAATTGGTCTTTGGGATCCATTCAAACTTAAGTCTACATCAGTTCTTTTTCAAAAGTATTTCAGGTCGGGGTGGTAGTGGCGCACGCCTTTAATCCCAGCACTTGGGAGGCAGAGGCAGGTGGATCTCTGTGAGTTCCAGGAAAGGCGCCAAAGCTACACAGAGAAACCAACCCTGTCTCAAAAAAAAGTATTTCAGTTTATAAGAAAATTTATTTAACTACTTTCTCTGCATTCATTTGCTCAACATTAATATATTTTTTAGGAATTGTCTTTTTAAAAAAACAATTGTCTAGCTTGCTAATGGATTGGATACGTTGAATCGTTCTAAATTATGACTATCCTAGCTGGCAGTGGTGATGCATGCATTTAAACCCAGCACTTCATCGGCAAAGGTAGAATCTTTGAGTTTGAGGCCAGCCTAGTCTACAGAGTGAGTTTCATGACAACCAGGGCTACACATAAACCCTGTCTTGAAAAGCCAAAAATTTTTTAAAAAGAAAAAAAAATCTGTTGATAACTAGACATGGTATTATATTTCTTTAATTCCAACTCTAGGGGAGCAGATTTCTCTACATTCCAAGCCAGGTAGGGCTATATAGTGAGACCCTGTCTGACTTTGAGCTGCTTATGATGGTGCATGTTTCTAATCCCACTACTTGCAAAGCTGAGGCAGGAGGAACAAAAGTCCCAAACCAGCCTGGATTGCATTGTGATACTCCACCTTACCCTACCCCTGTTTTCTGGGAGATTTGTGAAAGAGAAAGTTAAAATAACACTAATGCTTGGTAATTATTGACTTCCTATTATTTTGAAGTTGTTCCATGTCTGTATTTATTGTGCCAGATCCTCCCAAGACCTAGGTTGCTTAACGAGTAAAACCTAACAAATGAGCAGACTGCTGAACCCCCCTGTGTTTCTACTTTATATTCAGCTTGGATCCTGGATAATGTGAATAAATGTTAACCAATACTTGGTAATAGATTATCGGTAAATACTTGTTTTATGACAGGTTTATGCACATTCATTTGTTACATTGTAAAATACAAATGTGAAGAATAGATTTATATAGTCTCTGTTGTCCATGTAAACTGTCTAAGAAACCACCAGTTTTCTTAACCAGCAGCCTTAAGAGAAAGCTGTTGATAATGAACCTTTGTTTGCTACTTTATTTATATACCCATTTCTTGTGGGACTTGTGTATGCATGTTTTTGTTGTTGTTTTGTTTTTTAAACCGGAGCTGAGGACCGAACCCGGGGCCTTGTGCTTGTTAAGCAAGCGCTCTACCACTGAGCTAAATCCCCAACCTTCTTGTGGGACTTGTGTAGTACCAAGGTTTGACCCATGCTAGGCATTCTACCACTGAGGTGCCCTTAGAACCCTAAACTATAACGTTTGTTTTCTGAAGTTTGTTTTGAAAGATGAACTGAAGAAGATAGAAGTCTGCTGTATGGGTGTATAGGATTTGTTAACGTTTGTCCTAAGATAACATTTTTTATCAGGAAATTATAATTTGTAAAATTATAGTTTTTTTAAGAGCTAGATAATGTCACTATTTCTAATGGAATTTATTTCATACCTAAAGTTTTTTTTTTATGTTTTTTTTTTTGGTTTTTTTCGAGACAGGGTTTCTCTGTGTAGCTTTGCGCCTTTCCTGGAGCTCACTTGGTAGCCCAGGCTGGCCTCGAACTCACAGAGATCCGCCTGCCTCTGCCTCCCGAGTGCTGGGATTAAAGGCGTGCGCCACCACCGCCCGGCTCATACCTAAAGTTAAAGGCTATACTTAACATAAAAAAAAACAGATTTTTGGGGGGCGGGGGTGGTGGTGGTGGAAATGAGTATATTTGAATCACTTAGGGTATTGCATATTAATATCAAGGAGTATTAGGTGTGCACAGAAAGAAGTCTTCTGGGGAGCACTCTGTGCTAAGGAAGCAAAAGCAGGGCTCTTGTGTAATTACTGTGAGCACATTTCATGCGAATTTAATCTAATTGTCACAACAAACCTATGATTTGTCCGTGTTACTGATTATCCAGTTTTTGTAGCTGCAGAAAATGGCAGTAGAGGAGCACCTTTCCCAGGGTTACAATAGTTGTGGTATGTTGGCCAGCACTTTGAGTCAGGCAGTTTGGTTCTAAAACCATCCTCTTTTGATGGTATTCCTTCAGTAACTTAATAACCACTCAGTCATCTCCACAGGGTGTGTTTGAATAGGCATATTTGTCTAATGTGTATACAGTAATACCTGGGGGGCGGAGTTCATGCTAAACACTGTTACAAATAAGCATTTAATGTCTTTAGGTAGGTGTGGTTGTTTTCCCCACCTGAGCTTACAGACACATTAAACTTGCCAACACCAGAGGTAGGTGGATCTCTGAGTTTGAGGCCAACCTGATCTACAAAGCAAGTTCCAGGACAGCCAGGGCTACACAGAGAAACCACATTTCAGGGTGGGGGGACAGGGGTCCTTGCCAAATCCTTAGTACTAGTACAGTAGTGGAACCAAGTTTAGACTGCAACAGCCTACCTTGGGGACTGCTTACTTTCATTTTAAGTGCATTTTTATGTAGTGTAACTTAGGGTTACTTTTATGACTAAAATTCTTTACTATGGATGCTTACATTTTATGCACATTTAAAATGAATATTTTATCTTTAAAAAATTGGTGTAATTTTTCTTGAACTTTCCCCCCAACAATTAAGATTCAAGGGAAAAAACTGCATTCAGGGAACCATACTAAAACATCTACTAACAAGAAATTGGTCTACACTAAAACCCGACTCATAGAACAGTGTCCTCTGCATGTCTCTTCAGTACTTTTTCAGAAATGGAAGTTGGTAGATTTCAGGGTTCCTTTTGTTTAATACCATGTAATGGCCATGTGTTTTTCACGCCTTCATTGTTGTCAGCTGATAACTTCTCAGAAATACTCTGTATTCCTCTCCCCTACCAACTTACTAAAAACTGAGGCCTGCCAGAGAAAAAGGCTGTATACCCCAGCTCCTGCTACAATCCCCAGAAATGATAGTGCTTTTCTAGATCACCCAGCCAGCACTTTAACCTTGCAGTTCTTGTGCCTTTGGGTTCTCAGCGGCCCTTTAGTTCTGTCACGCCTAGACTCACACTTGGTCATCTGCAGGTGTTTCACTTGAGATCGTAGCCTTGACTAGACTACAGTCTTCACAGAGTTGGTGCCCTGACCACAGCCACCTGAGTGTGGTTTTCTCTCCATGACTGGCTTGTGCTGTCTGCTTTCTCTATTCCAAGTGCTGTCTCCCCACATTCTTTGCTCACTCTCTACAATACTGTACTGCACCTTTAGTTTTTAGCTCACATTCCTTCTCAGTTAACACCTTTTTTTAAATGTGCTCACTTAACAAATTAGTTGGACCCCCCCCATACATACATACACATACCTACTCATGTGATCTATAAAACACCCTTCTTGTCTATTCTCAAAAAGTGGGTTTAAGTGATCCTTCTGTGTTCCAACACCCCCTTGTTTGTGTCTTCTGCTATTGTTTTGCTCTTGGTACTTCTCTAATGTTTTGTGGTTGTTTGTGTGGTGTTCTTTCCCACTGGACTATACTTTCCTTGAGGGAGGCAAATATGTCCTTGCACATTTTTATTTTCTGGTCACCTTGCTGAAAATCTGCATATCATAGTAGGTCATTTAAAATGTTCAGAGACTGATGAATAGATTCATGATTCTTCCTTTGCAAGAAGCAAACAAAAAACTTACTCAAAAGCACCAGGAATATATCATTTGAAGGCAGATGAGCTCCATCTTCTTCCAAATTAGTGTGGTGGACTGAACCCAAGACTCTTAAATTTGCTCTTGGGCCCATCTTGTAGAAGGCAGTGAAGTGCCTTCAAAGGGAGAAGTTACATGCTTACTGATTGTCAGAGCTTACAGATTGGTACATTCAATATGTTATTTCATTTAGAATGTTTTGAATTTACAGTGGCTGTGCTGGGACACAACCCCATGTAAGTCCAGGAGCATCTACAATGCTGTTGAGGCGATATTTAATCTGGAATTACTGAACACTTGATAAGTGGAGAGTCATAAACTCTTTGAGTAAAACCCATGTGCTTAAAACAGAACATCCCTTAGTTCATTCTTTTTTGCATCCACCTATGAATATGAACTGGATAACAGTTTCTATTGGAGAAATTCATAGAGAGCGAATAATTTGCTGAACAAATACTTGATCAAATCCTGCAAAGTTTCTGGTGTTAGACTGCTCTTGACCTCCAGAATGTCTTTCCCTGTGGTGGTTGTAGCTAGGCAGCTACAAACCAGGAGTCCTTACTCCTGGCCAGTTCTCTGAAGTCTTAGCTCATAGGGGTTTGTTTGTATTGTTACTGTCATCTTGAGAAACTTCCAGTACACACTGACCGATTACTCGGAGCAAGTCAATATTAGCCCCTGAGATTTTTTTTCAGGAGGTGATTAGGTGAGATGTGTTCACAAGTAAGCTGCTAGGCTTATTGTAGAGACACCAAGTGTTCTGAGTTTGATCAAGTTGAAGAGATTAGCTTTCCAGTATGTCAGTATCTGTGCTTTATAAAAAGAGAAAGTGGGCCTTTTGTTTAAGTATTTGTGAGGGATGCTGGTTTAAAATCAAATTACTGGAGTTTCTGTGTAACTACAAATAACGGAATTTTATTGTTGCTGGTTTGGATTTCATTTCAGTTAAATGATTTTTCTTAAAAACATACCCGGTACTACTTTTCGTTTTTAATTCAACTATTAAAAACAGTTTGTTATGTCTCTGCCACCTCAGCCTTTGAAATAAAATATCTGAAACTTACAACATTTTAGTGGCTAATGTGTTACAATGAGATTCATTGTATCATTTACTATTGTTATAACTGAACACTGGGTAAATATTGTGATTTGTAAAATGTGTTTCATATATGTTTATAGAATGGATGATGCTGATAATTCTGAAAAGAGTGTAAATGAAGAAAATGGAGAAGTATCAGAAGACCAATCTCAAAATAAACACAGTCGTCACAAAAAAAAGAAGCATAAACACAGAAGTAAACATAAGAAACATAAACATTCCTCAGAAGAAGATAGGGATAAAAAACACAAACATAAGCATAAGCATAAGAAACACAAAAGAAAAGAAGTTATAGATGCCTCTGACAAAGAAGGCCTCTCCCCTGCAAAAAGAACTAAACTTGATGATTTAGCTTTGCTGGAAGACTTGGAAAAACAGAGAGCCTTGATTAAAGCTGAGCTTGATAATGAGTTAATGGAGGGAAAGGTCCAGTCTGGAATGGGGCTCATTTTACAAGGCTATGAGTCTGGCTCCGAAGAAGAAGGGGAGATTCATGAAAAGGCAAGAAATGGAAATAGGTCCAGTACCAGGTCTTCCAGTACACGGGGAAAACTTGAAATTACAGAGAACAAAAATAGTGCAAAAAAACGAAGTAAGAGCAGATCCAAAGAACGGACTAGACACAGGTCGGACAAAAGGAAAAGCAAGGGAGCTGTTGACATGGCGAGAGAGAAAGCAAACAGGAGCAAGTCCAAGGAGAGGAGGAAATCCACAAGTCCGTCCAAAAGAAGCAAGTCTCAAGACCAAGCAAGAAAATCAAAGTCCCCTACCCTTAGACGGCGGTCCCAAGAAAAAATTGGGAAGGCCAGATCTCCTACTGATGAGAAGATTAAGATTGAAGATAAAGGTAAAATAAAGGATAGGAAGAAATCACCAATTGTAAATGAAAGAAGTCGAGATCGATCTAAAAAATCCAGGTCGCCAGTTGACTTAAGAGATAAATCCAAAGACAGAAGGTCAAGGTCCAAAGAGCGAAAGTCAAAACGGTCTGAAATTGACAAAGAAAAGAAGCCAATTAAATCTCCTTCAAAAGATGCCTCTTCTGGGAAGGAAAATAGGTCACCTAGTAGAAGACCTGGCCGGAGTCCTAAAAGAAGAAGTTTGTCTCCAAAACAGCGAGACAAGTCAAGAAGAAGTAGATCCCCACTTGTCAATGACAGAAGATCTAAGCAGAGCAAATCACCTTCTCGAACTCTGTCTCCAGGTAGAAGGGCCAAGAGCCGATCCTTAGAAAGAAAACGAAGAGAGCCAGAGAGGAGACGACTATCTTCTCCAAGGTAACCTGTTCATGAAACATTCAAGCTCATTTTTTTCTTTTTGGTGTTTTGAGACAGGGTTTCTCTGTGTAGTTTGTTTTGGTTCCTGTCCTGGATCTTGTTCTGTAGACCAGGCTGGCCTTGAACTCACAGAGATCCGCCTGGCTCTGCCTCCTGAATGCTGGGATTAAAGGCGTGCACCACCACCACCCAGCCACATTCAAGCTTTTTACTAGTTTATATTTTAAAAGAAAAATAGAGTGTGGAGATACTTTTAAATGAGATAGTGATGAGTTTCGTAATAGTAGTATAATTTAGTGCATTAATTATATTAATACTAAGTGTTTTGATAGTAATTTGTGTTTGTTTTATGAATAGCTGGATGATTTCTTTCAAATTCTTGACTTAATTTAGCTTCTCATTTGCTCAATCAACCATTTAAATCCAGGCAATTTACTAAATCTTGGTTCAGTGAAGGTGGGGTTCCTTCATAAACCCCCTCTTTTGGGGGGACAGGGTTGAGACATGGTCTCATGATATAGCTGTGACAGGCCTCAAACTTACTTAGTGCTCTCACTTCAGCCTCCTAACTGTTGGGTTTACAGGCTAAACTGTAATGCTGGCCCTAAGTACAGTATACAGTCAAAGAAATGATTAGGATCATAGAACTAAATTTGGGGAAAATAGGAGAGGCTTTTTAGAAACCAGCTAATTGTGTATGTAGGAATTTTGCTTTTGAAATTATCTGATCTGCCAAGTTTTACTTCTAAAAAGATGATGGCTTAATAAAAATAGTATGAATTCTTAGCTATTTACTTATTCCTATTAATACTAATATGTTCAGTGTAACTGTAAGTTGATCTTGAAGTTTCAATCATCACATTCTGGGAACTTGGAAGAGTGTTTTCAAAGTGCCATCTTAAGAGGTTCTTTACTCTTCACTTCTAAGTAGCCTTATATTAGAATCCCCCCTTTCCTTCAACATTCTGCTTTGAGGCTGTTTTATTGATCCTCTTGTTCTGAAGTGTTTTAGTCAGCCCAGTTTGCTTTTAGTTCAATAGGAAAGTCTGAAAGTTCTATAGAAGACCAAACTTGCATATTCGAAACACCCCTCCCTTTTTAATCCAAAAAAGATACAGACTGAAGAAAAGGCCAAATAATGCAGAAGCCTGTAAGTTCTTGGCCTCCCTATCCATCTCCAGCCTCTCCCAATAAGTTTTTATCCTGCTAGTCTACTTCGTATGTACATTATTGTTGAAAATAAGCATTTTCTTATAAATGGAGTCTTGTAATTTATCTCAAAGTACAGATGGTATACTATTTTGGGAAAAATACTTTGGTGACAGTATATAGGGTTTTTTTTTTTTTAAATAACAGCAGTAAGTTATAGTGTAGGTGTTCTGTATTTTGCTCATGAACATTAGATGGGTTTATTCTTCACGGTCATGTACAGAGATGTCTGTTAGTTATATTTGAAGCTTCTTTATAGAATCCACAAGTGAATTTGCCCAGTCTCTTTACATGTACAATTGTATCTTAGAAAATTCAAGTTAGCTCTGACCTCACACATGTGCCAAGGCACAGGCATGCACACATACATATAATAAACAAATAAGATTTCTTAACCATAGAAATACCAATATATAGACACTTGAAAATAAGGAAATAGAATATTATGACCTATTTAGGTAAATTTCCTTTGAGTTATACATCCAAAATTTGAGTTTTTTTTTTTTTTAAACATGAATAGTCTTTAAATTTATTCATTCTGAGGTCATGGGAAATACTTTTATTGTATGCCTCCTGTAACACCATAATGCCAGTGGAGTCATCTGACTTTAAATGGTAATTCAAAATAAATTAATCACAGTTACTCTCATTAAATTTGTGAATCATATGTTCTTTACATGTCGAAAGGGTTCTTTTAGTTTGTTCTCTTAACTTGCATATGTTCCCCTTAAGAACACGACCTCGAGATGATATCCTCAGTAGATGTGAACGATCAAAAGATGCCAGCCCCATCAATAGGTGGTCTCCAACCCGAAGAAGAAGTAGGTCTCCCATTAGAAGAAGATCCCGTTCCCCATTGAGACGCAGCAGGTCTCCAAGAAGAAGAAGCAGGTCTCCTCGGAGAAGGTGAATATGAAGGATAGATGTTATCGTCTCAATTTGTTAACCTTTGCCTCCTTTTGAAACTTCAGTTAGCTGCATTGGCAGGTTTTCCCACAGACCATTTTTCTCTGAAGCATTTTAGTTTGTGATCCCATACCCTCCTTTTGCCCGCATGTGGTACTACACACAGTTCTTCAGCGTGGTTTCCTTTGAAATTTATACAAGCCGTTAATCTTCAAGTACCTAGTTAAGGGCCTAGGGATGGTTCGGCTGCCTTTCCAGAAGATCCAAATTTGGATCCCAATATTTCTGTCATGTGAGCACAACCACTTATAACTCTAGCTCTAAGGGATCCAGTGTCCACTTCTGGATTTCTTGGACACTTGAATACACATGGTATTCATGAACACAGGCACACATGATAAAAGTAATCCTTACTTAAATTGATAATACTTAGATTTTTTTTTTTTTTAACTAGCAAGACCTTTAAAAAAAACAGGTTATATAAATAACTTGGTTAGGATTTTCTGATTAAAACATTTCAACTCACTATTAGAGAGCATTTTACATAAAGTATATTATTTAAAGGTCAATCAAAAAGATTTAAAATCCATGCTTGCATAAACCTGAACTTATGCATAAATGAACATTCTTTTGTCAACCTTTGACCATCGTTGGAATATAGTTTAGGAAGACAACATACTAAAGGCTTACATTAACACCACCTTTACATGTTTCTGATGATTTACTTTTTAAAACTATCTTCCTAGAAATGGAAATAGTCAAGTGCTTCTGCTCACTGTAAGGTTTCTGACTCTGCCAGGTTTCTGTGCTGCCAGTGTGTTTAATCGTTGTGATCTCCTTCCTGAGCAGACTGGGACAGTGGGGTTCCTGCTGCCGTCCTCTTGGTGGCTCTCCTGTCTTCTCAGTCATGGGTCCATTTTCTGTTCATAGTGTCATCTCTCGTGCGTGCAGGTGTCCTAGATGGCCAGAGGGCACTGGATCTCTTGGAACTGGTTACAGGCAGTTGAGTTACAGCAAGTTGATCTTCCTGATGTGGATGCCGAGAACTGAACCTGGGTCCTCTGTAAGAGCAGTAAGCTGGGCTGGAGAGGTGGTTTAGTGGTTAAGAGCCCTGGCTACTTTTGTAAAAGACCTGGATTTGGTTCCTAGCACCCACATGACCCACATGGTGGATCACAATCCTCCCTTCTTTCACCCTTTCACTATAAATAGATTAATTAATATTTTAAAACTTAAAAAGAGCTGGGCAGCAGTGGCACACGCCTTTAATCCCAGTACTCAGGAAGCAGAGCCGGGCGGGTCTCTGCAAGTTTGAGGCCAGCCTGGTCTACAGAGCAAAATCCAGGACAGGCACCAAAACTACACAGAGAAACCTTGTCTCGAAAAACAAAACAAAACAAAAAATCCTCATTTTTACTATATTAATAAATGTATGGCTGGAAAGTGGCTCAATTTGGATAGGAACACTCTACAAGCATAAAAACCTAAGTTCACATCCCCAGCACTCAGATAAAAAGCTAAGCATGGCTATATGTGCCTATGACTCTGGCATTTAGGGGACAGACAGGTGGATCCTGAACTGAGAGCTAGCCACTGTAGCTAAAAAGTTTCCAAGTCATCGTGAGACCCTGTCTCAAGACAGTAAAATGGAGGACAATAGAGAAAGACATCCTGCTCCTCTGGTCTCTGCATTCTTACACACGGATGTGTGTACTCACCCTCACATGCATGTCTACATGTAAAATAATACATGTATATATCCAGTACAAGCCAGTAGCCTGTGAGTCACAACTTTGGTGCTGTGAGAGTGTTGAGGTACTGGTAGTGTAGTTCAGTAGTAGAGTGCTTGACTAGCACACACACTCTCCAGAAACAAGAAATAAGAAACACGAGTGTTTGTTTCTGTTGAGCTTAACTCCATATTTTTTTCATGAGAAAAAAATTAATCTGACAAGTATTATTAGCTATGTTTTAGTTGTTTAAATCTTTAAGTGAGGGGCCAGATAGATTCCTCAGGAGCACTTGGTGCTCTAGCAGAGGACCTGGGTTTGGTTTCCAACAACCACACAGTGACTCACTGTTGTTTGTAACTCCAGTTCCAGGAGATTGGATGCCCTCTTCAGGCCTCGGCGGGTACCAGTTGTACAGTACATACATAAATACATCCATTCATTTCAGCCCACAGAAACATTTAATGACTCTGGGTCTTGCTAATTAATGCTAGTCTCCTCCCCAGGGCTGGGGTCTATGGTGTGCCACCATGCCTATGCACCTTTCCTTAAAAGACTAGTTTTTGGAGACATTTGGGTTCACAGAAAAATTGAGTATAGAGTTCAAAGTCTCCCTTTATTCTTCCCTACACATGCATTTCCTTTGCTTACTCTAATTGATACTGTAACAAATATTTATCTGTCCCATTTTTCCCTTCAAATAGAGATAGGAGTCGAAGGAGCAGGTCACGCTTGAGAAGAAGATCTCGATCACGGGGTGGTCATAGGAGAAGGAGCAGAAGCAAAGTAAAAGAAGATAAATTTAAAGGAAGTCTCTCTGAAGGAATGAAAGCTGAGCAAGAGTCTTCATCTGATGATAAGTAAGAATGCAGCTGTGCCCATTTCATGTTTCTAGTAGAGGAAAATTGATGGACTTTTAATTTCTACCTAAATGATAGGAGCAAATCCCTAATTTCATGCAGAATTTAAAAGTTATAACCTTTTGTGGTTATTAGGTAGGCTTATGGCATAGGTAACACTTTTCTGATTTTAGGGGTTCTGCTTTGTCTAAATTGTCGTCGTTGTACTGAATCTTCCTTTTGTTTTTATTAGACCAGACCAGTTTAGGGGAAGATGTTTCTATACAAATTTTAGACTTTTCAGTTTATGTCAGATGATACGTGCTTTTCAGTTAGTTGACAGAGTGTCTGTCACAATGAGAGAGAAACACTTGAATGACTAATTTGACAGTGTTAGAAATGATTTAAAATGCAAGTTTCTAAACTGTCTATGAATCAAAGCTGTTTGAGTTGAGTTTTTCTCAATAGCACTTCTTGCCTCCTTAGAGACATTTTGTTCATGTCTGAAGACATTTGGTTGTCACCTGGTGTTAGAAAGCCAGGGTTACTAGATTCTGCAATACACAGTCTAATTTCACCTCACATGACAACCCACCCCCCAAATCAGTAGTGCTTGAGTTAAGAAGCCCCATTTGGTTCTATGAGAGGAAGGTGGGAAAGAGAAGAGTTGTGCATAGAGCCTGACGCAGCCACAGTGCACTTGCTAATGGCATAAACTACTCCGCAGACACTAAGCATTAAGAGGACAACAGTGCACTTATGAGGTCATAAAGACTGAAGAACATGTGGGTGGACACTGAGCCTTGTCTTTCTGAAAGAGTTTGTGTGGATTTTTTTTTTTTTTTTTTTTTTTTTGGTTTTTGGTTTTTGGTTTTTTCGAGGCAGGATTTCTCTGTGTAGCCCTGGATATCCTGAAACTCATTTTGTAGACCAGGTTGGCCTCAAACTCAGAGATCTGTCTGCCTCTTCAGGGATTCAAGGTGTGCACTGCTATCACCTGGCAGATGTATGCTTTTTTTGTTTTTCATATTGGTTTTTGTTTGGTTTGCAGGTAGTACCACAGCCCGCTTGCATTTTTGATAGGAAATAGACCAGAAACTTCCATGAGCTTTCTGTGATAATAGCTTACTTCATGCAGCTTTTCTTTAGAGATGAGAAAACTCAGATCAGAGCAGAAAAAGAACTCTTCTCTAAGTTTATGTAGAGATCTCTCTTGTTTCTAGTGTTGGTGCCATGAACAAGGTGAGGGTAAAGTCACTAGGCTTCCATCAGGCAGCTGAGAGTCAGATAGCAGGGTTGGTTTAGAGAGTGGCTCCAACTTTAATTTTAAAATGTGCAAGGTAACAGTTTGGGAATCTGCAAAAATGTGTGAAAACATTTTTTTTTAAGCCTTGAAGATTTTGATGTAGAGGAAGAAGATGAAGAGGCTCTAATAGAACAGAGGAGGATACAGAGGCAGGCGATTGTGCAGGTATGTGATGTTCCGTCTCGTGCGCGGTACTCAGAAGCAGAAAGGGTTGTAAGTTAAACCAAGAGGGGGAATAATGACAGTAACCAGGTCACTAGAAGAGCTCATACATTTGTGACACTTGCATTTCTTTAGTTATTAAAGCTGACATATGTTGCTCTTTGTTTTCATTGCATTGTAATGTAAACTTTTTGTGTAAAACATGAGAATTCGAAATTTTTTTAACAAACATGAAAATTCTGACAGTGTAGGATAAATTATAAGTTCATTTAGTAAAGTCTGTGATGTTATACAAAAAACACTTTATTATCTAAAAAGGTAATGGCAAGGTTTATAATTGCAATTTTGCTTTAATTTTATTTTTGCGTGTGTGCATGAATGCATGCGTGCGAGCATGTCTGTACATGCATCATGGCATGAGTATGGTGATATGCATAATTGGGAATGAGTTGGTTCCCTCCCCCCATGTGTGGGTTCTGGAGTTTGAACTTGGATTGCCAGGCTTGGTAGCAGTTAACTTTGGCCCACCGAGCCTTAATTGCCAGCCCATAATTGGGGTTTAAATGAAAATTGTGTGAGAAAGGTGTTCCACACAGGTCTCAACAGTAATGAAGTAATAACATTTGCTGTTTTAAAAGATAAACCACGTGTCCTTGGCTGTGCTTAGTCCAAAGCCTGGTACAGTCACTGGGGCCATTAGGGACAACAGTCCTCATAAAGTGCCTTCTCAAAGGACAGAGACAAGAACAGCTATGGCAGCTCTCTTACCACACATAGCAAATGGTAAGGCAGGAAACCAAGGCAAGAATCAACTGCAGAAGAAACAGGACAGACCTGAAAGGTTTTTAGTGGTACTCTGGTAAAGTCTTGAATAAGCCCATACCCCTGAAAACTTGGTTGAATCCGTTTTACTCTTGGCCAAGTTCATGACCCCTTATCTGCAACCCTTGCCAGATGGGCTTCAAAACTTAGACACTTTTGAATGCTAAAAGAGTAATATGGTGTGTGTCTGTGCACATCACTTAGAGCCATCTGGGGGAACTAAAACAGATCCTGTAATTAGCTCATTAATATTTCTAAAATGAGATTCATGAGTGGTCATACCAGATGATAAAGAACAACGATAAATAGAATTCCATATGGTCAGGTCAGGTTTTACCACCTGATGACTGTACGCCAAACACGGAAATACTTTTCAGAGTTTTTTTTTGGGGGGGGGGGTTGAGACAGGGTTTCTCTGTGTAGTTTTGGTTCCTGTCCTGGATCTTGCTCTGTAGCCCAGGCTAGCCTCGAACTCACAGAGATCTGCCTGGCTCTGCCTCCCAAGCGCTGGGATTAAAGGTGTGTGCTGCCACCACCTGGCCACTTTTCAGAGTGTGTGATGTTTGGAATTTTGTAAGGATTATGCACCTGATGCAAGCCATGCATGGATGCCTTTGTTTTACATTTGCTTGACTCTGTGTCTTAATGCAGCAACGCTTTGAAATTAATATATTTAGATAATTGGTTTTCTGAAACTGATATACCTATTGTTATTACAGAAATATAAATATCTTGCTGAAGATAGCAATATATCTGTGCCATCTGAGCCGAGCAGCCCCCAGAGCAGCACGAGGTCACGATCACCTTCTCCAGATGACATCTTGGAGCGGGTGGCTGCTGATGTAAAAGAATATGAGCGGGAGAATGTTGACACATTTGAGGCCTCAGTAAAAGCCAAACATAACCTGATGACAGTTGAACAGAATAATGGTGAGTTAGAGTGTCTTAACAATGCTTTTCTCTGTAGTTTTAGCTGTATAACTTTATAATGATAAGATTTGAGGGAAAGTAAAAGGGAGTAGGAAGATTATGCTCAAATAATGCTCTGCAATGTGCTTTTTAGCTTATTTTCTCTAGATATGTGTCTGTATGGTAGGGGTTGCATGTGCAGGCCAGGGGACAACCCCAGATTTTATTTCTCAGGTCCTATTCACCTTTCTTGTCTTGGAACTTGCTAATTAGGCCTTTGTCTCCCCAGTGTGGGAGTCACAAGTGTGTGCAGCTGTGATGCCCTGCTTTTTAATACAGATTCTGGCAAGGCAAGGACTCGACTGATTCTCATTTCTTGTCAAGGATGTCTCTATTTTTATTCAGTTATCTGACAGATATATGTGAATTATGTCCAGTTGTGGCGACCCATTGGATACTCATTTAACAATACTGTACATCAGGCTGTTTTCAGTGCTGAGCTACGGAGTTTTGGAATAGTTTTCTAGAGAGCCAATGTGCAGGAAATAAAAAGTTTTATTACTACTACTGATTTTTCTGTTGACTTAGGTTCTCGTTTCTGTTTTTATTTCTCAAGTATTAATCTAAGAAGTGTGATTCTTGGATCAGGAGTGTGCTCTTGTTGTCACATTCTCTTCTTGAAAGTTGTGTGATCTTTCCTTCCCATAAACCATACCTGGGTACTTATTTAGCCAAAGTCTTATTAGTATAGGTGTTGTCTTCTTTTGGAATTTTAGCCACTGTCCTTAAAAAGCTCTTACACTTAATGGTAGTTTTAATTTTCATTTCCCTTAGGTGTGTGTTCCCTTGTTGAAAACCATTGTATTTCTTATTTCCTCTGTAGTCTTCTAAATGGGTATTAGGTATTTTAGGGGCAAATTATAAACAGATGGATGCTGATCTTTCTCTGTCCAGAGGAGGAGATTAACCCTTTGAGGTATTTAAATAAGATTTTAAGTTAATTTAAAATTAACTTCATTTTAATCCAGGATTATCATGTAGTAGCTGTTAACTTATTTATTTAAACTGGCAGTGGCAAAAGTTGATGTTAGTCTTTTTGGCGTGTACTTATAGTGGATTTTTATATCAAGCGTAATGAGCTGCTTCTCAATTGAATTATTGGTTGAAAGTCAATGTGAAAAATGGAAAAAGAGTTTGATAATACTGATTTTTCTGTTGACTTCAATTTTAATTTCTGTTTTTATTTCTCAAGTATTAATACATATTTCATTTAAGGGTCATCTCAGAAGAAGCTTTTGGCGCCTGATATGTTTACGGAATCTGATGATATGTTTGCTGCTTATTTTGATGTGAGTAATCTTAAATCAGTGACTTAACTGTTTAGCTAGTACATATGAGCAGTTACAGAGAGAAATGAGGTCCACGTTAACATAAGAAAACATCTGAACAGCCTCTGTGCATAGCATCTCAAAACTGAAGTGTACTAGCTTTGTTCCTCCTGGAGGCCAAAACTATATCAGAGTTTTTAAAAGATGTACAACAGAAGAACTTTACTGAAGTTATATACACCTACCCAGAAGCCTACATGTGTAGTACTTACCCCACCTCAACACATGAACAGGAATGTGTGTGTGTGTGTCCTTAGTGACTAGTTATTTTTTGTTGTTGTTGTTTTGATTTTCATTTTATTTTTGTTCTTGTTTTGCTGTAATGTTTAGCAGTGCCTTTTATTGAAAGTCTTTACTTACAAATACACCTGAAAGTCTGGAACCATTTTCAGTTTATATTTAAAGGGTCATAAGAAATACAAGGCGTTAGTAAGAACAAATAGAGGATAAATGTAACAGGAAAAATAAAAATGAAGTAGAATAAACAGTGTATGGGACCCTGAAGACATTATGATTGGCCTAAATAATAATTTGTAATGCATCACCTGGACCACAACAGACACACTAGAAGAGGATGAATTAAGATGAAGTGAATCTTTTCCCCATTGAAGTATCAGCACCCATCAGTGAGGAGAAAAGACTGATTTGGGTTCCAATCTATAATCAGTTGGCCTTGCTGCTTTGGGTCCGTGAAGAGGCAGCACCTTGTGCAGGAGCAGGTGGCAGTAAAATTGCTCATCTAATGGTCAAAAAGGGGAAGAAAATGAGAAGGATTTTTGGATCTCAGAGTCTTCTTTGAACTTCTACTAGGTGTCAGCTCTTACATGATTCCACTGCCTTCCAGTAGTGTCAGTCTGAGAAACCAGAGATTTGGGAGTGTGAGCTAGGGATGTTTAATAACCAAACAATAACATTATTGCAGGAGCTTCTGGGTATCATGGGGAGTGATATGGATAGGGTTCTTCACAAATGCTAGATAGATATTGTTATTTTTAATATTCCACACAGGCTTAACCTAGTACAGCCCGTGAATATTATACTACATTTCATGCCTGTGTGGTAAGGGTACAAATGTGGACATAGACAGGGAAGCAGAGAAAGAAAGGATAAAGATCGGTAGGTAATGTTGGACACTCTGATAGTTAACGGAGTTCATTGTGTAGGGATTTTTCCAGTCTATCTTACCAGCTACAGGAAACCAGAACTGATTTTTAATTTTTATTTTCACTTTTAATGCCCTAATCATAACCCAAAAGCTTTTGGGAATCTTGAATGTTTTTTCTGTTATTACGATTATAAGACATTTTGGTAATTATGGTACCTTGAATTTATATAAGCAATAGTAACCATCAACGGATCTAATGAAATGTTAGTTTTGCCATTTTTTGTTATTAAGGAGGTTTGCAGTCACCCGGCAACCACTCATGTTGCCTCCCTCATTTCAGAGTGCTCGTCTCCGGGCTGCTGGCATTGGGAAAGATTTCAAAGAGAATCCCAACCTCAGAGATAATTGGACAGATGCAGAAGGCTATTACCGTAAGTTTGCATTTCTCATCAACTTTAAAATTCATTGTGCAATTCCATAAAGGCACACTGCTCAATGTGATCACACATTTTTGAACACTGAGTAGAAAAGTGTGGCACAACCAGTCACAGCACATGAACTTTAGTTATATTCCACTCTGCAGCTCAGAAGCATTACGTATTAATAAAGCAAGGCTAAATCTGTGTATAGATATTTTCAGCCATGAGTGAATCCTCTAGAGGAGAGGGTCTATCACTAGACCATCTTTACATTATAGGTCAAGAGAGCAACATACTGAGGCGCTCAGGTGCCAGTCCCACAGTATTTGTCGTGTAGAACTGTAGCTGATGACACTTCAGTGAGCACATGTGTAAAGTTGCCAGCAGTTGACAGGACCACGGAACTCTTAGTTGTCTGAAATAGGCATGCAGCTTCTTCCACATTCTAAAAAAAGGACCAACTGAGGCAGTGACTGGTTTCCCATTGTGTATTAGAAACAGTGGAGATTTGATCTATTTTTTAAACGACTCCAGTGTGTTAACAACCTTTTGGTTTTGCTCTTATAATCAGACTTCTAATTTTTAAATTTGGTTTTAGGAGTGAACATCGGGGAAGTCCTAGATAAGCGTTACAATGTGTATGGCTACACTGGGCAGGGCGTGTTCAGCAATGTTGTCCGTGCCAGGGATAACGCTAGAGCCAATCAGGAGGTGGCTGTCAAGATCATCAGGAACAATGAACTCATGTAAGTGACTGAACCGAAACAACAACAAAACGTCCAGACAGGGATCTTAGTTAAATACATTTTTAGGAGAGATTTTTGACTGTAGACTTTAAATTTACAGCTGTTTTATGTGGAAAGTTCTAGAACCATAGATTATTATGTTGAACTCATTTCAGTACCAGTATGTCCTCAGATCTTCTTCTGCCTCACCAAATGCCATTATGTGCTGTGACAACCTTAATCTAGAAGGAAGAAATTAAAATGTACATTGATTGTTACTGAGCATACAGCAGCCAGCAAACAAAACTGATTCATTAGCTGCAGAGAGGAGTTATTTGTGTCTTTTTTTTTTTTGAGATTTATTTATTTATTTATTATGTATACAGTATTCTGCCTTCATGTGTCCCTGCAGGCCAGAAGAAGGCACCAGATCTCATTACAAGTGGTTGTGAGCCACTATGTGGTTGCTGGGAATTGAACTCAGGTCCTCTGGAAGAGCAGTCGGTGCTCTTAACCACTGAGCCATCTCTCCAGCCCCCGTTATTTGTGTCTTTCATCTCTTGACTTTTTTCTTTCATAAGCTTAAGTAATTGCCATAGCCATATATTTAAATCTGTACCACATACTGAACTGGTAGTAGAGCCAGCTTTTTACTGGCCTTCAAATGTTAGAAGTCTTAAGAGATGTCTTTGGTTGTCCTAAGCTTAGAAATAAAGATATGTTTGGTTGGGAAGGTCTGAACTTCTGTACTGTAGGCACTTTTAAGATGTACCTTATGACAGTTTTTAGTCAGGTTTTCATTAGCAAAGTTATACTTAGGAAGACATGCCCAATAATTACATTTTTAGAAGACACAAAATAATAATTATATCAAGATATTTTGAGATTAAAATTTTTATTTTATGTACATTTGTGTTTTGCCTGCATTTATGTCTCTATGAGAATGTCAAATCACTTTGAGTTGATAACAGACAGTTGTGAGCTGCCGTGTGGGTTCTAGGAATTGAAC
The DNA here is from genome assembly GCF_004664715.2 of Peromyscus leucopus. Classification (NCBI taxonomy): domain Eukaryota; kingdom Metazoa; phylum Chordata; class Mammalia; order Rodentia; family Cricetidae; genus Peromyscus; species Peromyscus leucopus. The sequence continues at coordinate 29,294,807 of NC_051067.1, read as the reverse complement.
CCAGGTCCTCTGGAAGAACAGCCAGTGCTCTTAACCACTGAGCCATCTCTCCAGCCCCAAAATTTGAAAAATTTTAATAAGTTAAAAATGACACTTAGGTACTTAACGTGTGTTACCAATGGCATATCAGGTTGTGTCTAACAGATGTTACTCCTAAATTCTTGTTAGGTCCTAATTTTCTTTTTCATTTCAGGCAAAAGACTGGTTTAAAAGAACTAGAGTTCTTGAAAAAACTTAATGATGCTGATCCTGATGACAAGTTTCATTGCCTGCGCCTCTTCAGACACTTTTACCACAAGCAGCACCTCTGTCTTGTATTTGAGCCCCTCAGGTAAAGTGTCAGAACTTGAGTAGTCAAGTGAGCATGTAGTTTACCTACCTACCAGCTTCATCAGGGTACATGCAGGGGAGATTTGGAAACTGCTTAAGGTTTTTCTGCTGGTTCTTTTTGTTAACTTTATTTTCCTGAAAATATTCAATGTATAAAACATGAACTGACTTTGTATGTGTGGCAGACAGTAAGTAACCTCAGGTACCCTGCAGGTCAGCAGTCTGATGGACAGAAATAGGAGTGGTGGGGAGAGATGCCAGTTTTACCTTCAGCAGTATGGCTTCCTAGTTGTGTTTGCAAGGGAGGCCTTTCTCAAGTGAAGTAGGAGTTACTGTGTAATAGCTCTTCCTTTGTTTATTTTGAAAATTGAGCTTTATTGGGAAATTGTATTATGGATATATGTTATTCTCTCATCTCAGTGCCAAATAATTTATCAAGCATTGGGGATAAGGATTCTCTAAAATTATATAAATTGTATTTTGCACTTGATTTTACTTTATGCTTAAAAATATTTTTACCTTTTGTATTTGATTTTGACCCCATTTTCTTTTGTTTTGTTTTCTCTCAAAGTATGAATTTGCGAGAGGTATTAAAAAAATATGGTAAGGATGTTGGTCTTCATATTAAAGCTGTAAGATCCTATAGTCAGCAGTTGTTCCTGGCATTGAAACTCCTTAAAAGATGCAATATCCTGCATGCAGATATCAAACCAGACAATATTCTGGTAAGTCAAACAACTAGGCCACCCTGTGTGTATGTCCACATCTCTTCCTACTAAGTGATAATAGGATTATTGTTAGGCTGCAAAATAACATTAAAAAGTATAATTATATTAGTAACCCATTATGATGGACTTTGCCAAATTTTATCTTCCTTTGAAATTGAGCCAGGAGTTTCATAAGAACTCTGAGGGAAGAGGAAATGAATTGTCCCTTTTTAAAGAATTGATTGATGGATTTATAGTATGCAGTGATCCCAAGAATGATGATAATTTCTTTGGATAAAGAAGGCTGTGCAATGTTGCTGTGTTGAAGTGCGCTCTGATCTTGTGAACACTAAAGGAATTGCTCTCTACTGAGCAGCTATTTGGAATTCAATTTAAAAGGTGCCTGTTTGGTTTTGTTTTATATTTTGAGATACAGTTTTATTCTTTAACAGCCTCAAACTTTCTATTTCTTCCCTAGCTTCCCAAATCTCATGTGAGATTGCAGGCACATCTACCACCCTTGGTTCCTGGGTTTTTTCTGTTTTGGTTTGGGTTTTTTTTTTTTTTGCCATTGAAGCTGGCTTCTGGAAACCCAATCTCTGTCTAGGTGTTAATGGAAAGGTCTTCCTTTGAAGTTGTGACATCTCTTTATTAGTGATTCTGCTGTAGTGCGATCAGATTTCACGGTGTCTATGAAGTTTTGAAATTTGGAGACACATCATAATGGAGATAGCATTAATGCACAAGAATACCTCTCCTTTTGTTGGCCCCTTTCTTTGCACGAGTTTTCTTTTTTAATTTTTCCTTCTTTTGTTCTTTGATGTGTGTAGGTGTTTTGCCTGCGCACGGGCTTCCCCCCCCCCCATGTGTGTACAATGCCCACAGGGCAGAAGAAGGTGTCAGATTCCCTGGGACTGACATTATACACAGTTGTGGGCCACCATATGGGGGCTAGGAATCAAACGCCACCCCCACCCCTGGCTCCTTGAAGTACAAGGCAGTGCTCTTAACAATTGGACTATCTATCTAGTCTTATCACCTCCAGTTAGTTGTTGTTTTTTTCCTGTTTGTTTTTTATTACATGCTTTTTTTTTTTTTAATCACTTCTAGAATAATGCCTCAGCGGAAAAGCCACATATGTAAGGTTTTCTTCACTGGGATCGTGCTTGAGCTGTGACAAACGTAGTTTTGTTTTGTTTTGTTGAGGCAGGGTTTCTCTGTGTAGCTTTGTGCCTTTCCTGGAACTCACTTTGGAGACCAGGCTGGCTTTGAACTCACAGAGATCTGCCTGTCTCTGCCTCCTGAGTGCTGGGATTAAAGGCGTGCGCCACCCACTGACAAACTAAATTCTTAAAGAGATTGTGACTGGGCAAGGGGATATTACAGCTCAGAGGAGAGTAGAGTGCTCGCCCAGCAATGCATGAGACCCCGGCTTCAGTCTCCAGTACCTTACCCCAAAATTGTGATCTCAAAACTTAATGACTCCTGGAGCTCCTTAATGACTCCTGGAGCTCTTTTTCGTTCACAATTTTGTGTGATTACTTGCATGTGGTGGATGAATGTGTACACCTGTGCATAAGGGTGCTTGTGCCCATGTGTAAGCATGTAGAGGCTAAAGGTCACCATAGAATGTCTTTTCTCTATTGTTCCCTACCTTATTTTTTCAAGGCAGTCTCTCACTGAATCTGGAGCTTACCCATTAGCTAGGTTAGTCAGCCAGGGAGCCTCTGGGAGTGTCTTGTGTCCACCATCCTAGTGCTGACAGTACAGGTGCCCACCACCACTCCCATCGAACTCTGGTCCTCTTGTAAAGCCAGCATCTCACCCACTAAGGCACACACACATACCATCTATCTTAAAATAATTCCTTCCAATCTGTTACATTACTAATGGTGCATATTCCACCTTGATAATTGGTTTGTGTTTTATATATCATATTGTATGTCTAATATAACTTAGGGATGAGATTGCTGAGAAATTGGTGAAATGGTATATTGTAAGTGGATTATAAAATTCAGTAGCCAACTTTATACTTTTTTACTTCAGATTGTTCTTTTAAAAAAATTACATATCAAATAAACACCTGTGATTTAGAAGACAGTTATACAACAAATACCTCTATTACTGTGACAGTTAAAGATGTTTGGCAGTGTCCAAGCTTTTTGTTTTTTAGCACTTTTTTTTTCCTTTTAATGTTAGTTTTGATTTTCACATGAAATTTGGGAACTAAATATTTCTTCTTGAAAAGGAAAAAAAATCTCAGGGAACACCTAGAACTGATTTCATTCCTGACAATCCAATGCTTTTAGCCACAATTTGATTGATGTACAGCATTCCTTATAAGGACTAGAAGTTGTATAGCAAACTAAAGGGGGGGGCCTGTGATGAGGGTGTGGTACAGTACTGTATGTTTAGCATATATAAGGCCCCTGCATTATACCTAACTCCAGCTAAAAACCCCACTGTCTGAGTGAGTGTAGACAGCCCTGCTACCATTGAATGCATTGTAGACAGCTCAGAAGTTCCCCTGGTACATGGTTCCATGTGTTTTCTGGGTGTTACATCTTTTTTAGTAGCTGGATTGTTTTGTTGTTGTTGTTGTTTTATATATATATATAAAAGTGTTTACCGTTTTAAAATAACTTTCTGCTGGTCTCCAGAGTAAAAAAAAAATGGTGTTCATGTTGTGTTATAGTTCAAACTAATTTGTGTTTGGCTGAGCTTGGTGGCTCACACCTTTAGTCTCAGCACTTGGAGGCAATGGCAAGCAGACTTCGTGAGTTCAAGGCCAGTCTGGTCTATATAAGTGAGTTCCAGGCCATCCTGAGCTACATAGAGACTGTCTTGGGCTGTGGGGAAGAAGCTGTTTATTATAGCTCACTTCTGCGGGTCCCAGTGACAGTCCAGTCTGGTGCATTAATTACACTTTGTGATAATAACTCCCCCTCCCCCAGAGAGTAGAGCTCATTAAACTTAATTGTCGTGGGGATGGGAATAGTAGGCCAAGTTCAAGTCCCAACTCAGAATTTGTATGTGTCTCTTTTGAAGGGGGGAAGGGACTCTGGAGTATGAATTATCTTCACTTGTTAATCCTGAACATGCTTCTGATCATGAGTGGCAACAGTCATGGGAGCAGCTCCAGCCTTTCTCAGCAGATGTCACTATTACTGTGTATGTGGAAGTATTTACCAAGGAAACAAGAACAGATGTCCAATACAGTTCATGTTTATCAGTTTTGTCAGATACGTTTAACATTTCTTCACTAATACTTATACCTGAGGGATTTGGTATTTTTCATACTTAAAGTGATTACAGAGTTTAAGATGATGTAAACCAGGTAGCCAGATGAAGAATCATTTTAGTATTTAGTTTCATTGTCATTGTAATTTTCTGGCAACTACTAGTTGACTCAGTAAATTTTTTTTCCTACTAATAAACATTCTCCTGCTCTTTTAGAGAGTAACTCTTGACCTTAGGTAGGCAAGGGAAGCTTAGAAATGGTTTGCCTCTTGAAATGAATTTTTTTTTTTTTATCTCATTACCCAACTCTATGTTAAATATCATTAAGTAAAGTTAAATGTACCTGGTGTTCCCCCATGTTTCCTTACTGGACAAAAAAAGTCTTACTAGTTGTAATAAAATATTTTAAGAACACCTTTTCATAATTAGGAACTTGCATAATACAAAAGGAGTTTTTAAATGAGTGATTTTTGTTCTCAGTATTGAGATTAATATAAATTTAAAAAGACAATTTTAATTTACCTAATTATTCCTGGCATGAATTGAATTTCCTTTAAAAAAAATGTTTTGCAGGTTAATGAATCCAAAACCATTTTAAAGCTTTGCGATTTTGGATCGGCTTCGCATGTTGCAGATAATGACATAACACCTTACCTTGTCAGTAGATTTTACCGTGCTCCGGAGATCAGTAAGTTCCTCAGAGTGTTCTTGGACCTGGGCCATCCTCTGTGGTGGAAGCAGCGTGTGTCATGTCTAAGCACTGTTTTCCATCGCACTTCAGCAGCTGCACGAGTTCATTCATGAGGAAGGGAACCATAGCAAGTTCATCCTCCTCAGGTGGAATGAAGGTAGTTGTGGCAGGAGTCTTGATCATGTCGAGCAAGAGTAGCAAAACAGTTGTGGAAAACCTCGACTTTAGAAGACTGCTCTTGATTGATCAAGGTCTGATTATCACGTTTATGGATTGTGTGGGACCTTTGGTTTTCTCTTCCTCTTGCCTGGGTTGAGGTTGACTAGCACCTCCAGCAAAGGTGAAAGGTGAAAGAGAAGGAAGGCATCCAGTTCCTCTCCTGCCCCTGTTTTTAAACCTGTTGGCATTTTTTGTTTTGCTCTTTTTGTTTCTTGTTTTATTTTTTTTTAAAGTATCTCTCTTAAGAATTAGTGGGAAAGAACATGAAACTAAACTGAGACATTGTGGATGTGGTTAGTCCAAGCTAAGGTGTAGTGCCCCATTACTGAAAATAAAAGTTAAGGAGTCATTCATTCTTATCCTCATGTGCTAAAACCTTCATTTTTTTTTTCAGTTATAGGAAAAAGCTATGACTATGGTATCGATATGTGGTCTGTAGGTTGCACCTTATATGAACTCTATACTGGAAAAATCTTATTTCCTGGCAAAACTAATAACCATATGTTGAAGCTCGCAATGGACCTCAAAGGAAAGATGCCAAATAAAGTAGGTTAAGTTCCTTCCTATAGACTTAAAGACTCCTAACACTTTGTCACCTAGACTGTAGCTTGTAAAGTAAAGCTCTTAGAGATTTATGTGGGTGGGTGGCTTTTGTGACGCCTTAGCTCCTTTCTTGTTTGGGGCTTCCAGTTAATGGTTCTAATCAGCCAAGAGCTATCAAAGGGAACTCCCTTTTCACTAACAGGAGGAGGACACCCTTGCTGGTGAGAAAGAATTGCAACCATGAGACAGTGAATGAAAGAAAAAGAATGGAAAGAGCGGCACATGAGTTAGTTAGCATGGAAGAGAATGTGCTGGTCAGAAGAGAAGGTAGCTAAGCATGGCAGACTTCCTAGCGCTCTTGGTTCTGGGTGCAAAGGCTCAGCAAGAGAGTCTTAAATAATACGTTTGTGTGAATTATTACATAGAGTTGGTAGTGTGCCAGGCTGCTTTGTATTAGTTTTAAAGCCTTCTCCCCGCCCCCCCCCCCACTATTTTGTAGATGATTCGGAAAGGTGTATTCAAAGACCAACATTTTGACCAAAATCTGAACTTCATGTACATAGAGGTTGATAAAGTAACAGAGAGGGTAAGTCTGGCTTAAGTGTGCTATAGTTGTTGCTATTTTGTCTTTTCACTGTGGGGATCGAGATGAGGTTTCACATTTATTAGGTAAGTGCTCTACCACTCACTAAATCCCCAATGCTGTGTGCTTTATTATTCATGAATTGAGTTCTTTGTGGTGCGTGGAGTTGTGATTATTTTTAAAATGACAACAAAGTATGCCATTCCTTTTTGCTATTAATTCCTGAATAAAGCACCTCAGGCTATGAAAACAGTGAAGGGACTTCAAACATTTCTCTAAGGTGATAATAGTCCATATTTAGGCCCTTGCCACCTCTCACTTAGATCCCTTGATAGGGCTTGCATGTGTCTTCTATGTTGCTGTTGGAGGACACTTTCTATATTTTGAGTTTTGCAGAGTTACAAGCCACGTTCTCCATGAACTCTGCCTTTGGCATTTTTCTTCTCCCTGCGAGTCCACTCTTGGCCAGAAGCACACTGGTTTAGGCAGACCTTAGTGCCTTTGCTCACAGACTTCCATGAGCTGAATCATATCCTGAGTTACTTCCTCTCCTAAACACACTTATCCAGTATTGCTGAAATAAATTTTCCATATCAGCCTTTCTAAAAATCTATAGTAATAGCTGATTTTTGATCTGTAATACTGAGCCCTTGCTTTGTCAGAGCACTGAGTAACATGTCCTGGTATTGACCTGGATCAGACTGTCTCTTGCCATTGAAAATAAGACCAGAGAGAGCACATTAGGCAGCAGATGCTCACTGCGTTTTCATGGCTAATTGGGGTTTTTTTCCATTAAAGTTTCTTGATTGCTCCTTGAAAAGCTATGCAGGATAAAACTACAGAAAAACCATGATTGATCATAAGTATTTTCGTTTATATATTAATATTTTGATAGACAAACAAAGTCTGATTTACATACATGTAACCTATTTAGAGCTATGCATTGTAAAAATTATTTTTAGGAGAAAGTTACTGTCATGAGCACCATTAATCCAACTAAGGACCTGTTGGCTGACTTGATTGGGTGCCAGCGACTTCCTGAAGATCAACGTAAAAAAGTACACCAGCTAAAGGACTTGTTGGACCAGATCCTAATGTTGGACCCGGCTAAGCGAATTAGCATCAACCAGGCCCTGCAGCATGCATTCATCCAGGAAAAAATTTAAATGAGATGAAGAAACTCCAAGGGTTTGAGTAATTAAATACAAAGACTGAAGAAATTTCACAGCAGTTTATTATTAATGTATATAAACTTATAAATATTTCTGCAGCAAATTTGAGGAAGCATGATATATTTGAATTAACACCAAGGGTGATATTTCTTTTAGAAATGTTAGTTAATCTGTTTTGTGTCTTATGTGAAATTTCACTGTAGAAATGTTTTAATTGCCAAGACTGCACAAAATTACAGTGCTAATGTATATGGTTGCAGTTCACATAAAAGACAAAAGCATCTGTTATGAGTAGCAGTGCTGGGTGGTTGATTTGTTTTTAGCAGACTTGGCTTCATTTTGGTCTTCAGATACAATGGCCAGCATAAATGCTGTTTATATTCACATTTTCCTAGGTGTGTGTGTGCAGGCCACAGCAGCATGCCCTTGGTGTAGTCAGTGCCGAAGGGAGTCTGTTCCTTCTTGAGCCTGCCTGCAGGGATGTCTCCTCTTTTAAAGCAGGTTGTGTACAACATTCAGTACACTGAAGGTAAGCTAAACCATCAACATCACCAGTGTTTTAAGATGTTATTTTATTGGAGTAATTGAAAATGAGGGATAGCTTTGTGGCAGAATTTCCTGCATGTGTGATAACTGATCTTGTTTTATTTTTTGGCATCACAACTGTGGCATAGTTACAGTTTCTGTTCTGTTCATCACATTTAAAATTGGAAGCGTATGCGCTTGATGGGTAGAGCGCCTTCAGTGTACTGTTTCTTATTAACTTTACTTTTTTTTTTTAATCAACTTGCTATAGACTTTATATACATTTTGTTAAATACAGTTCTTAGTGACATAGAAACTGCATAGTTTTCATTTACTGATTAAAATGTTGAGGCCTCCTTCTGAAAGTCCTCATATTTAAAAGATAGACAACATAATGAGATTTTTAACTATTTGTATGTCATTTTGAAAGTGTACTGCTTTATGGTAAAAGTGTTTTTCATTTGTTCATTGTTTGCATTATTTGTGATCATGTTGTCTTTCAATACAGGCATAAACCTTCCACTCTTGAACAAAGCAGCTGCTTTTTAAAAGCGGTAATTGCTTCTTTACCTTTTATTTCTTTTGTAAATGAAGCTTTTCTTTAAAATGTGACTTTAAAGTGTTGTCTATTGCATAAACAGTTGACACTCACTTACTGTAAAGTGAACATTGTTCTACTGCATGGGAAGTGGACCATGCAGATTTCTGTATGTTCTCAGTATGCATCACTAGATAATAAAGTCTTTTGTGAACAAGGCATTTGTAGCCATTTTTAAAATATTTTGTCTTCAGTGCTGGTAAGTCAGGTAAACTGTAAATAGTTTTAAAAAAGTCGTTGTTTTTCTCCTGAAAGTGTTATCTCTAAAGATATAACTCAGTCTAGCCTGATTTGTAAATTTTTTTTTAATAATTAGGGTCTTAATTACTTCATCCAGTTAAAAAGTCCTGCAAATTTTGTCAGCTTTCAGTGTAGTGAGGTTATTCCTGTAGGTTATGGGGTATAACTCAGGATTTAACTAATGTTTCTGCTATTTTCTCACTTTTCCTTTTGATGGTGCGGAAAGAGAAAAGGAAAACGGGGCACAGGCCATTCGACGCCTTCTCCAAGGGGTCTGATTTGCTGAGACACCAGCTCCACCTTCTTAACAAGGTTATTTCTGACAGCATGTGTAGATAAACATTTAGCAACAATTTAAAACAAAATCATGTAAATCAGCTTGGTTTTGCAACACAAAGGAATTTGTATTTTAATATGGTAGAAGAGAATTTTCAAAATCCTATGTAATCTTTTGTTTGGGAGTGGGTAAACTTACTGCTTATCTCCCTGAGGATTATGGAGAACAATAAAATTTTGGGGTTTAAATAATATTTTTACATTGTAAATGGGATTTTTTTATTCACCCAGGCACCTAATTACAACAAGCATGCACATTTTGGTGCATTCAAGAATGGAATATCAGAGTAGCAGCATTCTCCTGGTGGGTTATGCTCCATTTAAAGACATGAAATGAACTACACAGCCAGGAAGGTGGTAGATGAGATAATAAGCCACCTATGAACCTACACCGTCTCTTCATGGTTAGCCTTACTAAAATACATACAAGGTGATTTTCATCTGCAGGTAGAGTGAGGCCTTTTAAATAAGGCGTCACAGTGCAGCATCCACCTTAATGATCTGAGTAGTGATTTTCCCACCATGACTTAATTTATTTTGGTGCTGGTATGCTGCATATTCAAGTCTTGTAGTTGTTTTCACTCAGTTAATGCTTTGCTTCTGGTGCTTTTCATGGCATCGTTGTATAGTTATTTAAAAAGTTAATTTCCACTAGAAACAATTCATCTTATGCCTTCAAAGCTATTGCCTGCTCTTTAAAAAAAACAAAGTTGCTTGTTACTTGTTCTTTGTGTTTTAGGTGCAGCTCAGTGGAAGATGATGACAGCCGGAAGACATGAGCCAAGGTTTCTGTCTCATAAAAGATCTTTTCAGTTCTCATTTAGTGTGTGTTTCCTTTTTAGTTTCGGCATTATAATCTAGGTTTCCTTGCTGTGGTACTTAGAGTAGTAGTGCTGTTGTGCTCATCTGTAAAGTGCTTGTTTTATCACATGTGCTGCAGCTACTCCCTTCCTCTAAATAAAAGTCAGGGTTAGTCATATAAAAAGCCCACATTTTGTGGTTGTCAGGATTAGGTCCCAAAGATCACTAAGAAAACAAAAGCTGCCAAGTTAGTGTACATTTGAAAGTAATCTTCAGTTTGGGGGTAGTGGCCACACCTGTAATCTCAGCACTGGGGAAGTGGAGCAAGAAAGATTTGGAATTCAAGGCCTACCTGGCCAATATGAACGCCCCCTTCCCTTTTAATTCTTTAGCTTAAGCTGGTACCTAAATTGTATGAATAGTCTAAGATTCTAATATGCTATTTGACTCCTTTATTAGCTGTTCTTTCTCTTAGTCCTTTGTAACCAGCCTTTTAATACCAGAGACTTAAAATAGTAATAGCAGACGTGGGGGAGGTGAGAAAGGGGGTGCTGTTCCCAAAGGAACTCTGTAAACCGGATTAGGTACACACTCCATTCTACTTGAGCTGGTGGTAACTTTGCTGAGGTGGAGGTTTGCAGTTGTTTAGGACCTCTGTTAGGTTGAGGTCATTTGGTGAATGATCCTATTTAACAAATCTGTGTTCATGTTTCTGAATAGCTGAATAGTTTTCACATAAATGTCTTGAACTTTAGGCTTTCATACTTTACAGAAAAAAATGACAAGTGATTATCAGACTTGAGGTTCATAAAACTATTTTGTCTTTTAGAAAAATTTTAAAGCCAAGTTTTGTTTGTTTGTTTTTTTTTAGGAAGTAAAGAATACCAAGATACATGGATATTCATGTAATCATTATACACGGGCAGTTAATCCAAAGATCTTCTAACATTAAAACCCTTATTCTGGGCAGTGTATGCACACACCTTGAAGAGTGTCCAGAAAACTTTTAAGTATAATGTGATCATCTAAGGTTAGAGGAGGGAAAGACAGGAAGCATCCATTATAGATGTTAGGTCTCTTGCCAGACTTTGTTCTCGGGGACTATCAGAAACTCCCTCGAGTTCAATGGTTCTGAACAGGAGCAGCATTGTAAACAGCAACCTCCCCATATTTGTATTTACACTAAAATCCTGATTAACATAACAGCGTTCTGTTTCTTCATTCCCAGTGGCTACCTTCTCAGCTATTTTGTTTAAAATGATAATAATAATAATAATAACGTGACTTATATGTTGCCATTGTAGTTACCACCTTTTTTTTCTAATGAAACTAAATACTCAGGACATTTTTGGAATAGAAAATACATATTTTATTGTATGGCAGATTTAGTGAAATGTAGTATTCTCATTTTGGCCCTAGGTTTGCATTTCTTCTAGTCTACTCTACCTGCATAGGTAGAAATAGACTCTGAAATGAAACAAAAGAATCACATGTAAAATTTAGGTTAAGCATTTAGGGGATGAGATTATATAGTGAGATGTGATTATATAGTATATTTCCTTTCTTATGACACCATTAGCAGTTGGACTCTAATGTTTTTTAGTATTGTTCTGTGGCCATAATATATTCAGCATGAATTTATTCTCCTACATGCAATGTTCTTATACAAATGTTCACTGCAAATTCATTTGTAATTTTTACATGTCAATGATGTATGCAAAGTTTACTATAAAATGTGTTTTGTTTTTGTTTTGTTTTGTTGGTTACATTGAAATACCACTGTGGCATCCTTACTTTCTCTTCTTCTGTATATAGGGTAAGGGACTGTTCTGAAGAACCATTCCATTTAGTGATCAAGATACAGAAGCTGCTCTCAGAAAATGCTTGATGTGTATCCTAATTGTTCGTGATACCATTCGAGTTATAACTTGCGCTGTGGCAGCAAATGATCCCCAACAACTTAATAGGAAGCTTAATAAAGTGTGCCTATTGCTACCATATTGTCTACTGGCGTTTTCTTTATAGACACCATGCCTGTTTCACTAGTGGTAGGTGTGTTTTGTAAAGAACCTCTGCTCCATTGTAAAGTTAAATGGGAATCTTTACATAACAAACTCTCAGAAGAGGAGCCTAGGGAAATGGCTTAGTTTGCCTTGCAAACATGAGGACCCACATAAAAGCTGGGCGTTGTGGTTTTTGCCTGTAACTTAGTGTTGAGAGGACAGAAATGGGATACTCTGGACTTGCTAGCCAGACTATCTTATAGAATCAGACGCTGCCTCAGAAATAGTGACAGACACCCAGCATCAGATTTTGGCCTTCACATGTATGTACACACATGAACCATATACACAAAGTTCTTAGGAGACTTAAATGTACCCTGTGAGTCATAATGATGGGAAGATATGGAGGGGAATGTCCAACTTAAAACCTGTAGGCTTAGAAAGTAGGCTGATTTTACTCACAAACGTGAAAATGTTTTCAGAGTATTAGGTACAGAATACCAGGGTGTTATATTCATGTTCCTTCTCTGGTTTTCTCTTAGTGAGTTTCATTCCTTGGTTCATTGCAGTGTGAAAGCTAGACCTATTAGACCTTCTTACCCCTCAATTCTGCTCACTCATTTAAAGAAACATTTATAGCTTTTAAAAACAAGGTATATGCAACAAGTATGAGTCTGTAGCACATGCAAAACAGGATTGGAGTTGTGGAAGAGTGTGTTGATCTTAGCTGGGTTAACTAGCTAAGTGGCAGGTAGAGTTGAAGTTAGCCTGGTTGGATCTCATTAACCTAATGCTTGTGATGTTTACCATCTCCTTTGCAGGTAGGTCCCAAAAGTGAAGTAGAGAGATGAAGAACTGTCTAAATGTTAGAGCTGTAATTCCATAGGATTTGGGTTTAAATTCTCAAAATAAGTTGTTGCTGTCATGGTACCAAGTCCATGATTATCATTTGTCAATTTCATAATAAATATCAGGATGAGATAGTAAATTAAAAATGGATGTTGATTCCTAAAGATCTTATACAGATTATATTATGAACCTAAAAGTGAGGGAATGAAGGCCAGGTAATTAAAGGTAAAATAATGAATAAAAGCACTGGTGAGTAAAGGTTCAGGACTGATAAGAGTCAAGATAGATGGGAATCACGAAATGAATGAAAATATATGTCTTATTTTTTCATTCTATGAAGGACTGTTACTAAGCATCTTTGAATAATAATTGTTACAGAAAATTCTTTGACATTAACCTAAAAACTAGGCATGCTTTCTGTGACCTGTAGTCTGCATTTTAAAAGTATTTGAACCTTACTCCTTGACTAATGGTAAATAATAAATACAAACAAGTAATAAATACAAACAAGCAACAGCTAACTTTCTTCATAAGTTTGAATCACCCATTCCAGTTCCAGGATTCCTTGGAATCATTTAGGAATTCATTTAGGAAAATAATACACAAAGAAGAGCTGTATTTACATATAGCAATGTGTAGAGGTGAGGTATGCCTTTTACTTCATTTGGTATCTTTGGTAGTATCTGAAGTACTAATTATGTGTTACTTTCCAGTGTTTAGAAAAGCTAATTGAGGCCAGGCGGTGGTGGTGCACACCTTTAATCCCAGCGTTTGGGAGGCAGAGCCAAGCGGATCTCTGAGTTCAAGGCCAGCCTGGGCTATAGTGATTTCCAGGAACGGTGCAAAGCTGCACAGAGAAACCCTATCATCTCAAAAAACAAAAATGAAAATGAAACAAACAAAAAAAAGCATTAATTGGAATTCATCAAACATCTACTTAAAATCACAGCACGATACCCCTCCTCACAGACATCCTGACCTTGATGCAATATCATTACATCAAACATTCACATTTCTCAAGTTGCTTGGATAATAATAGAACATCTTCATGGATCCCACTCCCCAAACTTCTCTACTTCAGGAAGCTTGCTGCTGAAGCCAGGACTCTACTTGTTTTCCTTATTCTTAGATTCAATAAATATCATGTCTCTTGACAGGTCATGAGTTACGTTTTAGCTGTGCAGTTTCTATGCATCAGCTAATACAAGCACCCAGAGCTGGGGGCGGGGGAGTTTAGCAACGAAGTATTTTTGGTTGCTCTGTGGACTGTGATCATCCATTTTCCTGCAGTATTTTAAAGCTATAAGGTCTATGTAGAAAAGGGTTATTTCACACATAGGCCTGTACTTGGGCTTGAAAGAAAAGTGATACTACTATCGTGTCTATGACAGAAGGGCCAGGGAAGTGGGAACTTTCCAGCAAGTCCAATATATGGCCTGCAGGCTGCAGCCAAGGGTAGGTGTCAGTGTCAAAATGCTGGACCACTATGCCTGTTGAGGATCTGGCATGTTGACTAAGCAAATGACTTCTATCATTGCTGTTGTTGCTATGTTATGGAATGCCCATGTGGCATCAGAGGACTTCCAGGTTCTCGCCTTCAAATGGGGGTTCCAGGAATCAAACTGAAGTCATCAGGCCGTCTTAGCCCCCAAATAACAGCTCCGTAGAGCCAAACAAATGCTGGAAGGCTGAGGAGAGAGAGGTTTGTGGAGATGAGGAAGGAAAGGGGAAAGGTGCTGAGGTTAGGAAGTGTAAGCCCTTCAAGGTGCAAGTGAGAGACCAGAGGACCTCCAACTGTCAGGCCTCACCCCTCAGAATTCTCGAATGTCCAGAACAGCTGGATCCAGCCCCTCTAGGTGCAGGCAGCCAAGTGGAGCTGGAAATCCTACCAATCCCTGAGCTTGCCCCAAGATCAGGCCACAAAATCCCACCAATCCCAGGCTACCCTGGAAAGCTCCACCCCCCCATCCCACCCCAAGAAACCCTATGTAAGGCCTGCCTCCTGCTTAGTTCTGGGCTGCTTCTCTCTGGAGCATAGGCAGCCATCCTGTGTTTTTTCCAAAAAAAAAATTTGTGTGGGGTTTGGGGTGTGGTATTCCCTGGCTTCTGACTGCCAGGATACCTTTCCTTCCCTTCAGAGCTGTAACACATTGGTACTGTGACTCAGATAGGCGCTCCTGGTGCCTGTGCCCCACCTGGTGGTCTGAGCCGCACTGAGACAGCACTATAGATTCCAATATTACTCGGACCTTTACACGTACATCAAGCAATTGGGGAAATGGAAAGAGATTCCCCATCCATAAGGTCAAACCTCCTCTTTTTTCCACTCCAAGCCTTGTTATTGTCTGGTCCCCCACCCCTCATTTTAAACGTTATGTCTTATAACTTACCATTGATGGATCCGCAAGTTTGTTCAAAGAGAAAGCCATGAGCCTGACTGATCAGGAGGAGGAAAAAGCAAAGGAGTAGGCCCCCTGCGGCTTGGACACACCCAGTACATACTCCTTACTCCTCGCTGACTGGTGGTTTCCTGCGGCATCTGCCCTCTATAGTCGGGTCAGAAACTTCCTATCTCTAAGCCTTCTTTGTTCTCAGCTTACTGGATTCAGTTTTACAGGGATTCAGGTGTCTTTTAGATATGATGGCATTAGACTGTTTTATGCTGTCCCATTTCAATTAAAAGCTGGCTCTGGAATTTGGGTATGGCTTCTCTCCTCTAGACCCAAGCATGCTTGTTAAAAGGTTTCCTCCAAAGTCTCTGTCCCATGTCAAGCGAGCCACGTGACTGTGTGACAGAGAAAGGAGAGCAAAACAAAATAAAGGGATAAACTACTCCCAGTGGGGACTGTTGCTACTCATCTCATACTCTTGGTTTTGGTTTAACTCTTAATTTTTGCTAACGTATAAATTTTATCTCAAGATTTGTAAGACTCTTATGTAAACTTTCTGTACCTCAAGATTTGCAAGCATACTGTGTATAATTAAAAATCTGTAAAGTCTTTAGCAAGAATTAACTTAAAATTCATAACACCAGGGTTGATACTTAAAAATCTATACATAGACTGGGCAGTGGTGGCACACGCCTTTAATCCCAGCACTCAAGAGGCTGAGCCAGGCAGATCTCTGTGAGTTCAAGATCAGCCTGGTCTACAGAGCGAGATCCAGGACAGGCACCAAAACTACACAGAGAAACCCTGTCTCCAAAAAACAAAAAGCAAACAAACAAAATCTATACATAGGTAATCTTAAGGACACATGTGGCTGGCCGCCATCTGAGCTGCTGTATCCCCATCGGGATGGGGGTCCCACACCCCTCTCTTTGGTATCACAGTCTGCTTTAACTCCTCAGGAACATGCTTTGTGGGCACACTGGATCCCGCAGATTGCAATAATACTTTAACCCTTAATCTACCACACAGCCTCTATGCCCAAACATTTACAATGCTTCAAGTTTACCACTGCCTACCCCGTGGGTGGTCTGGGACGTGTGCGCTGGTGTTCCTTTTTCCAAAACTAGGCATGGTACCCGGTGAAGAACCCTTGCTGACTCCATCACAGGGTTATAGTGGCACAGAATGACAAATGAGTGGTTCAAGTCCTACCCTTTCTAGCAGTCCTGGGTGTCACCACTGGTGTCACCACTGGAACAGCAGGACTGACGCCTTCCCTAGCTGTTTACCTCCGGTTTCCTCTAAGTTCATCCAGGATCTCCAGTGGGTGGCTCAAACCGTCCTTACCCTCCAAGGCCAAATAGACTCACGGCCGAACTACCAAATTGGCAAGGATTAGATATACTAATAACATAGAAAGGTGGTCTTTGTCTCTTCCTCAGCGAGGAATGTTGCTTCTATGTCAGTCAGTCAGGTATAGTAAAAGACAACATCTGACAACTCCAGACAGATCTCCAAAAACTGTAAGAAACAGTTCAGTGCCTCTGGCCGGTGGATCATTGACAATCTAATATGGAATTGGATGCTTCCCTTCTTAACCCCCGCTGCTACCCCTTTTCTTAATCCTACTAGTCACACCCTGCCTTCCAAACTTCTTCTCTAGATTTTTTCAACAACAGATCCAAAAGATTTCTAACCAGACTTTTAATCAGTTGCTATTATCGGATTTCTGCCCCTTACCTGTGGAGCCAGAGGCCTGCAACTCCCTGATATTACCTTGATGGTGAAGATCCAGCTGCCCAAGGTCTTTAATGTCCCCATTCAGCAGGAAGTAATCTAATGTTAATGTCACACCCTTTTCCAACTCCTGATTATTTATCAACAGTAAACAAAAACAGAGGTGGCGTAGGGGGTGGGGCCTGGCCACTCAAGTGGCCTACATTCCTCACCCCTGAGGACCTCCAACCACCAGGCTTTGCCCACAGAACACTCGAAGCACTATAATGGCTGGACCCAGACCCTTGAGATGCGGGTGGCAAAGCTCCACCCTACAGAGGAAAAAGCCCAAGATCAGGCTACAAAATCCCAATCCCTGAGCTTGCCCCAAGATCAGGCAATAAAATCCCACCAATCCTAGGCCACCCTAGAAAGTTCTTCTCCCAAGAAATCCTATATAAAGCCTGCCTCCTGCTCAGTTCTGGGATGCTTCTCTCTAGCAGAGGCAGCCACCCTCCTCTGTCTTCCCCAATAAATCTCTTAGGTGAGGTTTGTTGTGCAGTGTGACTTTGTGATATTCCTTGGCTCCCAGTTGCCAGGATACCTCCCCCTTCAGATCTGTAACACTTACAGGAAGAACTAAGAAAAATCACTTCAGGGAGCTGCAACTCTTACCTGACTATGTATTAGAATAAGACAGTCATAACTGCAACGGAGTTAACTGTACCATTTATTGATAATGGAATCATATTAGAAAACAATCACAAAAAAAAACGGTCTTCTGAATAATTTGCTTTACTAAGTGAGACATTTTTTTGAAGTACAACATACAAAAGATTGTCAATACGTCAGTGAGGAAGCCCTTGACTGTCTAGATATAGCAGTGATGTCATGAGCTCTACCCCATATCATATCAAGGATTTATGTTTTTATGGGTGAGGTGGTTTTTATTTCTAATACCTGTTTCTCAATGATAAACCATATTTTTGATGGGTTTCATGGAATAAATTTACTTACATTGAGATGTATGGAAGCTATTTTTGGTCAGTGGGTGAGCACTTACCCCTGGCTATAAGTGAAGGCGATAAGCAGTTTTGCTTCTGAATGTAGAAAGGCCTATTCAGTAGTATGCTTTTTCGGTGAAGTTTCCTTTTGGTCTTTGGCACCTTAGTTTCTTCCTTTGGATTTTCAGGAAAAGACAGGGGTATGGGAGACACTGGCACCGGGGACCTTGGTGGGAGACATTTTGTTGAGACTACTTTAGCCAGTGGCTGGGTTGCTTGGGTAGTAGTAGGCTTGGGTGGGAGTTCCTGGCAAGGATTTAAAATGGAGCTTTTGGAATTCTTCAAGTCCTCGTGAGCAGCAACACACTGTTTTGCAGTGGATGAACATCTTAGCAACGGTCTAGAGTTCAACTTACATTTGCCAGCACTGCTCCAGTTCCATTTGGAAACATTTTGTTCTGACTTGCCAGAACCGGAACTGTTTTTTCTCTTGTCTCGACTTTTCTCTGCACTAGAGGTCTGTAGAGTCAGCGTGTCAGGAAACTTGGGTGGCCTGCCTTTCAGTGCGATGGCTTTAGAGGAAGCAGGCCGTTCTGCCATTGAAAACATGGAGCTGTAGAAAGTGCTTTGTAGCCTCGGCTTCTCTTTTTGGATGGTCATATGTTGTAATCTTTCCAGTTCCAATAAACGAATTATTAACCGCTCAATGGAGCTTTCTGGAGGGTCGATGACTGCCTTCCAGTTTTCACACTTTGAGAGGGCAAATTTGTGTAAGTCCAGAGTGTTGAAAGGAGCAGGGAGAAAGTCAGCATATGCAGACATTCCGTTGGCTTCCTCTGGGAAAGATCTCTCCACGTGGTCTATTGTTTCTGGCTTTAAGTTCAGGTCCATCTTTTTAAAATAGCTGAGTAAAGAGTCGTTCATTTTCTCATTTTCTGATAAGTCACTTTCATCTGTGACATTTTCTTCCACACTGCTGTTTCTGTATTTGAAATTCCAATTTGAAACGGATAAAGAGTCACCATTGTTGTTTTCCATAGTTGAGCATGAGTTAAGACGAAACTCATTTCTATCCTTAAGAAAGTCTCCATCGGCATAGGGCCAGCAGAGCCCTGCTGGCACTGACTGGCCAGGATAAGGACTGACTTGCTTGCTGGCTGTCAAACCCGGAATACTTGTTAATGAGTGGTTTAGGGTGAAGAGCCTGGGACTGTTGGATGCACTGAAGCCAGTTTCCACTGAAGAGTTTTTAAATTCCCTTAAAAAGAAACTTCATTAACTAGAGGCTTGTTGACTAGAATTAAAATGCTATTAAATGATGAGGTTGGAGAGATGACTGGGCAATTAAGAGCACTGGGTTCTCAGTTCCCAGCTCCCACACAGTGGCTCACAATCATTGATAATTCTAGTTCCAGTGGATCCAATGCCCTCTTCATGGACACTAGGCATCCATATGGCACACATACATACACGCAGGCAAAATACTCATAGATGTTAAAAATAATATTAGTAACCTTTATCAAAGACAGGTTAATGTTTAGTTCCCAATAGCACTCATGTATGTAGCTACCTCTAAAATGTTAGTTTCCAAGTATACTTGAATTAGATGCAACTACATAAATGTCTTAAGGTATACATTAAAAAACTGGTGGGCAACTCTTTGTGCAAGCACAATTAAGCCCACAATTAAACGGGGGTGGGTGGAGCCAAACCACAGAACATTGAGTTTTTAGTCAGGTTTGGTTTTGTTGTTTGTATGTTTGCTTATTTTAAAGACAGCTGGAGAGCAGGAAGCAGCAACACCCACCTGCAGACCTAGCTACTTGGGAAATGAAGGCATTCAGACAGCTTGAGCCTAAGTGTTTGAGTCTAGCCTGGACAGCAGTGACAGACAGACAGACAGACAGACAGACACACACACACACACACACACACACAGACACACACACACACACACACACACACACACACACACACACACACACGGGGTGGGGGGGGATAATTAGAAATACTAACATTGAAAGATTTCATGCACCTTCTTGACAGTCTCAAAGCCTTCTTAGTTCTTTTAGGTTCAACATTTAATAAAAATATCAATCTAAGTCTCTGAAAAATACTTTCACTTGTAGAAAAAGTGATTAAAATGGGCACTTAGCTGGGAATACTGGAAAAGCTACCTTGCCTTTGAAACACCACAGGAAAAACGTTTGAAATCTATGATTATTAACAGAGAGGAAGGAGCCCAGGTAGTACAGTAGGAGAGAAGAACATCAGAGGGGAAGCCTTTGGCGCTAGGGAGAGGGCAGCATGGCGAGGGCATCTTCCCAGAGCGCATCTCAGCCAGGGCTGCTCCGAGAAGCAGGACTTTCTTCAGGCTGAACTGTAAACACTTCTCCAAACTGAAGGTAAGTTATTGTTACATCACCACTTTCTTTACTTATTGATAAATAGACTGAGGAGAAAGACTAGTAACCTACTTCATTGATACCAAACTCCTAAGAATGTAATAAACACATTCTTCTGGTTACTCCTCACCACATTCTTTAATTTCCGAATTCACTGATAGAGAGTGGCTAACTCACACATCTGTGAGATGTGGAACTTCATGCTGTGTCTTAACCATTGCACCATGCTGCCACATTTGTGCTTGCTCTGATAAAATGCAGTGCCCTTCATTTGACCTCTAGCCTGAAATCCTTGTTCCCAGCAGAGTTCTTTCTGGTAAAAGTAGGCTTTCCTATCTCCTTCAGCTCCGCCATTCCATTAGGACTAGTCCCTCCAATTCCCTGTGTCTTGGTTGTCCCTTCAAGCTTGGACATTAGGCAAGCTCTACACTGGGGTTCATGCAGGAAGTATTCTGACCAGGGGATGATGCTCACTCCCTGGTGAGCCACTCTATTGTTACACTTGTAGTAAAGAGGAGTAGAACTCAAGATAGCCATTAACCAGGAATACGCCATGTGTAAAGTGACACAAAGCAGTGCCCAGTGAAAGGTCTCAATCACATGTTACTAGTCTGAATCGTTAAGAAGCAGTCTGGCTGCTAACACACAATAAAATGAACCTGAAAACAAGAATTCAAACCCAGCAAAGGTCTGAGAGGATATGCTGTCATGACTGTGAGCTCGAATTAAGCTATGTCCACTCCCTGGTCTACCACCATTAATGTGCGAGTTGGACAAGTTTCTTAACTTTCACCTTCGCCCAGTGTCCTGCAAAAGAGGAATGCTGGCAGCGAGCTACCCTGTGAGACTTCCAGGTGAGGTAGCTGAGTTTATATGTATGGAACTAAGTGGTTCCTAGAATAGAGAACTGTACTTTTGTGCCACATCTCCTTTCCCTCCAATAAGAAGCCCAGCTCCAACCATTCAAGTCTCACTGGAAGGGTTCCTTCAGTACACATACACTAGCAGTCTTTACTGTCTGTAGCCACTCGCTAATTTAGAGTGAATTTCTATAATTTCCTATTATTTGTACAGGATATCTTTCTCCCTGGAAGTATTTGATCTTTGTATCTCAAGTAGTTAATGAGTATATTTAAATTTATTTCAGTGAAATATTAAAAATCTATTTCCCGCTAGGTTTGATGGAACACGCCTTTAATTCCAGTACTTGGGGTTAATCCTCTGAGAGTTCCAGGGCAGCCAGGCCTACACAGTTAGATCCTATTTAAAAAAAAACAAAAAAACAAAACAAAGCAAAAAAACCATGGAGATATTTTTCTTACCTGCTGTCCAAGGTACTTCCTTTATTGACAGGAGAATTCCATAGCTGAAATACCCCTTGGTTACTGTTCTGCTAATACAAAAAGTACACACAGTGTTTAAAAGCTTTGAGAATTTCAGCAGCAGTAACTGAAGAGTGTGAGGAAGAAATCGCACCTGTACTCTACTGTGAGCATGCTCCGAGACGGTCAGCTGCAACACCAGCTGTTCTGCCGGAGTTTCCAGATGGTTCTACAAGGCAGCAGGAGACTTGAATACAACACGGCCCTGTTTACTATTCACGTTCTAAGTAAAGTCCAACGTACTCCCAACTTTCTGTTGTTTTTGGCACTGTTAATTAATGAGACTTAGATACCACTAATATTATTTTTACAGTTAAATGTTTCACACGTTGATATAAAGGTACAGGGAAAGATTATTTCCACCACAAAAGAGGATATTGACCATTTCAAATGCTTCAAGACATTTTAAGAGCACACATGACTTTCCTTTTGATAACGACTAGAAAACTGTATTTATTGCTGCCAAGTCCAATTTACAACATTGTTATACTGAAAAAAGTGAATGTAAAAAATCTTAGTTTTCTTTCTTTTGTGATACTGGGGATTGAAAAGGGCCCTGCACATACATGCTAAGCAAGCACTCTCCCACTAAGTTGTAGCTTCAGCTACCTTTTCATTTCACTAAGTTGCCCAAGCAAATCCTGGACCAACTGTACCATAGACATCCGTCTGCACCTTCACCTCCCAAGTACCTGGGATTACAGGACTTTATTACCAGACCATCCAAAATAGTAACTTAATGACCAATGTATAACTCTGTAAAATGGCAAAGGTCTTGACTTGTTTAAAGAACTCTCTGGAAATACAATTTCAAGTTTAGCCTTAAGAAAGAGAAAAATTCGAAAGAGCATGCAAATAATTTTTAAGTAGAATGTTTTATGAGTTACTTTAAGCCAAACATCCTTACCTTGTTAGTTTTGCCTGAAAGAATATATATGAAAAATGTCAATTAATAGTTCTATAAAATAGGTTAAAATCTTAAATCCTTTAATCTGTGCAATTCTCGTGGTATAATATACACATGCAGGGCTTCTCACTACCTGCCGGACCATCCTTTCCAAGCGGAAGGTTTTCATTGTCAGCAAGGGGTTCTTCTGAATCCAAGTTCCATGGAGAGAGATTCTAAAACAATATTCATTTTAAAGGATAAAGTTTGTATTGGTGTTGAAAAGCCCGGGTATACCACTTTACATCTTCTCTGGGTAAAGGCTGCAGAGGGCTCCCTCTGCCTCCTCTGCAGAGGCAGGTGGTCAGCAAGCACATCTCTGGGGAGTGAGTGTGCGGCCTCCTCTTACCGAACCATTACCAGCTTGTTTGGCGGGAAATGGAAAGGCACCTACAATATGTGGTTTTGTTAAAAAGAGTGGTACATGGGTTTTCAATACTGATTTTTAAAATACAATGAAACATCCTCATCAGTGTGTCTCTGGCTCATCAGTATGTGATGGCTCATCAATCAAGCATTGTGTACTGAGTGCCAGACCTGACAGCTCACAGCTTCTTCCATCAACCACAGAAAAGCTCCAATCCTGGGTTACACTCAATACTAAGCAGCTCACGGCTTATTCTGGATTTCAGGTATTAGGAAACACATAGAAAATATTACAAAGAAAGCCAAAAATAAGTGGAAAGTACCAATATCTACTATTGGGCAGATATTCTGGGAGAAAACTGGGGCGAGTGTAGAAGGTGATTCCAATACTTCCTTCTGGAAAAGAGTGGGGAGGCGCTTTAGCTGAGAAAAACTTTCGTTGGTGAGTCTCTAAGCAAATGACATGTTAGGCATTACTAGGTAGCATCTTTGTACTGTGGAAGAAGAAACTCGCTTCACTGCAATGTGAAGATTTTATTTACCCCCAGAGAGGTTTCTCCTGATAGGGTGGGTACATGGGTGTGTAAAGGAGGCTGTAGATTATCCATCTTTAAGGATTCTGAAAACAACATTAATAGTTTTCTACTGTCTTGAGTAATCTAAATAAGGCCAGTCTCCATGAGAATCACCAGAACAGGGGGCTTTCAAAAAAGCAATTGAGGGGTTCGGAGCACTCGAGTAACATGCTTAAGGTTTGTATTTTGTCTTAAGCACTGGGAAAAAAACAAAAACAAACAAACAAAAACCACTACAAATTCTAATTCAGGAAGATGAGAGCAAGGGACCTGTAAGGTGACTCCGGGTTAAGAGAACTGACTGCCCTTCCTGAGGACCTGAGTTTAACTCCTAACTCACAATTGTCTGTCACCCTAGTCCTGGGGATCTGACACCCTCTTCTGACCTCCCTAGGCAATGGATGCATGTGAACAGACATACATGCAGGCGAAACACATATATCCATAAAAATAAAGAATATCATTTCCCTTTAAAAAGATGAAGGTGAGAACCAGCTATTGGCATTTTGAAAAGAGCACAGTGGATGCTCAAGCTTCTTTGGGCTACATATTCCTGGAACAGTGGTGTCTGGAATATCTCATGTGAGAAAACCATATCCTTATGTTGAAATGGGAAAGAGATATTGAGGCAACTGAGCTGTTTGTATATGGAACCAACATACCAAATGGTAAAGACTGCCAGTTTCTCTAGGGTTGGGGCTTGGCTCTGTTTTTGGTATCCCAAACACCTTTACTGATGTGTAACAAAAATACATGGGA
Source organism: Peromyscus leucopus (assembly GCF_004664715.2). Lineage (NCBI taxonomy): Eukaryota > Metazoa > Chordata > Mammalia > Rodentia > Cricetidae > Peromyscus > Peromyscus leucopus. The sequence continues at coordinate 29,270,427 of NC_051067.1, read as the reverse complement.
TAAAATAGGGAGGGCATTGCCTAATTAATAACAAGTCCCATCCTTAATGAGATTATTTCCATTTGTTTAAACTGGGTTTTTGGTTGGTTGTTTTGTTTTTCACTTGATGATCAAAATTCGATAAGGGGAAAGCTCAGCAGAAACTGCTCAAAGAGCAAAAGCAGAGTTATCACCACAGTAGGACTCTGGAACCCTGCCCCTGCCATCCAAAGTCTCGAATTCAACAGCGCTGCCATACCTCCTGAGAGACGCTCGACACAAGAAGGTTGGTGCCACAGATCTCGTCGTTTTTCCTTCCCATTTTGTTGGAGCTGTTCTTCTGTCCCCTTGAAGTCCTGTACGTTTGTAGAACAGGCAGACTTAGGGGAAGGTTTTTCATTTATATATAAAGAAGACTGTTTTGTTAAGAAAAATGCTTAGAAGGGCTGGAAGTGCAGCTCAATGTCAAAGACCTTGGGTTCTAATCCCGGCAGCACCACCACCCTACCACCCACAAAAAGCTTGGAAAGCAGAGAGGGGAAGGTGTAACATTAGAAACAGTGGCAAACTGGACCAGGCAGACAAAATAAATGGCAACATCTAGATGACCGGATATTAGGAAATGAGATCCAAAGGTTAGATATCAGATAAGAAAATATAAGACAATTGGGGAAAAAAACAAATACAGTGAGTTATCTCAAATTTAAAAACAGATTCCAAGCCTGCTTTTAGTCATTCAAAACAAAATGTGCCACGCCTGAAAGCAAACCTTTCCACATAGGCAGGGCAAGAATCCCATGCATATTTCACTAAAAGGCTCAGAGGGCCAGGCGTTTTCCAATACCAAACTATTTGGTGTCTAAAATGCCCCAGTAGTATTGAAGGTAAACATATTAGATAGAGAGCTATATGTTACTGCAGTCGCTTTAAACTAAGGTCTGGATAATCAGAAAAGTTACAAACCACTGCAGTAGCCAATAGATCTGCTAACGGTTTAACAAAGTGTTGTCTCCGGGAAATATGTATAGTTCAGGTAGCTTATGAACCAACCTGATCCACTGCACTATACATGCGGGACTCTGGGGCTGAAAAATGCAGAAAGCAGCAGGCTCCTAAGAAGTAGGGGCGCCATTGGGATCACTCAGATGTGTGTCCCCCAGTAAGGCACCACACCGGGAGGAAGGGCTGGAGGAGACCTTCTGTCTGCAGCCTTAGCTTCCCGTGGGCGGGGAAGGTCACCCTTCACTCCACGGGGCTTCGTGGCCCAGGACATCGGGGAGTCCTTCGAGGGGTGGGGGGATGGGCTCTTACTTGTTCACCTCGAAGACCCACGTGTCCTGGCCGCCGTTGTCTTCCTCGCCTCCAGCCCCGGGTGCAGGTGCCTCCTTGTGCTGCGCGAAGAGCTCGGCAGGCGCCGGCTGCGCCTCGGCCTTCCTGCGGCGGGAGGACAGGGAGAGCGGCGGCTGCGAGCCGCGGGCGCCCCCGGCGGGGTCGCACCCGGGCCAGGCCAGGCCGGGCCGGGCCGCGGGAGGACGCGTCGCCCGGCAACTACCTCGGAGCTCCACGTTCCACCCAGGCCCGAGCCTCTTGGGGTCGCCGGGACGCTGCCAGCCTGCGGTGGCGCTGCCCCAAGCCCCCTCAGCCCTGCCAATGGTCCAGCCAACCTGACATCAGTGCCCCACCCCTTTGGGGCCCCCTGTTTCTTCCCCAAGATCCTTTGCTAGTCCTTCTTAGCCCTCTGGGAAACTTCTGGGGTCTTTTAGATCACTCCTGGTCCTTCTCAGGCCTCCTTACAATTTCTGGGACTTTTTAGGCCCTTTGTAAAGGGCCTCCCTGGGCCTTCCTCCATTGCTTTCCTTCCCAAGGTTCTGGGCTTCCTAGCGGCCCCTGAGCCCTCTTGGCCCTGGTGAGGCTCCACAGGCCTTCTCGGGGTGGGGATGAGGACTCTTGCAGTGGCCAGTAGGCCTGTGGTACCCAGGTCCTGGCCCACAGACCTCCATTCCAACATCTGTTCAAATAATATCCCAAGCCCACCTCTATTTTTTTTTCCAGTCTAGGATACATTTATATTGTAAGAGACCAGATTTGTAACCCCAAATGAGCATCTCTTGCTACCTCCACAAATTAAGTGGAAAAGAGAAAAAGAATATATATTATATACACTATAATTGAACTTATATACATATAAATGCCTTTTCCCAGAACAGCTGGGTATAAGGAAAAATTTTAAGAGCCACTCTCTATAGATAAGTAAATGATTACTAAAAATGTCAGTATAAGCCGGGCGGTGGTGGCACATGCCTTTAATCCCAGCACTCGGGGAGGCAGAGCCAGGTAGAGCTCGGTGAGTTCGAGGCCAGCCTGGTGTAGATCCAGGACAGGCACCAAAACTACACAGAGAAACTCTGTCTCGAAAAAACAAACAAAAAGTCAGTATAATAAACTAATGACATTTGAGGGGGTTTGTTTGATTTGGTTTTGAGACAGGGTTTCTCTCTGTAGCCCTGGCTAGTTCAGAACCCGCTGTATAGACCAGACTGGCCAAATTCAGAGATCTCTGCCTCTGGAGCTGCCAAGTGCTTGGATTAAGGAGATGTGTCACCATGTCCAGCTTTGAGGAGAGATTTTTTTTAATTGCTTGTTGATAATACATTGTCTAATTGAACACCAGGCTCTAGACTCATTTCCAAAAGGCTCAATAAGTATTGAAATACATTGACTCTTTAATGTCTGAAGGAATGGGAGTCCTCTCCTTTTATCTTCTAGAAAAATACATACACATGTACATAACAAACACTGAACATGATTTCAAGAGTTTCAAAGATCTTTGATTGACTCCCCAACCTCACCCAATAGATGTCTGTCTTCTTCCTCTGCATTTAGTCTGTTTCCCCCCACCAAAGGTTTAAAGAAGCCTTTCCCGACTACCTTACTCTATATTATAACCCTGTATGTTTACTCCTTGTACAACTCACAGTCTTGTTTATGAGCCCTGTTTACTTGTTATCCTTAAAAATCATCTGTTTATCCACAGTAATAAGGGAAGGGCCTTGTCTGCTCCATCCATTATGCTACCCACCTTACTTAAAACTGGATGGAACCCATAGTGGGGGCACACTCAGTCAATGAAAAGGAAGACTAAAGATTCTGGAGGCCTCATTCCCCGCAGGCTTCTTGGAGGCCTAGGCTCTCCCCTCCACTGGGCTGTGTTCTGTCTAGTAGCTCTGACATATAGCTCTGCCAGATGCTCTCCCAAGGCCTGAAGAAGGAACTCTTAATTCTTCAGTCCAGCTCGAAGAGATTGCTTCTACCTTTCCTCTCTAACTTTTTTTTTTTTTTAAGATTTATTTATTTATCATGTATACAGTGTTCTGTCTGCATATGTCCCTGCAGGCCAGAAGAAGGCACCAGATCTCATTACAGGTGGTTGTGAGCCACCATGTGGTTGCTGGGAATTGAACTCAGGACCTCTGGGAGAGCAGTTGGTGCTCTTAACCACTGAGCCATCTCTCCAGCCCTCTCTCTAACTTCTTATACTCGTCAATCACATTAGATAATTCTACAGTTTTGCTGAACTCTCCCTTTTATCGGTTCTTCTGTTTTGTTTTTAACCTGCAGGATTAAACTGGAGTCAAATTGTTCCAGCTCACTTCTCATCCTTCCTGACTGCTGAGGAAGAATGAACAGCTGTCCGCTCACTCCAAGACTGCTACTTTGGGTTGTATTATAGTGACTTGCATAAGTCATTTATTAATGTAATATATAACATATATCTTTTCTACACTTTGAAGACAAGATCTACCTTATTCAATCCAGCAGAATGTCTGGCATACAGTAGGCATTCAGAAAATGCCTGAATTAATTTAATTACTGCCAAACAATAATTGCCAGAATGCATGGTATATGAAGGGTGCCAGCCATACTGCTGAACATTTTCTATGAATTACCTATTTGATATTCAATCCAATGAAGCAGTTACTACTAGTTGTCCCTAATTTGTAACTGAGAAAGCTGAGCTGTAAATCTACTAAGTGACTGTTTTCAATTTACAATTACTTGAAAAATGGTGAACTGGGGACCACGTACTCCCAGCCAATCATTTCTAGAGTATATGTAGCTGGGAATTTTTCTTCTATGTCTTCTGGAAACAGAAGTTATATGTGCACAGGTGTGTGTGGTGCGTGTGCAACATTCATGTATCTGCCTTGCTTGGTCTCATCTTCCTTGTTTAACGTCTCTGATTCTGCCTTTTCCTTTTGCCTTAGAACCAATTCCAGGTTCCTAAGAATCACTCTGAGGTTTGTACATCCTCTAAGGTACTCTTTTATCCTCTTTGTCACAGCCTAATCTCAAAGGCATCTCTTTCTGATTATCATCCCTACTCGAACGGTCCTTCCATGCTTTCATGGCACCCAAATCTCGGCTGTCTTTCCCTTCGTCCTGAAATGTGAAAGGCCGTAGTTCAGTATACAAAAACAGCTAAAACAGTAGTACTTCTCCAATCCCTTGGTTCTGCTTTGGCTCTAGTCCACTGGGGAAGTTAAGACAGCAGGTCATTTTCTTAGTAGATTAGACCTAACATTAGTGTCAGCCATTGGCCAAAGAGAATGCACCTGCCTTCAAGGCCATGCCCAGCATTCAGGTCTTAGGAGTAGTCTCAAGATGGCCTTACTTTAAATCTGTTCCTCTTTAGCTAATACAGAGGGAAACCAATTTTTTTTTTTCCAAAACAGAGCTAGAATAAGGTGAATGTTGTCTGTCTGGTAGTACTTACCAGTCTTTTCTACAAACTACAGCAGAGAAGTTTTGTTATTAATTTACTTATGTGTCTGAGAAGGTCAAAGGACTGTCAGATCCCCTGGAGTTGGAGTTTCAGGTTGTTGTGAGCTTCCTGATGTGGGCGCTGGGACTAGAACTGAGGTCCTCTCCAAGAACAGTGCATGCTCTTAACCACTGAGCCAGAAGGTTTGAATCAGAGGAAATGGGAACAAATCCTGGGCCAGGAACTTAAGAGGGTTGAGTGAGCCCACCTTCGCTTGGCCAGGATCTTAAGAGTGTTCAGTGAGCCCACCTTCCCTTGGCCAGGATCTTAAGAGGGTTCAGTGAGCCCACCTTCGCTTCTCCTCTTGTGGCAGAGAGGACAATGAAGACAGGAAGATGCTATGGTGGAAAGCACCTCAACTTACGTGTCTCTTTATTGCCCTGGCTACGCAAAGAAATGCCAAGAACATCATTTCTTAGTTATTCTTCAGGGAAAAAGATTTCCATTTCTGCCTATCTCTCAAAGCCTTTCATATTTCAACACTCACCTTTCAGGAATGCATGACCTCAGAATCTCCTTCAGTAGGATTATGTAAACATTTTCACAGAGTTGGTCAACATTTTCTAATTAACAATATGAGCCGGACGGTGGTGGCGCACACCTTTAATCCCAGCACTCGGGAGGCAGAGCCAGGTGGATCTCTGTGAGTTCGAGGCCAGGCTGGTCTCCAAAGCAAGTTCCAGGAAAGGCGCAAAGCTACACAGAGAAACCCTGTCTCGAAAAAAAGCCAAAAAAAAAAAAAAAAAAAAAATGCCTTTTCTGTGGTACTTGAATGAGATACTCCATCAGGGGTTAGAGAGATGGCTCAGCAGTTAAGAGCACTGGCTACCTTTCCAGAGGACCCAGGTTTGATTCCCAGCACCCACGTGACAGCTCACAACTGTCTGTAACTATGGTCCCAGGGGATCTGATGCCCTCTTCTTTGGCACCAGGCATGCATGCCCAGACATGCTTGGAGGAAAAACACCAGTACACAAAAATATGAACAAATACTTTAAAAATACATACATTCGATCAGTGGGAAACATCTCAAATCATTTACTAGTAGACAGATGATACTTAGCATATGCTTTAGATCAATAACTTGATTTTATCCCCCCCCCATCTGTGCCTTTCATTAGTAGCTGATTCTCTTCTTTGCAACTTAAGGTTTTATTTTTTTCATGATCATTAATCATGAGTACCCTAGCTTTCTTGTGTTTGAATAATTACTTTTAAAGAAACATGAGTAAAATGTTTTTACTTTGAAGGATTTCTTTCTTCATTTCCACTTTAAAGTTTTATTTTAAAACTCAATATTTGCCTGGAGTAGTGATGCATGCCTTTAATCCCAGCACTTGGGAGGCAGAGGCAGGTGGATATCTGTGTTGTTGGAAGTCAGTCTGGTCTACAGAGTGAGTTCTAGAACAGCCAGAGTCACATAGTGAGACTCTGTCTGGAAAAAAACAAACAAACAAAACAAAACAAACAAACAAACAACATTAACCTGTAGTGTGTGTCTCCTTAACAATACTATCTTATTTGGGAAGCTACCATTTTATTCCAAAAAATACAAGGAATTCTGTTTCAAATCTACTTATTCCTACCGTGGATGGCAGTGATGTATTTAAAAACATTTCCCCAAACAAGAGAAGCACACGCATCAGTGAATCCCACATCCTGTGCCGGTGTTACAGGTGGTGCTTTGAAAACGTTCTCAGTTACGTGTTTCCTATTTAATTTTGCTCTTACCGCTGGACCTGGCCCCTGAGTTTGCGGTTCCTCCTAAGCCTTCTGGTTCTCTGGATGCCGGTACAGAGCTGTTTTCCTGGCCATCTGGGATGAGCTTACTTTGAGTTTGGGTCTACTTTGCAATACGGACTTACTTTCTGGCGCTAGGACATGCTGGGCTGGGATCCTCTTTCTGGGAGTTGGGGCTCTCCCATCTCAGCTGCTGCGAGCCAAACACTCTCTTTAGGAGGCTGCCTTTGAGAAACTTGGAGATGATCTTCTCTCTCTGGACGTTGCTAAACACTCTGCCTTCTGGGAGCCAGCTGGCCTTGTCAGACGCACAGCTGTAGCTTGCAGGCAGCGGAAGGTGCTCCGGAGACACGGGAGCCCTCTTTGAAACAACAACAAGAAAGAAAGGGAATTGCCTGTTACCTAAGAGCTAGCTGTCAGTGAAGAAAAAGAACCCTGGGTGCTGCCCTGCCCTGCGCTGCTCTGCGCTGTGCTGCGGGATCAATTTAGTTAATAAGGCTGGCGGCAGGGCCTAAGCAGCCACTTGGCTGGCATAGCAACTCACCCTCTCCTGCAGCAAGGCAAGGGTACTGGGCGCAGCAGAATTCTCTCATCAAATACATGGTTTGAGAAGGTATTGGTCATTGGAGAAAAAGATTGGAAATAAGACTAAAAACACAAGCGTCTGTTGCATCTAGACTCTGAATTGCAGGCTGGGCCCTACCTAGGAGCTTGGACCAAGACCATCAGGTGTAGTTAGCAGCATATGCCTTCCTGCCTCACTGAGCTCCCGGCCCCAAGTTCTTTCCACCACAGTATGCTTGGAAACAAAGCAAACGACAATGGCTCCCACAAGTCCTTCATATTGTAAAAACATCAAAACCGGGCCCAAGAGAAAAACGTCATTAGATGATTTGTTTCACAATAAAGTGGAAGGAATAGTATTCTAATGTGTATATGGACAGTCCTTTTTCTTTTTGACAGGCTGTAGACCAGGTTGGCCTTGAACTCACAGAGGTCTGCCTGCCTCTGCCTCTGCTTCCTGAGTGCAGGGATTAAAGGCCACCAGGCTCAGCCTAAGAACACCTTATCCATTTATCTGTTGATGGACAGCGAGCTAGGCTTAGTCCCCACATGCTGGCTCTTGTTGCGGTGCTCTGAAGAACACAGGTAGGCAGGTGTCTCTTCGACCTAAGAATCTGATTTCCTTTGGGTTACCCAGAAGTGGGATGGCTGACTCTGCACTAGTTCTGTTTTTAAAGTTTTGGATGAACCCAGCACTGCTTTTCTCAATGGCTGTTGTCCTAATTTCCATTTTCACTAACAAACAAAGGAGGTTTTAAAGTTCCCATCTCTCTGCCCCCTTGTCAGCATTTTATATTGTCTTCTGTTTTTAGAGTTTTATTTTATTTTAAAATTTGTATTATTTTATATGGATGAGTGTTTTGCCTGCATGTATGTATGTTCACCACATGTACCTGGTGCCTACAGAAGCTCGAAAAGGGTGTTGGAACTCCCGGAATGGGAATTACAAATGGTTGTAAGCTGCCATGTGAGTGCTGAGAACCAAACCTGGGTCCTCTGCAAGAGCAGCAAATGACGTGCTTTCAACTACATCGTCAGCTTTCCAGCTCCTGTGTTTCTCTTCTTGGTAATAGTCAATTTTTTTTTTCAGGGATAACTTTTAACAGTCATGGCCTACTTCTGGTTTCAGCCAATGTCCGTAGCTTCAGTTAACTATGAACATTCCATCGAGTGCTACTTAGAGTAACAACTCAGAGCATATTGTCAGGCAGGCAGAATTGTGCACACCTTTAATCCTAGTACTCATGAGGAAGAGGCAAGCAGACCTCTGCAAGTTTGAGGCCATCCTTCCTGGTCTACATATGGAGTTCCAGGTCAGCCAAGGCTACATAATTAAACCCTGCCTAAAAAAAAACAAATAAACAAAGCACTGTTAGTCACTAAAGGCAGGCAACCTTTGAGAATGAATTCCTATATTTAATACAACTTCAATATGCCGTTTTCTTTATTTTCAGCCCAAACTTTATGAGGCAAGGTGAACATGCCCAGATGCATTCCTGTTCACTATTTTAACCTTTCAAGCATGTGTTCTACAACCTTGAGCTGAGCAAATGTGCCTGTTATCTTTCCTCCCTAGATTATAACCTTAAACAGAGCATGCTCAAGAATGTGCCCATTCTTAAAGTGTTTTCCTATATGAACATGCATCTGCTTTTCCAGTGAAATCCACGTGTTCTGTTCTGTTTTGCTCTTGGGGACACTGCTTTGGAAATAAGGGAACCCTGGTGTCCTGACTGGCTGTTGGATTGAAAATCAAGGGGGCAGTTTAACCATGTTGCTGTTTGCATTTTATCGCAAACTGAGGATGGTTCTTGGTTGCTTCTCAATTGCTCCAGCTGGTCTATGAAGTTTGGGACTTTATCGTTATTTGGTACTTGTGTTTTCCTCTGCTCCTTGGTCTACAGTGGAGAAAAACTAGTACTAAAGAGGTTTTATTTGTTTCCTTTGGCAATCTGGAGAAAAAAAGAGTAAAAAGCAGACAGTCCCCTTACCTGTATTAATCTGGACATCTCCTTAGTTTAGGACCATAGAGTTCTTCCTCGTGTCTACAGGGGCAGTGCTGATGTAACCACTCTCTTTGGGACCTCCTAGGTCTATGGAGTCTTAATTATGCACACACCAGGTACAAGGCCTCTAGAATGGTGAGACAGCAGGGTCTATGTGCACATCAATTGGTTTTCTTTTAGGAAAAACTCGCTTTTTCTCCTCAGAACTCATCCATATCCAGACAGGAAACTGGAATTTCTGTGGAAAATCTCTGAATTATTTGACAGGATACCTTCCATGGGCGACTTTTCTCTGCTTTGAAGATGCAGAACAAGCTCTGAGGGTTCTAGGCCAATAACCTGGGCCATTATGACACTCAGAATGCAAAGCAGGGGCCAGAAAGCAGGTTCCACCATCTCCTCCTGGAGATGGCAGCAAACTGAGGCAGGTACAGTCGCGCGCGCCACGCTGGTACGTTTCATATGCTCTATTTGCTTTTCTCTGTAACTTAACAAGCCATCATGGGAACAGCCAACAACAGTCCATCAGCCATAAACCTCTTTGAGGAGATGAAAAATTATACCCAGCCTGACGTCCTGTGTCACACGTTTGACCTCCTCTCTAACCTTCACAAGTTGCTCCCAAACCGTCTGGTGGAAGTGCTTCATTCCTACAGAAGTGAAGACGACAAAATTAAATGTAAGTGGGTGGAGGGCGGAGGAGAATGTTTGTGCTTTCATGCTGGCGTGAGCCTCTTCTTTCAGCTGTGGGCATCAACTTCGTCACACTGCCCGTGACGTCCGTTCATGAGACCCATGCCACATCGTGGCTCCATAAGTCTGCGTTCTCAGAATGGACTGTGAATTTGCCCATGGGTAGAGGTCATTATCTATCTCTTTTTTGTGTAGTCTTTCATGAGCCAAGGCAAGTTATCACTCATCTCTAGGCATAACACACCCATGGAAAGATGGAAACGAGCCATGTACAAATGTACACAAGTTACAAATTAAGATGTAATCTTTGATTTTGGGATCAGTGGGAGAACTTTCAAGGTGAGGGTCAGATTAGAAACTTGACTCCTTTTGTTTGGCTCTCTACTGCTCCCTTCTCCTTCTGCTAGGAAGAACTTGGTTATTTCCCCTGAAAGTAATTTTTAAATATTTTTTTAGTGGTTAGTATTACTATTTTGAGATGGAGTCTTGATAGGTTGCCCAAACTGGTCTGAAATTTCTGGGCTCAAGCCATCTTCTTGCTTCAGTCTCCTGGGTAGCTGAGATCATAGGCATGTGCCATTCCTTATAGCGAGTAGTCGCTAGTTTTTGCAGTTTGGAGTGGTCTGGTGGTCCTAAAATTGGGTCAGGATGGTGGAGAACTTGATTTGTGAACTTAATGGACCCCAACCTTGAATTATTTGGGGTTAACTGCAAGATACTGGTAGATGGCAGCCACCTGTACCCATAAACTTAGAAGACAAAATTGAAGCTTCCACACCAGTTAAAACAAAGGTGGCAGCTGGCACAAAGACTTTTAAACTGTTGGGACAAAGTTGGTTATAGTCAAGTTAATCTCCACTTCCTAATGCAGAGTGTTATGATCAAACCCATACATCCAGGTTACAGTACGTATTACATTGTGAGCACACACAGAATTTAAGTAGCTCCGTACAAAACTGCACAAACCAGCTACTCTGTCACTCTGGCCCCGCCTTAGCTCTTCCTTTTGATCTGTTTTATTGACTTTTGTTGCTGACTTTAGGTGAATTACAAGCAAATTGCCTAGCTTTGGGGAGTTGTACTGCGAATGAAATATCAATTCTAATATCAGCACTCTAAAGTCGCTCTCAGCATGTTGAAATTCTTCCCGCCCCACTCTGCTCTGGTGTGTTGAGACTGAGAAGCCAGGGGAAGACATGGTGGTGTGCTGAGTTTCTGTCTCTATCTCAGCTCTTCCCTTGGGTAAAGAGGAACTGCTAATGTGAAGGGCGGGCATATGTAAGAGGTTCTGGATTTTTCTGTATATTATAGTCTGTGGATTTAAAGTCCTCCATAGGCTGATGATTTGAATGCTTGGCCCCAGATGGTGGTACTATTTTGAGTGACTCCAGAGACTTAGCAAGTGGAATCAAATTGGAAGAAGTAGGTTACTTGGGGACACATTATTACTGGCAACTTTCTGTTGTGCTTTTTGGTTCCTGGTTAGCAATGAAGGGGACAGTTCTCTATTGTCACTTGTTCCTACAGTCATGATATTCTGCCCAAGCTTGTGGGATCAAGTGATCATGTTGAACCCTCTAAACCATGTGCCAAAATAATCCTTCCTTCTTCAGTTGTGTGTGTCTGTCAGTTCTGATAACAGGCTGCGAACCTCTGGAATCGCCTCATCCTCATTCGAACATCCTGCCTGCTGCTGACCACTCAGAGAGTTCCAGCAGTTAGAGACAAAGGTCCAAATCAGAAGTCTCAGTTATTCGATCTCCAAATGCAGAATAGTTCTTAGGCAAAGTATCAGGAAGATGGTGTTCCAAATTAAGAGCAAGATGTTAATCTCTACTCATTCCATTTCCTCTGAGAAGTTTCAAAATGCATAATTAAAATAATAATTGTATTTTAACTTACTATTAGTTTACAAACTTTACATAAGGAACCAACAATATTTACAGTGGTCTTAGCACACTTAATGCATGCATTTATAGCCAGTGCATCTCTTAGACTAAGATTTAAGAAGTATTGCTTAGAGAAAGGGACGGCAGGGCTGAGAAGGACTTACTAGATTGCACAAACACAGTTGGGCGGTATGCCTAACACACGTGAAGGGTTCCATCCTCAGCACCAGGTACACGCACAAAGACTGGAAAGAATCTTGCTATGCAGAGGTTGGAAATGAACACTGAATTATGTTAATACTTATTATACCACCAGGTGAGAATTCCGAATTCTCGGGCTTGGAAAAGATCTTAGCAAGACACCAGTTGCCGAAAGAGGTTAGTCTGACTCCAAAGCCCAGCAAAATGCCCTCATGGAAAAGAAAAACTATCAACAATATAAGCGGCAACTGGAGGAAATGTCACATGTGGAAGAAAAACACATACGAGCCGCCCATGTGCACGATCATTGTTAGGTAGGTTCTTGGACTTTTCGTCTCATGCTCATGTTAAAGAAACACAGAATGGTCACAAACAGAAATTCTTCACCACACCGCCCCTTCCACTCCCCTGCCCCCACCCTGGCAAAAAAACAATGATTTAATGTGGTCTTTGTGAAACATGGAGGACATGGAAACAGGCCTTGCCTTGTATAAGAGCACACAGCCTTTACTTCACACACCCCAAGTTACTGAAGAAGCCTTCAGTGCAAGAAAATTTATGGAGATGGGAAGGGTGGTGTGTCACCTCTACCTACTGCCTTCTAGTATAATGAGCAAAGATCTGCAGTGTTGCTGGAGGGCTTCTCTCCAGGTTCCACCAAACCCCGCAGTCCCACAATCCACGTATAAAATAATCATTCAGACGCTTATATTACTCATAAACTGTATGGCCGTGGCAGGCTTCTTGCTGACTGTTATTATATCTTAAATTAACCCATTTCTATAAATCTATACCTTGCCACATGGCTAGTGGCTTACCGGCATCTTTACATGCTGCTTGTCCTGGCGGTGGCTTGCAGTGTCTCCCCCTCCTTCTTCCTGTTCCCTCAATTCTCCTCTCTCCTTGTCCCACCTATACTTCCTGCCTGGTCACTAGCCAGTGTTTTATTTATATAGAGCGATATCCACAGCACTGCAGGGCTGGAAGAGGATTGCTGGAGAAGGAACCATCCACTAAGCACCATCATTAGCATGAGCAAGGACTTTGGCTTTATCCCCAGTCTGCCAGATTTTTACGCTGAGAAAGGAAGAGAGAGCCATTGCAAGGATGGACAAAATAGATTCAAGTACTCTCTGGTCCTCTCTGGTCTTCATGGAAAGAGGGAGCAGCTGGAGACCTGCTGGGGAGCTTTTGTAGTGAACACAAGTGAGGAATAGCTGGCCTCAGGCTAGGTGAGAAAGGGGATGGGTGCTCCAAGTCTTAAGCTTTGGTTGCTCAGCAAGCTACCTTATTCTGTACATTTCCCTGTGCGTGTCAGATGGCATGTTTCCATTTGCTGCTTTCCTATCGCTGACTGTACTACAAGATGACACCCATGCTTTGCACATTGTAGATATTCAAAGAGTGTTAGCGGGTGGACAGGATAAAAGCAGAGCCCTCTCTGATCTTAAGATGATAACATACAGAGGTCTAGCTCATGAAGTTGCCTGTACTACAAACTTCCTCTGGGCTCATCATCCTAGTTAACAATCTCCTCGTCTACCCCTCCCCTAGTGTCTCCAGTGTCAGACCTTGCCAGCTGGGTTTAAAAACCCATAGCTTGTGAAATTGTGTCTCCTAGTAATATCAGAAGCTATGCCCCTAAAGTCTCACCAACATGGCTGTCCAAATGTGAGCTGAACAAGGATGACCCAAATGGACATGCCAAAGTGAACAGAGAAAAGCATACAAGGCCTCAACCCTATGCAAAGAACTACAGGCAACTGAAGGAAGCTGGGAGTGGGAGAGGTGGCCTTCTCCAGGGAAGAGCCCACCAATTGGTTGTCCAATGCCAAATGGTCAGTCCTGAAGACATACATACAAGTAACATTATACAGACGGAACAGGTTACATTGAGGAATATATATGTACATACATTTACATATATGTATGCGATAACAATTAGTGAAAAAAGAGGTCGTGAGTTTAAAGGAGAGTGGGAAGAGGTGGATAGGAGGGTTTGGAGGAAGGAAAAGCAAGAGAGAAAAAATGTAATTAATTAAATTATAATCTCAAAAACAACAACAACAACAAAAAAAAACCAAGCCCCATAGCTAAAGAAATCAAAGTTATAAGGGGACAGCAGTCATTAGAACCATGGCATTTTCAGGATAATGAAGTGACACTGAATTTTTATTTTATTTTATTTTATTTTGGTTTTTCGAGACAGGGTTTCTCTGTGTAGCTTTGCACCTTTCCTGGAACTCACTCTGTAGCCCAGGCTGGCCTTAAACTCACAGAGATCCGCCTGGCATGCACCGCCGTGGCCCAGCGACACTGAATGTTTAAAGGGTGAAAGTTATTTTAAGATATTCAAATTAAGATTATGTGACTGTGTTTGGAGGCCTATTTTTTAAATCAAATTTCCACATCATAGAAGGCTGTTTGGGGTATGATGCCTTCAGATGGACTGACCTATCTTATTTAACATCCTAGCATGGCCTATGAAAATACAGCTTGAATACCAGCACCAAGGGTAGACAACTATCCTCACACACATTTCCTTCTACAAACATACATCTGCTCTCTGTAACAGTGCAGTCTGTTTTGTTCATTTGTGGGTCTGGTTTGTTTGTTTAGGGTCTCTGAGAAGCTCATACAGATATAAGAGCACAGAAGATCAGCTGGTGACAGGAAACTTCAAAAGGGGCATGAGGGTAGCATCAGGAGAAGTAAAAACAGAACCTGGCTGGTGATGGGGTACATAAAAGGGACCTGAGGGTAGCATCGGGAGAAGTAGAAAAAGAACCTGGCTGGAATGCAAATTAACTTACAAGGGATCCAAGAAAGCCTTCCAAGCGGTGGGGGCTGCTTCACAAGGATTCAATCTTGAATCATTTTCTGGCTGCCGTGACTCTGGATGCCAGAGGGAATCTGCTGTATTGCCCATGATTCTTGCCCTATCTCTAGTAACATGACCGTCTAGACACTTGACAACTCTATCATTCTTACTCTCTTGTGACTGAACTGGTGCCCCTGAGAGTACCTGTTCTTGAAGGCAAGCCTAGATGCCCCTGCAGAATATTATCGAGAAGAACAACATCCTGTCTAAAAGTTGCCTGTAACACTGTTGCCTCTCCTGCCCTTGCTCATCTGTAAAATGAGATTGGTAAAATCTCATGTGGTGGCCCTATGCTGGGAAAAAATGGCAGGTATAACTTGCAGTGAGAATGTGTACTTTAATGTGTGTAAATTTTAGATTGAGCCAACTATGGGAACCTTGAACTTAACACTGGCAAATGTGTTTAGTGTTTAGAATCTGTATCTCACTTGCACAGAGAGGGCAAGACCTTTCCCTAACAAGGCCTTAATTGTAGCTAGTTTCCCTGCCTTGCCCACAGTCAGGACAAATCTCTGTCACCCGCCAGTCCCACAGCTGCTCAGACCCAACCAAGTAAACACAGAGACTTATATTGCTTACAAACTGTATGGCCATGGCAGGCTTCTTGCTAACTGTTCTTATAGCTTAAATTAGTCCATTTCCATAAATCTATACCTTGCCATGTGGCTCGTGGCTTACCAGCATCTTCACATGCTGCTTGTCCTGGTGGCGGCTGGCAGTGATTCCTTCTGCCTTCCTGTTCTCTCATTTCTCCTCTCTGTTAGTCCCACCTATATTTCCTGCCTGGCCACTGGCCAATCAGTGTTTTATTTATTGACCAATCAGAGCAATTTAACATACAGACCATCCCACAGCACTGAATCCATTTTCTATTGCTATTGCAGAGTACTTGAGACTGGGTAACTTATAAAGAAAAGAACTCCACTTAGGCTCATGGTTCTAGATGATAGAAAGTCCAAGATAAGACCCTTACTTCCAGTAAGGGCCCGGCACTGCTTTAAAGCATGGCAAATGTTGGAAGGGCAAGTAGGGACATATGGAAGAGAGGGAGAGAGCAAGCAGGGTGGGTAGTCTTTCTTTGAAACAAGCTCCTATTTGTGTGTGTGTTCCTGTGTGTGTAAACCAGAAGCCAATGTCACTTACTCTCTGGCTTACTTTTAATATAGAGTCTCTCACAAACCTGTAACTCACTACATTAACTAGACGGGCTGGCCAGTGAGTCCAGGGACCTGACTGTCTCCACCTCCCCAGCACTGGGATTATACATGTTTGCTACACTCAGCTTTTATGTGGGTGCTAGGGATTGAACTTGGGTCTCCATGCTTGCACAGCAAAGGCTTTATGATGGAGACATCTTCCCAACCTGTAATGAAACTAATTTCATCCTGTTAGAATGAGAGTTAACATAGTCCCACCAGATGGTTATTAATCCCTCTTATTGAAGCCCCCACCACCATGGCATGGAGAATCAAGGTTCTAATTTATGAATTTCTGGGGAACACAGTCAAGCCATAGCACACAGCGATGATAGTCATGGGGTCAGATGCTACATCACATCGGCTTTTGACAAAAATTCTTCCATTCTGTTCTGTAAATAAATCAGTAGTTCCCAAAGCCATATCATGCTGAAAAACAGATTTTCCAAGCATCTAGAGTCACAGATGGTGGTGTATTATCCCTGTTGGAGAACTTGGCAGGATGCCAGACCCCACTTTTTATAATATTATAAATCCTTTCTGGAAACTGCATGCAAATTATAATTGTAAACTGCATTCATTGGCTCAATATATCATATTCATGGGCTCTGGGGCTCATTTTTCTTTTTCTGTTGGGAAGTGTGGCAAAGCAGTCTTGAACAGAAGATGGTTGAATGATCCACACAGGGACTTTAGTATAGATTCCGAAGTATTTTATAAAACAACACAGTAATAAGCAGAGACAGGAGCCTGGTAGCAGTCAGTAGGATTGATTCTGCTCTGCCTCTGCTGTAGACATTTGTAGTTAAACTTCCATGCCCAGAAAGACTGTGGGCACCCCATCCACATGTCATATTTACTGTGAGGACATGATTGTTTTCCACACCAATCTATGCTCTCTACCTGGTTGCTGGGTAGGCATTCAAGAAAAGTATTTATGTTTTTACTACAAATGGACTCAAGACAAATAAAAAATGAAAGTGATGAAGTGTAGTCAAATGAAAGGCTCCCATGTCTCTTTACTTCTCTTTTTTAGTAGTTATCCCTCCAAATGAGGCAGGACCCGTAGGCCACCCAGAGCAGTAAAAGCTCTGGGCAGAACCCCGGGTCCAGGAGAGTGTCTTTCCAACAACTCTGCTGATGTAGTAGAGCCAGGATTAGGGTCAAACCTGAACGGGTTGCATTTACCATCCACTCGATTCATCAATGTTGATTCATCAAGGTCCCCGAGTTCGTCGACACAAAGAGACCTCACTTTCAGGCTACCTGCTGGTTATTAGTTATTTGAGATACAGTCTTACTATGCTGCCCAGGCTAGCCTCAAACTCCTGGCCTCAACAATGCTCCTTTCTCAGCATCCCAAGGGAGACCATAGGATACTGTAGCCAGGTTATGGGATGACTAAATACACACATCAGCTTGGCGGGTCCATGGTACCAGTCATCTGAACACCTGTCCAGGTGTTGCTATGATGATATTTTTCAGATGAGATTTACATTTCAGTCAGTCGTCTCTGAGTAAAACAGATAGATGGCCTTCCGTCATCCAGTAAGTTTAAAACATGAATAGAAAAGGCAAAGATTCCATAAAGGGTGAGGAGTTCCAGCCTCGTTAACCTTTGGTTTCTTGACTGCAAGGCACACTCCCACTGGATTTTCTAGCGTGCTCAATAACACCCATGTCAGTCCCAATAATCTCACAAACCAATTCCATTCTCATTTATGGTCATTTGCTGCTAAACCCTCGGATACATTCTGAGAAATGCAGTGGGTCGCAGGTAATCGATCTCATTATTGTGCAAACACCACAGTTACACAAAGCTAGATGGTGTGTCAACCTCTGGATGTGGCCGCTTGATGCAATCAAAGAGGTGGTAGCAAATGAATCACAGTCTGTATACAAGTGTCTACTACACACTCAATGTTTATCATAGAATGATTCATAGTGGCCAGGGGCCCACCCATGGATGAAAGTGTGAAAGTGTGTTGAATATATACAATAGACTTTTACTCAGTTGTAAAGGTTGAAATTATGTTGTCTGCAGTTATGTAAATGGAACTGGGCATCATCATATTAAGCAATATAAGCCAGATGCCAAAACACATGAATTTTATGTTGCTCTGTTGCTGTGATAAAACATTCTGACAACAAGCAACTTGGGAAGGGAAGGGTTTATTTGACTTATACTTCCAGGTCATTATCAGTCACTGAGTGAGGTCAGGCAGGAATTCAAGGCAGAAATCTAGAGACAAAAATTATAGAGATAGGCAGCTTGCTGGTTTGATCTCTGGTTTGCTCCCTCTCAGGCTCATATTTAGGGATCATTCTTATAAAGACCAGGTCTATCAGCCTAAGGAATGATGCTGCCCACAGTGGCCTGTACCCTCCTACATCAATAATAAGACAACGACCCATAGGCATGCCCACAGGCCAGTCTGATCTAGGTGATTGAGGTTCTCTCTTCCCAGGTGATTCTAAGTTGTGTCAAGTTGAGTTGACAATAAAACTAACCAGCATACATATTTTCTTTTATATGTGAAATAGGTCAGGAAGAGGCGCAAAAGTAAAAGGGGGACTATAATGATTATAAAAGAATCTAAGGCAGGGGATAAAAAAAAAAGACATAAAGGAGGTGAATATTGCCAGGTGTAGTGGCGCACATCTTCATTCCCATTACTTGGGAGACAGAGACAGGTGAATCTCTGTGAGTTTGAGAACAGCTTGGTCTACATAGCAAGTTCCAGGGAAGTCAGGGTTACATAGTGAGAGCCTGTCTCAAAAGACAAAAAGAAAGTGAACATGATCAAAGTGATTATATGCTCATATGAGAATACCACAAAGTAGTTACTATACTTAGTATGCAATTAATTAAGCACCCTACCCAGAAAGACGTGGTAAACACAATATTATGAGGCTGCTACTGGTGTTACATAGCAGCAGATCTACAATAATGCTTTTCAGTAAGTAGAAGTACACTCCAGCATAATGATAATAGTATTGTAAATACATAAACTAACAACGTATCATTGTGAGATTTTATGTACTGCACATAATTTTTTGTGCTATGTATCACTGGTTGCAGAGTAGGCTTGTTGACATCTTAACACAAACTCATGGTGCTTTTCATTACAACTTTAGAATGGTTAAAAAAAAAAAATCTCCACTAGTTTGGCCATTTGTCCCTGTGCTTTTTCCAATCATGGTCTCAGTAATTCTCAATCATACAATCCCTCCTCTTTCTCACCGATTGGACTCCCGGAGCTCCACCTGGGGCCTGGCCATGGATCTCTGCTTCCACTTCCATCAGTCATTGGATGAGAGTTCTAGCATGACAATTAGGGTGTTTGTCCATCCAATCATAAGTGTAGGTCAGTTTGGGCTTTCTCTCGAACATTGCCAGTAGTCTTCTGGATAAGTGAGACAGTTGATTAGCTTGAACTGTTTGGGAGGCCCCCAGGCAGTGGGACTGGGACCTGTCCTTAGTGTATGAGCTGGCTGTTTGGTACCTGGGGCCTGTGCAGGGACACTTTGCTCAGCCTGGGTGAAGGGAGGAGGGGACTGGACCTGCCTCGACTGACTCTACCAGGCTGAGCTGAATTATCAGGGGAGTCCTTGCCCTGGGGAGATGGGAATGGGGGGTGGGTTAGGGGGAGGGCAGGGAGAGTAGGGGGAGGGAGGACAGGGGAATCCCTGGCTGATATGTAAAATTAAATTAAATTATAAAATAAAAAAATTAATTAATTTAAAAAAGTCTCACTAGGAACTTTTCAGTTCCATAGTGATCTAGCATCATTGTACCTGCAGTCCATGATGGACTGTTATTAATTAATGACTGTGTGTATGTATCCATGTACAGGTACTAGATACAGATATAGATGGATGCCATTCTCTATTTCTATAGGAAACCCTATCCCAGTCTATAAATTCAGCATTTGGATAATTACAACTGTGCTTAAGTGGAATTAATTTTATAATCTAAGAAGAATAGTCTCACCATGGAAATTAGTAGATTAAGCAGAATTGTCCAACGAGTGGGAACTGAGCATTGCTTAAATAAAGAAGGCAAGAATTTGTTCCCATGCTGTCTTTATCTCACTGTAAATAGTTCCCAGGTACGTTGCTGGGATGAGGAGTAGCTAAAGCCCTGGTAGACTGTTACAGGAATTGAGGTCTGGGTCATGTGTTCCTAAGTTCTTGGCTCACATAGATTTTATTCAGAGAAAAGCTATAGAATAGGTCAGAACACACTGCAAAGAAGCAGTACACACACACACACACACACACACAAAGAGCAACAGGCCCCGGGTGAAGAGTCAAGAGGAGGTGGGGAAACAGTTCGGTACAACATGGCTAAGGAGCGGGCGTTGAGTCAGACTTCAGGAGCCTGATGCCACATAGTTTATTTTAGGCATATTTAAGCAAAGCACAATATGGAAAAACATTTTCCAGAGGTAATTATTGCAATCCCATGTGCACCACAAAGCTTAAGCCATGACTGCCTAGAAACTCTTAGTAAAGGACAAGTGACGTCTTCCATAAAGGTAAGTTCTATAAACTGACTGAGATAATCAGGCTCAAGGTAAAGGTCTAGGGAGGCTCTGGTGTGGCCTAGGTCACAGGATGTCACAAGGGTCACCAGGCATTAGATATGTCAACTCCCAGCCTCTGGGCAGAAAACAGATCATACACATCTCCCTTTGAAAAGGCAACCCTGTGTGTTTGACATACCTGGTTCCTGTAGTAATTGTCCAGGGTTGAGATCTTCTGAGCTCTCCTCTTCCACGTTAGCATGTCTATGGTGGTGTCCCTGTTCAGATGTTTAGGCAGACACATTGGTGAAACTTCATGGGTGTATGTATCTTCTGACATTTTAAGGAGAGACAACCTCATAGCAAATTTCCTGATTCTCTGGTTCTTACAATCTTTCTGCCCCCTCTTCCGAAATGACCTTGAGCCTCAGGTGCAGGAGTTGTATTGTAGACGTATCCATTGGGACTGTGTCCCACAACACTGCATTTTTATCAGTTGTGATTTTCTGTAATGGTCTCCATCAGAAATATTTTAAAAAGCAAAATACTCCATGCCAATTTTGTGGGCTTCAAATAGCTCATCAAAGGCCTTGCCAAGTTAGAAGGTTAGGCAGCTTACAGGTGCCTCACAAAACACCATACTAAAGAATGAGGATTGTAAAGCCAACGAGGAACATTGCTTTTCCGGTGAAATGACCCACTGTCCCCTTGTTGTCCCTTCTTGTGTAGGTATGTGTTGGAGAAGTGACAATGAATATTCTTATTTGTTTTCCTCACATTTTCCCCCTTGTCAGGTGGGCAAAAAAGAACTTGCAACCCTCAGAGGACCTCAAGTCGGTGATGCAAAGACTGTCCGCACTAGGCCCAATTATCTCAGTCACTCCTTGTGGACGACAAAGTGCTGTCGTGGTGTACAAAGATACGACCTCGGCTTGCAAGGCTGTGAGTGCTTTTCAGAAAATATCCGCAGGCACAATGTTCCAGTGCACATGGCAGCATCGATTCATGTCAAAAAGGGTAAGACTTTCTACTGCCAAAAACCTGATTTACTTTTAAAATAATTTAAAAAATTTTTGAAATTATAATTACATAATTTCCCCCCTTTCCTCCATTCAATCCCTGCCTCTCACTGCTCCTCATGTCTCTCAAATTTGTGACTTCTTTCTTTACTTGTTCTCACACACACCCACACCCACACACTCCGAGAGAGAGAGAGAGAGAGTGTGTGTGTGTGTGTGTGTGTGTGTGTGAATGTATAAATACCACCTGCTCAGTCTGTATTATGTTACCCGTATGTGTATGATATCAGGGCTGACCACTTGATAATGGATAGCCAATTGGAAAGGGAGGACCATTTCTTCTCCCACTCTCAACACTCCCCAGCCGCCTATAGTCCTATCCAGGGATGAGGCTCCATAAGCTTTTCCCCTTCTACCTTAGCATGTCCATTGGTGTTCATGTCTCGTTTAAGCAGCCTGGCTTAAAAAGACTTCCTGGGTGTAGCCTCTCTGACATTTCTAGGAGGCACAATCTCACAACAAACTTCCTTTTCTTCTGCCTTTTACAATCTTTCCACCCCCTCTTCTGCAACTCTCCCTGAGCTTGAAGTACAGGAATTGTTTTGTGGATGCTCATGTCCGCAATGGGGAGTATTGCCTACTGAGTACCACATGACCTCTTGTTCTCTGCATTTTGATCAGCGGCGGTTTTCTGTGGTGGTGTCTGTTGCAAAGACAACTTTCTTTGATGAGGGGTGAGAGCTCCACGTATCTATGAGTGTAAGGGTAAATATTTAGAATGTTCTCAGGAGTTATATTGGTTAGTAAGCTGGCCGTTGTAGGTTCACCTTCAATGTCTATGACTGCACTAGCCCTGGGTAGATGGCTAGGTTTCCAGTACCAGGCATGGTTTTTCTCTTGTTCAGTGGACCCTAAGTCCAATCAGAGAGCTGTTAATTGCTGCCAGGTATCTCTACAACTACTGTACTCTTAGGGTTATCATGCCATGCCAGTCATTATTATGGTTCACAGGCATCACAGCTGGGTGGGAATACTGTTTGCTCACCTCTCTTGGAAGTTTTCATGGCACCTTTTGGTACCATGATAGCTGGTCCTCAGGGAGGCAGCCTTCAGGTCACATGCAGCTTGCATCCTCCGTGCCCTGTGTCTGAAGTGCATGGTGTCTTCGTCAATAGGGACTCACCCTCCACTTCTGGGAAACTACCGAGGGCAACCGCAGTAGTGTATAATGTTTTGCGAGTCGTTTGGACATCTCAAAAGGAGGTTCCTCATGCTTGCTTTTGGGGGTTTTATTAAATAGTTTATGACTCTTTGGTGGAGTATGCATTGCCAGCTCAAATGGGAAAATTTCATTTAAACTATGTATCTCTACCTAGACTTACATGTATTATAGGTATTTTTAGGTAGCCACATAATAGTATGATTCCTTATGACTTTTTCAGACATCCTTTGTTATTTTACTCTCCTCTCCTTCTTTGGTATTTATCTTCCTCCCCCTCCCTAATTAAAGACTCCTGTCTTTTCATTCCCCTGTTCAAATCACTTGTATCCTAATATGTTCCTATTGTTCCTCCAGTGGTCCCCTTTTACTTTCCTGGTTTCTATGGTTACTCTAGGCTATATACTCACAGCTGAAGACTTGGAGCTAGGAACTACATATTAGAGAGAACATACGATGTTTGTCTCTCTAGGTCTGTTTTCACCTCACTAAATGACCTTTTCTAGTTCTATTAATTTGCCTAAAATGTTTATGATTTCATTTTTTCTTTATGGATGAATAGTATTCCATAGTATGTGTGTACCACATTTTCGTTACCCACTGCTAGTTAACAGGCATTTAGATTGTTTTGTGACTTAATGAGAAAGGCTCCCAAGGGCTCATATACTTGAATAACTGGTTCACATTTGGTAGAACTGTTTTGGAAGATTAGAAGTGTGGCCTTGTTGGAGGATGGGCTTTGAGATTTCAAATGCCCATGACAGGTCCATTCTCTCTCTTCCCGCCACCTCTCCAACTTGCAGATCAAGATATAGCCTCTTAGCTACATCTACAGCGTACTGCCAGCCTGTCTGTTGTCATGCGACCCACCATGATGATCATTGACCCACCCTCTGAAACTGTAAGCAAGCCCCCAATTAAACTCTTTTGTAAGTTGTCCTAGTCATGGTGTCTCTTCCTAGTAATTGAAAAGTAACTAAGACAAGTTGTTCTCATTTCCTAGACATTGTGAACAGAGCAGCCATAAACATGGCTGAGTATCTGTGGAGTAGGATGTTGAGTCCTTTGCTGAGGAGTGGTAAAGCTGAGTCATATGGTAGATTTATTTTTAGCCTTTTGAGGGTTCTCCACACTGATTTCCAGACTGTTTGAACTAGATTTATGAGGTCTCACTTGTCAATTGTTGACCTCAATTCCCGGGCAAATAGGGTCCTATTTAAACTATCCTTTGCTACACTTATATCTTGTATGGCACGGCTTACGTTTTCTTCTAGCGGTTTCAGTGTTTCAGGTCCCACATTTAGGTCTTTGGTCCATTTGGAGTTAGCTTTTGTGCAAAGTGATGGGTACAGGTCTAAATTCTTTCTTCTACAAGTGGACATTCAGTTTTTCCAGCACCGTTTGTTGAAGATGCTGTCTTTTCTCCAGCATATATTGTTGGCACCTTTGTCAAAGAATAGATGGCTAACGTTATCTATCCTCATGTTTAGATCTTTGACTTTGTTCTATTGGCATACATGTGCTTTTTGTGCCAGTATCATATTGCTTTTATTTCTTTGGCTTTGTGATCTATTTTGAGGTCTGAAATAGTAATTCCTATAGCATTTCTCTTTTTGCTCAGACTCATTTTGGCTATACTGAGTTGTGGCTCCATATGAATTTTAGAATAGTTTTTTTTCTAATTCTATGAATAATTAATGGGGATTTTGACTGGGATAACATTGAATCTATAAATGGATTTTGGTAGAATAGTCATTTTTAAAATATTAATTCTACAGTTCATGATCATAGGTTACCTTCCATTTTCTAGTGTTTTTCTCTTTTTCTTTGTTCAGACATTGAAAGTTTCCCATTGTAGAGATCTATGACCTCCTTTGTTAGGTTTATTCCTAGATATCCTACAGAAACTCTTAAGGCTTGTTTTATGGAAGTTTTTATTTGTCATGACTGGAGCATTCCCATAACTGCTATGTTAGTAAAGAAAAAGACACAGTGAAGTGTGTGTAGTTCAAGGACCCCAAACCAGAATTGCAGCACATCCTTTCTCTGAGAGGTCTAACCACTGTGGTGGTCTTCACAGTTTTGCTTTTCTGGACATGAAGTTCATGAGTGCATTTGAGTATTCTTCTGATGTCATCCTTTCCGGGATCACAGCGCACTCTTCAGCATTAGCAGCATGGAGATTTTGTTTCTCATTTTTTCTCATTAGCTCTTTGGAAATTTTCATCGCCTGATGAAATAAAACCAAGAATAAAAATTATTCAAACAGGAATAATGTTACACTATTCTTGTTTGTTTGTTTCTTTGAGGCAGGGTCTCACTATTATGGCCTTGGCTGGTCTGGGACACAATATATAGACCAGGCTGGCCCCAAACTCACAGATATCCACCTTCCTCTGCTTCTTGAGTGCTGGGATAAAAGGAGTATACCACTATTCCTGGCTATTTCTATTTTAAAAATTTTTTTATTTGTGCGCATGTGTGGTTTGTCTGCTTGTGTGGCTATGTACCATGTGCATGCAGTGCCTACAGTGGCCAGAAGAAGGCGCTGGATCCCCTGGGGACTGCGGCTACAGAGGGTGAGCCACTATGTGGGTGCGAGAAATTAAACCTGGGTTTGTTGGAATAGCAGCAAGTGCTCTTGGCTGCTGAGCCGTGTCTTCAGCCTTCAAAATAAACACTACTATTGACTTCCTCTCCTTTAATGAACTGCTCCTGCTAAATCTTTCTCAGACGTGTATAATAGGACACAGTGCTCCCCAATCCTGAATGTGCAGGGATCAATATAGTGAGTGTGAGGCAGGTCTGTTCCTGTACATTTCCAAACAGCCCTAGATGCATACAAAGCTTCTGGTTCCAGGATCACACACTCACCAGCAAGGATGGAAGAGCAATCGGCCGCTACATACACAAACAGAAGTGCTATAGAGTGAGGATCCTAAATATAGCCAGCCTCCTCACCTCCCACCAAAGTCAAAGAGCTGGGTGTCTACTGGCATCCTCCTGGAGTCACCCCATGAAGGATCTCCTATTTGCCCTGTAGCACAGAAATGCAATGTCTATCTGCTAAGTTCTTTGTAAAAAAAATTACTATTCCCAACATTAAAGTAACTTTTAATACAAAATCCAGAGGTACTCAAAGCAACTGAACACATGCCTTGTCTTTTTAGGATGTGTCCTCCTAAGGCACATTTCCCCCTTGGGAAATGATTTCCATGTCCCCACAAGTGAAAAACAAATACTAACATTTGGCGGGAGCTTCGCATAGGCTTTCAGCCTGGTCCACACTTCGTTCTCAAAGGTGCTTTCCGGAAAAACTTCAGTGACAAGGCCTTGAGCCCAAGCCTCTCTTGCTGTGAGCTTCTTGCTAAAGACAAGCATCTCAGTTGCCTGCAATGCAAAGCAAGATGTGACCCTAGCTTACTAAAGCAAGGCTTCAGTTGACTTTGGGACAGTCAGCCTTGGGGAGACACAGATGTACTCATGGCTCTTAAGGTTGCCTGTCTCTCACAGACCAGGGAAGCTGATGGCCTTGCTGGGTGAGGGCTTTCAAACAGCTGAGGCCATAACCGGTTCTGTCTCATGAGGGGCTGGAAGGCCAGCTGCTATTGTGAAGGTCTGCCTTGGAGAGGCAAGAATGGGAATCCCAGGGCAGAAATGACTTGAACCCCTGGTAACTGTGGTTTCCTGTTTGTATGTAAACGATAACAAGGTGGGGGTGGCATCGAAAAACTATGGCCATAGGGTCAACCTTTTGAAACATTCAAAATTTCCTTGTCTGTCTGGTTGCCCTAGGGACGAGCTCTGAGTGTCTTCCTTTACTGCGCAGATACTCAAGTTACTTTCATGTGACTGAAGGGACACAGGAAGGACTTATATTGCATTTCTATAAAAACTGAGGTTAATGAGCAAATGTTTGCTCTACCCTTGCAATTTCTCTTTTAGAAAAGTAAATACATTCCAAACAATTGCAGTCTGAAGAGCGGCTTCTGCTCAACTTTTCAGAGCTTAACTGATTAATAAGTTGGGCTCTGTGACGACAGCGTGATGAGGTTCAGGAAGTGTATGTCGGTGCTGGAGACATAGCTCAGCCATTAACAGCAGTGGCTGCTCTTGAAAAGGATCCAGGTTAGACTCCCAGAACCCATATGGTGGCTCACACCATACCGAATTCTAGTTCCAGGAAATCCAATATTGTCTTCTAGCCTCTGTGGGCCATGCATGAAGCAGTGCACAGACATATACATAGGCAAAGCACTCATAGACATGACATTAGAAATAAATCTTAAAATGTAATGTATGTATATACATTATACATGTGCACACATGGGGGGCATTTACAAAAAAAATCTAATAGTCAGCAAGGCAGTATATCTCCCCCCATACACTTGGAGAGGGCAACCAATGCCTGCTAAGCCCTTCCTCGGTCCCCCGTCTCCAGTCTTGTCTCAGTGTCCTTGGAGCCACTCCTTGAAGGACAGACAACTGGCTTCGCACAAACACAGAGCTAACCCTGAGCAGCCCACGGGCCACCTTGGGAGTCTCAGCACACGGCAGAACAACCGGCCGAAGACAGTTCTGACTGGGAGTCACGGGGACTACGACTTCATGGGGCTGCCAAGAGCCGGCAACTTCTGCCACTTCACAGGGCCCCAAAGAGAGGATGTCACCATGTCATCTCAGGGGATGCTGCTCATTCACACAGTTAGGTGGCTCTGAGCTGATCGCATCTGTAAAGGCTTCCTAGTCTTGGGCCTTCAAGGAATGCCACACAGCTGTGGAGGACAAGGTCTTGTGCTGCCACCAGTGCTCCAGCTCTAGGCCACCAGGTGTCAGACTCTGTCCCTGCATTAGGAACTGCAGAGAAAATATCCTGACCCCTGCCTTACATCAGATCTCCCCTTAGCCGGGTTCCTCCATGTTGATGAGCAAATAGTCACCCTACAAGCTTTGTCCAAGGGAAAAAAGACAGAGTACAGGATTGCCTTGGCAACAAAGATGACAGGCACACTACACTTTAAGTTTTTTCCAAGTTACCTTTGCCGAGCCCATTATCTTTGGAAAAGTGTAGGAGGAGCATGCTTCTGGGCTCTGGCCGAGTTGGGTGAATGGAGTATGAAATGTTGCCTGGTTGGGATGGGGAAAAAAAGAAAAGCATTTTTGAGTTACTATTTTAACTTTATAAGCCTCTCTCTCTCTCTCTCTCTCTCTCTCTCTCTCTCTCTCTCTCTCTCTCTCTCTCTCTCTCTATGTTTCAGATAGTCTTGCTATGTAGCTCAGGCTGGCCTAGATCTCACTATTTTTACCTTAGCCTCTCAAGTACTAAAATGACAGATATGTATTACTATGTCCATCTCACTGTTCTTTTTTTTTTACCCTTCATTTTATTTTTATTTATGTTCATGGCTGTTTTGCCTGCATGTACGTCTGTGCACCACATATATGCAGTGACCATGGAGGCAAAAGGTGTCATATTCCCTGTGACTGGAGTTATAGATAGTTGTGAGGTACCATGTGAGTGTTAAGAATCGAACCTAGATCCTCTAGAAGAACAGCCAATACTCTTATCTGTGGTAGTTCACTATTGTGAATGAAGATATTTAAACTAGTATTATGTGTTATTCTATACATATACAATTCACTTATAGTGTGTTATCAATGGATTTTTTAAAAAGAGAAAATTATATAGCCATCATCAACTCCAATACATACCTACAATCCTCAAAGTTCCCTTATGGTCCCTCTGGGCAATCCCTTCCTTCTGTCATCCCTGTGCATCACTATCTGCTCTCTGTCCCTGGTGTCTTGCCTCTTTTAGAACATCACACACATGGAATCCTAGATATACAATGCTGCTCCCCATCACTTAGTGTCAGGTTTGGGAGTCACCCATGCACTGCATACTGGTAGCATCTTTGTTGTGTTGTTTCTGTTGCTGTGTGGTTGTGTCATCATTTTTTTAAATCTACATGCACTGTTTCCATTGTTGTGGCTATTATCAGTAGGTTCAGTCAAGAACCATAGACCTGCTTGACATAATATGTACAATTTCCACTTGTCAATAATACCTCAATAAAGCTGAAAAACTAATCTTTTTCGATTAAGTCTATCAAAGAAGTAGTTGTGAATATTTGTGTACACTTTCAATTCTCATGGGTAACTACCTCTGAGTGGAATCACTGGTTGTGAGAAAAGTGGGACATCAACATCCCACATTGAGGTAGGAAAGTACCACCTGCTTCATGTCCTTGTTAAATGTCACCAGAAGTCCTTGTAGCCTAATCCAGACACTACATGCATGGTAGTACCTTATGTTTTCAGTTTATATGTCTTTTATGAATAATAATGTTGAGAATCTTTTTGCATACTTAATAGCCATGGGTATATCATCTTTGGTGAAGTAACTGCTAACATGTTTCCCATTTTTTTAAAGTTAAATTATTTGCCTTATTTTTGAATTGTAAGAATTCTTTATGGACAAGATTACAAGTGAATATTGTGCAAAGAATGTTTACTGGTCTGTGGCTTATCTTTACTTTTAAATAAAAATAAAAGGTCTTGTAATGTAGCACAGGTTGTCCTCAAACTTAAAGCAGATCTCTTGCCTCAGTCTCCCAGAAGAGTTCTGGGATTATATGCATGAGCTATCATAACCTGCTGCCCTTTTTTTCTGTGTGTGGAAAGCCAGTGGTGAGGAAGGGTGTAGGAAGGGGTCTCTTGTAGCTCAGGGTGGACTTCAGTGTGCTATGTAGCCAAAGATGACCAGCTCCTGACCTCCCTCTATCCTCTCTACTTCCTAAGTACTAGGATCACTCCCACACATCATTATACCCACATCTCCATCCATTTCAAATTTATTACATCTATCTATCTATCTATCTATCTATCTATCTATCTATCTATCTATCTATCTATCTATCTATCAATTATCTATCTATCTATCTATCTATCTATCTATCTATCTATCTATCTATCTATCAATCAATCTGTGTGTGTGTGTGTATGTGTGTGTGTGTGTATGTATGAAGACCAGAGGACAGTTGGTTGGAGTTGGTTTTCTCCTTCACCCAGGTTTTGAACTTAGGCCATCATACTCAGCGACAAATGCCTTCGCTTGATAAGCTGTTTTGCCCGCTCCTCAGAGCTCGCTCTCTCTTCTCTCTCTCTCTCTCTCTCTCTCTCTCTCTCTCTCTCTCTCTCTCTCTCTCTCTCTCAATCTCTCTCTCTCTCTCTCTCTCTCTCTCTCTCTCTCTCTCTCTGTAATACTCTCTCTCATGGTTTGAAGAGCCATTATGTTTCATTTCTTGTGTGTTATTTATTTCTCCTCACTGCCAATTTTTACACTAGATTCTTGATCAATTGCTTTATAAGTATGTTCGTATGTTCATTTTTTTCTATACTTAAGAAAAAATTTTTGTGAGACAGGGTCTTACTCTATAACTCAGATAGACTGGCCTTGAACTCATGATAATCTTCCTACCTCAGCTTTCCAAGTGCTGGAATTATAGGTATAAGCCATCACACTCATCTATTTATATATGTTTTGATGAATAATAAATATTTATAAAGAGAATCACTGATATAAGTAGACAAATGCTTAATTTCCAATAGTAAGACATAGTAGTTATATTGAAGCATATTTGTGAGAATATATGATATATGCCGCATATAAAAAAATACTCTTATTAATGTCACATTTCTTTTCACCCCAGAGACCTTGGACAAGAAAACGTCCTTTAAGAATATAATCAGTCAACATAGCTTCAAGAATATAATCAGAAAAGCAGCCACAATTAAGGAACCATAAACAGGTACATACAAACTTGGCAAGGAGCAGTTATTACATTGCTCATTTCCAGAGACGGAATGGTGGATGCAGTTAAGGGCTGAGGGTCTAGCAATGGAGTGCTTAAAGGCTTTGGGACAGTCCCTTACCCTCCCTATGACAGTTTCCTCTATCTGTAAACCTAGTATGACCTCATAGGACTGCTGTGTGTATTGTGTGAAATGTGTATATGTATAATGTGTACTAACAGAGTACCAGCACACTGTTAGCATGCAAACATTTATTTGAACAAATTTAAAATTCACATGGAAACAGTGCATTTGCTGACAGAGATGCTACTAGCATTTTTAGTCACTAGTATTTAAGACCAGTATCCATCACAGACCACAGCACTGTGATGGGTGTTTTAATAGGGTTGAATGTGATCCCCTTGTTTAATACAGTATTTGTTTATAAAGTCAATAAAAACCCAGGGAATCTCTTCTGTGGCTCACCAGGAAACTTTGGCACCTCCTAAGGAGAAGACACCAGATTAACCTGCTACTGGCCTATAATTCTGGGGTAATCCCTAAGATAACTGTCATCAATCTGTGTTTACAATAACAAAACTCAGAAACAGCCTAGGTTTCAGCAGCCAGGGACTGGTGAGATTTGCTAAGTTATAGAAACCAAATGCTGGCACTGGTTTCCATCTGAGTGATTTTTTTCCCCAAATAATAAATTTCACAATATGTATTTAAGGCTAGACATGTTACTATGAGATACATATAGTCAAACAGTTGCTTTAACTTAACTCACATAGTCACACCCCAGCCAGGGGCAGCTATAATACATCTACTCAGTTGGCAAACTTTTTGGGTGTAGCCCACTATTATTAACTATAATCTATATAGTGCACATTAGATCCTTTAGCCCTATGTATCTGCTACATAACTCTTCAGTCACATCACCCCCACCCAACAAAATGGTTCCTTCCTTGTTCCTTTTCTTCCTCCTTTTCTCCTTCCCCTCTTCCTTCCTTCCCTCCCTCCCTCCTTCCCTCCTGATGTTGCTGGGGAGCCAATGCAGAGCCTTGCTCATATTAGGTAATAAATACTCTATTACTGATCACAACCTTACTCTCAGTTTTAAAAACTTAAATCTTCTTCTTTGTATTTTGCATCTGATCAAGTTATTTCATTTTTGGCCACCACAGAGAGACATTGCAGTAAGAATAAAAATTAAAAGTATTAAATACAGTGGTGAACACAAGTCTGACCCGTGTTGTGGACTCAGGACTGCTAGAGGCTTTAGTTTTCTAGTATGCAATGGAGGGAGGGTAGTGAGTGATCACAGTCGCTTCTCATTTTTGAAGCCTAAATACTAGACTCCCTGAACTAAGAAAAGAGGATCAAACAACCTCCACAGAGGTTGCCACCTCTCCTTCAAGTTTTCAATCATGTCCTGAGCATTTGGAGGTATTATTGAAAGTAAAAATTAAATAAATATTAAACTCTGGTTAAAATACAGAACCACCAAAGTTGGGGTAATGTTTACAATAATGCATGTGTTTAAGAAAATCAATGAACCATCAAGGAAAAACATAATCTGTCAAGTGAGACTAAGTCTTTATGAACGATCTAAACCACTGCATCCTACCACTGTCTTGGCTTGCTTTCTGTTGCTGTGGTAAGACACTGACCAGAAGCCACATGGAGAGAAGGGATTGCGTGGCTTACAGGTTACAGTCCATTCTTGAGGGAAGCCGAGGCAGGCACCACGGGGGAACAGTGATTGCTGGCTGGCTCACTATGACTTGCTTGGCCTGCTTTCTAATACAACCCAGAGCCACATTCGATGGGTGGCACCATCTATAGCAGCCTGAGACCTCCCACTTCAATCCTTAATCAAGAAAATACCCTGTAGGGGCTGGAGAGATGGCTCAGAGGTTAAGAGCACTGACTGTTCTTCCAGAGGTCTTGAGTTCAATTCCCAGCACCACATGGTGGCTCACAACCATCTATAAAGAGATCTGGTGCCCTCTTCTGGCCTGCAAGCATACAGGCAGACAGAAAACTGTATATATAATAAATAAAATAAATCTTTAAAAAAAAAGAAGAAGAAGAAGAAGAAAAGAAAATACCCTGTAGACAAGCCCACAGAACAATCAGATGGAGGCAATTCCCCAGTTGAGGTTCCCTCTTTCCACGTGACTCCAGTTTGTGTCAAGTTGATGAAAACTAACGAGCACAACCATTAACTCATTAGCCCATAATATGTTTAGTTCTAGTCACTATAAAGGAGAATCACAGGAGCTTACTGATTAGCCGAGAATAGACTTACCTTGTCGGATGCATAGACAGCATCAAACAGTCCCAGAAGGGTGACAGCAACTCCTATAGCGGGGCCGTTTACTACTGCAACCAGAGGCTTGGGAAAGTCTATAAAACAGCTTACAAATTCCCTACAGCAGTGGAAACAGGAAAGCATTACACATTTCAAAGTAGCACTACCTGACCATAGAAAGGATTATATAAATTAAAGCTGACACCACCCTAAAGGGTCCCCTTCCCAGACTAAACCAAGGTCCTTGTACATGGGGCCTAATAGAAGATCAGACCAGGACTTCTACAAGCTGAGCCTGATTCACACTCTTTTCTGAGCAGTGAGTTCAGGAGTGTGGGCCAGCTGTGACCTGAGAGACCGTGGTGGGGGACTACGTGTGTGACTGCATATCACAGCACAGGGGGACTGGGAGACTCAAAAGGACTGGGATAGGAAGCCGAAGCCTCAAACCTCCTTCAGCCTTTCAAGACTACTTCCCGCGTACAGCCAGCGCTCACAGCCACTGTCTATTCACCCCGCTGCACGAGAACTCAGACTCCCTCTGCCTCTTTCTCACCTTACACTTTCCGGTCAACCTCATGTAGAGGGCAGGAGGAGGAGGGGGATCTCAGACAAGTGGGCATTTTACTGATGTGTTAAGAATGAACTCTCGTGGGAGGATGAGGAAATGACTCATCATTTAAAACATCTGCAAATCAAGTATGAGAACTGGAGTGACGTTGGGATCCCCAGAACCCACACAAGTGCTGGATGGGTGTGGAGGCCTGCTTGTAATTCTGGCCCGAGAAGGTGGAGGTGGGAACCTAGAGCAAGCTGGCTAGCAAGACTAGCCATGTGAGTGAGCTCTGTATTTTGAGAGAATGTGTCTAAATAAATAGGAAAACCAATCAAAGATGATTCCGATTCCGATGTCTACCTAGGACTCAGCATCCATATGCATATACATACCCACAAACACCTGGGCCTACACACATGCAAAACATGTATACTAACAAGCACACCATGAACACATATGGGAAAGTTGGAAAAAAAATGAATCCCTTGGGATCAGACACATGTCACTCTTACCTCAGTGCCATAGCAGTCTTTATAGCTACCTTCTGTATTTCACCGGTGGCATTAGTCAAGTTAGTAAGATCATTCCCACTGCAGTAGTAGTCACCAGTTCCTGCAAACAGTCAATCAACAGAGCCATGGTTCCTCCATGTATCTACTTATTCGAGAGCTACTGTGTATCTGCTGTGTGCAGGACTCAGCCAGGCACTAGTAGAAGACTAGGGAGTCTCATTTATACACTAGGGACTAGCAAGACATGGGTGTTAAAGAACGTAACTAAATGCAGATGGTGTGACTACAACGTGACAGATGGACATGTGGTCTGACTACAGAACAGGGTTGGTCTATTGGGGTGCTTAGGGTGGAGCTCACTCAGGAAGGGACAGCTGGACTGAGAGCTGAAGAGCAGGCAAGACTAGCAGAGATGCAACGGGACAAATGAGGTTCTGTGTCCGAGGTCTCCAGGGTCTGTACAACTGTTAGACTGTAAGAAGAAACCCCAGGGCTGAAGCAGAGAAAGAACAGGGTTCAGGGGGAGCTGGTGTAGTCAAGATGAGAAGCCAGACTGTGTGGGACTGTCTAGATTACAATAAGAACCATTGTCTCTATGTGAAGAGCCTCTAAAGGTATGTGTTTATTAAAGTATAGTTTGCCTACAATGAAACAGTTACTTCTTAATGAGTTTTGTTTTGAGACAGGATCTGAAGTAGCCCAGGTTGGCCTCAAAACTCCCCATGTAGCTGAGGATGACCCTGGGCTGCTGATTTCCTGCCCCTACCTATTGATTGTCAGTATTGAAGTCCTGTGTCACAATGCCCATGCTGGGGATCAAACTCAGGGTTTCCTGCATGATAGGCAAGCACTCTATCTCAGGCTACTTCCCTAGTACCCTTAAATAGTTTTGATAACTGTAAATACAGGAGCGATCCCAGGCCAAAAGAAGACACAGTGGTTCCCCCTTATGCTCAGGGAATACATTCCAAGATGGTCCAAAAATCCCTGAAACATGGGGATGGTACCAGGCTCTACAATATGCATTGTGTTTTCTCCTTTCCACTTGATCCTCCATACCCTCAGGTTTTACATCTGTGGATTCAACCAACAGAAAATATTTGAGGACAAAAAAATCATCTGTACTGAATATTCACAGGTTTTTTTTTTCTCTCGTGACTGTTCATTCCTAAACAATGTAATGAATACTGACATAGCATCACTCTGTGTTAGGCATAATAAGACATCCAGAAGGGATTCAAGTTCCTTGGGATGTGTGGGCCTTCTATGCAAGTAGAATATGATTTTACATAGGGAACATGAGTGTGAAAAGTTCTATATTGATGGGAGTCATGGAACTAATTCCCAGAGGACGCTGAGGGTGACTGTATGTACATACCCGTGACTAAGTTCATTATATAGATTAGGTAAGGTATTTACAGTAACAAACTTTAATAAAAACATTGTACTATATAAGAGTTATTTAAAATATACTGTTATTTTTCTAGAAACTTTTACTTATTTCTAGACCAAAGGTGATGACATGTAACTGAAAGTTTGAGGGGCAAAACCACAGGGAGGAGCATTCAGTTAAGAGGGGCTATGGTACTGACACCTCAGAATGTTCCAGATGCTCTTTCTACCCTGCCATCCCGGCTGGCCTAACAAAGTTACTTTCAGACTCCATCAACAGAGTAGGACTTCTGTCCAATACTGTAGAACACTCTAGTTGGACCAAACATCATGTACTCTTATTTTATTGATTTTTGCCGAATCTTGTTTTAAAGACTCCTCTACGTGTTTGCGTGTATCAGACTTTTTTTTTTTTCTTTTCATTGTTGAGCAGAATCTGTGGGTAGACAAAAGCTTTCTATTCATCCATTTTTGGTCTGCCGAGTTGTTTTCTGCCCTGACTCTTGTGACAGACACATAAACTTTACTGTACCAGTCAGGCTGGGACATACGATTGATCATGAATAATTATCAAAGAAATATTGTCTTGTGTCCATGATATTATGGTATATTTATAAATTAGTCCACTGCATGCTGGAAAAGACCTTCAAGCATTATCACTCAATTCCCTACATACTAAGAGATTCTCTAAACAGAAATTGTGTCTGCGGAAGTCTTACCTGTGAAAACAGTGATGGCTGAATTATCAGTGCTGGCATTTTTAAGCGCAAGCATGATCTCTTGGTACATCTATGTGAATGAAAAGGCAGATTAAAAAAATGAAAATGAGATCCACCATCCAGGGGACTGGGCCACTCTATCAGTTTGAAAGACTTCTCTCAACACAGTGCTAAGCATTCTATAAAGATTATACTTTGATACCAAAAAAGAGGCAGCCTGAGAGGATTTCTGCTCCTCTGACAACAGCTGGATGCACATGATGTACAGGTGCTGTGGCAGATGCACCAAATAGCCACTGTGTCCAAAAGCGAACAAGAGAGACACAGACCTGGAGCCACGCAGCTGGACAGCTACTGTGTCCAGCAGGGACGGGTGGGGGAAGGGAAGAGGTAGCACACAGCTTGCAGGAACTGTTGAGGTTGCTGCAGCAGGTGAGAGGGGAGGTGGATGAGAGAACTGTCCCTGAAACAGCATCTCAGCTGGGGCTTCAAGGAAGGAGAAGTGTCCTGGGCAGTCTGGGAAGCGTTAACTAACACAGAGGCTGGATTTCTGAGACTCTGTGCTGGGATCCAAGGGCACTGGCCCTGAACATTTCTGAAAATCTTGCTGTAGTTTTAGTGTGTTTTCAAAATTGGTATAGATTTTACTTTAATAAGATTCAGTGTGGGTTAGAGCTATGGGGAGGATGTGTATTTCTAAAGACACTGGAAAAATAGAAGCATGTACTTAATATGTGAATAATGATGTGACTGTTCCCCTCCAGGCAGGGGACAGGTAATAATTCCTGAGAATTACAGCAAGGGAGACATAGCAGCCAGGTGACTAGCTAGAGCCAGGGCCAGGAGAGAGATGGGTCAGTTTAGATTCTCCTGCGTATCAGCTGTAAGAACTTACCAAGTGACTTCTCAACTTTCTCTCCTCTTTTGTTAAATAATGGTGATAAGGTCTTTGCAAACAAATAGAAATCTCTGTGCAGGAAGTCCCCCTAAAGGGAGATAAACCTCCCCAAAGCGTCTTCATGTTGCGGCCTTCTGTGCTTTTCTATGCTTGTGAACCCTAATTTTGTACAAGAAGTGGGGGAAGAAGAGAAAATTTTATACAAAAAGAGGGAGTAGAGAGGGGAGGGGCGGCGAGGGGAGAAATGAGGAGGGCCAGGGAGGAGATGGAAGGGGAGGGGGATTGTCTTCAGCAGAGCAATAATAGCCATATTTTAATGAACTGCTTCTCAGGACAATTTGAAATTTCTACTTGACCTACACTGATAATAAGTTAATCACTTGAGCCCCTCCCCCTGACTATAGGGAGTTTATCAGATGCTTGGAGGTGAACTGGGGGTCAAGGCTGCCATCTGCAGTGTAGGACAGCATGCTCATTTGTAGCCTTAAAAATCTTAGGAAGTGTTATTCATGTGCTTTCCAATGGATAAGGCACCTAATTCTGAGAACTTCCTGCATGTTTGCCCTGAGACACTTCTGTGTAGGCAGGGTAGTTATAGCCACACACTACAATATGCAAGAATCATGACTTCCTGCACAGAGATTTATATTTGTTTGCAAGGACCTTATCACCATTATTTAACAAAAGAGGAGAGAAAGTTGAGAAGTCACTTGGTAAGTTCTTACAGCAGATAAGCAGGAGAATCTAAACTGACCCCTCTCTCTCCTGGCCCTGGCTCTAGCTAGTCACCTGGCTGCCATGTCTCTCTTGCTGTAATTCTCAGGAATTATTTCCTGTCCCCTGTCTTGAGGGGAACAGTCACATCATTATTCACATATTAAGTACATGCTTCTATTTTTCCAGTGTCTTTAGAAATACCCACCCTCCTCATAACTCTAACCCACATTGAATCTTATTAAAGTAAAATCTATACCAGTTTTGAAAACACACTAAAACTACAGCAAGATTTTCAGAAATGTTCAGGGCCAGTGCCCTTGGATCCCAGCACAGAGTCTCGGAAATCCAGCCTCTGCATTAGTTATCGCTTCCCAGATTGTGCATCTCCTATCAGTACTGTTTCATTTAGACTGATTTAACTGTTTTCTGCTTCCATTCATAGCAAAGCTTCATAGTCTTCTGGATATGTAGAATCTACTGGAAACTCTCAAGTTCTAAACAATTCCCAACTCCACTGAGTTAAGCAAACACTTTAATCCCCTTCCACAAAAAATAGGAATAAGGCTGAAATTCTACAGTTGCGTAAGTGAAAGAAATAGAAGAAAAAGAAAAATGTGTCTGTGTCCTGGGCAGCAGCATCACCTGTAAAGTTATGGCATTCTTTTTGGTGGGTCGATTGAACACAATCTTCGTGATGCCATCTTCAGAGATCACCACAATGTCCTTAGACCCCTGGACTTTCTCATCAGCTCCATTCTTTCCCTGGCTAGAAGCTTCAGATGAGGGACTCAGACTGGACACCAGATTCACATGGCTCTGCCTGGCAGTTTCCTGTGGATGACAAGACCTTCAGCTTTTAAAATAAGTAATTTGAGAAACATAGTATGCTAATAAACACCACTTAGCAATAAAGAACAGAGCCTTTGATTCAATAGAGGTACATCATGATTTCAAAGATTGTGGGACAGGTGACCCATATGTATAATTCCAGCCACTGGGAGGCTGAGGCATGATTGTGGTGAGTACAGTGCCAATCTTGGCAACAATAATGAGAAAAAAACTTCAAAAAACTGGATAGCCATTCACCAAGAAACTAAGCCTATTGTCTTGTCAGTAACAACAAGTTAAGTTTACCTTCCATCTATCCCGCTTGGCATTATTGTCAACATCAAACTGAACTGGTTTAGGCATATTACAGGGTCTTTCTGTGGCCTGTAAAGAGCACAGGGATGATTAATATGCAATATGCGAGAGAAAGCTTTTGAGAGAGTGGCTCTAAAATCCTGAGTTCAATGATTTTGCGTTTGTTATCACACTTTTCACAGGAAGTGAAAGCATTGAGCCAATTTTCCAAGGTCACAGAACATTTGGAAGTCCACACCGTATTCTAAAGTCCCATCTCTGGGGGCAGAACCAGAATGTTAGTGATAAACTTCTGGGAACTACTCAAAGGGCTGTGCAGCTGGTGTAGGCAGGGATGAGGTCTTCAGTTCCTAGTCTCCAGGAAGTTGTTCTGAGGGTCATGCCAGTAAATAGAAAACTAATTTTGTTTGAGGGTAGGTGGAATGGGTATCCTGAGATGAATAAAATACCCTACACAGCTCCTTTTCTGAAGTGATTTTTAAGCAATTTAAAAATTTTAAATTTTGTAATAGAGTGACCTAGGAAAGGACAGAGAGCTTGAAAATCACAGGCAGTGGAGGCTCTGACTCATACACACCAAGTCACTCAATGGAGTCAGCCATCTGGGAAGTTACAGGGAACCCAGTCCACAGTGTTGTCCTTCTCTTCCAACTGCTCCCGCTTCTGACGTTGATTGCAAGGCTGGGGTAGGGTGTTCTGGAGCCTCACTTCAATAACCCATTAGAAAGATTCATGGCACCCCTGCAAGCTGAGCTATTCATGCTGATAATTCCTCACAGGGAAAGAATACAAAATAAATAAGCCAAGGGCAAAAGCTCAAAGGATAGTTCAGAGCAGAAGCCAATGTGACACTTCTGTTCTGTCCAGAAGAGTTAGGAAAGAGATTGCCCCAGACTGATGGGTACATGATAGTATGCACAGAGTCTTGCCAGCAAAGAAGCTCTCTACCAGTTCAGTGTCCAGTTTTTGCCAGGACTCTTTTTTTTTTTTTTTGTTTTTTGTTTTTCCATTTTACATACCAACCACAGTTCCCCCTTCCTCCCCTTCTCCAGCTTCCCTCTTCTCCCCCACCCCTAAGCCCCATCCACTCCTCAGAGAAGGTAAGGCCTCCCATGGAGAGTCAGGAAAGTCTTTGCCAGGACTCTTTACAGGCAAACCTGCCTAACCTTAGGCCACCTGTGATGATATATTGTGTTCCCCTCAAAATATTGTGCACCCTAATAAAGTTTATCTGAGGATCAGAGGAAAAACCCAGCCACTATAGTAAACATAGAGGTCCAGCAATGGTAGCACATGCCTTTAATCCTATCACTCGGGAGGCAGAGATCCATCTGGTTCTCTGTGAGTTCAAGGCCACACTGGGAACAGAGCCAGTTGTGGTGGCACATGCCTTGAATTCCAACACTAGTTAATCACAAAGGTCTGGAGGTCTATACAGACAGACAGGAAGTGATGTAGCTGGGCAGAGAGAGGAAATGAGATGGCAGAACAGAAAGGCACATAGGCATGGGTATA
This sequence comes from Peromyscus leucopus, assembly GCF_004664715.2. NCBI lineage: Eukaryota > Metazoa > Chordata > Mammalia > Rodentia > Cricetidae > Peromyscus > Peromyscus leucopus. Next base: position 29,230,126 of record NC_051067.1, on the reverse strand, counting down.
AAGGAAGTAGCTCTTTTTGGAGAATGAGGTGTCGGTGAGGTAAGGTTGTCTGTGGTTTGTCCTATTTCTCTGATCTCTCAGTTTTTCACCCCAATACCTGGCTCTGGGTTTTTCTTAATAAGACCATTTAAGATTTGTACTACAGCTACCCTGTACCCGAAAGCCACTGCCAGACACTCCAGGCAAACAAAGGTACAGGACAAACATGACAGGTCACGGGGTTAGGAATACCTCTCAGCAGCTGAGGGCAAAGGCTTTTTGGACAACTAAAATTCTTCACTGTACATACTCATGATAAATCATCTAGAAGATAATGAAATAATAACAGTAGTTCAGAGCAGTAGCTACACCAAGGATGTCTTTACCACTACAATTTAAAAGCTTTCTCAGTATCATAACAGTTTCCAAACATTCACAAAAGGATGAGTTACAATAGGCAATCTAATTGAACACTTATTAAAATTTATATCATGTACCTTACCTAGTTTCTTTCTTTTGTGCTTATTACAAGAAATCTAAAACATCCCACACACCACTCTAATTCTGCCTTGAATATTTACTATGCATTTCTCAAAGCATATTTTATTATGTAACCAATGGCACCATTAACAATAACCAGGACCTCACTAGATAATAGTTGCTAAAACTCAGTCCAGATTCAGATTTCCCCAGTTTCCCAAAATATCTTTTCTGTGGATTTATTCAAATTGGAGGGAATCAAACAAGGACCAAACATCTGACTGTTATATCTTTCACATCTCTTTATTAGGAGAGATGCTCAGGGCTACTCTGTGCCTGAATGGTATTTCAAGGCCTAATCTTAATCCCAGCACTCAGGAGGCAGAGGCAGGTGGATCTTTGTGAGTTTGAGGCCAGCCTAGTCTACAGAGCGAGATCCAGGAAAGCTACATAGAGAAACCCTGTCTCGAAAAACCAAAAACCAAAACCAAAACCAAACCAAACCAAAACAAACCAAAACAAAAAAAAAAAAAAAAAAAACAAAGCCTGCAGACATACACTCAAAAGTGGCCACCATGCAACCCAAACATTCAAGCTGCATGTTAAAAGGAGCTCAAAAATCTTAAAGCTATTTTTATGTATATGAGTGTTTTGTTGGTATGTGTGTGCACCAGGGGCCTGCCTTGTGCCCACAGAGGTCTGGAACTGGAGTTAGAGACGGTTGTGGAAGGGGGTGTGGGTGCTGAGAGCCAAGCCTGGATCCTCTGAGAGGAGCAGCAAGTGCTCTGAACAGCTGAGCCGTCTCTCTAGCCCACTCAAAATGTCTGTAAGCAACATCAGATCTCAGGGGGACGCTGCTTAGACAGTGTCTACACCGGGTTTTAGTTTCACTTAGTCAAGAGTTTCATTTGGTTTCTCCTTAGTCACGAGTTTCATTTGGTTCATGGCATTTCAAAGTCCCACTGACTGGCTCTCATCGTTGGTCTGCCAAAGTGCACCTGAGCCACTGGGGACCTAGAGACTGCAGGAGACTGCAAACAGTGGTTTCTTTTTGTTCTTCGCCCTTCATTGAAGCAGGATTGCTGATTTGTCCCAAACCCTACAGAGCAAAATGCCATGTTTATCCCTCTTTCTTTCTGCTGTCCCAACAAGCTAGCTTCAAATGTTTCCTGAATAAAATCTGTCTACAGATTTTTTTTCCCCCTCCGAAAAAGAAAAATCTGACAAGGGCCATTTTTCAAGAAGAAAAGAAAGGGAGATTTCAAATGTTCAGGGAAGGCTCTTGCAAGCAATTTCCCACAGACTGGTACACACTTATTCAAATGAAGGTAGGTTCTGCCTTTTGAGGAAGTCACTCATGGCACCTCTTTACTGCAAGCACCAGGTTCCAGGCTTTGCTCCTGATGAGCAGGTTCTTTGGGCTGTTACATATGGGTCGCTCTCTCCAGCCACTTCTCTCAGTATAGCGAACCGATAGTTTGAAACCCACACTGCTGATAAGCGGCTGGGAGTGTGCGGCGGCACTCAGCTAACTAGCACTCTTAGCCAAGGCACTGAGCTAGGAAGTTCCGGGCTGGGCCTGCAGGCATGGGCGCCGCGGGGACCAAAGCTCACAAGACCAAAGCTCATGTCTCATCCAGGCTTACCGGACGGCCTGTGCATGTCCGTCCTTACCCTTACGGATACGCGAGGTCACTCTTTAGAGCTCTCGTGCTGGGACACCTCCATAGGAGTATTCTGCTGTCCTGCTAGCCAGACCAGGTGACAGAGTGGACGGCTTCACGGGCGGGCGACAACTTCCGCTGGCAACTTTGGGCCAGAAGCTGAGGCTGCAAACTTACCTAGGACACTAGCACCGCGCCGGTCTCCAGGTCACGGAAGCTAAAGCCAGCCTTGAAGGAACACTGAGCCCTGACACTTAAGAAAGACTGGAACCAGTGGGCTGGGCTGGGCAGGGGCGGATTCTGTACGTGAAACTAAGGGCTCAGGGAACAGAGCAAGGCGGAGCCAGTAAGTGAGGTCTGGGCTCAGATGGGGTTGGGGGCGTGGTCTGAGTTGGGTAAGAGCCGGTTTCCGGGATGGGCCCTGGGCTGAGTGTAAAGAAGCAGGACATAGAGAGTGGAGGCAGGCGCTTGGCTCTGGCCAAGGAGGACCGGGCGCTTTGAGCAGGGAAGGACCTAAGGGTGTAGGGTACTGTGGCCGAGATCTTGGAACTGGGTTCACAGAACAGGCCCTAGGGAATTAGATGCAGAAGGTAGGGTGCTGGGCTTTGGCGCAGGAGCCAGAGAACCTCGTGCTAGGCAGAGGGGAGGGCCCCGGGCGCAGAGGGTGCTGGGCTTGCAGGCGGGATTCTAGGTGCAGGGGGCAGAGGGCAGGGAGCTTGGCCTCACTGAACCCAGGGCAATGGTTCAGTGAGGGAATGCTACATGGGAGATGAGGACTCTTACGGTTCCTTCTAGATCGGTTCAATGCTGGAGGACAGTTGCCTTGTGAGGGAAAAACACTTCTCTAGGCTGCCAGAGAAACCCAGAGAGAGTGAGGAATGATTCTGACGGCATTGTCCAACCAACAGTGAAAGCTAGAAATCTGAAAGAAGCCTGAATCCCCTGTCTCCCTGCTGGCTCCCCTCTGTGGACCTGTTGTCCTTCCATAGCTGTTTCCTGGCTTTATCTCCCTTCCCCCACCCCATTGGGTCCTTCAGGTCCCAATGCTGTTAGTTGGTGGCATTGGGTTGTAGAAACATAAAATGGATCAAGACACTGACATGACTCACAACATTCTCTTGATCCTTCCTCTGTCACTGCAACCTTGTGGGGGTCCCTTTGCCTAATAAGTAAACCAAACCCCTTACTGTAACACATTAGACCTCTGAGATTGGCCCACAATGTCTCATCGTCTCTCATGCTTGCCCTTTCCATTTCATTCATTCACTCACTCATTTATTCATTATGTTAGCTTTTTTGAGATAGTCTCATTAAGTATCCCAGGCTGGTCTCAAACATTCAGTGATCCTCCTCCCTCTGCCTCTTGTGTACTAGGATTATAGGCTTGCACCATGGTGTTCAGCTCTTTGTTTTTTTATTTAAAAACTTTCTTTTGACGCAAAAATCTCACAATAAGGGCCTTGGTTGAACTTGTGCTGATCCTCCTGTCTCAGCCTTGGATTACAGGTAGCCATCTCTGCCTGTTCTTTCCATTTGGAAATGGGGTGCTCAGCCTCTCTGGGTCTTGGCTGCCCATGCTTTCTCAATCCAGACACTGTTTTGTGTGAGAAATCTGAGCCCCTCATTGGCTCCAGTCTCCTCCTGTGATCCTCTCTCTCCAGAGATGGCTAGTTTATTTCAGACTAGCAATTTGTTCAGCCCTCACCTGCCCTGTATTAAACGCCATTTCTCGTCTCCGGGCACCTTGCTTGACAGGAAACACTGGCTGTTTCTTGAACGTCAGTGAACTGCTGACAGTAACTGTCTAGCCTGTGTGTTCCACATGTGATGACAATGTTGGGGTCACCTGCCACCTTTCCAGTGAGCTGTCAGCCAGTGTTAACTGACTTTATGCTTACAGGTATTTCTTTTCAGTGAGTCACAGCTCAAGCAAAGCTCCAGGGAAAGTAGTACCAAGGAAATTGTGATATTCACCCGTGTAATTGCAGGGGGAGGCACCTAGTATGGCTTGATTAGTCACCAAGGATTTTTTGCCCTCTTCCTCTCCCTCGTGTTTCCTGCTTCAGTTTCAGGCTGCTGCTTGAGATGAATTAAAGCCGTGTAACTGTGACAGACCAGGCTGGAGCTGTGCTCCTGTCTCTTTCCAGCCCTCCCTCATCTTCCATCTTTATGCTGTTGTTGTTTAGAGACAAGGTCTCGTGTATCTCAGGCTTAGTTCAAAGTTTCTGCTTAGCTGAGAATGACCTGGAACTTCTGATGACTCTTCCTCCATCTGCAAGTGCTGGATTATGTGCAACAAGGGATTCGAATCTAGGGTTTCATGCTCTATAGGCAAGCATTCTACAAGCCAGACCACGTCCCCAGATACCTTTCCCACTATTATTTATTTGTTTGTTTGTTTATTTATTTAATTGTGTAGCCCAGGGTGTAGTCATCTTCCTGTCTTAGAATCACTAGAGCTGGAATTGCAGGTGTACACCAAGTCAAGCCTGTCGTCCCCTCCCCTCTCCTCCCCCTCTCCTTACTCTTCCCACCTTCCTTTAAGTCAGGCTTCTGCCATGTAGCCCGGCTTGGGTTCTAAATAAGGATCAGTCTTTCTGGGATTGCTGGTGTAGACAATATGCTTTGCTTTTGCTTCATCTTTTAACAACCTGCCCCCCTCCAGAGGGTGGTCTAAGTCTAAGGAGGGACCTTGGTAATGATCTCTTCCTTTCTCATCTCATATGGATTCAGCTGCAAAAAATGAATGTGTCTCTAACACTAGTACCCAGAGGTCAAAGACTGATTGATTTTTATGAGGAAGAAAACAGAGATGAGAGTTATTGAAAGGGATATCACACCTGACCCCTGTTGTGGAAGGTATGTTGATCATTGTCTTACTGTAATCCCTATGTGCCCCATAATCTCCTTTCATGCCCTTAAGCCCCTGAAGATGGAGATCTGAGCAGGAAAGACTCTGCTGTTTTCTCCAGGGCCTGTCACTGGCAGCAGGAATGAACTTGATGCAGCTAGCTGGGTAGCCTGATGGTTATCCTCAAGAATACAGGGGTTCTCATTTACTTGAGAGACAGAGGAACTCCTTCAGGACTCAGGGGCCTCTACTAAAGAGACAGAAGAGTGTCCCCCAGACTCATTGGCAGGATGAGTGAGAATGAAGCAGCAAGTGAGTTTATTGATGAAGCAGAAAGACAAGAAGACTTGAATGGAGTCAAGAGCCTCTATCAGGAGAGGGATGTCTGTTTGTGCCTCAGCAGTAACTGTGTGTGACCCTGGGACTATGAGGCTAATAAGCTGTAACCGAGTTCAGATGTCAGGGACAGTGTGTGTCGCTGTAATTCTTGTCTTATCTACAGCACTCTGCCCTTGAAGAAGAGACTGTTTTGAAGGTGCTCTGTGCATGATGGAAGCTTGAGAAGGGTGCAGTAGTAAAGAGAAAATGTTGATCTGTGGGGTCCTTACTAACATCTAGATCACAGGGAGGGTGGACTAAGGTTTAGGTCATCAACCTTGTTAAACAGTCTTGTTTGAGATGCCCTGGGCAAGGCCAGCACAGCTCCTTTTCCAGGTGTGGAACCCATTATGTAGAAGCCCCAGGGTGTCAGTCAGTGAGATGGAAAGTAGAACAAAAAGAGTGAGAGGAGGCTTCCAGAGGCTTCCCTTTCTCAACCTTTGCCTCAGGCCACCAGGAAGAAATCTGTTTCCTTCTGATTGTGTCTGTCTCCCTGGTTTTCAGGACAGCAGCCAGCAGCCCAGAATCTGAAATTCCAGTAACACAATTACTAGGTATTCTTTACAGAATCAACTTGCTTTCTCATTGTCTCTAATTTTTTTTTTTCTTTCTAGTTAGGCTGTGCATCCAAGTCTCACATCACCGCATTGGTTCATTCAAAGATGCTAAAAATAACATGCTGAATCTTGCCCACTTCTGGGATCCTCTCTTATTTCAAATGTTCAAATGTTTATAGTTTAGAAAAGAAAGACATTTCAGAAACAAACATTTGCTCCATTTCTCTACTTCTGCCTAAATTCCTCACAGATCAATGGTCTACTCACCCAAGGCTCTTTCATTCTTTTTTTTTTTTTTTTTTTTTTGGTGTGTGTATATTGCATGAGTATTAGCCCAACTTAGGCTCTGTGAGTACCCTCAACTACTTTCCTGGAGCACAGAAATAGCCCTCATGTATTTCTCTCTGAAAAAAAAAAATCACAATTGGTAGTCATTACTGTGTAAGAAATAGGTGGTTTTTTCCCCCAAACCTCTAATCATATTTTTTTTGCATTTATCCAAAGTTTAATCTGTAGTCTGCCCCCAAAGTGTAATTAAAATGAGAGTCATCACTACACTGTATTCAGCCTAGGAGAACTACAAGAACAATCATCTATATTAAGCACAGTGTTATATAATTTACTCTCATTCAAGGGATAAGAAGGATGGTAAAAGGCACCATGGGTAGCAAAAGCAGGTGGGATCTCCATGTATAAGCAAGGGTGACCTGGCCACCCTCCTCCTGTGCTAAACAGACCTAAACTGAAAATTCACCCACAGGGACCCATGCTGTCAATACCAACAATCAGGAGGCCAATGCACAAGGATTTTGAATTGGATGTTAGCTGTATTACATAGTAAGTTCCAGGCCAGCCTGGGCTGCATAATAAGATCCTCCAAGTCTCAAAATTTTTGTTTATAGATCACCAGATGAAGTTTTAAAAATTATAAAAGAGGCATATTTTTTTGGTAATTCAGTAAAGGCATGGTAATTCCTTATTACTTATGAGTTCTGCATTCATGAATTTTTCTACTTTGTGACATTTATTCTAACATATAATCTCTCAAATCCATAGTCACAGGGCTTTAATGGCTATTTAAAAATGCCCATGAAAATTTGACTCACAGGAACTGTACATTCACCTTAAAATCTATGTAAATGTAAAGGTACAGGTAAGCAAAGGCTCAAAGGAAACTGCCCTATATTTCCCTAAGGAACAGTGTTTCAATACAGTTGTAACTCAGGGGATTGGCTCCAGGACCCCTTATAAAAACTGAAATCCGAAGATACTCAAGCCCTTTATATAGAGTGGCATAGCATTTCCCAAAATGTAGGCATCTCTTCCACTATACTTTAAAGCTGTAGATCCACTGCAATAAATAACTCAATGTAAATGTTATATTAATGGTTCTCATAGCACTGATTTTCATTTGTATAGTTCATTGTCATGTGGTTATTATTTATTCATTTTTGAATTTTTTGTTGTTGTTTTTTTGTTTTCAAGACAAGGCCTCGCTATGTAGCTCTGTCTGTCCTAGAACTCACTCTGTAGACCAGGCTGGCCTCTAACTCACAGAGATCCGCCTGGCTCTGCCTCCCAAGTGCTGGGATTAAAGGCATCCACCACCACCACTACCACCACCACCACCACCACCACCACCACCACCCCACCACCACCACCCCGGCCCAATATTTGTATTTGTGTAGACATACATATTCCTAAATATAACCAGTTGAGTCTGTAATGCTATTTGTATGCCTGTTTTCAGGACTGACTGTTTGGCAATGGGCAGCCAATTGATGTGCTTTTCCCTGAGGAGGGCCACTTCTCCCAAGCCAGCTTTTTACATAGTTGCCTGTTCTTTGTGTAGGGTTGAGGCCTCATGGGCTTCTCCCTGTACAGTTTGACATGCTGTCCCTGTTCAGCTTACAATTGGGTGGTCATGTTAGTGATACTTTACAATTACAGCTTCTTATGTTACTAGGAGACACAGTCTCACAGCAAAGTCCCTGATCTTCTGGCTCTTACAGTCTTTCTGCCCCTTGTTCCTCAATGTCCCCTAACTTAGGTATGGTGATGGCGTGTGGATGGATCCATTGGGCCTGGGCTCTACAACTTTGCTTATTGATTGGCTGTGGTTTTCTCTAGTGGTCTCCACCTGTGCCAAAGCGAATTTTCCTTGATGAGAGGTGTGGACTACACTAGTCCTCAGGGAGGGGACATTCAGGTCAGCTCCAGCTCAGGAGCCTTTGGGTGTGTTTCTGAACTGCATTCTATCTTCAGCAATAGGGATTTACCGTCTACCTCCAGTGTATGTTTTTCACCCCCTGTAAAGAATCAGCTGGTGGCCATAGCTGTAGCCCGTTATTTCTGGGTCCTCTATTCAGTTCTGTTGGTGCA